>NC_092334.1:482040000-482687500 GCF_046630445.1 Rutidosis leptorrhynchoides | reverse complement strand
TCTAAATAATATATATAGATGCGTCGATATGATATGTCAAAACCTTGTATACGTGTCCCGATATTTAAAGTGCGTAAAATAAATAACAGAAATTTAATGACGATAAATAAAATTCCGAGAATTAAAATTGCGATAAATAAAATGCGATAAATAAATTGCGAAAAATAAATTGCGATAAATAAAAGGTAATACGGAATTAACAGTTAGCTAGGAACAGTTAGCTAGGAACAGTTAGCGTGGATTCTTAACAAATTTTTCTCATAATTAATTTGTTTGTTTCTAACTAATTTTATTTTTGTTCAATGTTTTCTTCATTATGCCACTTGTTGGATTCTGATAAATCAAAATCCAAATATGAATTTGAATAATAAAAAAATTATTCTGCGGTGAACGGATACATATATCTGTGGATGTAAGTAGGATAGTAATCGATTGTTGAATCAGCTTCGAAGAATGTACAGTATATCTTATTAATGTGAAATCTGAATATTCCTTGGGTATTACCTACCCGTTAAAATATTTTCACCATTAACAGTTTGTATGAAAGAACTTTTAATTACAATCTTTATGAAAATATATATACATATATATTTTATTCAGATGTAACTATGGATTTAATGAGTCAAAATGATATTAATCTCATTTGATTTATCGTTAGAACTAGAATACATAATCTCTAAAATATTAGAGATTACCTAATCGCCATGCCGAACGAAGATAAATGAGGTAGAACAATATGTAGAACGATGATTATACTCGAGGTATAGTGTGCGATGTTAAGGCATGTGATGTTGATGGTACTGGTGCTGTTATTGATGGTACTGTTGGTGCCGGTGATGTTGCTGAAGCTGGTAAATTTTGCACTGATAATGCTAAAAACGAACATATATTTCATAGCATTATTCCTCAAGAAAGACATGCTTTTAGTTGCAATTGTTCTATTTACAAGTGATATTCGTTTAAATAATAAAAGGTGAAGACAAAAGACAGATTCGACAAATTGAAGACGCAAACGACCAAAAAGCTCAAAAGTACAAAAGGCAATCAAAGAGGTTCCAATTATTGATAAGAAACGTCTCGAAATTACAAGAGTACAAGATTCAAAACGCAAAGTACAAAATATAAAATTGTACGCAAGGACGTTCGAAAATCCGGAACCGGGACCAGAGTCAACTCTTAACGCTCGACGCAACGGACTAAAAATTACAAGTTAACTATGTATATAAATATAATATAATATATAATTAATTATATATATATATTATATTTATAAATAAAAACCGTCGGCAGAGAAAGACTCCAAAGTTGTGAGCTGTAATTTCATTCTCCGCGACTCGCGGAGTTTGAAGGCAAAAATGCCGCGAGTCGCGGAGCCCCAAATTCAGAAACCCCCTATAAAGCTCGCGCATTCTGATCGTAAAATATAATCTTTTTCTTCTTCTCTCATATATACGTAAAATATATATATATAATTTATATTTTAATTTTAATTTTAATTCTAATTCTAATAATAAGGATATGTTAGCGAATGTTGTAAGGGTGTAAGTCGAAATTCTGTCCGTGTAACGCTATGCTATTTTTAATCATTGTAAGTTATGTTCAACCTTTTTATATTAATGTCTCGTAGCTAAGTTATTATTATGCTTATTTAAAACGAAGTAATCATGATGTTGGGCTAATTACTAAAATTGGGTAATTGGGCTTTGTACCATAATTGGGGTTTGGACAAAAGAACGACACTTGTGGAAATTAGACTATGAGCTATTAATGGGCTTTATATTTGTTTAACTAAATGATAGTTTGTTAATGTTAATATAAAGATTTACAATTGGGCGTCCCTATAAATTACCATATACACTCAATCGGACACGATGGGCGGGGTATTTATATGTAAGAATAATCGTTCATTTAACCGGACACAGGAATGGATTAATAGCCACTAGAATAATTAAAACAGGGGTGAAATTATGTACAAAGGACACTTGGTATAATTGATAACAAAATATTAAAACCTTGGGTTACACTCAGTCGACATCCTGGTGTAATTATTAAACAAAGTATTAAAATCTTGTTACAGTTTAAGTCCCCAATTAGTTGGAATATTTAACTTCGGGTATAAGGATAATTTGACGAGGACACTTGCACTTTATATTTATGACTGATGGACTGTTATGGACAAAAACCAGACGGACATATTAAATAATCCAGGACAAAGGACAATTAACCCATGGGCATAAAACTAAAATCAACACGTCAAACATCATGATTACGGAAGTTTAAATAAGCATAATTCTTTTATTTCATATTTAATTTCCTTTATTTTATATTTAATTGCACTTCTAATTATCGCATTTTTATTGTTATTGTATTTAATCGCACTTTTAATTATCGTACTTTTTAATTATCGCAAGTTTATTTTATCGCACTTTTATTATTCGCAATTTCATTTATCGTTATTTACTTCATGCTTTAATTTAAGTCTTGTATTTATTTTTAATATTTTACATTTGGTTTTAACTGTGACTAAAGTTTTAAAATCGACAAACCGGTCATTAAACGGTAAAAACCCCCCTTTATAATAATAATATTACTTATATATATATTTGTATTTTTATAAAAGTAAACTAATATAGCGTTGAGCTTTGTTTAAAAAAGATTCCCTGTGGAACGAACCGGACTTACTAAAAACTACACTACTGTACGATTAGGTACACTGCCTATAAGTGTTGTAGCAAGGTTTAAGTATATCCATTCTATAAATAAATATCTTGTGTAAAATTGTATCGTATTTAATAGTGTTTCGTTGTAAAATTTAATAGTATTATATACCGCTCCGCTACCACATCAAGTATTTTTGGCGCCGCTGCCGGGGAGATTTCTAAACGCCGGAAGCGCAACGCTAATATATAAAAAAAAAACGTTTTAAATATTCGAAAATGTAAAAAGAAAAACAAAAATATAAGTATTTTTAAGATTTTGTTAAATATTTAAGTTTTATAAGTTTCTTTATTTTTATTTTAGTTTATAAAAATATAAGTTTTATTTAAATATCTTTTATTTATATAAAAACAGAAAACAGAAAAAAAAAAATAAATAAATAAATAAAGAAAAACGCGTCGAAGATTAAACCTGTCATCTGAATTTCTGAACCCCGCGAGTCGCGGGGTTTGAAGCTTTGAATACCGCAAGTCGCGGAGGGGACCTGACACACGAACAGGAAGCCCTAATCCTGCATTTATTACGGATTATTAATTATTATTATTATTATTAACCCTAATTATTATTATTATTATAATTAAGTTTATTTTTAATTTAAGTTTTATTTAATTTATATTTTAGTTAAATTAGTTTAATTAAATTGTAAAATTAGTAGTTTTATTAAATAAATAATATAAAAATAATATTTTTATCAAAATTGTAATTTTTACAACTTTTTGTATATTTTTATATTTTGTCCTTTTTTTATCGCTTTAGCGTAACTTTTGTATTTTTAGCTCATATTTAGTTTTAAACTTAGTTTTTGCTATAGTTATTTTTACTCCTAGATTTTTAGGCTTTGCCGTAGAATTCCTTAAGTGCTTTTTCTTTAGACTAAGATTTAGGTACTTTAGAATTTTGCGACGCCTTTTTAAGTTTTAGTTTCTTTTTAAGTTATTTCCATTTGGGATTTAGTTTTTCTTGTAAGCTTTAATATTTTTAGACGACTTTTTACCTATGTATCAATTATCATTCCAATTAGTAATTTCAATTTGCGATTATAATTTTAAGTTAGTTGTAGTAATAAGGTTAGGTTAGTCAAGTATTTTTAAGTTTTATAAGTTTCTTTTATTTTTCCGTCACCTTTTATTTTTCAACCATTTTTCTTTTTTCGAATTTTTTCGACGAACTCTTTTTCTTTCTTATTTCTCGCTATTCTAGTTTTAGGACATAGATTTTTATTCTACTTCTTATCTAAATTTCTTAAAATTACGAAAATTTATTTTAAGTGGTTAAATTAATAGACATCAAAATTTTCTGGTTCGTAGTAATAGTTGGATTTGTACGTGGACCGGGTTATTGGAGCCAAACAGTCCTCAATTATATTGAGACCAAACGAATCCTGCCCCTCTGCTGCATCTTTTGGCTATTCGAAACGTGGGCAAAATCAGAAAAGTCTATTAATTGGATAACTTATTATAATTTTTCTTTCCCTTTTAAAACTAATAGGATATTCAGTGAATGCACCGAGCAAGACGTTCACCACCTTTTGTACGTTCACCACCTGTAACTAGATCAAGACATTTAGCAAATATAACCGCCGTTGATTTTTCTTTAGAATCGTCATCCAGTCGACCAAGTACTTCAGTTCAAATTTCCGATAATCCATTTTTTGAACCCGACCTCACAATTGAGAATCCGGAGAATATTCAGGAACGGTTCGTAGATCCTGAACCACTAAACTTTCCTCCGAAGCCACCAATCATTCAAACAGAGATTGTTGAGGAATGAACCATTAAATCAGAATCATCTAGTGATACCGATTCAACAAATTCAATTATGGAGAATCTGGAACCTTTAAGTATGGAAGACCGAATGAGAGCTAAACGCACTGGCCAAGGTCACGCAATTACTCATCCAGACATTAATGCGCCAGATTATGAAATCAAAGGACAAATTCTACACATGGTGACTAATCAATGTCAATTTAGTGGTGCGCCGAAGGAAGATCCAAATGAACATCTACGTACCTTTAATAGGATCTGCACACTATTTAAAATCCGAGAAGTGGAGGATGAACAGATATATCTCATGTTATTTCCCTGGACTTTAAAGGGAGAAGCCAAAGATTGGTTGGAATCGTTACCTGAAGGGGCGATTGATACATGGGATGTTTTAGTTGACAAATTTCTTAAACAATTCTTTCCTGCATCTAAAGCCGTAAGACTTCAAGCAGAAATTGTTACGTTCACACAGAAACCAAATGAAACTCTATACGAGGCATGGACAAGATATGGAAAGTTGTTAAGATGATGTCCGCAACATGGTTTAGACACCTGTCAAATAGTACAAATATTCTACCAAGGATGCGACATCACTACAAGAAAAGACATAGATATAGCAGCTGGTGGTTCTATTATGAAGAAAACCGAAACTGATGCTTACAAAATTATTGATAACACTGCTTCCCACTCACATGAGTGGCACCAAGAAAAAGATATCATTAGATCATCTAAAGCAGCTAGAGCCGATTCTAGCCATGACTTAGATTCCATTTCTGCAAAGATAGATGCTGTGGAGAGACGAATGGAAAAGATGACTAAGGATATTCACTCAATACGAATTATTTGTGAGCAGTGTGGAGGACCACATTTGACAAAAGATTGTCTCAGTATTGAATTAACAATGGAACAAAGAGAGAATATTTCATACATAAACCAAAGGCCTGGAAATAATTATCAGAATAATTATCAACCGCCAAGACCGATTTACAATCAAAACCAGAATTATAACCGAAATATTCCATACAACAACCAACAAGGTCCTAGCAATCAACAAGTATCCAATAATACTTACAATCAGCAAAGACAGAATTTTCAAAACAAACCACCACAACAAACCGATGATAAAAAGCCGAATTTAGAAGATATGATGACAAAGCTAGTTGAAACTCAAACACATTTTTTCTCATCTCAGAAACAAACCAATGAACAAAATGCTCAAGCATTTAGAAATCAACAAGCTTCTATTCAAAATCTGGAACAAGAAGTAAGTAACCTAGCAAGGTTAATAGGTGAAAGAAAACCGGGAAGTCTACCTAGTGATACAAACGCTAACCCCCGGAATGAAACAGCTAAAGCCATTACCACAAGAAGTGGTATAACACTTAAACCACCTGAAATACCTGTAACTTCTGATGAAGCCATTCCTACTCCACAAGAACCACAACCTGATCAAGATAAGGAAAAAGAACCGGTAGTTGAAAAGATTAATGAAGATAACACAGCTAAGGCTAAACCTTATGTTAAACCATATCAACCACCACTTCCTTATCCGAGTAAAATGAAGAAAGAAAAACTTGAAGCCGAGCAATCCAAATTCTTGGATATGTTTAAACAGATAAATGTAAATCTTCCTTTCATTGATGTGATTTCAGGAATGCCTAGATATGCTAAATTCTTGAAAGATCTAATCTCAAATAGAAAGAAAATGGAAGAACTCTCGGCTGTTACTATGAATGCTAATTGTTCAGCAGTGCTGTTGAATAAGATACCAGAAAAACTATCTGATTCAGGAAGTTTCACAATTCCATGTTTTCTGGGTAGTCTTAATTCAATAGAAGCATTGGCAGACTTAGGTGCTAGTATAAATTTAATGCCGTATTCACTATACGCTAAACTAGACCTTGGAGAATTGAAACCAACCAGAATAAGCATACAACTAGCCGATAGATCAATAAAATATCCTAGAGGGATAATGGAGAACATGCTAGTTAAAGTTGGTACTTTAGTATTTCCAGTAGATTTTGTTGTTCTGGACATGGAAGAAGATTCTCAAGTTCCTCTCATATTAGGAAGACCATTCTTAAACACGGCTAAAGCAATGATAGACGTGTTCGGTAAGAAACTGACCCTAAGTATAGAGGATGAGAGTGTTACCTTTTCAGTTGATAGAGCAATGCAACAACCACAATCTGCAGATGATACATGTTATTATATTCAAACTATAGATGCACATGCAGAATTATTAGAAGAATTTCCAGAATTACAAGGAACAGGAGAATGTTCTTTAGGAGAAGGTAATGAACCAATTGATGAAGCTGAAATGTTAGCTACACTTATAGCTAATGGATATGAACCAACAACAGAAGAAATTCAAATGCTAAAAGAAGAAGACAGATATCGATACAAATCATCGATAGAAGAACCTCCGAAATTAGAGTTAAAGCCACTTCCAAACCATTTAGAATACGCTTATTTACATGGTGAATCTGAATTACCTGTAATAATATCGTCTTCTCTTACTGAAAATGAGAAATCACAACTCATTTCTGTGTTGAAAGCTCATAAATCAGCCATTGCATGGAAGATTCATGATATTAAAGGAATAAGTCCTTCGTATTGCACACATAAAATCCTTATGGAAGAAGGTCATAAAACGTATGTGCAACGCCAACGAAGACTAAATCCTAATATGCAAGATGTAGTTAAGAAAGAGATTATTAAACTGCTAGATGTAGGTTTAATTTATCCAATCTCTGATAGTCCATGGGTAAGCCCAGTTCAATGCGTGCCTAAGAAGGGTGGCATGACTGTCATTACAAATGAGAAAAATGAGCTTATTCCTACTAGAACTGTAACAGGATGGCGTGTGTGTATTGATTATAGAAAATTAAATGACGCCACCAGAAAAGATCACTTTCCCTTACCTTTTATTGATCAAATGTTGGAAAGATTAGCCGGAAATAGTTACTATTGTTTTCTAGATGGATTTTCCGGATATTTTCAAATTCCAATAGCACCCGAGGACCAAGAGAAAACCACATTCACGTGCCCTTATTGTACTTTTGCTTATAAACGCATGCCATTTGGACTTTGCAACGCCCCTGCAACCTTTCAAAGGTGCATGATGGCGATTTTTCACGACATGATAGAAGAATGCATGGAAGTTTTCATGGATGACTTTTCAGTCTTCGGTGATACATTTGAATCATGTCTAGCTAATCTTGAACGAATGCTTCTTAGATGCGAACAATCAAATCTAGTACTTAATTGGGAGAAATGCCATTTCATGGTTAAAGAAGGCATCGTTCTTGGACATAAAATTTCAAAAGAAGGAATTGAGGTGGATAGAGCTAAAGTAGATGTAATTGCTAAACTTCCACATCCCACCAATGTTAGAGGAGTTAGGAGTTTTCTAGGGCATGCCGGTTTTTACCGACGTTTCATAAAAGATTTTTCTAAAATTGCCACTCCTATGAATAAACTCCTAGAAAAGGATGCTCCATTCATCTTTTCAGATGAGTGTATCAAATCTTTTAATATTCTTAAAGAGAAACTCACTAATGCGCCGATCATGATAACACCAAATTGGAATCTACCATTTGAACTAATGTGCGATGCAAGTGATTTTGCAATGGGAGCCGTTTTAGGACAAAGGATTGAAAAACGATTTCAACCTATTTATTACGCTAGTAAGAAATTACAAGGAGCACAGACAAATTACACAACTACTGAAAAAGAATTCCTTGCTATTGTCTTTGCTTTTGACAAATTTCGTTCATATCTCGTTCTATCAAAAACAATAGTCTATACCGATCATTCTGCTCTTAGATACCTATTTTCGAAACAAGATGCCAAACCACGATTAATTCGTTGGATCTTACTATTACAAGAGTTTGATATTGAAATCCGAGACAAAAAGGGAGCAGAAAATCTCGCCGCCGATCATCTTTCTCGTCTTGAAAATCCCAATTTAGAAGTTCTAAATGAATCAGCCATAAAAGACAACTTTCCAGATGAATATCTATTGAAGATAGATTATAAAGAAATACCATGGTTTGCAGACTATGAAAACTACTTAGTTTGTGGATTCCTTGAAAAAGGATTATCGTACCAAAGACGAAAGAAATTCTTCAGTGATATAAAACACTATTTTTGGGAAGATCCACATCTGTTTAAAAGTTGTCCCGATGGAATAATATGCCGATGTGTATTTGGAGATGAAGCTAGTAAAATATTAAACCATTGTCACACAGGACCAACAGGAGGGCATTATGGGCCTCAACTAACAGCTAGAAAAGTTTATGAAGCTGGATTCTATTGGCCTACAATTTACAAAGACGCACACCTTCTTTGCAAATCCTGTGATGCTTGTCAAAGGGCCAGAAAAATAAGTCAACGTGATGAAATGCCACAAAATGTCATCCAAGTATATGTGAAGTATTTGACATTTGGGGTATTGACTTTATGGGTCCATTTCCAAAATCTCATAATAATCTATATATACTCGTAGCCATTGATTATGTATCTAAATGGGCGGAAGCACAAGCTCTCCCAACTAACGATGCACGAGTTGTAGTCAACTTTTTAAAACATCTTTTTGCAAGGTTTGGAACACCGAAAGCTTTAATAAGTGATCGGGGTACTCATTTCTGTAATAATCAACTTGAGAAAGTTCTTAAAAGATATGGAGTAACTCATAAAATCTCCACCGCATATCATCCACAAACAAGTGGACAAGTTGAAAATACCAACCGAGCCTTAAAACGTATTCTAGAGAAAACCGTAGGATCAAATCCGAAGGAATGGTCCATTAAATTGGAGGATGCACTCTGGGCTTTTAGAACATCCTACAAAACTCCAATTGGAACCACACCTTTTAAACTTGTTTATGGAAAAGCATGTCATCTTCCAGTAGAAATTGAACACAAAGCATTTTGGGCTTTGAAGACATGTAATCTTGATTTACATGAAGCCGGACGTCTACGATTAAGTCAACTAAACGAATTAGAAGAATTAAGACATGAAGCATACGATAATTCGTTAATCTATAAAGAAAGAACGAAGAAATGGCATGATAAAAGAATCAGAAGTTCAAAAGAATTTAAAGAAGGAGACAGAGTTCTTCTTTTCAATTCATGATTCAAGCTATTTCCTGGAAAATTAAAATCAAGATGGTCTGGACCATTCATAGTCAAAAGAGTTTTCCCATACGGAACGATAGAATTGATAAATTCAAATGGGATTGAATTTAAAGTTAATGGTCACAGAGTTAAACATTACATACATGGTCCGATGGAAGTCGACAACGAAGTTAATCACAATTTCGACACCACAGCTAACTAAGTGTGGGGAGAATCAAGTCTTTAAAAGATAGTATGTATTTCTGTTAGAGTTAGATTGTCTGTTTTCGTGTAGTTCTCGAAAATGGAACCCGAATGGTCTTTCCCTAGCAGACCCTAAAGAACTAGTCTTCTCCCCCCATTCTGAATTTTTATTTTTTTTTAGGTTTTTACGAAATGAACACTGCCTGTGAACTAAACCATGGTCTAATGCTACACGCTTTGATCACTAAACGTAATAATGACATACTACCGAGTGAATTAGTATCAGTAATCAGAGAAAGAATGGACGGAGTTAGAAAAGAATCCAGATGCGAAGATAATAAGTTACAATTTGGTAAAGGAAAATCAAAATCCGCAGCGAAAAGAAGAGCACGACACCTAGAAAGATGTCACAAATGCGGAAAATGGTCACATGGAGGTAAATGTTCAAATAATCAAACCTATTCAAATACCGAATTTGTTACTTTATGCAGAGACGGACCGTTCATATGTTTCGAAGAAAAGACACTGAATGCTCGAGGTTACGCCTATGTAGCCATGGAAAACCAATTAAACCGACTATCTTATGAATGGGATAGATCATATAACTAAGAAATGTATTTCACAGGTATGTCTGTAAAGTTTTTATTTTTATTTTTATTTTTAACCTTTTGATAATAAACGCTAATTTGTTCGCTAAAAAGTATTAAATTGGTATTGAATAAAATTAGGTTTGGCGACCGAAATTATTGATATCATTCAAAAATTTATTACATCACTGCGAAATTTAACGTTTATTCTTAAGGTATAAATATCTTTAATCAATCAACACAAAATATTTCAAAAATTCGCCATGAGTTAAATTAGGTCTTGGAACCGAAATTACTTTACCGAAAAGAGGGGCGCATATTTTTGATAATATTTGATTGATTAAAGTGGGATAAAAAGACAAAAAGATTTTTAATTTTATTTTTACCATGTTTTTAAAATTAATATTTAAATCTTAAATTAATATTATAAACTTTGTAAAAACAATATTTTTAAAATTGTAAATATTTGAAAAATTAATATAAGTTTGGTATGAATTTATAATATGAATTTTTAAATTAAGTTTGGTGTGAATTTTTAATTTTTAAAATATGAATTTTTAATTTTATGCATTTCAAATTTTAAGTTTGGTGTGAAATTTTAATATTAATTTTGAATTTTATATTTAAGTTGTGTGAATTTAAAAACAAAAATTTACTTTATCTCATTAAGTTAAAATATGATTTTTAAAATTCGTCGTAAGTTGAAGACTAGGTCTTTGAACCGAAATTGCTTTACCCGAGGGAGGGACGAGAACTTTTATTATCATTGTTTTTAATCTTATTGAATTAAAGTATGCCAAAAACATTGAAAAAACCCAAAAATCTTAGCTTTTAAAACAATCGCTACAAAAAGACAAATTTTAAAATTTTGTCGAAGGACGGACTAGGACATCGATCCGAAACGACCTCGTCCTAAATAACAAAGGAAACAAAATTTTAAAATTAAGTACTTAATTGTTTTATAAGTTATTGATTATATAAAAAAAAAATATCAAACTCCGCGACTCGCGGAGTTTGAAGGGTTATTCACCGCGAGTCGCGGAGGGGTCGAAAAATCAGAAAAAAAATATAAACACCCGAACTGATCAGTCCCAACACAGAAAAAAAAAAAAAAACACTGCGAAAACCTGCGCGAAAAACCCGAAAAATACACCCCAAAATCACAATTTTTAACCGTTAATCATCAAATCTTTTGCTAAAATCATGTTGAGAAGGATGCTATCTAGGAATTACTCAAGAAAAACGGTAAATTTCTACACCTAAACACCATTTAATCCGAAATTTGGTGTTCTTGAGTCATTTTTTTTCCAATTTGATTTTGATGCTTTTTAGTGTAATTAGGCTTAAATTGTTTATGTATTATGCTTGTATAACCTAGATTGATGCTGTTTAACATGATTAGAAGCCTTAAACTTCAAATTTTGAGTAATCTAGGGTTTGTGTTTGTAATGACCCGGACTTTTTCGATCGTTCTATACTTATAAGATTAATATTTACATAAATTAAACCTTACCAACATGATAAGCAATCCAAATTGTTGAAACTTATGTTTTCGAAAAGAGTTTTACACAACGTTTGACCGTCTAGTTTGACCGATGATATCACGAACTATATAATATATGATAATTATACGTTTGTGTATATATATGTATATATACATATTTAACATGATTTATGGATGTTTTAATATCTTATTTTGTATTAATAACAATAAGTTATAAGTATATTTTGAAACTACTAACTTAAGTTTTCAAAACGATAACCATACGTAACGTTATTTGACATAAATACTTATGACCTATAATGTTTATACATATATCGTATATATAATGTATTTAATCACTTTTTAAGGACTTAAATACATAAAACCATATAAGTATATTCACAAAAGAGAGCTATATTTGAATTCTCGTTCCGTTTTCACAAGAATACTATACGTATATCTAGAGTATATGTACCCGTATCATACCTAACTTCTATACGTATTTACTATTGGTATATACACATCAAATCACCACCAACCAGCCCTTGTTCATGCCTTATGTATAAGGTAATTACTTTGTATGATTGTATGACTAATTACACAAGATTACAAGCTTGGAAATTTGTCCATGTCCCCCCCCCCCCATTCACGTTTTTAATGGGGGTATTCTCACCTCATTTTGGTTCAACTTCTATCATCATTTCTCTAGCTAAACACACACACTTACTAGCATCATGTCTCTCTAAGAACTCCAGCAAAAATCCTCTCAAGAATCACCTTAAACACCACCATAACAAGATCAAACAAAAACACTACAAAAATACAACTTTCAATTCAAGTTTATGTCTTAGGTTGCTTCCAATCTTTCATCCAATTCCATCACTCTTTTGGTTCTAGGTTTTTACTTCTCTTTTACAGCAATCTTGTCCAAGTAACTTGAGGTAGTAACTTTGTTCATAACCTTATTCGATTCATATATATATAGCTATCTTATTTTATGGTATAAAATTTTAACAACAAGAACATAGTTTGAATGTTTTCAAACTTGTTTGCAAACTAAATAGATCCTTCTAACTTAACTTTTAAAATACTTCAAGACCTGTAATATATCATAAGGATATGCTAACTTAACAAGGTAAAACTTGGTTTTTCAAAGAACACCTTAAAAACTGAATTTACGTAGTCGGAGTACAACCGGGGGCTGTTTTGGGTTGGATAATTAAAAACCATCTTGAACTTTGAATTGGAGGCTTATTTTCTGGAAAATTGATATTTACTATGAATATGTTAACACATAAAAATTTCATGATTTAACTCAAAGTATAAGTATTTTTAGAAAAATAATCATTTAAGGTTGTTTACATGATGGAAAATGATCAACTTCATAAGTTTCACCAAAGTTTGACCTATGACCTGTGATTTCGAATACAAACTAAGGTATTTACAGTTCATATTCTTAAAGAAGGACTCGATCCAAGGAAGTGGCAAGTTGAACCAACGAAAACGGAGTTGTAACGAAGAAACTATGACCAAAACAAGATCGGATATCCAAAACTAGTTTAGCCACGAAAATAATTGGAGAAAAATTAAATAAATCACATCTTTCTAAAATAACATGATATTTTATATATATGTACTCATAATTTAATTTTATATATTTCAGGATCACCCGTAAACAACACGAGAAGATTAATCATAAGACCTCATGTACGTACGCAACACGTCATTTGACAACACGGTACCGTGGGTCAAGATTAATCCCGACCAATACGAATACGATGGGGGTTTTATTTATTTCAATGGGGGTTTTATTTATTTATTAAACACCTAAATATGAACCATTAAAAATTGAATTGCTAACTACGGACTAAGAAGACATTAAAAGTATTATAAGTATATATATGTGACGATTGTTTAAAATGAAAATATATTGATAAATTATATATGGATAGGTTCGTGATATCAACCGGAGACCAAGTCAAAATATATATATCTTCAAGGCAAAAGTGAGTATATAGTCCCACTTTTAAACTCTAAGTATTTCGGGATGAGAATACATGTATTTTATGTTTTACGTTATGGACACAAGTAACTGAAAAATATATTCTACGTTGAGTTGTACCACTGGCATACTTCCCTGTAGCTTGGTAACTATTATTTACAGCGGTATTGTAAACGCGAATCCTGTTGATAGATCTATCGGGCCTGACAACCCTAACCGGACTGGACGACCAGTATTCAACGGTTGCACAGTACTTCGTTTCGTGACTACATTTGGTACGGTGTAGTAAGATTTCATAATAAAGGGAATATGCGACGTGATTAAATGTTAAGTATGGTTACCAAGTGCTCAACCACTTAGAATATTTTTATTAAAATGTTTATATATGAAATCTTGTGGTCTATATATATATATTGCTGCCGGCATTAAACCTATATCTCACCAACTTTATGTTGACGTTTTAAGCATGTTCATTCTCAGGTGATAATTAGAAGCTTCCGCTGCAACATGTTGAATTTAAGCAAGATCTTGAGTATGCATATTTGTGTCAAAAATAAAACTGCATATCGGAGGATTTGTAATGTAAAATATGTTGGAAATCGTATTGTTATCATCACGTGTAAAGTTTGTAAGTCTAAGATTATCGCTAAACGATAATCATCTTTATATTGTCTAAAGCTTGTATTAAAATAAGAGTTATGGTTTGTAATGTAAAATAAATGCAGTTGTTCTTTAAAAAATGTCGCATATAGAGGTCAATACCTCGCAATGAAATCATACGTTATCTAACTCGTTCTTATGGTTAAGGACGGGTTATGACATGTGGTATCAGAGCGGTGGTCTTAGCGAACCAGGTTTGCATTAGTGTGTCTAACTGATAAGTCGTTAGGATACATTAGTAAGTCTGGACTTTGACCGGGTCTGATTTAAAAACCATTGCTTATCATTGTTGGTTAAAATTTATATGTAAATATTATGTAGTACTAATGGGTTAGTTGTTGTGTGATAGATGTCGGGCTCAAAACTTGTTATCACATTCAGCGACTCCGAACCAGAATCTTCAGATGGTGTTCCAGTCATTAACCTATCCGATGACGAAAATAATATCTTTGGGGAAGACTCACAAATTCCGGATGAACCGACTATAGAGAACCCGGAAAGTGAACCCGAGGAGGAAAGTGAACCCGAGGAGGAAAGTGAAACCGAGGAAGAAATACAGGAAATTACAAAAGACAAGTTCGAACTAGGAAAGAAACGAAAGGCTAATGAATTAGAAAATTCAAATCCCGAGTTTAGTGAGGATGATGTGGCACCAACTCCACTAGACACTACCACCCCTATTCCCGCTATTCCTATTCGTTCTATCCCGGCATCCAGTTCTTCAGCCCCACAACCAAAATATAGGCAGACAGCTAGGATAAGCGTTAAGCGATTCTTTGAACCTAAACGTCCTAGAAAATAGACCAAACGATGCGCTGCCGTATTAAACCATGGGATCATATAATGTTTTGTATAATATTATTAGTGTGGTTTGCTTAATATTCAATGTAAGATAAGCATATGTAAAATAGTGAAGTATGAAATGCAATAATTTTCCATGGTTAAGTATTATTTAGATGGTAGTAATTGGTTCTGTACTAAGCTATTAAGTATGGACATTAACGGGTAGGTACTACCCTAGATATAATTATAAAACGCTAATAAGAAGAAAAGGCTTTTATAATAATACCTGGTTCATATTATTAATAAGCTATAATGTACTGTAAATATACACTACATCTATAATATTCCATGTGAATAATTATTTTCTTTTCATTCTTATAGAAGAATATGGCGCGATTGAATCGAATGATGGAACAAGAAGTCGAGGAATTCATCAACCAGCGAGTGAACGACAGAATGTTATGGGTCGAGGCTGCAAGAGCTGCTGCAGTTAACCCAAATCCTCGTGTAGGATGCACCTACAAGACTTTTCAAGCTTGCAAGCCCTCATCATTCAGTGGAACAGAAGGACCGATCGGTTTAACCCGGTGGATAGAAAAGATGGAGACTGTGTTTAAAATCAGTGGTTGTGTTGAAAAGGACATGACCAAGTATGCATCGTGCACTTTACAAGATAGTGCACTCACGTGGTGGAAAAATTTTGTGAAGGCTGTAGGAGGAGATGTAGCTTATGATACTCCATGGGAAGAATTCAAAACAATGTTAATCAACGAATATTGTCCAAGGAACGAGGTTAGGAAGTTGGAAGATGAATTACGAAGTCTGAAGGTTATTGGTACTGAAATCACCAACTACAATCAGCAATTCATGGAATTAGTTTTGCTATGTCCTGAATTGGTTCCAACCGAAGAACGGAAGATTGAAATGTACAAAGATGGTTTGCCCAAAAAGGTCAAGGCAAATGTTACAGCATCGAAACCTAAGACAATTCATGAAGCTATAACCATGGGAAACGAGCTAATGGATCAGGTCATCATGGATAAGAAAGTATCCAATACTGATGTGAGGGTATCAGGTAACAAAAGAAAGTGGAATGGAAATTATGGTCGAGGTAACCAACAACAATCTTTTAAGAAACAAGAAATCACGCAAGGTGCGGGTAGTGGTTTAAGCTTTGGTTACAAAGGACAAAATCCTTTATGCATCCGATGCCACAAACATCACTCTGGTTACTGTAATGTGGTATGCAACAAATGTAATTGAAAGGGTCATCTTGCTGAAGATTGTAGGGCTCTCGTTACAAATACAAACGGTACCAAGACTCCTACCACCAATGCAAATAGAACTGCCTTGGCCACTGTTACTTGTTATGGGTGTGGGAAACAGGGTCATTATAAGAGCCAGTGTCCGAATCCAGAGAAGAATAATGGATCTGCACGTGGAAGAGCATTTGTTATTAATGCTAGAGAGGCGTGTGAAGACCCGGAGCTTGTTATGGGTACGTTTACCATTAATAACTTATCCGCATCTATTATATTTGATACTGGTGCCGATAGAAGTTACGTGAGTAGAGACTTTTACGTTAAATTGAATTGTTCATCATTACCTCTAGATGCTAAGTACATGATTGAGTTAGCTAATGGTAAACTAATTAAAGCAGATAAAATTTGCCGTGATTGTAAAATAAATTTAGCCGGAGAAACATTTAAGATTGATTTGATACCCGTAGAATTAGGAAGTTTTGATGTAATAGTCGGCATGGACTGGATGTCCAAAATAGGAGCTGAAGTTGTGTGCGCCAAGAAGGCAATTCGCATTCCTCGTAAGGATAAAACGCCAGTAATGATTTATGGAGAGAAGGGTAACTCAAAGCTAAAACTCATTAGTTATTTGAAAGCTCAAAAGTGCTTGAAGAAAGGGTGCTATGCTATCTTAGCACATGTTAATAAAGTCGAAACGAAGGAAAAAGTGAAGAGCATCAATGACGTGCCTGTGGCAAGAGATTTTCCTGAAGTTTTTCCGGAAGAGTTGCCGGGATTACCTCCATTTAGAACTGTAGAATTTCAAATAGATTTAGTACCAGGAGCTGCACCAGTGGCTCGTGCTCCATATAGACTTGCACCGTCCGAATTAAAAGAACTGCAAGATCAGTTAAAAGAATTACTGGACCGTGGATTCATACGACCAAGTACTTCACCGTGGGGAGCTCCGATTCTATTTGTTAAAAAGAAAGATGGATCTTTTAGGATGTGTATAGATTATCGTGAATTAAATAAGTTAACTATCAAAAATCGGTATATACTACCGAGAATTGACGACTTATTTGATCAACTCCAAGGATCATGTGTTTATTCGAAAATCGACCTAAGATCGGGCTATCATCAACTACGCGTCAAAGAAGAAGATATACCGAAAACTGCTTTTCGGACACGCTACGGTCATTACGAATTTTTGGTCATGCCGTTTGGATTGACGAATGCGCCAGCTGTATTCATGGACCTCATGAATCGAGTTTGTAGTCCATATTTAGATAAGTTTGTTATCGTTTTCATTGATGATATTCTTATCTATTCCAAGAGTGAGCAAGAACATGAGCAGCATTTAAGGTTGATATTAGAGTTGTTGAGAAAAGAACAGCTATATGCTAAATTTTCTAAATGTGCTTTCTGGTTGAAAGAAGTGCAATTTCTTGGCCACGTTGTTAGTAGCAAAGGAATTCAGGTTGATCCAGCAAAAATTGAAGCCATTGAAAAATGGGAGACTCCTAAGACACCAACGTAGATACGCCAATTTTTGGGTTTAGCCGGTTATTATAGAAGGTTTATTCAAGATTTTTCCCGAATAGCTAAGCCGTTGACAGCGTAAACGCAAAAAGGGAAGAAATATGAATGGACCTCTGAGCAGGAGAGTGCATTTCAATTACTAAAGAAGAAGTTAACTACGGCGCCTATTTTATCGTTACCAGAAGGGAACGATGATTTTGAAATATATTGTGATGCTTCGCGACAAGGTTTTGGTTGCGTTCTTATGCAACGGAAGAAAGTTATTGCATACGCATCCCGACAATTGAAGATTCACGAGTGGAATTATACGACGCATGATCTAGAACTGGGAGCAGTCGTGTTTGCATTGAAGATATGGAGACACTACTTGTATGGGGTTAAATGCACTGTGTTTACTGATCATAAAAGCCTTCAACATATTTTTGATCAGAAACAGCTGAACATGAGGCAACGTAGGTGGGTCGAGTTAATAAATGACTATGATTGTGAAATTCGTTATCATCCCGGGAAAGCGAATGTGGTGGCTGACGCACTAAGCAGAAAGGAACGAGAACCAATTCGAGTACGAGCGATGAACATAAAAATTCGTATGAATCTCAACTCACAAATCAAAGAAGTTCAACGAGAAACACTTACTAAAGAAAATATAGGAAATGAAATAATGAAGAAGTATGAGAAGCAACTCGTTATACGGGAAGATGGAATTCGATATTTTGCAAATCGTATTTGGGTACCGAAGTTGGGTGGATTAAGGAAGTTGATATTGAACGAGGCACATAAGACAAGATACTCGATACATCCTGGAGTGGGAAAGATGTACCAAGATCTTAAGACACATTATTGGTGGCCAAATTTAAAGACAGACGTTGCAACATATGTTGGGGAGTGTTTAACTTGTTCCAAAGTCAAAGCAGAACACCAGAAGCCGTCAGGGTTACTTCAACAACCAAAAATCCCAGAATGGAAATGGGATGGTATTACCATGGATTTCATCACGAAGTTACCAAAGACTGCCTGGGGATACGATACCATTTGGGTAATTGTTGATCGTCTTACCAAATCTGCACATTTCTTGCCTATAAAGGAAACGGATAGAATGGAGAAATTATTACGATTATATATAAAGGAAATAGTTTCAAGGCATGGAATACCTATTTCCATTATATCTGATCGTGATAGTAGATTTACCTCAAAGTTCTGGCAATCACTACAGGAGGCACTAGGAACTCGTTTGGATGTGAGTACCGCATATCATCCGCAAACCGACGGGCAGAGTGAAAGAACAATTCAGACTCTTGAAGACATGCTTAGGGCATGTGTGATCGATTTTGGAAACGGATGGGATAAATATCTACCATTAGCAGAATTCTCGTATAATAATAGTTATCATGCGAGCATTAAAGCTGCGCCATTCGAAGCATTGTACGGAAGGAAGTGTAGATCTCCTATTTGTTGGAATGAAGTAGGAGATCGACAATTAACTGGTCCCGAGATCATACACGAAACGACTGAGAAGATAGTACAAATCAAGGAGAGATTGAAAACAGCCCGTAGTTGCCAAAAGAGCTACGCCGATGTCCGAAGAAAATCATTAGAGTTTCAGATCGGTGACATGGTTATGCTAAAGGTGTCACCTTGGAAAGGTGTAATACGTTTCGGTAAAAGAGGTAAACTGAACCCGAGATACGTAGGCCCGTTCAAGATCATCGAACGCATTGGACCGGTAGCTTATCGACTCGAGTTACCGCAACAACTCGCCGGAGTACATAATACCTTTCACGTCTCAAACCTTAAAAAGTGTCTTGCAAAGGAAGACCTCACCATTCCTCTTGAAGAAATCCATGTTGACGAGAAACTACAATTCATCGAAGAACCAATCGAAATCATGGATCGTGAAATTAAACGGCTCAAGCAGAGCAATATACCGATCGTTAAGGTTCGTTGGAATGCTCGAAGGGGTCTCGAGTTTACATGGGAACGGGAGGATCGGATGAAACAAAAATATCCACATTTGTTTCCCGATGACGCAAAATAGGTACAATTTTAAAATTTCGGGACGAAATTTATTTAACGGGTAGGTACTGTAATGACCCGGACTTTTTTGATCGTTCTATACTTATAAGATTAATATTTACATAAATTAAACCTTACCAACATGATAAGCAATCCAAATTGTTGAAACTTATGTTTTCGAAAAGAGTTTTACACAACGTTTGACCGTCTAGTTTGACCGATGATATCACGAACTATATAATATATGATAATTATACGTTTGTGTATATATATGTATATATACATATTTAACATGATTTATGGATGTTTTAATATCTTATTTTGTATTAATAACAATAAGTTATAAGTATATTTTGAAACTACTAACTTAAGTTTTCAAAACGATAACCATACGTAACGTTATTTGACATAAATACTTATGACCTATAATGTTTATACATATATCGTATATATAATGTATTTAATCACTTTTTAAGGACTTAAATACATAAAACCATATAAGTATATTAACAAAAGATAGCTATATTTGAATTCTCGTTCCGTTTTCACAAGAATACTATACGTATATCTAGAGTATATATACCCGTATCATACCTAACTTCTATACGTATTTACTATTGGTATATACACATCAAATCACCACCAACCAGCCCTTGTTCATGCCTTATGTATAAGGTAATTACTTTGTATGATTGTATGACTAATTACACAAGATTACAAGCTTGGAAATTTGTCCATGTCCCCCCCCCCATTCACGTTTTTAATGGGGGTATTCTCACCTCATTTTGGTTCAACTTCTATCATCATTTCTCTAGCTAAACACACATACTTACTAGCATCATGTCTCTCTAAGAACTCCAGCAAAAATCCTCTCAAGAATCACCTTAAACACCACCATAACAAGATCAAACAAAAACACTACAAAAATACAACTTTCAATTCAAGTTTATGTCTTAGGTTGCTTCCAATCTTTCATCCAATTCCATCACTCTTTTGGTTCTAGGTTTTTACTTCTATTTTACAGAAATCTTGTCCAAGTAACTTGAGGTAGTAACTTTGTTCATAACCTTATTCGATTCATATATATATAGCTATCTTATTTTATGGTATAAAATTTTAACAACAAGAACATAGTTTGAATGTTTTCAAACTTGTTTGCAAACTAAATAGATCCTTCTAACTTAACTTTTAAAATACTTCAAGACCTGTAATATATCATAAGGATATTCTAACTTAACAAGGTAAAACTTGGTTTTTCAAAGAACACCTTAAAAACTGAATTTACGTCGTCGGAGTACAACCGGGGGCTGTTTTGGGTTGGATAATTAAAAAACATCTTGAACTTTGAATTGGAGGCTTATTTTCTGGAAAATTTATATTTACTATGAATATGTTAACACATAAAAATTTCATGATTTAACTCAAAGTATAAGTATTTTTAGAAAAATAATCATTTAAGGTTGTTTACATGATGGAAAATGATCAACTTCATAAGTTTCACCAAAGTTTGACCTATGACCTGTGATT
The DNA here is from genome assembly GCF_046630445.1 of Rutidosis leptorrhynchoides. NCBI lineage: Eukaryota > Viridiplantae > Streptophyta > Magnoliopsida > Asterales > Asteraceae > Rutidosis > Rutidosis leptorrhynchoides. Next base: position 482,665,857 of record NC_092334.1, on the reverse strand, counting down.
TCGAATACAAACTAAGGTATTTACAGTTCATATTCTTAAAGAAGGACTCGATCCAAGGAATTGGCAAGTTGAACCAACGAAAACGGAGTTGTAACGAAGAAACTATGACCAAAACAAGATCGGATATCCAAAACTAGTTTAGCCACGAAAATAATTGGAGAAAAATTAAATAAATCACATCTTTCTAAAATAACATGATATTTTATATATATGTACTCATAATTTAATTTTATATATTTCAGGATCACCCGTAAACAACACGAGAAGATTAATCATAAGACCTCATGTACGTATGCAACACGTCATTTGACAACACGGTACCGTGGGTCAAGATTAATCCCGACCAATACGAATACGATGGGGGTTTTATTTATTTCAATGGGGGTTTTATTTATTTATTAAACACCTAAATATGAACCATTAAAAATTGAATTTCTAACTACGGACTAAGAAGACATTAAAAGTATTATAAGTATATATATGTGACGATTGTTTAAAATGAAAATATATTGATAAATTATATATGGATAGGTTCGTGATATCAACCGGAGACCAAGTCAAAATATATATATCTTCAAGGCAAAAGTGAGTATATAGTCCCACTTTTAAACTCTAAGTATTTCGGGATGAGAATACATGTATTTTATGTTTTACGTTATGGACACAAGTAACTGAAAAATATATTCTACGTTGAGTTGTACCACTGGCATACTTCCCTGTAGCTTGGTAACTATTATTTACAGCGGTATTGTAAACGCGAATCCTGTTGATAGATCTATCGGGCCTGACAACCCCAACCGGACTGGACGACCAGTATTCAACGGTTGCACAGTACTTCGTTTCGTGACTACATTTGGTACGGTGTAGTAAGATTTCATAATAAAGGGAATATGCGACGTGATTAAATGTTAAGTATGGTTACCAAGTGCTCAACCACTTAGAATATTTTTATTAAAATGTTTATATATGAAATCTTGTGGTCTATATATATATATTGCTGCCGGCATTAAACCTATATCTCACCAACTTTATGTTGACGTTTTAAGCATGTTCATTCTCAGGTGATAATTAGAAGCTTCCGCTGCAACATGTTGAATTTAAGCAAGATCTTGAGTATGCATATTTGTGTCAAAAATAAAACTGCATATCGGAGGATTTGTAATGTAAAATATGTTGGAAATCGTATTGTTATCATCACGTGTAAAGTTTGTAAGTTTAAGATTATCGCTAAACGATAATCATCTTTATATTGTCTAAAGCTTGTATTAAAATAAGAGTTATGGTTTGTAATGTAAAATAAATGCAGTTGTTCTTTAAAAAATGTCGCATATAGAGGTCAATACCTCGCAATGAAAGCATACGTTATCTAACTCGTTCTTATGGTTAAGGACGGGTTATGACAGTGTTCTTGAGCAATTTGGGGCTTTTTGATATAAACAGGTTATGGTCGATTTTTGTCATGAATTGTTGCTAAATTAAGTAGTGTAACATGTTTAGGTAGTTAAATGATCCAAACTTTGAGCCTAAACATGATTTTGAGAATTAAAGTGGACTTTTACAAGTCTAAAATTCATGAACTTGATTTTTGAGAGATAATGCCATTTGAAACTTGTTTAATTGCTAGTAATGATTATTTTGACATGTTATTTGAATTGAATGCTTATGAACTTGGCGAACATTTTCGTATATGCTTATTTGAAAAAGTGTAGATTTGATGAAAATATGAAAATGAGCTTAAGTTTGATATAAATTGATCATGTCATTGTAATTATTTTGATTGATGATTTTGCTGACACTAATGCATATTTGGATGCACAAAAATTGTGTTTGATGTGTTTTGCAGACTGAAAGGGGTGAATCTTCATCCCAAGCCCGCAATGCTCCTGCTGAGAATGTGGAACAACAGGAGGTGGATAACTACTACAAGCAGGATATACCTCATCCAGTCATGACCTTTTCTGATATGCACTTGGAAGAGTTGCACCCGAACCTGAGATTTGACAGACTTTGGATAGATTATCCAAAATATCAAAGGGGTTTGCATACTCTTCATTCTAAGGTTGTTGAGGTACCGAGGGTCATAGAATGGGGACCCTTAGAACCTGTAGAATTGGCCGGGCCAATTAGGGAATTACTTGTACATAGGTATGGTAATTCTACTTTTAATGACTGGGTACGTTTATTCACCATGCGTAGACCTGTATATAAAGTATGGTGTGAAGAATTGTTATGTAGTATAGAGTTGAATGATCGGGTAGCTAGTTTAACCGATCGTTCTTTTATTAGATTTTTGTTAGGCGGTTCGATGCACCACATGTCTTTACTGGATATGGCTCAGGCTTTACGTATATATACGCCTGAGGAGTTAGCATCTGCCGATTGTAGAGGGTTGATACTAAACAGTAGAAAGATAGATGAAAATTTTGATACACACGGTGTGTGGAGTCAAATGACAAGCCATCACCGTTTCAAAGGGGGAAATTACTCTTATTTGGATATAGATAGAGCCGAATTAAGAGTGATTCATAGGTTTTTAGCTAATTCGATTACACAAAGGGGTAAGAATAAGGAAAAAGTAAATGAACAGGATTTGTTTTACCATATGTGTATTCGAGACCCATAAAGCGCTGTAAGTATACCATATTGTGTGGGTTATTATTTATCAGCTATGGTTCGGGGGATGCGACCGCATAGCATAATAGGAGGTGGTATTTTTATTACTTTGATTGGTGAATATCTCGGTGTGGATATAAGTCGGGGGGGATTATTAGTAGAAGAACCGGAACCCCGCGATACTATAGGTTTAAATGTATACCATGGAGCGAAAGTTTTGAAGAGGCGAAATAACGCCGCAGTACAATACCATGGTAGACATCCACAGGTGGAGAGAAACCAACAGCAAGGTAATGTAGGAGGGGGGAATGAGATGCAAGAAATGCAGAGGTTTATAGCTTCTCAGGAGTACGAAAATGCTAGACAGAGAGCATTTGAGGATTGTCAAGTTCATCAGAACCAAATCATAGCTCATTGCCAACATATAGGTAGAAACTATATTCCTACACCGAAACCCATCTTCCCTCCTTGGTCTATAGAGATGCAGCCACCATATCCTACGTATAACCCTACCGAAGCATTCTATAGCACCTATGGTTATGCCTGGAACCCCTATTGGTACCAGTATCATCCCTAGTATACTTAGTTTTATTTTTTTTGTAATTTGTAATTATTGATACGTTTAATACTTTTGTTAATATTGTAATCATTTTTATAATTATCTAACTTTTATTCTTAGATTTTAATAATTTTTGAATGTGGGGTAATATACCAAATTTCAAAAATATGTATATATGTTTGCAGTTTATCTTATGTACACAACAGGGTAAAACAACGCATTTTCAAAGACTGGCATTAAGTTCAGCAAAAGCAACTAATTTTGATGACAAGAAGCAAAATATATGTGAAATAATAACAAGACGGAATGAACAAATGATGTGCACCATTTATCATTCAGCAAACAAACGCCAATATATTTGGAAACTTTGGTAAAATTTAATCATTTTCACACAAATCACCCTCAATAATTTAAATTGTTACTGATTTCTTGCAAATGAGGGCATTGCAAGATCTTAAGTGTGGGAAGGGGTTAAATTCTTTCGGATTTTAAAAATTTTTTACTTTATACACTTGGTTACCATTAAAAATACTAGTAAAGCAGTAGTTGTATTAGAATCTAGTGCTCTCTGATAATAAAGAACAGCCCTAGTCTTATATACTGACTACCCAATTCTAGTAAAATTTTTCAAAATTTTCAATTAAATGAATTCAAAATCATGTTTATACATATTTATGAACGATAAAACTAGGTTTTAACACCGAAATTATTGTTACCTCGGAAAGGACATAAATTGAGAAACAAACTAAAATGTTAAAATTCATTTAAAATGGAATAGAGGACGATAAAAAGGAAAATAAAAGCCAAGTGTGGGAAAATTTACCAAGTTATCTTAAACATATGTCACATATATCTGTAACAAATAACTGAAAATACTTTTGCTTTGGACTAAACTAAACTGTTTTACCAAATGAAAGAAAAGAAAAGATGGATCTACACGATGAATCAATTCCATCATTAAAAGGAAGTAAAGTCTTCCGAAAAAAAGAAACGCGCTTCCTGATTTAGGTCATGAAGTTGTCGTCCAGACCAGCTGTAGGTTGACGAAAAATCTAGAAAAGTCATCACTAAAATCAGCAGGAAATCCACGGACCTCAGCTTTAAACAGGGTCGCCAAGTAGTCAGATTTATCCTAACCATGAGAAGGATTTATCTTGTAAAATGGGGGGGCACCATGCAAATTAGCTGGATAAGACTAATGAATCTGATCCCCAGAAAGGATAATCTCCTTAAAGATTAAAAATCAGCTTTTAAGACTGATATTACTCAATCCTAGAGATTGACCTTAAAGATTGAGAATTACAAACTCATGGAATTCAATGATATCTAAACTCGAGCTTGAACGAGAAAATATTTTGATCAAAATTACAAACCGATTTGTTTTCTGAAAACCCTATTTTCAATGCGTTCATTACCATTGAACGTAAAATCCTAGGAATTCACCTGGAATTCATTAGGTCACCTGAACCAAATCGGGTGTCAACCGTAAGAACGGTGGTTGCATAGTGGTCAAAGACAGGACCTTGTGCCATACCGAAAAATCATAAGGGTGAACTTTACTATTGCTCCTACCAAGGATAGTAATTGCGTCCGACACGTTATAGACCATAATTAAAAGCATGTCAGGGGACATTGCCTTAACAGTTGCTTGTTCAACGCTTTCCTTTACAACCGGATGGTAGTTTACCGAAAGGTAATATACGGGACAAGTAAACTGGACGTGTTGCTCTCCAAATACAAGGTTAGCAAGTGGGTGACACAAAACCGCAAGTTTTGAGCTAAAATTTTCAAATCTGAAACCCACCAAACCCACAAAAATATTTTGCAAACACCGGTAAAGGGTTATCCCGGAAAACTTATCTAGGGTAAAAACTAGATTTAATTTTCAAAAGATCAAATGTTTTCATAAAGATCCAATTTCCTTAATGGATCTAAATTTTTATAGTCATGTGGGACTGTAAACCATATCGTTACTACCATTATTTATACCGCCGTATAGAAATCACTGATGTACAAAGTGTGAAGAATAAAGAAGTGATTCTTGTATTTCAAGACGATATTGCTTGAGGACAAGCAACGCTCAAGTGTGGGAATATTTGATAATGCTAAAAACGAACATATATTTCATAGCATTATTCCTCAAGAAAGACAAGCTTTTAGTTGCAATTGTTCTATTTACAAGTGATATTCGTTTAAATAATAAAAGGTGAAGACAAAAGACAGATTCGACGAATTGAAGACGCAAACGACCAAAAATCTCAAAAGTACAAAAGACAATCAAAGAGGTTCCAATTATTGATAAGAAACGTCTCGAAATTACAAGAGTACAAGATTCAAAACGCAAAGTACAAAATATAAAATTGTACGCAAGGACGTTCGAAAATCCTGAACCGGGACCAGAGTCAACTCTTAACGCTCGACGCAACGGACTAAAAATTACAAGTTAACTATGTATATAAATATAATATAATATATAATTAATTATATATATATTATATTTATAAATAAAAACCGTCGGCAGAGAAAGACTCCAAAGTTGTGAGCTGTAATTTCATTCTCCGCGACTCGCGGAGTTTGAAGGCAAAAATGCCGCGAGTCGCGGAGCCCCAAATTCAGAAACCCCCTATAAAGCTCGCGCATTCTGATCGTAAAATATAATCTTTTTCTTCTTCTCTCATATATACGTAAAATATATATATATATATAATTTATATTTTAATTTTAATTTTAATTCTAATTCTAATAATAAGGGTATGTTAGCGAATGTTGTAAGGGTGTAAGTCGAAATTCTGTCCGTGTAACGCTACGCTATTTTTAATCATTGTAAGTTATGTTCAACCTTTTTATATTAATGTCTCGTAGCTAAGTTATTATTATGCTTATTTAAAACGAAGTAATCATGATGTTGGGCTAATTACTAAAATTAGGTAATTGGGCTTTGTACCATAATTGGGGTTTGGACAAAAGAACGACACTTGTGGAAATTAGACTATGAGCTATTAATGGGCTTTATATTTGTTTAACTAAATGATAGTTTGTTAATGTTAATATAAAGATTTACAATTGGGCGTCCCTATAAATTACCATATACACTCAATCGGACACGATGGGCGGGGTATTTATATGTAAGAATAATCGTTCATTTAACCGGACACGGGAATGGATTAATAGCCACTAGAATAATTAAAACAGGGGTGAAATTATGTACAAAGGACACTTAGTATAATTGATAACAAAATATTAAAACCTTGGGTTACACTCAGTCGACATCCTGGTGTAATTATTAAACAAAGTATTAAAATCTTGTTACAGTTTAAGTCCCCAATTAGTTGGAATATTTAACTTCGGGTATAAGGATAATTTGACGAGGACACTCGCACTTTATATTTATGACTGATGGACTGTTATGGATAAAAACCAGACGGACATATTAAATAATCCAGGACAAAGGACAATTAACCCATGGGCATAAAACTAAAATCAACACGTCAAACATCATGATTACGGAAGTTTAAATAAGCATAATTCTTTTATTTCATATTTAATTTCCTTTATTTTATATTTAATTGCACTTCTAATTATCGCATTTTTATTGTTATTGTATTTAATCGCACTTTTAATTATCGTACTTTTTAATTATCGCAAGTTTATTTTATCGCACTTTTATTATTCGCAATTTCATTTATCGTTATTTATTTCATGCTTTAATTTAAGTCTTGTATTTATTTTTAATATTTTACATTTGGTTTTAACTGCGACTAAAGTTTTAAAATCGAGAAACCGGTCATTAAACGGTAAAAACCCCCCTTTATAATAATAATATTACTTATATATATATTTGTATTTTTATAAAAGTAAACTAATATAGCGTTGAGCTTTGTTTAAAAAAGATTCCCTGTGGAACGAACCGGACTTACTAAAAACTACACTACTGTACGATTAGGTACACTGCCTATAAGTGTTGTAGCAAGGTTTAAGTATATCCATTCTATAAATAAATATCTTGTGTAAAATTGTATCGTATTTAATAGTGTTTCGTTGTAAAATTTAATAGTATTATATACCGCTCCGCTACCACATCATGCACCATATTCTCCAAATTGATTTCTCGAGTGCGAAGTTCGTTAACTTCTTCCATTACTCCGGGATGATTGTCGGTCGAAACGAGCGGATGAATGAGATTCAAAATTTTAGATAGAATATAATCTTGGCGAGATATTTGGAAAATGAGAGAGAAAATAGTATTACGGACAGGTTCGCCGGTAAGTGCTTCAGATTCTTCGCCAAGAGGGGAATGTGGTGGATGGAAAGGATCGCCTTCTTCTCGTTTCCATTGATTAAGTCGACTACGAACCCATCAGATGAATTGGGGATGACTGATTGGTTGATTCATTCTGGTGACCCTGATAGGTGAAACTCCATATCAGAATAGCTGTTGGAATCCGAGGAATTCGAACTGGTTGAGGGATTCATTTCGTACAATCAGATGAAAGACTTTTCAATAAGAAATAGATTATAGGATGTAGATTAGTACCCTGAAATTCATAATTTACATATGCATATATAATACTAAAATCCCATAAGTTACGGAGAAATCTACGGAAGCTGTCAGGCAAGTCTAAAGTAATAGATACGCTAAGATATGAATTTTTGTCTGTACACTATTCATGTAATCCAGGCAGTAAGATATGTCTAGATTAAGAATGATAAGCAAGTGATTTCCTAAGAATGATAAGCAGGTAATTTTTGACACGAAATGATAAGCAAAACTTTTGACATGCAGACACAGTCGAAGTCCATACTCACTAATGCATCTAAACAACTATCAGTTAGACACACTATTGCAAGACCTGGTTCGCTAAGACCACCGCTCTGATACCACCTGTAGTGACCCGTCCTTACCCACCTGGACGAAGTCATCAACATTTGGTCCCATTGCGATGATCGACTCCAAGAAATGTCCTTAAATTGAGCAAATGCACAGCGGAAGACTTAATTCGTACCTGAGAATAAACATGCTTAAAAGTGTCAACCAAAAGGTTGGTGAGTTCTGTAGCGACCCGACCAAACCATGTTTGACGGCGCCGTCTACTTAGGTCCCGTTACGTGGTCATAAGTCTTTAAGACAAAGTTTGACCAAAATATGTCGCCTTCATTTCATAATAAAGATTGTTCCCAAAGTTTACAAGAATTGTTCAACCAATAGTTAAGTTACAACGTTATAATACGAATGAAATCTAGGCGACATGGTTTAAAGTAAAGTCAAAAGACGCTCCATGAAATGCACATATACTCGACATCCAATGCAAGTATCAAATAATGAGCGGAAGCATGTATCATGTATCGTTCAAGGACCTGAGAAAAACATAGAAATCTGTCAACGAAAACGTTGGTGAAATCATAGGTTTAAGTAAGTAAGTACAAGTGAACCACAAGATTTGCATCAATGAAATAATAGTAATACATTCCAAAAGTTTGTTTCACGAGCACCCAATTATCAATGCTTAACATTTCCTTCCATTGAACCCCATCACTTAGTGCTAGAACATACACTGTTTCTCGAAAATATATTTCATTCGTAAACGGTAGCGAACCGTTTGAATGAGGGTTTGTCAAACCCATATGGATCCATACAACATAAGTTCTCGCTTACACCCGGCAAGTGTAACTAATGATAATCGAATTGAGGATTTTGTTCTAAACTCGTATGTAGAATGTTTGTTTTCCTGTACTTGTGTTCACTTAGTAAAAGAAATGTTTATGTTTTCTCATCCCAAATGTAAGTTCAAAAAGAGTAAAAGTGGGACTATGATCTCACCTTGAGTGTACGAGTAGTAAAGTACTTCGACAAGTAAATGTGTGCAAAGAACAATGCTAGTCTTGACCTAAACAATAGGTCGTATCAATAACGGTAAACACGATAGGTCAAAGATGTTCAATTAGTCCTATGGCTCGTTACGACTCAATAATGTAGCATGTGAGTCAAGTTGTCATGTTTCATGCAAGGTACAAGTATAAAAACATGTTAGAACGATTGCACAAGTATTTGGTTAAGTTTGATTAAAAGTCAACTTGGTCGGGTCAAAGTCAACAGAAAAGTCAACGGGGTCGGGTTGGATATCCGACAATTTTTCTAAGTTATATAATCATATATGAGCATGTTGGCCAAGTTTCATGTTAATCGGAGGTCCGTAGCATAGCAAACATTTTCATGTCAAATGACCGAAACGAACAGCCAGTTTTAGCCAAATGGGACGGCGTCCCAAGTGGCTAGACGGCGTCCCATAATGAAGGGTGGGACGGCGTCCCAAACTTCAAGACGGCGTCCCAAATTGAAGAGTGGGACGGCGTCCCACAAGTCGGGACGGCGTCCCAAATGCCTTCCAGGCCCTGTTTGCTGAATTTCTCAATTGCACGAACCAAAACACAAACAATCACATTTTATGATCCGCAAACAATTAGAACATGTATTTTATATCACCGGAAAGCTCTTTCGACAAGGAACACAATTAACCACTCTTCATCAAGCAAAACATCATATACAATAACCACAATCCCGTCAAGTGACCAATAAAGGTTTATTTTCAAGTTTCAAATTCATCAATTGCAATTTAAGTTTCGGGAATCCAATTTATACATATGATATGCCGTTTTGAAGGTAATCAAGCATACAATCCAACTAACCACTTACCAATAATAATCCATGGCATTCAATGCATCAAAAGTCCATTTCAAGTTCATCAAACCCTAACCCAAATTCACCAAAATCAATAATCAAGTTCATGAAGTTTTCTAAGGCAACCTACACATCAAATTGAAGCTAGTGATGCTAGTAACACAATTAAAACATCAACTTTTAACATCTAACAACATATGATCATCCTAAATTCAAGAACAACACAACAAAATTCAAGTTCATGCTAGTTACCCTAAAACAACGAGATCGAGCATATAAATCACATAAACAAACTAGACTCGAGCCATAGACACTAATTAACAACCTTATAACTTAAAAATCTCAAGAACACAAGAATTAGTGATTTTAGAAAGTTACCCAAAATTGATGAAATCGGTATGGAAACGAAGAGGAGATCACGAGGAGTTCAAATATGCAATTTGTTTTGATCGAATCCTTCTTGAACGAATTTGGATGATGATTGAAGGTTTGAGGGTTTTGAGAGAAAAAGGGTGAAGTATTATTTGGGAGGTGATAAAATGAATGGAGAGGAAAGAGTTGACTAGTTGACCTAGTCATCTCTTTCTCCATTTGGCAACTTTAGTCCCTCAACTTAGGAAACGGGTACGGGAATTACCTAAACGAGATAATTCAAACGCGTATTAACGAGATGTGTTATAAACATATAACGGAACTTAAATAGTTAAACGGAAAAGTGAATGGAAAAAGGCGGGATGTTACATTACCTACACCTTAAAAGAAATTTCGTCCCGAAATTTAAGTAGGCGCAGTAGTCGTTGTTTCTTCCTCGAGATCTTGCGTTTCCGAATTCACGAATAGATGAGGATACTTCCTTTGCATTTGGTCTTGTCTTTCCCAAGTAAACTCGGGTCCCCTTTTGGCGTTCCAACGGACTTTAACAATCGGGATTCGGCTTTGTTTCAAAGTCTTGACGGAGGTGTCCACAATTTCAACCGGTTCCTCCACGAAATGAAGTTTGTCATCAATGGTAAGCTCCTCGAGAGGAATGACGATATCGGGTTCGGCAAGACACTTTTTCAAGTTGGATACATGGAAAGTAGGATGAACGGAGTTCAATTGAGGCGGAAGATCTAAACGATAAGCAACGGTTCCAATACGCTCCAAGATTTCGAAAGGACCAATATACCGCGGATTTAGCTTCCCGCGTTTCCCAAAACGGATTACACCCTTCCAAGGTGCGACTTTTAACATGACGCGGTCACCGACTTGAAATTCAAGGTCGTTGCGTCTTTTGTCGGTATAGCACTTTTGACGACTCCGGGCCGTCCTAAGCCTATCTCGGATTTGAACGATTTTCTCGGTAGTTTCGTGAATGAGTTCGGGTCCGGTGATTTGCACGTCGCCTACCTCGGCCCAACAAAGAGGTGAACGACATTTGCGGCCATATAGCGCTTCAAAAGGTGCGGCTTTAATACTCGCGTGATAACTATTGTTGTAAGAGAACTCGGCGAGAGGTAAGTGCTTGTCCCAAGCTTTTCCGAAATCAACCACGCAAGCTCGTAACATGTCCTCTAAGGTTTGAATTGTACGTTCGCTTTGTCCGTCGGTTTGAGGATGATATGCGGTGCTCATGTCTAAACGCGTTCCCAACGCTTCTTGCAATGTACGCCAAAATCTAGAAACGAAACGGCCATCTCGGTCGGAGATAATCGATAAAGGTACACCGTGTCGGGCTACGATCTCCTTAATGTAAAGTTGTGCAAGTTTCTCCATTTTGTCCGTTTCTTTCATGGCAAGGAAGTGTGCGGATTTGGTGAGACGGTCAACAATAACCCAAATGGTATCATAACCGCCCGTCGTTTTTGGTAGCTTGGTGATAAAATCCATCGTTATCCTTTCCCACTTCCATTGCGGGATCTCGGGTTGTCGAAGTAGTCCGGACGGTCTTTGGTGTTCGGCTTTGACTTTGGAACATGTCAAACACTTGGAAACATAAGTAGCTACGTCCCTTTTGATGTTCGGCCACCAATATAGTTGTTTAAGGTCGTGGTACATCTTATTGGCACCGGGGTGAATCGAGTATCGTGACTTATGGGCTTCATCTAAAATAAGGCTTCGTAGATCCCCATAACTAGGCACCCAAATTCTTCCGGCGAAATATCGGAGTCCGGTTTCTTTAACTTCGAATCGAGAAGTGAGGACGTTCAAGTGTTCGAGAGAGATGTTTTCATCCTTGAGAGCCTCATCTTGGGCTACCCGAATTTGGCTATTAAGGTTGGTGTGAATGGTGATGTTTAAAGCTCGGACACGAGAGGCACCGCTCTTTCTTTTCGGCTTAAGGCATCGGCTACTACATTTGCCTTCCCGGGATGGTAACGAAGCTCGCAATCGTAATCGTTTAAGGTTTCAATCCACCTTCGTTGTCTCATGTTTAGTTGCTTTTGATCGAAAATGTGTTGGAGACTTTTGTGGTCGGTAAAGATAGTACTCTTGGTTCCATAAAGATAGTGTCTCCACATTTTAAGTGCAAAGACGACGGCTCCGAGTTCGAGATCATGCGTCGTGTAGTTTCGTTCATGAATTTTGAGTTGTCGAGAAGCATAAGCAATGACTTTCGTTCGTTGCATCAATACACACCCAAAACCATGTTTTGAGGCATCGCAATATACAACAAAGTCATCATTGCCTTCGGGAAGTGACAAGATAGGAGCGGTGGTTAGCTTTGTTTTCAAGATTTGGAATGCGGATTCATGTTCGGTCGCCCAAATGAATTTCTTTCCCTTGTGAGTCAATGCGGTTAGAGGACGTGCAACCAAAGAGAAATTTTCGATGAATCTACGATAGTACCCGGCGAGACCCAAAAATTGACGAATGTGAGTAGGAGTAGTAGGAGTCTCCCATTTGCTAATGGCTTCGATTTTCGTTGGATCGACTTTAATACCTTGGTCACTTACAACATGACCAAGAAATTGAACCTCCTTTAACCAAAATTCACACTTGGAGAATTTGGCATAGAGTTGTTTTTGTCTTAAAAGTTCAAGCACAAGTCGGAGATGTTGTTCGTGCTCTTCTTCATTTTTAGAATAGATCAATATGTCATCGATGAACACAATAACGAATTTGTCAAGATACGGTTTGCACACGCGGTTCATAAGATCCATGAACACCGCCGGTGCGTTAGTGAGACCAAATGGCATGACAAGGAATTCATAACTACCATAACGAGTTCGGAAAGCGGTTTTGGAGACATCTTCCCCCTTAACCCTCAATTGATGATAACCCGAGCGGAGATCGATTTTCGAATATACACAAGACCCTTGTAGTTGATCAAAGAGGTCATCGATGCGAGGAAGAGGATATCGGTTCTTAACCGTCAATTTATTTAGTTCACGATAATCAATGCACATTCGTAGGGATCCGTCTTTCTTTTTAACAAACAAAATCGGAGCGCCCCAAGGTGAATGGCTAGGTTGGATAAAACCACGATCAAGTAGTTCTTGGATTTGACTTTGCAATTCTTGCATTTCGGATGGAGCGAGTCTATATGGTGCACGTGCTACGGGTGCGGCTCCCGGAATAAGATCGATTTGGAATTCAACCGGTCGATGAGGTGGAAGACCCGGCAATTCGTCGGGAAATACATCGGAAAAGTCACTAACAATTGGCACATCATCGATATGCTTCTCATCGGACTCGACTTTCTTAACGTGGGCAAGGATCGCAAAACAACCCTTACGGAGCAGTTTTCTAACTTTAAGGCACGAAACGAGGTTGAGTCTGGTGCAACTCTTATCGCCATAAACAATCAAAGGTTCACCATTCTCGATAGGAATTCGGATTGCGTTAAGATCACAAAGGATGTGAGATTTCGTTTTGGCTAACCAATTCATACCGATTATTACATCAAAGCTTCCTAGTTCCATGGGTATCAAGTCAATTTCAAATTCCTTACCCAAAATATTTATCGTACACCCTCGGTAATATGTGTTGGCACTTAATAGTTTCCCGTTAGCCACTTCAATGGTATAAGCGGTATCTAATGGAAGAGGTGGAGTGCTAAAAGAATGAGTCAAAGTCTCGGATACAAAGCATTTATCGGCACCCGAATCGAATAAGCAAGAGACATAAGAATTGTTGAGAAGAAACGTACCCGTGACTAGTTCAGTGTCATCCCGGGCTTCCTCGGTGTTGATGTTGAAAGCTCGGCCGCGCGTATTGGTGTTATCTTTCCTTTTCGGGCATGCATTTCTATAATGACCCGTTTGACCACATTCGTAACAAGTGCCCGTCTTTGGTGCATTGGGCCACTTTCGAGCAACGGGAGTGGCACTTTTACAATCGTTGGCCTTATGACCAACTCCTTGGCACCGGTGGCAAATTAACTTGCCACATTCACCAAAGTGATGTTTGTTGCATTTGTTGCAAAGAGGTAGGTTCCCGGCATAACCCTTCTTGCCGTCGAAAGTGAAGGATTTCTTGGCAAAGTTGTTGTTGCTTGATTGGGAGGGTTCCCACTTTCTTTTGTTGCCGCCCGATTTATCCTCGGCCTTAGGTGCCGGAACTACGATTTCGTCAACCGTTTCAATTAGTTGGCGAGCCATGTTCATAGCGGCTTGATGAGTAGTGGGTTTGGATGACATCACCCCTTGTTTGATGCTTTTTGGAAGACCGAGCATGTAGAGCTCAATCCTTTGAGATTCGGGGTTAACAAGATTAGGACACATCAAGGATAGTTCGGCGAAGCGTTGATTATAAGCCTTAAGATCGTTTCCGACCGCTTTCAAAGCTCTTAGTTCTTCCTCAAGTTTTCGGGTTTCTTCGCGCGGAAAATATTCAACAATCATCTTTTCCTTTAGATCGGCCCAAGAGAGGGCATGAGCTTCATCGGTACCCACCGATTGAACATAGGTGTTCCACCATGTTAGAGCAATTCCGGAGAAAGTGTGAGTGGAGTATTTGACCTTGTCTTGGTCCCGACAACCGCTTATGCTAAAGACGGCTTCCGTTTGCTCAAACCATCGGGTGAGCACGACCGGTCCCCCGGTTCCCTCAAAAGTGTGAGGTTTGCACCCCATGAAAGCTTTATAGGAGCATCCCTCGTTTGAGTTTCCGGCTCCATTGTTGTTGTTGTTGTTGTTGTTGTTGTTGTTGTTGTTGTGGTTGTTATTATTATTGTTGTTGGATGAGTGACCGGCCATGGCCGCATCTACGGCGGTAGCTATCATCCGTTCGAGAGCTTGTTCGGGAGTTTCATTGCGGCGTACACGACGAGGGGCCATTGTTCCTTCAAGACACAAGAATATCATTGATTAGTATTCTCAATAATACTAACCGTGATATAGAATAAAGATAAAGAGAAGTTTTTCCTCGACTCGCCTTAAATTCTTTATGTCATAATGTCGGAACGTTCATATGAGTCACCGTAATATAATCCCGGAAATTATATTACCCTGATTCATATGTGCATTCGACATCATTTCATATAGTCAAGGTGGCGCGTCAATCAAATTAAACAACGTGAGGTTAAGATGAGCTAAGAGTAGATATGAGTAGAAGCGTTCGAGTATAAATGCACAAGTAGTCAAGTAATTCCTACTTCAAGTCTATATTCCGGTTGTAGTCTAGACTCACCAATGTACCCTATGACTCGAGGTTGACACCAATGAACTCTAAATCCCTACAACCAACGCTCTGATACCATCTGTAGCGACCCGACCAAACCATGTTTGACGGCGCCGTCTACTTAGGTCCCGTTACGTGGTCATAAGTCTTTAAGACAAAGTTTGACCAAAATATGTCGCCTTCATTTCATAATAAAGATTGTTCCCAAAGTTTACAAGAATTGTTCAACCAATAGTTAAGTTACAACGTTATAATACGAATGAAATCTAGGCGACATGGTTTAAAGTAAAGTCAAAAGACGCTCCATGAAATGCACATATACTCGACATCCAATGCAAGTATCAAATAATGAGCGGAAGCATGTATCATGTATCGTTCAAGGACCTGAGAAAAACATAGAAATCTGTCAACGAAAACGTTGGTGAAATCATAGGTTTAAGTAAGTAAGTACAAGTGAACCACAAGATTTGCATCAATGAAATAATAGTAATACATTCCAAAAGTTTGTTTCACGAGCACCCAATTATCAATGCTTAACATTTCCTTCCATTGAACCCCATCACTTAGTGCTAGAACATACACTGTTTCTCGAAAATATATTTCATTCGTAAACGGTAGCGAACCGTTTGAATGAGGGTTTGTCAAACCCATATGGATCCATACAACATAAGTTCTCGCTTACACCCGGCAAGTGTAACTAATGATAATCGAATTGAGGATTTTGTTCTAAACTCGTATGTAGAATGTTTGTTTTCCTGTACTTGTGTTCACTTAGTAAAAGAAATGTTTATGTTTTCTCATCCCAAATGTAAGTTCAAAAAGAGTAAAAGTGGGACTATGATCTCACCTTGAGTGTACGAGTAGTAAAGTACTTCGACAAGTAAATGTGTGCAAAGAACAATGCTAGTCTTGACCTAAACAATAGGTCGTATCAATAACGGTAAACACGATAGGTCAAAGATGTTCAATTAGTCCTATGGCTCGTTACGACTCAATAATGTAGCATGTGAGTCAAGTTGTCATGTTTCATGCAAGGTACAAGTATAAAAACATGTTAGAACGATTGCACAAGTATTTGGTTAAGTTTGATTAAAAGTCAACTTGGTCGGGTCAAAGTCAACAGAAAAGTCAACGGGGTCGGGTTGGATATCCGACAATTTTTCTAAGTTATATAATCATATATGAGCATGTTGGCCAAGTTTCATGTTAATCGGAGGTCCGTAGCATAGCAAACATTTTCATGTCAAATGACCGAAACGAACAGCCAGTTTTAGCCAAATGGGACGGCGTCCCAAGTGGCTAGACGGCGTCCCATAATGAAGGGTGGGACGGCGTCCCAAACTTCAAGACGGCGTCCCAAATTGAAGAGTGGGACGGCGTCCCACAAGTCGGGACGGCGTCCCAAATGCCTTCCAGGCCCTGTTTGCTGAATTTCTCAATTGCACGAACCAAAACACAAACAATCACATTTTATGATCCGCAAACAATTAGAACATGTATTTTATATCACCGGAAAGCTCTTTCGACAAGGAACACAATTAACCACTCTTCATCAAGCAAAACATCATATACAATAACCACAATCCCGTCAAGTGACCAATAAAGGTTTATTTTCAAGTTTCAAATTCATCAATTGCAATTTAAGTTTCGGGAATCCAATTTATACATATGATATGCCGTTTTGAAGGTAATCAAGCATACAATCCAACTAACCACTTACCAATAATAATCCATGGCATTCAATGCATCAAAAGTCCATTTCAAGTTCATCAAACCCTAACCCAAATTCACCAAAATCAATAATCAAGTTCATGAAGTTTTCTAAGGCAACCTACACATCAAATTGAAGCTAGTGATGCTAGTAACACAATTAAAACATCAACTTTTAACATCTAACAACATATGATCATCCTAAATTCAAGAACAACACAACAAAATTCAAGTTCATGCTAGTTACCCTAAAACAACGAGATCGAGCATATAAATCACATAAACAAACTAGACTCGAGCCATAGACACTAATTAACAACCTTATAACTTAAAAATCTCAAGAACACAAGAATTAGTGATTTTAGAAAGTTACCCAAAATTGATGAAATCGGTATGGAAACGAAGAGGAGATCACGAGGAGTTCAAATATGCAATTTGTTTTGATCGAATCCTTCTTGAACGAATTTGGATGATGATTGAAGGTTTGAGGGTTTTGAGAGAAAAAGGGTGAAGTATTATTTGGGAGGTGATAAAATGAATGGAGAGGAAAGAGTTGACTAGTTGACCTAGTCATCTCTTTCTCCATTTGGCAACTTTAGTCCCTCAACTTAGGAAACGGGTACGGGAATTACCTAAACGAGATAATTCAAACGCGTATTAACGAGATGTGTTATAAACATATAACGGAACTTAAATAGTTAAACGGAAAAGTGAATGGAAAAAGGCGGGATGTTACAAGTTCATAGGTTTATCATAATAATCATTTCAGTATGTAAATAGACCACAAGATTTCCGTTTATAAATATATGTACACTCGCAAGTGTATGAAAATATTCTATATGTTGTAGGCACCCGGTAACAAGCCTTAACGTTCATATTTACCCTCTGAAGTACACCAGATCAGGTGTGTTTAAAAATATGCGAGGTCAGAAATAATCATTATTTTTCATATCCTTATAATATTAATTTTTATTATAAGGATATGTTAATATTAACTCATTAAATCTAATTTTAATGTATATATAAAAGTTCTATTATTATAATATATTATTATTTAATATCAATATATATTATACAGTATTGTAAACATATATTGATAATAATATTAATAGTAAATAAATTTGTTTATAATAGTATTCTGTTATATTGAAAACTTCTGTAAAGTCTAAGTATAAATTATGAATGAATTGTGAAGAAGTGTTGGGAATTGATGCATGAGTTAGTATAATATAATGCGCTTGGCCAACGTGGTTATATTACAGTAAGTTATGATAAATTTCTAATGTAACGTGATGATGATTCACAGACCTTATCCTTATCATGTGTCATGTTACACGACTCTTTCATTCTACTTAATCTCTAAAGATATCACGGAAATATTTCCTTGATATTTCTGTTCTTCCGTAATTCCAACAGTTGCTAATAATTCGTGCTAATATATTTTCTTTCTGATTTGAAGATTTCCTTAAATTCCTTGAATTCTGGAATTCAACAGTGACTACGTCAAAAGTTAAAACGAACCCCTATTTACTTCATTTCACTCTTTTGTGATAGCTTCACTCGTACGCTTTGAGTAATTCAATTATTTTATCAATATTACTCAAATTTGATAAAACCCTATTTTGTCAACTCTTATTCGCCATTAAAACATTCTTATTGTTAGCCATGGCGACCTCGATCAAATTTCGGGACGAAATTTCTTTAACGGGTAGGTACTGTCACGACCCAGAAAATTTTGACTAATTTTAAACCAAACTCTCGATACGATTCATTATCTTTGACACGATAAGCAAAGTCTGTAATATTGAGTCTCAAAATTTAGAACTGTTTTCATGAATTCATTGGACCTTTGACTATTCCCGACGACTCATGATACGATTGCTTGTAAATGGACATGCATATATTTAAATATATATAATACAAAATAGTATATATTATAATTGTTATAAATAATTTTGTAAAAATAATAAAAGTATATAAAAAGTATCTATATATAAATAAAGTATAAATAATATATATTTTGTAACCTTGAAGTTATTTAGTAAACGACAGTAACACTCAGTAGTCATTGGATTGATAGTAAATGAGTTAAAAAGGGGTACTTATGTGATTTTGAAATAAACGGAGCAGGATATAGCACTCCGTAAAAACTGTCGGTAGTATACAACCAACTAATAGTCACTGAGTGTTAACTAGTTACTGTTTTGGTTGATGAATGTTTCCACTATCATATTTTGGAACAACATATTTAAATAATATATATGACCGTAGTGGAGATCCCATATATTACTTTCAATGTCATGTGCGTTTAAATTAGGATCTTTAGTAACAACCACTAATTAATTAACCCATCAATTACAACCATTAATTTTATAGTGAGAAATTGAGTCATGTATGAAATTCGGTTTCGAGTACTTCCTTTTAATTCACATCATATTTCAGTATGGACGATTTTATGTATAGATATCATGCATACATGAATTTCAAACACCACCTACTACTTGTTTGCCATTCCCATCAAACTCCACTAACTCATTAATTATTGCTTTCTTACAAAACAACAACACAAACAATCACTTTCTATTTTTATTTTTTTCTCCTTGTTTGAGCACAATTATCCAACTTATTCTCTGATCAAATCAATTTCCTTATAATTAATTTTCAAGAAGAATCAAGTAACTTGTCCTGCTCTTCTACTCATAACCATCTTCATCATTTATTAATAATCTCACTTGCAAGAACTACCTTTGATCACCCTTAACCTCCTTCTTGCTCGATGAAACAAAATCACCCTCTTAATTACTATTTTAAACCATCACCAATCTAACTTATCTCTTTGCTCTTGCTTTCAGTTTCTACCTCTCTCATCACCTCCATCGATCACGGTTGTCATCTTCATCATAAACCCACTCTCACTCTACTCTCATCTCTATCTTTCTTTTCAAGAACCACCAAAATCATCACCATTTGTTGCGTTTATTTTTTTTTGTTTTGTTTTAACTAGAAATTGAGCTTACCATTGTGAACCCATTAAATTCCATAATCGTCTTCAACCGAGAACACCACAAACAGCCACTCACAATCACCATATAAACGATAAACTGCTGCTGCTATCGTTTTTCTGTTTTGTTCACTTATCATCACCATTTTCGACACACAAGCTGTTACTACTTCGCTGCTATTAATCCTTCTGTTTTTCTGTAAACTTCAACTCAGGATTACCCCAACTCATCGTGAACCGTTACTGTTCGTTGCTACTGCTATTATTTTTCCACTGTAAATTGTTGCTGCCGCTATGTGAACTTCTATTTCTGCAAGTCATTCGAACAAACCCAGGATAACACCATTTAAAACCCTGCTGTTACACGATGACTTGGGTTGAGGATGGTATCATGGTGATTAAAAAGTAATACAGAAATAATGATTGGGATGTTTATGATAAAACAAAGTGGACGTCCTCTTTTTTTCTTTTTGCTTTTAAAAAGATTAACATAAATTAATACTACCAAAGTGTGTCTAGGAAACAACAACGAGAGAAACCCATTATGACCCTTGAGGTTTTCGTTTTATGATAAATCAATCCGCCTACTTGCAAGTTTAAAAGATGATGAAGTATTGGATGAAAAATATGATAACGTTTATGATTCATGTCATAACCCGTCCTTAACCATAAGAACGTGTTAGATAACGTATGATTTCATTGCGAGGTATTGACCTCTATATGCGACATTTTTTTTAAAAAAGGAAAACTGCATATATTATACATTACAAACCAAACCATTATTTTTGTTACAAGCTTTAGACAATAAAAAGATGATTATCGTTTAGCGATAATCTTCGACTTACAAACTTTACAAATGATAATAACAACACGATTTCTAGCATATTTTACAACACACGTCCTCGGATATGCAGTTTTATTTTTGACACAAATATGAGTACGTATGATCCTTCTTAGATTCAACATAATGCAGCGGAAGCTTTAATTATCACCTGAGAATAAACATGTTTAAAAACGTCAACATAAAGTTGGTGAGATATAGGTTTAGTGCGCAGCAATATATATATATAGACCACAAGATTTCGTATATAAACATTTCAATAAAAATATTCTAAGTGGTTGAGCACTTGGTAACCATACTTAACATTTTCACGTCGCATATTCCCTTTAATATGAAATCTTACTACACCGTACCAAGTGTAGTCACAAAACGAAGTACTGTGCAACCGTTGAATACTGGTCGTCCAGTCCGATTGGGGTTGTCAGGCCCGATAGATCTATCAACAGGATTCGCGTTTACAATACCGCTGTAAATATTAGTTACCAAGCTACAGGGAAGTATGCCAGTGGTACAACTCAACGTAGAACATATTTTTCAGTTACTTGTGTCCATATCGTAAAACATAAAATACATGTATTCTCATCCCGAAATATTTAGAGTTTAAAAGTGGGACTATATACTCACTCTTGTCTTGATGATATATATATTTTGACTCGGTCTTCCGGTTGATATCACGAACCTATCCATATATAATATATCAATATGTTTTCATTTTAAAACAAACGTTATATATATATATACTTGTTATACTTTTAATATTTTGAATATTTCCTTAGTCCGTAGTTAGCATTCCGATGTTAGTAATTCAATTTTTAATGGTTCATTTTTAGATGTTTAATATACCCGCAATAAACAAAACCCCCAACGAAATAAATAAAACCCCATCGTATATGTATTGGTCGAGATTAATCTTGACCCATGGTACCGGTGTTGTCAAATGACGTGTTGCGTACATAAAGTACCGGTGTTGTCAAATGACGTGTTGCGTACAAACATGGGATCTTATGATTAATCTTCTCGTATTGTTTACGGGTGATCCTGAACCATATAAAATTGAATTATAAGTACATATATATAAAATATCATGTTATCTTAGAAATATGTGATTTATATCATTTTTTTCCAATTGATCCCGTAGTTGAAATGATCTAGGATAACCAATTTTGTTTCGGTCATAGTTTCTTCGTTACAAATCCGTTTTCGTTGATTCAAATTGCCATCTTCTTGGATCGAGTTCTTCTTTAAGACTATGAACTGTAAATACCTTGGTTTGTATTCAAAATCATACGGCATAAGTGAAACATTAGTGAAACATATGAAGTTAAACATTTTTGTTACAACAAAATCATTTAATGACCATTTTTCTAAAAATACTTATACTTTGAAAAACCAAGTTTTACCTTGTTAAATTAGTATATACATAAGTTATATTACAGGTCTTGAAGTATTTTAAAAGTTAAGTTAGAAGGATCTATTTAGTTTGCAAACAAGTTTGAAAACATTCAAACTATGTTCTTGTTGTTAAACTTTTGTACCACAAAATAAGATAGCTATATATATATGAATCGAATAAGGTTATGAACATAGATTCTACCTCAAGTTCCTTGGATAAGTTTGCTGTAAAAGAGAAGTAAGAAGCTAGAATCAAAAGGGTGATAGAAGTGGATGAAAGATTGGGAGTAAGTTGGTGTTCTTGGAGGGTTTTCTTGAAGTGTTTTTGTATGGTTTTCTTATGGTGTTTTAGTATGGTTTTTGAAGCTAGATCTTCTTGGAAACTTTGCTGAATTGATTAAGGGTTTTAAGGGTTGTGAAAGAGTGTGTGTTTAACTAAAAATGAGGTTAGAAAATGAACTAGAAATGGTGATACTTATAACCTAAAAAAAATGTGTATCATGTAATACATGATAAGATTTTTAGTTTGTAATTTTGTTAATTAGTCAAGTAATCATCCAAAAGTAATTACCTAGCTCTAAGGGCATGAATAATGGCTGGTTAGGTGGTGATTTTGATGTGTATTTACTATTAGTAAATACGTATAGGAGCTAGGTATGATACGAGTACAAATACTCTAAATATACGTATAGAAATTTTGTGAAAAATGGAATGAGGATTCAAATATAGCTATCTTTTGGGAATACACTTATATGATTTTATGTATTTAAGTTCTTAAAAGTGATTAAATACATTACTTATACAATATATGTATAAACATTATAGTCTTAAGTATTTAAGTCAAATAACGTTACGTATTGTTATCGTTTTGAAAACTTAAGTTAGTAGTTTCAAAATACACATATAACTTGTTGTTATTAATACAAAATGAGATATTAAAACATTCATTAATCATGTTAAATATGTATATATACATATATATACACAAACGTATAATTATCATATATTGTATAGTTCGTGATATCATTGGTCAAACTAGACGGTCAAACGTTGTATAAAACTCTTTTCGGAAATATAAGTCTCAACAATTTGGATTACTTATCATGTTGGTAAGGTTTAATTTATGTAAATATCAATCTTATAAGTATAGAACGATCGAAAAAGTGCGGGTCGTTACATTACCTCCCCGTTAAATAAATTTCGTCCCGAAATTTTAAAATTGTACCTATTTTGCGTCATCGAGAAACAAATGCGGATACTTTCGTTTCATCTGATCCTCTCATTCCCAAGTAAACTCGGGACCTCTTCTAGCATTCCAACGAACCTTAACAATCGGTATATTACTCTGTTTGAGCTGTTTAACTTCACGGTCCATGATTTCGATTGGTTCTTCGACGAATTGTAGTTTCTCGTCGACATGAATTTCTTCAAGAGGAATGGTGAGGTCTTCCTTTGCAAGACACTTCTTCAGGTTTGAGACATGAAAGGTATTATGTACTCCAGCGAGTTGTTGCGGTAACTCGAGTCGATAAGCTACCGGTCCAATGCGTTCGATGATCTTGAACGGGCCTACGTACCTTGGGTTCAGTTTACCCCTTTTGCCGAAACGTATTACACCTTTCCAAGGTGACACCTTTAGCATAACCATGTCCCCGACCTGAAACTCTAATGGTTTCCTTCGAACATCGGCGTAGCTCTTTTGGCGACTACGGGCTGTTTTCAATCTCTCCTTGATTTGCACTATCTTCTCAGTCGTTTCATGTATGATCTCGGGACCAGTTAAATGTCGATCTCCTACTTCATTCCAACAGATAGGAGATCTACACTTCCTTCCGTACAATGCTTCGAATGGCGCAGCTCCAATGCTCGCATGATAACTGTTATTATACGAGAATTCTGCTAACGGTAGGTATTTATCCCATCCGTTTCCAAAATCGATCACACATGCCCTGAGCATGTCTTCGAGAGTCTGAATCGTTCTTTCACTCTGTCCATCGGTTTGTGGATGATATGCGGTACTCATATCCAACCGAGTTCCTAGTGCCTCCTGTAGTGATTGCCAAAACTTTGAGGTAAATCTACTATCACGATCGGATATAATGGAAATAGGTATTCCATGCCTTGAAACAACTTCCTTTATATACAATCGTAATAGTTTCTCCATTCTATCTGTTTCCTTTATAGGCAAGAAATGTGCAGACTTGGTGAGACGATCAACAATCACCCAAATGGTGTCGTATCCCCAGGCAGTCTTTGGTAACTTCGTGATGAAATCCATGGTAATACCGTCCCATTTCCATTCTGGAATTTCTGGTTGTTGAAGTAACCCTGACGGCTTCTGGTGTTCTGCTTTAACCTTGGAACAAGTTAAACACTCCCCAACGTATGTTGCAACGTCTGTTTTTAAACTAGGCCACCAATAATGCGTCTTAAGATCTTGGTACATCTTTCCAACTCCAGGATGTATCGAATATCTTGTCTTATGTGCCTCGTTCAATATCAATTTCCTTAATCCACCCAACTTCGGTACCCAAATACGATTTGCAAAAATATCGAATTCCATCTTCCCGCATAACGAGTTGCTTCGCATACTTCTTCATTATTTCATTTCCTATATTTTCTTTAGTAAGTGCTTCTCGTTGAACTTCTTTGATTTGTGAGTTGAGATTCATGCGAATTTTTATGTTCATCGCTCGTACTCGAATTGGTTCTCGTTCTTTTCTGCTTAAAGCATCAGCCACCACATTCGCCTTCCCGGGATGATAACGAATTTCACAATCATAGTCGTTTATTAACTCGACCCACCTACGTTGCCTCATGTTCAATTGTTTCTGATCAAAAATATGTTGAAGGCTTTTATGATCAGTAAACACAGTGAATTTAACCCCATACAAGTAGTGTCTCCACATCTTCAATGCAAACACGACTGCTCCCAATTCTAGATCATGCGTCGTATAATTCCGCTCGTGAATCTTCAATTGTCGGGATGCAAATGCAATAACTTTCTTCCGTTGCATAAGAACGCAACCAAAACCTTGTCGCGAAGCGTCACAATATATTTCAAAATCATCGTTCCCTTCTGGTAACGATAAAATAGGCGCCGTAGTCAATTTCTTTTTCAGTAATTGAAATGCACTCTCCTGCTCCAAGGTCCATTCGTATTTCTTCCCTTTTTGCGTTAATGCTGTCAACGGCTTAGCTATTCGAGAAAAATCTTGAATAAACCTTCTATAATAACCGGCTAAACCCAAAAATTGGCGTATCTGCATTGGTGTCTTAGGAGTCTCCCATTTTTCAATGGCTTCAATTTTTGCTGGATCAACCTGAATTCCTTTGCTACTAACAACGTGGCCAAGAAATTGTACTTCTTTCAACCAGAAAGCACACTTAGAAAATTTAGCATAAAGTTGTTCTTTTCTCAACAACTCCAGTATCAACCTTAAATGCTCTTCATGCTCTTGCTCACTCTTGGAATAGATAAGAATATCATCAATGAAAACGATAACAAACTTATCTAAATACGGACTACAAACTCGATTCATGAGGTCCATGAATACAGCTGGCGCATTCGTCAATCCAAACGGCATAACCAAAAATTCGTAATGACCATAACGTGTCCGAAAAGCAGTTTTCGGAATGTCCTCTTCTTTGACGCGTAGTTGATGATAGCCCGATCTTAAGTCAATTTTCGAATAAACACATGATCCTTGCAATTGATCAAATAAGTCATCAATTCTCGGTAGTGGATACCGATTCTTGATAGTTAACTTATTTAATTCACGATAATCTATACACATTCGGAAAGATCCGTCTTTCTTCTTGACAAACAAAATTGGAGCTCCCCACGGTGATGTACTTGGTCGTATGAATCCACGGTCCAATAATTCTTTTAACTGACTTTGAAGTTCTTTTAATTCGGACGGTGCAAGTCTATATGGCGCACGAGCCACTGGTGCAGCTCCTGGTACTAAATCTATTTGAAATTCTACCGATCTAAATGGAGGTAATCCCGGCAATTCTTCCGGAAAAACTTCAGGAAAATCTCTTGCCACAGGCACGTCGTTGATGCACTTTTCTTTCTTTTCGATTTTATTAACATGTGCTAAAATAGCGTAACATCCCTTTTCTAAACACTTCTTGGCTTTCAAACAGCTAATGAGTTTTAGCTTTGAATTACCCTTCTCTCCATAAATCATCACCGGTATTTTATCCTTACCAGGAATACGAATTGCCTTCTTAGCACAAACAACTTCCGCTCCTATTTTGGACATCCAGTCCATGCCGACTATTACATCAAAACCTCCCAATTCTACGGGTATTAAGTCGATTTTAAACGTTTCTCCGGCTAAATTTATTTCACAATCACGACAAATTTTATCGGCTTCAATTAGTTTACCATTAGCTAACTCAATCAAGTACTTAGCATCTAAAGGTAATGATGAACAATTCAATTTAGTGTAAAAATTTATACACACGTAACTTCTATCGGCGCCAGTATCAAATAAAATAGATGCTGATAAGTTATTAATGGTAAACGTACCCGTAACAAGCTCCGGGTCTTCTCGTGCCTCTCTAGCATTAATAACAAACGCTCTTCCACGTGCAGGTCCGCCATTCTGATTCGGGCACTGACTCTTATAGTGACCTTGTTTTCCACAACCAAAACAAGTAATGGTAGCCAAAGCAGTTCTATTTGCGTTGGTGGCAGGAGTCTTGTTGCCATTTGTAACGAGAGCCTTACAATCTTCCGCAAGATGACCTTGTCGATTACACTTGGTGCATAACACACTACAGTAACCAAAGTGATGTTTGTGGCAACGGTTGCATAAAGGACTTTGTCCTTTATAACCAAAACCTGAACCACTACTCGCACCTTTTGTGGTTTCTTGTTTCTTATAAGGTTGTTGTTGGTTACCTCGATCATAACTTCCATTCCACTTTTTCTTGTTTCCCAATACCTTCACCTCAGTATTGAATGCTTTCTTGTCCAAAATGACCTGATCCATTAGCTCGTTCGCCATGGTTATAGCTTCATGAATTGTCTTAGGTTTCGATGCTGTAACATTTGCCTTGACCTTTTTGGGCAAACCAGCTTTGTACATTTCAATCTTCCGTTCTTCGGTTGGAACCAATTCAGGACATAGCAAAACTAATTCCATGAATCGCTGGTTGTAGTTGGTGATTTCAGTACCAACCACCTTCAAACTTCGTAACTCATCTTCTAACTTAATAACCTCATTCCTTGGACAATACTCGGTGATTATCATTGCTTTGAATTCTTCCCATGGAGTATCATAAGCTACATCTCCTCCTACCGCCTTCACATAATTCTTCCACCATGTGAGTGCACTATCTTGTAAAGTGCACGATGCAAACTTGGTCATGTCTTTTTCATCACAACCACTGATTTTAAACACCGTCTCCATCTTTTCTATCCATCGGGTTAAACCGATCGGTCCTTCCGTTCCACTGAATGATGATGGCTTGCAAGCTTGAAACGTCTTGTAGGAGTATCCTACACGAGGATTTGGATTAACTGCAGCAGCTCTTGCAGCCTCAACCCATAACATTCTGTCGTTCACTCGCTGGTTGATGAATTCCTCGACTTCTTGTTCCGTCATTCGATTCAATCGCGCCATTTCCTAATGAAAGAAAATAATTATTCACATGGAATATTATAGATGTAGTGTGTATTTATAGTACATTTATAGCTTGTTAATAATATGAACCAGGTATTATTATAAAAGCCTTTTCTTCTTATTAGCGTTTTATAATTATATCTTGGGTAGTACCTACCCGTTAATGTTCATACTTAATAGCTTAGTACAGAACCAATTACTACAATCTAAATAATACTTAACCATGGAAAATTATTGCATTTCATACTTCGCTATTTTACATATGCTTATCTTACATCGAACATTAAGCAAACCACACTATTAATATTATACAAAACATTATTCGGTTCCATGGTTTGACACAGCAGCGCATCGTTTGATCTATTTTCTAGGACGTTTAGACACAAAGATTTGCTTAACGCTTATCCTAACTGTCTGCCTATATTTTGGCTGTGGGACTGAAGAACTGGATGCCGGGACAGAACGAATAGGAATAGCGGGGATAGGGGTGGTAGTGTTGAGTGGAATTGGTGCCACATCATTCTCATTAAACTCGGGATTTGGATTTTCTAATTCATTAGCCTTTCGTTTCTTTCCTAGTTCGAACTCGTCTTTTGTAATTTCCTGTATTTCTTCCTCGGGTTCACTTTCCTCCTCGGGTTCACTTTCCTCCTCGGGTTCACTTTCCTCCTCGAGTTCACTTTCCGGGTTCTTTATAGTTGGTTCATCCGGAATTTGTGAGTCTTCCCCAAGGATATCATTTTCGTCATCGGACAGGTTAATGACTGGAACGCCATCTGAAGATTCTGATTCGGAGTCGTTGATTGTGATAACAATTTTTGAGCTCGACATCTATCACACAACAACTAACCCATTAGTACTTATATAATATTTACATATAAATTTTAACCAACAGTGATAAGCAATGGTTTTTTTTTTTTTAAATCAGACCCGGTCAAAGTCCAGACTTTACTAATGTATCCTAACGACTTATCAGTTAGACACACTAATGCAAACCTGGTTCGCTAAGACCACCGCTCTGATACCACATGTCATAACCCGTCCTTAACCATAAGAACGTGTTAGATAACGTATGATTTCATTGCGAGGTATTGACCTCTATATGCGACATTTTTTTTTAAAAAAGGAAAACTGCATATATTATACATTACAAACCAAACCATTATTTTTGTTACAAGCTTTAGACAATAAAAAGATGATTATCGTTTAGCGATAATCTTCGACTTACAAACTTTACAAATGATAATAACAACACGATTTCTAGCATATTTTACAACACACGTCCTCGGATATGCAGTTTTATTTTTGACACAAATATGAGTACGTATGATCCTTCTTAGATTCAACATAATGCAGCGGAAGCTTTAATTATCACCTGAGAATAAACATGTTTAAAAACGTCAACATAAAGTTGGTGAGATATAGGTTTAGTGCGCAGCAATATATATATATAGACCACAAGATTTCGTATATAAACATTTCAATAAAAATATTCTAAGTGGTTGAGCACTTGGTAACCATACTTAACATTTTCACGTCGCATATTCCCTTTAATATGAAATCTTACTACACCGTACCAAGTGTAGTCACAAAACGAAGTACTGTGCAACCGTTGAATACTGGTCGTCCAGTCCGATTGGGGTTGTCAGGCCCGATAGATCTATCAACAGGATTCGCGTTTACAATACCGCTGTAAATATTAGTTACCAAGCTACAGGGAAGTATGCCAGTGGTACAACTCAACGTAGAACATATTTTTCAGTTACTTGTGTCCATATCGTAAAACATAAAATACATGTATTCTCATCCCGAAATATTTAGAGTTTAAAAGTGGGACTATATACTCACTCTTGTCTTGATGATATATATATTTTGACTCGGTCTTCCGGTTGATATCACGAACCTATCCATATATAATATATCAATATGTTTTCATTTTAAAACAAACGTTATATATATATATACTTGTTATACTTTTAATATTTTGAATATTTCCTTAGTCCGTAGTTAGCATTCCGATGTTAGTAATTCAATTTTTAATGGTTCATTTTTAGATGTTTAATATACCCGCAATAAACAAAACCCCCAACGAAATAAATAAAACCCCATCGTATATGTATTGGTCGAGATTAATCTTGACCCATGGTACCGGTGTTGTCAAATGACGTGTTGCGTACATAAAGTACCGGTGTTGTCAAATGACGTGTTGCGTACAAACATGGGATCTTATGATTAATCTTCTCGTATTGTTTACGGGTGATCCTGAACCATATAAAATTGAATTATAAGTACATATATATAAAATATCATGTTATCTTAGAAATATGTGATTTATATCATTTTTTTCCAATTGATCCCGTAGTTGAAATGATCTAGGATAACCAATTTTGTTTCGGTCATAGTTTCTTCGTTACAAATCCGTTTTCGTTGATTCAAATTGCTATCTTCTTGGATCGAGTTCTTCTTTAAGACTATGAACTGTAAATACCTTGGTTTGTATTCAAAATCATACGGCATAAGTGAAACATTAGTGAAACATATGAAGTTAAACATTTTTGTTACAACAAAATCATTTAATGACCATTTTTCTAAAAATACTTATACTTTGAAAAACCAAGTTTTACCTTGTTAAATTAGTATATACATAAGTTATATTACAGGTCTTGAAGTATTTTAAAAGTTAAGTTAGAAGGATCTATTTAGTTTGCAAACAAGTTTGAAAACATTCAAACTATGTTCTTGTTGTTAAACTTTTGTACCACAAAATAAGATAGCTATATATATATGAATCGAATAAGGTTATGAACATAGATTCTACCTCAAGTTCCTTGGATAAGTTTGCTGTAAAAGAGAAGTAAGAAGCTAGAATCAAAAGGGTGATAGAAGTGGATGAAAGATTGGGAGCAAGTTGGTGTTCTTGGAGGGTTTTCTTGAAGTGTTTTTGTATGGTTTTCTTATGGTGTTTTAGTATGGTTTTTGAAGCTAGATCTTCTTGGAAACTTTGCTGAATTGATTAAGGGTTTTAAGGGTTGTGAAAGAGTGTGTGTTTAACTAAAAATGACGTTAGAAAATGAACTAGAAATGGTGATACTTATAACCTAAAAAAAATGTGTATCATGTAATACATGATAAGATTTTTAGTTTGTAATTTTGTTAATTAGTCAAGTAATCATCCAAAAGTAATTACCTAGCTCTAAGGGCATGAATAATGGCTGGTTAGGTGGTGATTTTGATGTGTATTTACTATTAGTAAATACGTATAGGAGCTAGGTATGATACGAGTACAAATACTCTAAATATACGTATAGAAATTTTGTGAAAAATGGAATGAGGATTCAAATATAGCTATCTTTTGGGAATACACTTATATGATTTTATGTATTTAAGTTCTTAAAAGTGATTAAATACATTACTTATACAATATATGTATAAACATTATAGTCTTAAGTATTTAAGTCAAATAACGTTACGTATTGTTATCGTTTTGAAAACTTAAGTTAGTAGTTTCAAAATACACATATAACTTGTTGTTATTAATACAAAATGAGATATTAAAACATTCATTAATCATGTTAAATATGTATATATACATATATATACACAAACGTATAATTATCATATATTGTATAGTTCGTGATATCATTGGTCAAACTAGACGGTCAAACGTTGTATAAAACTCTTTTCGGAAATATAAGTCTCAACAATTTGGATTACTTATCATGTTGGTAAGGTTTAATTTATGTAAATATCAATCTTATAAGTATAGAACGATCGAAAAAGTGCGGGTCGTTACAATTTAGATGATTAAGATATATGATAGTGATGATGATTTGATAATAGATGATGATTTTATGAATGATACAGATGGTCAATAAGATAAAGTCGATGATGGCGATATAAATGATGGTACGGGTGTAATAACAATGGTAATGATGATGAGGTGATTTTGATTAGATGCGGTATAGATGATGATGAAGGATTTGCGTAAGAGATGATAATGGTAGATGATGATGAAGGATTTGCGCGAGAGATGATAACGATGATGTCGAAGATTATGATCATGGATGATAACAAGAAAGATGATGATGAGATGATGAAACAATGATGTGATGATAGGGATTAAATGTTACATAAAATAGCAAATATAGTGATATTGATGTTAACCGTGAATGATGGTTAAAACAATTAAATCTAGGGATTAATTCAGAAACGAACCTACAGTTGGTGGCGGTTGCTAGCGGGAAGTCGCGGGTTCAAACCCGGACTTGGGCATTTTTTTTAGAACTATTTCATTGAGGTAGAAATTTTATCTCTATTTATTATTATTATTATTATTATTATTATTATTATTATTATTATTATTATTATTATTATTATTATTATTATTATTAAAATGATTTTTATATAAAAACATTATTATTTTTAATATTATTATTATTATTAATTTACATTATTATAAAAAAAAATATCATTATTATTAACATTACTATTTTAATGATCATTATTATTTCAATTATCATTTTTATTATTATATTTACAACAAATAAATATTATACTTATATTACATATAATTATATACTAAACATATTAACATTATTTTTTTTATAAATATTACAAATAACAAATTATTGATAAAATACTAATATACATATTAAGATATCCACATGTATAAATATTAATCATTTTAAATATATACAAATTAAATACATATAAACTAAGATATTATATATAAATTTGTTCGGTTACAAATATATGTGTTAATATACATTAATGCTATAGGTTCGTGAATCCGAGGCCAACCCTACACTTGTTAAATGTCGTCTTATGTATTTTTACTACAAAATACAGTATGGTGAGTTTCATTTGCTCCCTTTTATATATATTTTTGGGACTGAGAATACATGCGCTGTTTTTATAAATATTTTACAAAATAGGCACAAGTACTAAAACTAATTCTACGTGGGTTTAAACCAGAAATATACCCTTAGCTTGGTTACATTAAACTACTTGTCTATGTACAGTAGGCGCGAATCCTAAAGATAGATCTATTGGGCCTGACAAACCCCATCCTGACTATGGGATGCTTTAGTACTTCGAGGTTATTTTAAACACACCTAATATGGTGTACTTCAGAGGGTAAAACATGAACGTTAAAGCTTGTTACCGGGTGCCTACAAATTATAGAATACTTTAATACACTTGCGAGTGTACATATATTTATAAACGGAAATCTTGTGGTCTATTAATATATTGAAATGATTGTTATGATATACCTATGAACTCACCAACCTTTTGGTTGACATTTTTAAGCATGTTTATTCTCAGGTATGAAAGAAATCTTCCGTTGTGCATTTGCTCATATTACATGGAGTCATTCATGGCATATTTAAGTCAGTACCTCGCAATGGAACCAAATGTTGAAGACTTCGTCCAGGCGCATTAGGACGGGTCATCACAGTTTTAATGTCTATGTACGGTAGGTGCGAATCCTAAAGATAGATCTATTGAGCCTGACAAACCCCATCCTGACTATGGGATGCTTTAGTACTTCGAGGTTATATTAAACACACCTGATCTGGTGTACTTCAGAGGGTAAAACATGAACGTTAAGGCTTGTTACCGGGTGCCTACAACTTATATATATATATATATATATATATATATATATATATATATATATATATATATATATATATATATATATATATATACATATAAAAACATATTTAAAATATATATAACATAACAAAAATTTCTAGTTTTATATACATAATGAATTTATGAGACGTATATATATTATTAATATAAAATAATATGATTAGTAAATCATATATATATATAAATTTATTCGATTACGATTATGTGTATTAATAAATATCCAAATAATATAGGTTGTGAATCCGAGGCCAACCTTATACTTGATCAATGATGCTATATGTATTTTTACTACAAAATACATTAGGTGAGTATATAGTTCCCTTTTAAACTCTAAATATTTTGGGCTGAGAATACATGCGCTGTTTTTATAAATGATTTACGTTATGGACACAAGTGATCAAAAATAAATTCTACGTTGAGTTGTACCATGGCATATTTCTTTATACTTGGTAGCTAATATTTACGTGAGGAGCGTAAACGCGAATCCTGTTGATAGATCTATCGGGCCTGACAACCCCAACCGGGCTGGACGACCAGTTTTAAACGGTTACACAATACTTCGTTTCGTTACTACAATTGGTACGGTGTAGGGTTTATTTAAGAATATGCTGCTGTGATTTAAATGTTAAGTATGGTTACCGAGTGCTCAACGACTTTTCATACACTTGCGAGTGTATTATGTATGTATATGAAATCTTATGGTCCATAGTTATAACGCTGCTAGCATCAAACCTATATATCTCACCAACTTTATGTTGACGTTTTAAAGCATGTTATTCTCAGGTGCGAATTAAGTCTTCCGCTATGCATTAGCTTATACTAAAGACATTACTTGGAGTCGATCATCGCATTGGAACCAAATGTTGAAGACTTTGTCCAGGTGGATAAGGACGGGTCTTTACAGGTGGTATCAGAGCGGTGGTCTTAGCGAACCAGGTCTGCATTAGTGTGTCTAACTGGTAAGTTGTTAGGATACATTAGTGAGTCTGGACTTTGACCGTGTCTACATGTCAAAAGTTTTGCTTATCATTTCTAGTCAGAAATCATCTGCTTATCATCCTTAGGAAATTGCCTGCTTATCATTCTTAAGTCTAGACACGTCTTACTGCATTTAGTGCATCCATAGTGTAAAGACAAAACCCATATCTTAGTGTATCTTATAATTCATATCTTAGCGCATCTGTAGACTTGCCTGACATATGCCGTAAATTCCTCTGTAGTTTACGAAATCTTTAGGATTATATATATATAGATATTCTATATAGTTAGAATATCATCCGATATCTGAAAATCATTTCACATCGAAGATCTCTTCCATCCACCAAATTGCTCTCTTGGCGATGAACCTGAAGCACTTACCGGCGAACCTGTTCGAGAAACTATTTTTTTCTCTCATCTCTAGAGTATCTCGTCACGATTATATACTTTCCCATATTTCGAATCTTGTTCATTCAATCGCTCCAACCGCCAATCATCTCGGTATAATAGAGGAAGTCAACGAGCTTCGCGCTCGAATAGTGGCTTTGGAGAACCTGGTGCGAAGGTTACAAACACTAGCAGCAGCACCGGCAGCATAACCAGTACCGCCAGTAACATCAATATCGCAAGATTCAGTACCAGCAGCATAATCAGCACCATCATCATCAACGCCAATAGTACCCTTATCACCCTCAACCACAAATTCTTTGTAAATCTCAACATCACAATCTATACCTTGGATATCAACATCACACACCTCAATATCACCATCTGTACTTCGAGTATGACCTTCGTTCTACATATTGTTCTACATCGAGTATCTCCGCTTTACATATCGTTCTACCTCATTTATCTTGTGCGACATGACAATTATGTAATCTCTAATGTTTTAGAGATCATGTAATCTAGTAATAACGATAAATCAAATGAGTTTAATATCATATTGGCTCATTAAATTCATAATTACATCCGAAGGAAGTATATATGCAAGTATATTTTCATAAAGATTGTAATTAAAAATTTGTTCGTACAAACTGTTAATGATGAAAAATATTTTAACGGGTAGGTAGTACCCGAGGAATATTTAGATTTCACATTAATAAGTTACACTGTACATTCTTCGAATCTGATTCAACGGTCATTTACTATCCTACTTACAACTATCGATATACGTATCCGTTCACCGTAGAACAACCATTTCCATTCAAATTACATATTTGGATTTTGACCTATCAGAATCCAACAAGTGGCATAATATTGGACAAAATAAAATTTGTTAGAAACAAACGGATTAACTAATTGAAATATTGTTAAGATTCCACGCTAACTGTTTCTAGCTAACTGTTCCCAGCTAACTGTTAATTCCGTATTACATTTTATTATCGCAATTTACATTCTCGCAATTTTATTTATTGTCATTTAATTTCTGTTATTTACTTTTATGCATTTTAAGTCAGGACATATGTACACAATACGTCGGATTAATTCTGAGACAATACGTTGTACACATGTCATGATATATATTTATTTATTTTACGCACTATAAATAACGGGACACGTATACAAGGTTTCGACCTATCATATTGACCCATCTATATATATATTTCGGAACAACCATAGACACTCTATATGTGAAGGTAGGGAGTTGGCTATACAGGGATGGAGTTGATTCCAAAATATATATATGGTTTGAGTTGTGATCAATACTGAGACCGGTACACGGGACACGATATGTATTAATTAATTATATATTAAATTATATATGAATTCATTGGACTATTGGACAATTGGACTGCTAACTTTGGACAATTAAAATGAATTAAAATATTGATTATAACATATGAAACTAAATAATTCTTCAAGTTTGCCACTTGATTTCATCTTAAACCTCATTTGTACCTCGATAATTACAATCCGCGTTCAAATCTTTCATGATTTTCTAAAACACCCCGAACGGGAGGATGAAATCGCCACACTTCATCTACGAAAGAAAAGATTCTTGCATATAGCTATACACCTGAAAAATCTCGGAGATTGAGTCAACATTTAACACGTAGCAGTGTTAATTCCTTTAGTGTTATTATTACCCAAAATAACTTTGCAATTCCTTTCCAAATTAGCCAATTTTGTCACAGCTCCAGCAGAACAACTTCGATCTTTCATTTGAATAAAGTCTTATTATAACCATGATACATACGACTGACTTTCCGCATCATCACCGGGGAACCTTTCATATTCCATCATGTTATTATTAGCGTTTAATCATCTAAAAACACAATTCTTCTGAAACCACCTCGATTTGATAACCAATGACCCAGATCTGTTAATTTTGAGAATGTTGACGAAGCAGCATGTTGTAGATGGTCTTAATGGCCAAAAGTTGATGATAAAGAATGAAGTATTGGAAACACTCAATAGAAAATTTAGTACTGAAAAGCGGATTACGCGAAATTATGAAGGAAGCCGTAGACAAATCACAAAGAATAAGTTTGACTTCAAAGAATCTAAATAATTCAGTGTCAACGGAAATCCTTAGTACGTACCTTGCTCCTTACTCTAAAACCTTTGCGAATAATATTCTTTATCATCATCATTATCATAAATATTCTAAGATATCATCATATCTTTCATTATAAATATCCTCAATATTTCTGAAGATATCTTTATAACTATTCTTATCCGAAATCATTCATCTCTTCGCACTATCTGTGTCATATCATAAAAGAAACTATTTTAGTTTCTAAATTTTGAAACCTTCGAGTTTAAAATATGAATGTTTTGAAGTAGGGTTGGGAACTGATGCATGAATTAGTATAATATAATGACACTTGATCAACGTCATTATATTACAGTAAGTCATGTTGAGTTTCTAATGGAATGTGATGATTCACAGTACCATCATCATGTGCCATGTTACACGACACTTACATTCTATTGAATTTTCCAAAAATATCGAGAAAAATATTTTTTGATGATTCGGTCTTTTCCAGGATAATCTGGTAATTTGACAAGTCAAAATCGTGCCATTACCATTTCTATCTTAAAGCATTAACTATGTTCATTCCAAATTTCATACCTACGAATTCTGGATCATTGCTCGCTTGACTCGAGGACGGGAAGAAGAAACGAAGGGACAAAGCCCCAAAATAGAAATTGAAGTAAAAATTGCAGCAAATAGGAGAGAGTATTAACTGTGGATGATAATGATTATAGAAGACAGAAGCAGGAACATCGAAGTATAAGGGAAGATATAAAACCCAACAATCACTCAGGATTTACAAACAGTGTGTATCAATACGTATTGCAACGTAAAGACACGGGAGAATTAAAAACATTATAATTCCGAGGAAATGATAGAAGTTAATAGATTCTTCTGGCAGTAGATGAAAGAGAAGAATGAAAGATATGGAAGTTAGAAGTATAACAAGAATCAGAACGGGATGGAGCATTTTAGGAAATGCTTTGAGGTATAAATTGAAAGAGAAAGGATAGGAGATGTGAGGTATGGAAGTAAGGAAGGGAAGAAGGTGGATTTATAGTGAAATGTCCGACAGAGCAATCAAAACAGATTATTGCATATAATCAAAGAAGATCCTGATCGCCGAAGAATCAAATCTTATTATATAAGATTTTCTTTAAATCCCTTAAATCCCGGAAGTCAGTAGTAACTACATCATCGATTGAAACGAATATATCTACTCATTTCATTCTTTTGTGATAGCTTCATTCGTGCGCTTCACTTGGTCGAATCGATTTATCTATATTTCTCAAAACTGATAAAACTCCATTATTATCTCATACATGTCATGAAAATATTTCTATTGTTATCCATGACGATCTCTATCAAATTTCGGGGACGAAATTTCTTTAACGGGTAGGTACTGTAATGACCCGGAAATTTCCAACCAAATTTAAACCCTAAACTTTATATATTTCCGACACGATAAGCAAAATCTGTAATGTTGAGTCTAGAAAGTTTGAAATCTATATTCGGATAATTAGTTACCCTTTGATCATGCCTGACGATTCACGAACAACTGTGTATAGCAAATATGTAAATATATATATATATATATAATTATAAGTATATACATATAATAAATGGAATTAAGAGAATACCTTTAGTCAATTAGAATTAATTAAGTAAAATAATAAACAGAATAATTAAATATTATCAAAATGAACAAATATATATGATCCTTATTAATTATGATTATATGTTAATATATAAAATATATATATATATATATATATATATATATATATATATATATATATATATATATATATATATATAAGTTATTATATTAACTTAATTAATAAAAATAATTATTTTTAATTTTTATCAGTGTTCTTATTAATATTATTATGATATTAATATTACTATTATTTATATGATTATCATTAATATTAGTTTTATTAACATTATTAGATACGAAACTTGATATAAATAATGTGATAAAATTTATAACATTATTATTATCGCCAATAAAATAAGTATTATTATTATTTATATTGTTATTACTAAATTATCATTATTATAATAATGACTTAAGTTAATAATATGATTATTTTATCATTAGCATTATATTGATATTATTATTATTACTCTATTAAAATTTTAAATTAATAACAGCATTATAATGTTTATTTAATATTAAAATTAAGTTTAGAAATACAGAAATATACTACAAATATATATAATTATACAATTTATACAATTATATAATTATTATACAGAAATATATACGTATATACTACAAATAATTTATATGTTTACGTATTCAGTTCTTAATCGCTGTCCAACTGTTAAATTTGTCTCCTTAATTGGTAAAAATATAGCCATCAACAGATCTCAGGTACAAATCAGGATCGTATTTTTATCTATTTCTTATTATTTTTTTCTTCTGATGGAATAAAGACTATTAATCCCTTCTGTTATAAAACTCGACGCATATCAGCTGATATGAGATACCAATTAACATCACAGTATCATTTATCAATCATAAACACCTTCACCAGTTTTTATTTAATGAAATTAATCAGAAAAATTATTTAAACAGTGGCGTACACCTCCGTATTGAACTCAAACTGTAAAAACTCAAATTCGAATGAAATTTCAAAAACTAAGAATGTGGTTTCGTTAGGATTCTTCCACTTAAACTATCTGGAAAAGCTAAGGTCTCAATTCTTCTTATTGGGTTTCAATTTCGGAGTCAAAGTTTTTAGAACAAAAAGTCAAACATTTAATTTTTATAAAATTTGAAGTTTGTGTTATGATTTAAGATGAATCAACGATTCATATAGTTTCTATATACGATTAGCAAACTTTTTCGTGTTATAAACTTTATCTGATACGTACGAAAAAATTGAAAATCATTTTTTTTTTTTACTAAAAGCAGCGACAGCAGCAATAGCTGATTCTCGTTATATTTTTTTTCTTTGATTTCCAATAATACTTATATTAGTTTTAAAGTCGTTTGCAAGCTATAATTAAAACTCAAAAATTTCGCAGTTAGTCATATTGTGGAGGTTACAGTCGAAAGAATTGGTTAGGATGAGGAAGATGATGTTTGAATACGAGTTATAAAAATATGGGATGGGTTTAAAACAGAAAAGCATAATGGATCGAATGGTTAAAGGGATGTGTTAGTTAACGAGGGGTCACGGGTTCAAGCCTCGTTACGGGCAATCTTTTTATTTACAAAGTTTCTCAAAGGGGTATAACTTCTTATTTATCTTATTATTATTATTATTATTATTATTATTATTATTATTATTATTATTATTATTATTATTATTATAAATTTTAATTACTATTATTGTTACTAGTATTATTGTTATTATATGAAAATGATAAAATTTATTATTAGTTTCATTAAAATTTATACTTGTTTCATTTCATAATTGATAACATTATTATTAATAT
The DNA here is from genome assembly GCF_046630445.1 of Rutidosis leptorrhynchoides. Taxonomy (NCBI): domain Eukaryota; kingdom Viridiplantae; phylum Streptophyta; class Magnoliopsida; order Asterales; family Asteraceae; genus Rutidosis; species Rutidosis leptorrhynchoides. The sequence continues at coordinate 482,625,257 of NC_092334.1, read as the reverse complement.
TATTACTGGTATTATAATTATTATTAATATTACAACTATTATTATAAGTATCATAACCATTATTAGTATCATTATTATCATTGTAAGTGTGATTATTTATAAATAACGGGTACTACTAATGTATAAATACTAAAATCATTATCCTAAGTATCATTAACTGAAAAATTTATATTTTTACAGTTATTACTATAAATATCATTATTTTATTTTTTTTATCAGTAATATAATTATTAACAATAATACCTTATTTAAAAGAATTAAGAATTTTAATTATTAACAATCTTGATCAATATTAATATAATTTTAGTGTTACTATCAATATTTATTAACAACCTCGCAATGGAACCAAATGTTGAAGACTTCATCCAGGCGGATTAGGACGGGTCATCACAGTTTTAATGTCTATGTACGGTAGGTGCGAATCCTAAAGATAGATCTATTGGGCCTGACAAACCCCATCCTGACTATGGGATGCTTTAGTACTTCGAGGTTATATTAAACACACCTGATCTGGTGTACTTCAGAGGGTAAAACATGAACGTTAAGGCTTGTTACCGGGTGCCTACAACTTATATATATATATATATATATATATATATATATATATATATATATATATATATATATATATATATATATATATATACATATAAAAACATATTTAAAATATATATAACATAACAAAAATTTCTAGTTTTATATACAGAATGAATTTATGAGACGTATATATATTATTAATATAAAATAATATGATTAGTAAATCATATATATATATAAATTTATTCGATTACGATTATGTGTATTAATAAATATCCAAATAATATAGGTTGTGAATCCGAGGCCAACCTTATACTTGATCAATGATGCTATATGTATTTTTACTACAAAATACATTAGGTGAGTATATAGTTCCCTTTTAAACTCTAAATATTTTGGGCTGAGAATACATGCGCTGTTTTTATAAATGATTTACGTTATGGACACAAGTGATCAAAAATAAATTCTACGTTGAGTTGTACCATGGCATATTTCTTTATACTTGGTAGCTAATATTTACGTGAGGAGCGTAAACGCGAATCCTGTTGATAGATCTATCGGGCCTGACAACCCCAACCGGGCTGGATGACCAGTTTTAAACGGTTGCACAGTACTTCGTTTCGTTACTACAATTGGTACGGTGTAGGGTTTATTTAAGAATATGCTGCTGTGATTTAAATGTTAAGTATGGTTACCAAGTGCTCAACGACTTTTCATACACTTGCGAGTGTATTATGTATGTATATGAAATCTTATGGTCCATAGTTATAACGCTGCTAGCATCAAACCTATATATCTCACCAACTTTATGTTGACGTTTTAAAGCATGTTATTCTCAGGTGCGAATTAAGTCTTCCACTGTGTATTAGCTCATACTAAAGACATTACTTGGAGTCGATCATCGCAATGGAACCAAATGTTGAAGACTTTGTCCAGGTGGATAAGGACAAACTTTCGAGACTCAACATTACAGATTTTGCTTATCGTGTCGGAAACATATAAAGATTAAAGTTTAAATTTGATCGGAAATTTCCGGGTCATCACAGTACCTACCCGTTAAAGAAATTTCGTCCCGAAATTTGATTGAGGTGGTCATGGTTGACAATAAATATGTTTTCATGACGAATATAAGTTGATAAATAGAGTTTTATCATTATTGGTTAATATAGATAAAACGATTCGATCGTGTAAAGCGTACAAGTGAAGCTGTCACAAAAGATTGAGATAGAGATGTAACTTTTGACGTAGTCACTGTTGAATTCCGGAATTCAAGGGATTTAAAGAAAATCTTCGAAATCTAAAAGATTTGATTCTTCGGCGAATAAGGAATATTAAGATCTCTATAATTAAATACGATGGTCTGCCTCGATTACTCTGTCTTATATTTCCATTATAAATTAAACTCTTCTGTTCCATTATTCTCACCATTCATATACTTTCTTTCATAGTTCATACATCCAAAAGATTGTGAAAATACTTAATCCAGTTCTGATCCTTGTTATTTTCCTGACTATCGTATCTGTCATTCTTCTATTTCAACTACCACCCGAGGAATCTGTTTACTTCTACTATGCTCTTGGGGTTATTGTGTTTATCATACTCCCGTGTCTTTATATTGCTATCTGTATTAATGTACACGGTTTGTGATTTAATTGTTGTTGTTGGGCTTTATATTTTCCCTTATATTTCGGAGCTCTTTGCCTTTTTATTCTCTTCTCTACCTCTAGTAAAGCGAGTAATGGGCCAGAATTTGTAGGTATGGAGTTTCGAATGAACTTAACATTCTAAGCAGAAAGAAACGTAATAGCACGATTTGATTTGTTATATTACCAGAATCACTGAGGACAGAACTATCAAGAATATATTTTCTTGATATGTTTAGAGATGAAACAGAATGAATGAGTCATGTTACATGGTACATGATGACGGTATGTTCTGTGAATCATCACATTTCATTAGAAACTCAGCATGACTTACTGTAATATAATCACGTTGATCAAGTGTCATTATATTATACTAACTCATGCATCAGTTCCCAACACTACTTCAAAACATTCATATTTTATATATAAAATATATAAATATTTGAAAAATATCATAAAAAGTTATATGATTCGTCATATAACTTTTAATATAATATATTATATATTAATATTAACTTAAAGTTATTAATATATTTATTGATATTTATTAATGTTATATTTTATATAGATTAATAAATATATATTATATTGATATTTATTAATGTTATATTGATTCTGTTATTCATATTGTTATATTAATTTTATTAAAGCATCGCTCTATATAGATAAACCTGGCTCTGATACCACCTGTAAAGACCCGTCCTTATCCACCTGGACAAAGTCTTCAACATTTGGTTCCATTGCGATGATCGACTCCAAGTAATGTCTTTAGTATGAGCTAATGCACAGCGAAAGACTTAATTCGCACCTGAGAATAACATGCTTTAAAACGTCAACATAAAGTTGGTGAGATATATAGGTTTGATGCTAGCAGCGTTATAACTATGGACCATAAGATTTCATATACATACATAATACACTCGCAAGTGTATGAAAAGTCGTTGAGCACTTGGCAACCATACTTAACATTTAAATCACAGCAGCATATTCTTAAATAAACCCTACACCGTACCAATTGTAGTAACGAAACGAAGTACTGTGCAACCGTTTAAAACTGGTCGTCCAACCCGGTTGGGGTTGTCAGGCCCGATAGATCTATCAACAGGATTCGTGTTTATGCTCCTCACGTAAATATTAGCTACCAAGTATAAAGAAATATGCCATGGTACAACTCAACGTAGAATTTATTTTTGATCACTTGTGTCCATAACGTAAATCATTTATAAAAACAGCGCATGTATTCTCAGCCCAAAATATTTAGAGTTTAAAAGGGAACTATATACTCACCTAATGTATTTTGTAGTAAAAATACATATAGCATCATTGATCAAGTATAAGGTTGGCCTCGGATTCACAACCTATATTATTTGGATATTTATTAATACACATAATCGTAATCGAATAAATTTATATATATATATGATTTACTAATCATATTATTTTATATTAATAATATATATACGTCTCATAAATTCATTCTGTATATAAAACTAGAAATTTTTGTTATGTTATATATATTTTAAATATGTTTTTATATGTATATATATATATATATATATATATATATATATATATATATATATATATATTTATATATATATATATATATATATATATCATTGTTTGTAAAATCAATATTGATAGTAACACTAAAATTATATTAATATTGATCAAGATTGTTAATAATTAAAATTCTTAATTCTTTTAAATAAGGTATTATTGTTAATAATTATATTACTGATAAAAAAAATAATGATATTTATAGTAATAACTGTAAAAATATAAATTTTTCGGTTAATGATACTTAGGATAATGATTTTAGTATTTATACATTAGTAGTACCCGTTATCTATAAATAATCACACTTACAATGATAATAATGATACTAATAATGGTTATGATACTTATAATAATAGTTGTAATATTAATAATAATTATAATACCGGTAATAATATTAATAATAGTGTTATCAATTATGAAATGAAACAAGTATAAATTTTAATGAAACTAATAATAAATTTTATCATTTTCATATAATAACAATAATACTAGTAACAATAATAGTAATTAAAATTTATAATAATAATAATAATAATAATAATAATAATAATAATAATAATAATAATAATAATAATAATAATAAGATAAATAAGAAGTTATACCCCTTTGAGAAACTTTGTAAATAAAAAGATTGCCCGTAACGAGGCTTGAACCCGTGACCTCTCGTTAACTAACACATCCCTTTAACCATTCGATCCATTATGCTTTTCTGTTTTAAACCCATCCCATATTTTTATAACTCGTATTCAAACATCATCTTCCTCATCCTAACCAATTCTTTCGACTGTAACCTCCACAATATGACTAACTGCGAAATTTTTGAGTTTTAATTATAGCTTGCAAACGACTTTAAAACTAATATAAGTATTATTGGAAATCAAAGAAAAAAAATATAACGAGAAGCAGCTATTGCTGCTGTCGCTGGTTTTAGTAAAAAAAAAAATGATTTTCAATTTTTTCGTACGTATCAGATAAAGTTTATAACACGAAAAAGTTTGCTAATCGTATATAGAAACTATATGAATCGTTGATTCATCTTAAATCATAACACAAACTTCAAATTTTATAAAAATTAAATGTTTGACTTTTTGTTCTAAAAACTTTGACTCCGAAATTGAAACCCAATAAGAAGAATTGAGACCTTAGCTTTTCCAGATAGTTTAAGTGGAAGAATCCTAACGAAACCACATTCTTAGTTTTTGAAATTTCATTCGAATTTGAGTTTTTGCAGTTTGAGTTCAATACGGAGGTGTACGCCGCTGTTTAAATAATTTTTCTGATTAATTTCATTAAATAAAAACTGGTGAAGGTGTTTATGATGGATAAATGATACTGTGATGTTAATTGGTATCTCATATCAGCTGATATGTGTCGAGTTTTAAAACAGAAGGGATTAATAGTCTTTATTCCATCAGAAGAAAAAAATAATAAGAAATAGATAAAAATACGATCCTGATTTGTACCTGAGATCTGTTGATGGCTATATTTTTACCAATTAAGGAGACGAATTTAACAGTTGGACAGCGATTAAGAACTGAATACGTAAACATATAAATTATTTGTAGTATATACGTATATATTTATGTATAATAATTATATAATTGTATAAATTGTATAATTGTATAATTATATATATTTGTAGTATATTTCTGTATTTCTAAACTTAATTTTAGTATTAAATAAACATTATAATACTGTTATTAATTTAAAATTTTAATAGAGTAATAATAATAATATCAATATAATGCTAGTGATAAAATAATCATATTATTAACTTAAGTCATTATTATAATAATGATAATTTAGTAATAACAATATAAATAATAATAATACTTATTTTATTGGCGATAATAATAATGTTATAAATTTTATCACATTATTTATATCAAGTTTCGTATCTAATAATGTTAATAAACCTAATATTAATGATAATCATATAAATAGTAGTGATATTAATATCATAATAATATTAACAAGAACACTGATAAAAATTAAAAATAATTATTTTTATTAATTAAGTTAATATAATAACTTATACATAACAATTATATATATATATATATATATATATATATATATATATATATATATATTATTTATATATTAACATATAATCATAATTAATAAGGATCATATATATTTGTTCATTTTGATAATATTTAATTATTCTGTTTATTATTTTACTTAATTAATTCTAATTGACTAAAGGTATTCTCTTAATTCCATTTATTATATGTATATACTTATAATTATATATATATATTTACATATTTGCTATACACAGTTGTTCGTGAATCGTCAGGCATGATCAAAGGGTAACTAATTATCCGAATATAGATTTCAAACTTTCTAGACTCAACATTACAGATTTTGCTTATCGTGTCGGAAATATATAAAGTTTAGGGTTTAAATTTGGTCGGAAATTTCCGGGTCATTACAGTACCTACCCGTTAAAGAAATTTCGTCCCCGAAATTTGATAGAGATCGTCATGGATAACAATAGAAATATTTTCATGACATGTATGAGATAATAATGGAGTTTTATCAGTTTTGAGAAATATAGATAAATCGATTCGACCAAAATATTCATGCAGACAAAATATTACATTTTTGCTATTATCAGAGCAAAAATGATATATTTAATAAATATCATTTTTGCAAATATTATTAATAAATGATATTTAATTATGATATATTAATATAATAATATTAATAAAATATATTAATAGTTTAACACGTATCCATGTCATAATGTACCTCATTTATTATATTGATTCGTCATATATGATATATTTTATAATTCACTTAATATCATAAATATCAATTATTACAATCATATAATTAATATTTAAGGTATCAATTATAATATTTATTAATGTAATTACATTAATAATACATACCACTATATTTTTATGATATTAAGTGAATTTTATAAATTTTATTACTTGAGATATATAAAAGTATATTTTTATCATATATGAATTTTAATATAAATTTTTATTTATTAATAAATGACTTGTATTATTTAGTATAATAAGATCTGATAAATATATTTATATATATAAAACTACTATATATAAGTTATATAATAAACATGTATAGATTTTGAAAGTCATTTTGGGTCAAGTTGACTTTTGTTGACTTTTGCATGTCGGTCTCGAGCATTAGGATTGTGATACACTACGACTTGACCTAAATTGTTAGACAGATATTGACCAACATATAAATATATATACTTAATATAGGTTCGTGAATCCGAGACAAACCTTGCACTTGTTCAGTGCCGTCATATACATAATTGCTACAAAATACAGTATTGTGAGTTTCATTACTCCCTTTTTATATATATTTTTGGGCTGAGAATACATGCGCTCTTTTATAAATGTTTTACAAAATAGGCGCAAGTACTAAAACTAATTCTATGTGGGTTTAAACCAGAAATATACCCTTAGCTTGGTAACATTAAACTACTTGTCTATGTACGGTAGGCTCGAATCCTAAAGATAGATCTATTGGGCCTGACAAACCCCATCCTGACTATGGGATGCTTTAGTACTTCGAGGTTATTTTAAACACACCTGATCTGGTGTACTCCAGAGGGTAAAACATGAATGTTAAGGCTTGTTACCGGGTGCCTACAACTTATAGAATACTTTTATACACTTGCGAGTGTACAGATATTTATAGAAACTGAAATCTTGTGGTCTATTACTATTATGGAAATAATGGATTATGATAAACTAATGAACTCACCAACCTTTTGGTTGACACTTTAAAGCATGTTTATTCTCAGGTATTAAAGAAATCTTCCGCTGTGCATTAGCTCATTTTAAGGATATTACTTGGAGTCATTCAAGACATACTTTGAAAGACGTTGCATTCGAGTCGTTGAGTTCATCAAGATTAATATTAAGTCAATTATAGTTGGATGTAATATGAAATGGTATGCATGCCTTCAATTTTTAATGTAAAGAAAGTTTGTCTTTTAAAAACGAATGCAATGTTTGTAAAACGTATCATATAGAGGTCAAATACCTCGCGATGTAATCAACTATTGTGAATCGTTTATAATGTATATGAACGGGTCCTTTTAGTGTTTAATATATTAATATTAATATATTTTATTGGGCTTAATATTTTATTAAGCCCAATAAAATATATTAATATTTTGTTAAATATTAATTATTGTATATTAATATTTATTATTAATATTAATAATTTATTATATAATATTGATATATAATCATATCAGGTAATATATAATTTACTATTGCGAGTTAATAATATATTGTGTATTTCTTAAATATTGCTAAACAGTTATGACGGTGGTGAAAGATAATGGTGGTGAAAGATAATGGTGACGTGTATATTGTATCAACAAGTTATGAAGAATTAACTCATTCCCTCTTAAGAAATTATATATATATTTTATATATATATATATATATATATATATATATATATATATATATATATATATATATATATATATATATATATATATATATATATATTTTGAAATAAAAAATAAATCTTTCCGTGCTAAGCTATTGTGTGTGAATCTTAACTACTCGGTTAATTCATATTACAAATATGCAATAATGTACATCCCTCGCCCGCGACTTAACCATCGTTAACTACAATCTCTGTCTCAATTCAACAAATTCCAATTCCTAATAAATCAAGTATATATTTGATTTTACACTTCATCATTGATGTAACCGAAACTTTTTAGATAACATCATTCGTACTTTGCGAAGTTCACAAGAATTTAACGAAAACCAACATCACATCTCAACAAATAACGAAGTATTGATTCATAATTTCAATATTATTGAAGAAATACTTATGTAACCTCTAAAGCCTTCAAGGAATTATTCAATTCTAGTTCCAACCGTAAATCAAATGAGTTTAATTTAGTATTAACTCATTAAAATCTATGTTACATCTGAGGAGAATATATACATATATATTTTCATAAAGACTGTAATAAAATTCTTATGTACAAAATATTAATTGTGAAAATTTTTTTAATGGGTAGGTAATACCCGAGAGATATATATAAAAATTCACAATTAATATGTTACATTCTTCGAATCAGATTAAGCAAATTATCAATTATACTTCCTACTTTCACAATAATATACATTCTTTCATAGAAATCAAAACAACCATACTCATTCAAACCCAATTACATATTCTGATTTTAAAATCTCAGAATTCAATTTGAGATATAACCGGTACAATCAATTTTAGATTCCTATATCTTTCAAAGCTATACTTTGACTTCAAAAGTGTGTTAGAACATCAAATGTATACAAACAATTACAATCTGTGTTCAAACCCTTCGAAAATCTCTGAAGACACTTCAAATAATGAGCAATCGAGATGATGATCCAACCACATATTACCCACAGTTATGTACTTAAAAAGCTCTCGAAACCAAAGTCATAATTCAACACATATATGTGTCAGATCTTTTGGCATTTATTAGCAAAAATAACCTTGCAATTCCTTTGCAAAGTAGCAAATTATATCACAGCTCCAGCAAGACAACTTCGATTTTTTCATTCGGAGTAGCCTTATCATAATTTTGATATATGTGATTACCCTTTTGTTACCGGAGAACCTTTCATATTCCACCACATTAGCAATAAACTTACTAACAACTTCATTGATCTTGGGCATTCCGAAGAATCATTATATTTATCGAAACCTCATCATTTACTCATCTGCCTCTTGTAACGAGAATTGCCATACGAATCATTAGGAATTAGCAATCAGTATTTTGAAATCTCACAGCATGTTGACGCCAACAGTTATACACAATGTCTATTTCCAAGGCTTACATACTTCGAATGTGAAGTTTCTGAAAAACACTTTGAACCACGAACTAGTTCTCGAAATGCTGATGAAGCAACAAAAACTGTAAACGACCTTAGCAGTAAAAAGTTTGATGATAAAGATTAGTGTATTAGCAAAGCTCAGAAATAGAGAAGTTTTGGAACTGGAAAACGGATTGAGCAAAGTATGAAGGAGGCTGTGGACAAATCACAAAGACTGAACCTGCCTTCAAAGAATCCAAATGATTCAGTGTCTGCTGAAGTCATTAACGAATACCTTGCTCCTGACACTAAACCCTTACAGACAATATACTTCATCATCCTCTGATATTAGAAATTCTAAGATATCATCGTATCTTTCATTATAAATATCCTCCATATTTCTGAAGATATTTTCATAACTATTCTTATCTGGAATCATTTATCTCTTTGCGCTATCTGTATTACATAAAAAAAGGAAACTGTTTAGTTCCTATACTCTGTAAACCTTTGAGTTTAAAATATGAATGTTTTTGAAGTAGTGTTGGAAACTGAAGCATGAGTTAGTATAATATAATGACACTTGATCAACGTGATTATATTACAGTAATTCATGCTGAGTTTCTAAATGGAACGTGATGATTCACAGATCATAACATCATCATGTGCCATGTTATATGACTCTTGTATTCTATTTAACCTCTAAAATATCAAGAAAATATTTCTTGATGATTCGGCTTTTTCTGAGGTATTCTGGTAATTTGACAAGTCAAGATCGTGCCATTACAATTTTCTTCCTAGAACATTAACAATGTTCATTCCAAAATTCATATCTGCAAATTCTGGACCATTACAAGCAGTGCTTAATCGCAAGAAGAAGAAACGAAAGGACAAAACTCCGAAATAGAAATTGGGGTATAAATTGCAGCAAATAAAAGAGAGCATTAACTGTGGATGACAATGATTATAGAAGATAGAAACAGAGACTTTGAAATATAAGGGAAGATATAAAGCCCAACGACAAACCAAAAGTTATAAACCATATATATCGATGCATATAGCAATATAAAGACACGGGATAACTAGAAAGACTATAAACCCAAGAGTATAGTAGAAGTAAATAGATTCTTTCGGCGGTAGATGAAAAAGAAGAATGACCGATATGAAAGTTAGAAGTATATCGAGAATCAGAACTGGATGGAGCATATTGATGAATACTTTAAAATATGAGTTGAGGGGGAAAGAATAGAAGGTGATGAAACATGACTAGGAACTTAGAAATCAACAGATTTAACTCACACAATGACGGAATAAGTGAATCAAAGCCTCTAGTGAATAGGTTAAGCTTTTTGGAATTAATTTAGTTATACCACAACTAAATCAAGTGTGATTAGATCAGCACCTAGAGCTATTATTCACCACCTGGGTGATTTGGGTTGAGAGAGAATCAGAGGAGCTCACCAGATCTGAGTGTGTGTAACAAATGAGAGGCTTAACCTAAAATGAAGAACATAAGACTTTATATACCCCTGCTGTTGACTCACTCGTACGATTCATCCATCACACATACGAGTTGGCTTCATCAGCCGTACGGGTGATCACTCACTCGTGTCTTCTCATTTAGGTTGTAATTGTGATTTAGCTCAGCATCAACCGTGCGTATGAACCTGTCAGCCGTACGAGTGAGGCTTCACTTGGACGTCTGACTAAGTTTAACATAGTCAAACATCCAAATCTCGTTCCTGCAGTTCCTGTAACCACATACAAACACGGATAGGATAATAACGAACGATCATGGTGGCCTGTAAACTGTTGTACCTGCAATGGACATGGGTAGATGTCTAGGGACTTGCATAAAATGAATCAACAGAAGGTGTGAGTTGTAAGAAAACGAAGGAGGTGAATTTATAAGAAAATCTCCGACAGAACAATTAAAATGGACGATCGCATTTAAAGCGGATCCTAATTCCCTTTGTTACAGGAGAATCAAATCTTATTACAAAGATTTTCTTCAAAACCCTTGAAATCTGGAAATCAACCATATCTACGTCAAATGATAAGATGAATCTACACTTACTCATTTCACTCTTGTATGTTAGCTTCATTCGTACTCTTCATATAAATGGATTGGTTATCCAAATTATTCGCTGATGATAAAACTCTAATTTTCAGCCTGTATGCATCATGAAAACATACTTATTATCATTCACAACCTTTCCACTAAAATTTCGGGACGAAATTTCTTTAACGGGTAGGTACTGTGACAACCCGGAAATTTTCAACCAAATTTAAACTTTATCTTTATATTATTCTGACACGATAAGCAAAGTTTGTTAAGTAAAATCTAAAGAATTTTAAATTGTGTTCATACATTCATTATAACCTCGACCAAATTCCGACGATTCACGAACCATTATATATAAATAAATATGTATATATATATATATTATAACTTGAGAATATTAATAAAGTATTAAACGTATAATACTTTACATGAACGTATTTATTTCAATATGTTAATCGATGGAATTAGAAGATAATATCAAATGATTGATTTATCAGATACATTGTGATATGATTACGGGTCTATGTTATGAGGTCCACTGTGATTTAAGAAATCTATTCTTTTTGACAACATTCGAAAAATGGTAAAGTGATTTATAAGTAAGAACGTGAAGTGTAACTAACTTAGATGTTGGATATCGACAAGTTAAGTAACTCGACATTTTTCATTAAGATGATTTCATACGTTTATTTAACCTTTGAACTTTATCTCATGCTTCACCAACAGACTGTAATTTAAAAACTTGAAACCTATTATGAATATATATGATTCTACTTTTCTAAAACGTTTTATGATATAACGATTTCCATTATTTTAACCTTTAAACAAAATGATTCTTAAAAATATATTTGGTTTTGGAAAACAAAATTATTATATTTATTTTATTTAGTTTCAAACGTACAAAAACGTTTTTAGTTTAAAAAGAACTTTATTATTAAAACGTATATAACTTTTATAAATATCTAGAACCACTTTTGACAACTCATTACTTAACCAGTATGATAAAGATAACGATATTTATATTTTATTTTATTAAATATATATAACGATTTAAATTAATATTATATATATTTATACGCGTATTATACGTACATAGTTTTATACTTTTACTATACTTAAACTTTACCTTTACTTTATTTTTACTTTAACTTTAACTTTAATAATTCATACTTTAATAATTCACTTTAATAATTCATACTTTAATAATTCACTTTAATAATTCATACTTTAATAATTCACTTTAATAATTCACTTTAATAATTCATACTTTAATAATTCACTTTAATAATTTATACTTTAATAATTCACTTTAATAATTCACTTTAATAATTCATACTTTAATAATTCACTTTAATAATTCATACTTTAATAATTCACTTTAATAATTCACTTTAATAATTCTTACTTTAATAATTCACTTTAATAATTCACTTTAATAATTCACTTTAATAATTCACTTTAATAATTCACTTTAATAATTCATACTTTAATAATTCAAAAATCTATTATAAATAGAATTGAATAGGTTTCATTATTTCATAGAAACTTGAAAATATATTTCTCTAAACTCTCTCAATCGAATTACATATATATATTTTCTTTGTATTATTTCAAGATATTATTAGTATACATAAAATACTACGACGGAGTTATACTCAGACGATTTCAAAATAAGTTTTCAAACGGGATAAAGCTAAGAAAATTATGGGTTATAGCTATGGAGGTTATGGGTATTGATCGAGAGTATTGCTCGTGAGTCAAACTAGTGTTTATCATCTCCGTTGCGTCTACGTACATTTCCTGCAATATTGAATCTCAATATTGATACGTTCGTGAATCCAAGGCCAACATTGCACTTGTTCAATGACGTCAAATGTATTTTTACTACAAAATACAGTATTGTGAGTTTCATTTGCTCCCTTTTATATATATTTTTGGGACTGAGAATACATGCGCTGTTTTTATAAATGTTTTACGAAATAGGCACAAGTACTAAAACTAATTCTACATGGGTTTAAACCAGAAATATACCCTTAGCTTGGTAACATTAAACTACTTTTCTATGTACGGTAGGCGCGAATCCTAAAGATAGATCTATTGGGTCTGACAAACCCCATCCTGACTATGGGATGCTTTAGTACTTCGAGGTTTATATAACACACCTGATTCGGTGTACTTTTAGAGGGTAAAACATGAATGTTAAGGCTTGTTACCGGGTGCCTACAACTTATAGAATACTTTTATACACTTGCGAGTGTACATATATTTATAAACGGAAATCTTCTGGTCTATTAATATATTGAAATGATTGTTATGATAAACCTATGAACTCACCAACCTTTTGGTTGACACTTTAAAGCATGTTTATTCTCAGGTATTAAAGAAATCTTCCGCTATGCATTAGCTCATTTTAAGGATATTACTTGGAGTCATTCATGGCATATTTTGAAAGACGTTGCATTCAAGTCATTGAGTTCATCAAGATTATTATTAAGTCAATTATAGTTGGATGTATTATCAAATGGTGTGCATGCCGTCAACTTTCGTTGTAAAGAAAGTTTGTCTTTTAAAAACGAATGCAATGTTTGTAAAATGTATCATATAGAGGTCAAATACCTCGCGATGTAATCAACTATTGTGAATCGTTTATAATGTATATGAACGGATCCTTTCAGTTGGTATCAGAGCGGTGGTCTTAGCGAACCAGGTCTGCATTAGTTTGTCTAACTGATAGTCGTTAGGATGCATTAGTGAGCCTGGACTTCGACCGTGTCTGCATGTCAAAAGTTTTGCTTATCATTTTTGTCGGAAATTGCCTGCTTATCATTCTTAGTCTAGACACGTCTTACTGCATTGATTGCATGAATAGTGTATAGACAAAATTCATATCTTAGCATATCTGCTAATCCATATCTTAGCGTATCTGTTACTGTAAACTTTGCCTGACATATCCCGTAAATTCCTCCGTAATCTACGAAATCTTTTGCGCTATATATATAGATATTCTATGTAATTAGAATACCACCCGATAGCCGAAAAATCATTTCATATCGAAAAATCCTTTATTCAATCGAACGAAATAGAATTCGTCATTAGTTCAAGTCCCTCGAATTCCGATATGGAATGCCACTCAAGCTCCGAAAGCAGTGTGACCGAAATGGATCAACCAATTAGCCATCATCTATTCTGGATGAATTGGGGATAGGTTCGTAGCCTCCTCAATAATTGGAGACAAGAAGAAGGTGATCCCTTCCATCCACCACATTGGCCTCTTGGCGATGAACCTGAAGTACTTACCGGCGAACCGGTCTGAAACACCATTTTCTCTCTCATTTCCAGAGTATCTCGTCACAATTATATACTACATCAAATTCTAGATTTTATTTATCCACTCGTCCGAACCGACAATCACCCCGGTGTAATAGAAGAAGTCAATGAGCTTCGCGCTCGAGTAGTGGCTTTAGAGAATATGGTGCAAGGGTTATAAACACCAACAAATAACGAAGTATTAATTCATTATTTCAATTTTATTGAATAAATACTCTGTAAAAGTTATGTAATTTCTAAAGTCTTTAGGGATTATTCGGTTCTAGTTTCAACCGTAAATCAAATGAGTTTAATTTAATATTAACTCATTAAATCTATGTTACATCTGAAGAAAATATGCACATATATATTTTCATAAAGACTGTAATAAAATTCTGTTGTACAAAATATAAATTGTGAAATTTTTTTTAACGGGTAGGTAATACCCGAGAGATATATAAATTCACAATTAATATGTTACATTTTTCGAATCTGATTAAGCAAATCATCAACTATACTCCCAAAATCTCACAACAATATACATTCTTGTATAGTAATCAAAACAACCATTCTCACCCAAATTTGATTACGCATTCTGATTTTGACAAATCAAAATCCAAGTCATGATTTAACAGAAGACATCACTCTTAGATTCCTACATCTTTCAAAGCTATACTTTGACTTCAAAACTGTGTTAGAACATCATATGTATATTAACGATTACAAACTGTGTTCAAACTCTTCGAAGTTTTCGAAGACACTTCAAACAATGAACAATCGAGATGATGATCCAACCACATATTACCCACATTTATGTACCTAAAAAGCTCTCGAAGCCAAAATCATAGTTCGACGCGAATCCGTGTCAGACCCTTTGTCATTTATTAACTAAAATGACTTTTCAATTTCTTTTCAAAGTAGACAGTTTTGTCACAGCTCCAGCAAGTCAACTTCAACTTTTCAGTCGGACTAGTCTTATTATAACCTCAATAGATACGTTGCCCTTTCGTCATCGTTACTGGGGACCTTTCATATCTCGCCACTTTAGCAATAAACTTACCAACAACTTCAATTATCTTTGACTTTACAAAAAATCATTATATTTATTGAAATAACATTATTTACTCATTCGCATCTTGTAATGAGAATTGTCATACGAATCATCGGAAAACAATAACCAGTATTTTGAAATCTCGCATCATGTCTACGCCAACAGTTATATGTGTACGTAAAACGTCTATCTCCTGGACTTACATACTTTGAATGTGAAGTTCTGAAAAATATTTTGAACTGCAAACTAGTTCTTGAAATGCTGACGAAGCATCAAAAACTGTAAACGATCTTAACAGCAAAAAGTTTGATGACAAAGAATAGTGAGGTGGTAAAGCTGAGAAAAAGAGAAGGTTTGGAACTGGAAAACGGATTGAACAGACTATGAAGGAGGCTGTGGACAAATCACAAAGACTAAATCTGCCTTCAAAGAATCCAAATGATTCAGTGCCTGCTAAAGTCATTAACGAATACCTTACTCTTTATTCTAAACCTTTACAGAAAAATCTTCATCATCATCCATCAATATTAGAAATTCTAAGATATTATCATATCTTTCATTATAAATATCCGCGATATTTCTGAAGATATTTTCACAACTAATCTTATCTGAAGTCATTTATCTCTTTGCGCTATCAGTGTTACATCATATAAGAAACTATTAGTTTCTATATTCTATAAACTTTCGAGTTTAAATTATGAATATTTTGAAGTAGTGTTGGGAACTGAAGCATGAGTTAGTATAATATAATGACACTTGATCAACGTGATTATATTACAGTAAGTCATGCTGAGTTTCTAATGGGACATGACGATTCACAGACCATGCCGTCATCATGTTACATGTTACACGACTCTTGTATTCTATTTAATCTCTAAAAATATCAAGAATATATTTTCTTGATGATTCGGTCTTTTCAGGGTATTCTGGTAAATTAACAAATCAAGATCGTGCCATTACCATTTCCTTCTTAGAACATTAACTATGTTCATTCTGAAATTCATATCTGCGAATACTGGACCATTACAAACGTTGATTAATCGCAAGAAGAAGAAACGAAAGGACAAAACTCCAAAATAGAAATTGGAGTATAAATCGCAGCAAATAGAAGGGAGCATTAACTGTGGATGTCAATGATTATAGAATACAAAAGCAGGGGCTTTGAAATATAAGGGAAGATATAAAATCCAACAACCACCCAAAAATTAAAAACCGTATATATTGATGCATATAGCAATATAAAGACACGGAAGAACTAAAAATACTATAAAACCGAGAGTATAGTAGAAGTAAATAGATTCTTCCGGAGGCAGATGAAAAAGAAGAACGACAGATATGAAAGTGAGGAGTATATCGAGAATCAGTACTGGATGAAGCATATTGACAAATACTTTAAAATATGAGTTGAGGGAGAAAGAATAGAAGGTGTGAGTTGTAAGGAAACGAAGGAGGTGGATTTATAGTGAAATACCCGACAGAGAAATCAAGATGGATTATCGTATTAATTCGAAGAGAATCATAATCTCCTTAATCACCGAAGCATCAAATCCAACATAGATTACAAAGATTTTCTTTAAATTCGGAGATCAGATGTGATGATGTCAAAGATATGACGAATCACTATAATCTTATTTCCTTCATTTACGATAACTTCCCTCATACGCTTCGAGGAATCGAATTATTTTATCCATACTTCTTAGACATGATAAAACTTCATAATCGTTACGTCATAATAACATTCTCATTTTTAGACATAACGACCTCTATCAAATTTCGGGGACGAAATTTCTTTAACGGGTAGGTACTGTGACGACCCGGAAATTTCCGACTAAATTTAAACTTTATCTTTATATTATTCTGACACGATAAGCAATGTTTGCTAAGTTAAATCTCAAGGATTTTAAACTTTGTTTATACATTCATTTAAACCTCGACCAAATTCCAATGATTCACGAACCATTAAATGAACATTTATGAATATGTATGTATATGTGTATATGTTATAAATTGAAAATGTCAACAAAGTATTTAAACGTATAATGATTTATATGAACGTATTTGTTTCAATATGATTATCGACGAAATTAAAAAAAATATATATTAAATGATTGAATTATCAGAAACATTGAATTATGATTACAAGTCTCTGTTGAGAGGTCCACTATGATTTGAGAAAATCTATTCCTCTTAACGATATTCGGAATAATTTGTAAAGCTATTTATAAATAAAAATAAATAGTGTCATTTACAAAAGTTAGACAAAAGCTAGTGGAGAATTGGTTTCCATAATATTCTATTAATCTATTTTCAAACGTACAAAAACGTTTTCAGTTTAAAAAGAACTTTATTATTAAAACGTATATAACTTTTATAAATATCTAGAATCACTTTTGATAACTCATTACTTAACCAGTATAATAAATATAACGATATTTATATTTTATTTCATTAAATATATATAACGATTTAGATTAATATTATATATATTTATACGCGTATTATACATACATAGTTTTTATACTTTTACTATACTTTAACTTTACCTTTACTTTACTTTTACTTTACTTTAACTTTAATAATTCACTTTAATAATTTATACTTTAATAATTCACTTTAATAATTCATACTTTAATAATTCACTTTAATAATTCACTTTAATAATTCATACTTTAATAATTCACTTTAATAATTCATACTTTAATAATTTATTTTAATAATTCATACTTTAATAATTCACTTTAATAATTCATACTTTAATAATTCACTTTAATAATTCAAAAATCTATTATAAATAGAATTCAATGGGTTTCATTATTTCATAGAAACTTGAAAATATATTTCTCTAAACTCTCTCAATCGATTTACATATATATATATATATATATATATATATATATATATATATATTTGCTCTGTATTATTTCAAGATATTATTAGTATACATAAAATATTACGACGGAGTGATGTCCGAGTGATTTCAAAATAGTTTTTTTTTTGAATGAGTCGAAGCTAAGGAAATTATGGGTTATAGCTATGGAGGTGATGGGTATGGTTCATGGGTATGCTCGTGAGGTCAATCTAGTGTTTATCATCTCCGTTGCGTCTACATACTTTCCTGCAATATTGAATCTCAATATTGATACGTGAGCACTCATAAGTTAACTTTTATATATCAATAGTGTATCACTAACTAGTGCTCGAGTATATAGGATTATGCATGCTTGTACATTCGATATTGTCCTTAGATAGGTTTGTTGAATCCTGAATTAGATACATATGCTACTGAGATAGGGTATATGATATGCATGTCATTGGGAAGCTAGCGAAAAATTAAGAACTTTTCATTTAGATATCGAATGGTTTCGATGAACGGATTAGAAGTTATAGTCAACTGAATTTTAGTATTATTGTTAAAATGATTATTATTACTATCATCGTTATTATTTTAATAGAAATATCATTGTTATTATAAAATATCATTATTACTATTATGTTCGTATTATCATTTTATCATAATACCATTTTTAGTAAATATAAATATTGTTATTTTTTATAGAATAATAATAATTATTATTACAAAATAATACAACTTTTACTTATTATTATTATGATCAATATTATTTTATCAAATAAATAGGGGATACAAAGATATTTTTCACCACGCGTAATATAATTACATTAATAATACTTACCACTATAGTTTTACGATATTAAGTGAACTTTATAAATTTTACTACTTAAGATATATAAAAGTATATTTTATCATATATAAACGTTAATATAAATTTTTATTAATAAATGACTTTTATTATTATAAAATCTAATAAATATATTTAAATATATAAAACGACTATAGTTAAGTTATATAATAAACACGTATAAATTTTAGAAGTCATTTTGGGTCAAGTTGACTTTTGTTGACTTTTGCATATTAGTCTCGAGCATTAGGAATGTGGTACACTATGACTTGACCAAAAATTGTTAGACAAATATTGACCACCATATAAATATATATAATTAATATAGGTTCATGAATCTGAGGCCAACCTTGCACTTGTTAAATGAAGTTATATGTATTTTTACTACGAAATACAGTATGGTGAGTTTCATTACTCCCTTTTTATATATATTTTTGGGCTGAGAATACATGCGCTGTTTTATAAATGTTTTACGAAATAGGCACAAGTACTAAAACTAATTCTATGTGGGTTTAAACCAGAAATATACCCTTAGCTTGGTAACATTAAACTACTTGTCTATGTACGGTAGGCGCGAATTTTAAAGATAGATCTATTGGGCCTGACAAACCCCATCCTGACTATGGGATGCTTTAGTACTTCGAGGTTATTTTAAACACACCTGATCCGGTGTACTTCAGAGGGTAAAACATGAATGTTAAGGCTTGTTACCGGGTGCCTACAACTTATAGAATACTTTTATACACTTGCGAGTGTACATATATTTATAAACGGAAATCTTGTGGTCTATTAATATATTGAAATGATTGTTATGATAAACCTATAAACTCACCAACCTTTTGGTTAACACTTTAAAGCATGTTTATTCTCAGGTATTAAAGAAATCTTCCGCTGTGCATTAGCTCATTTTAAGGATATTACTTGGAGTCATTCATGGCATATTTTGAAAGTCGTTGCATTCGAGTCATTGAGTTCATCAAGATTATTATTATGTCAATTATAGTTGGATGTATTATGAAATGGTGTGCATGCCGTCAACTTTTGTTGTAAAGAACGTTTGTCTTTTAAAAACGAATGCAATGTTTGTAAAATGTATCATATAGAGGTCAAATACCTCGCGATGTAATCAACTATTGTGAATCATTTATAATGTATATGAACGGGTCCTTTCAGTTGGTATCAGAGCGGTGGTCTTAGCGAACCAGGTCTGCATTAGTGTGTCTAACTGATAGTCGTTAGGATGCATTAGTGAGCCTGGACTTCGACCGTGTCTGCATGTCAAAAGTTTTGCTTATCATTTTTGTCGGAAATTGCCTGCTTATCATTCTTAGTCTAGACACGTCTTACTGCATTGATTGCATGAATAGTGTATAGACAAAATTCATATCTTAGCGTATCTGCTAATCCATATCTTAGCGTATCTGTTAGTGTAAATTTTTCCTGACATATCCCGTAAATTCCTCCGTAATCTACGAAATCTTTTGCGCTATATATATAGATATTCTATGTAATTAGAATACCACCCGATAGCCAAAAAATCATTTCATATCAAAAAAAAAATCCTTTATTCAATCGAACGAAATGGAATTCGTCATTAGTTCAAGTCCCTCGAATTCCGATATGGAATCTCACTCAAGCTCCGAAAGCAGTGTGACCGGAATGGATCAACCAATTAGCCATCATCTATTCTAGATGAATTGGGGATAGGTTTGTAGCCTCCTATATAATTGGAGACAAGAAGAAGGTGATCCCTTCCATCCACCACATTGCCCTCTTGGTGATGAACCTGAAGCACTTACCGGCGAACCGGTCTGAAACACCATTTTCTCTCTCATTTCTAAAGTATCTCGTCACGATTATATACTATATCAAATTCTATATTTTATTTATCCGCTCGTTCGAACTGACAATCACCCCGGTGTAATAAAAGAAGTCAACGCGCTTCACGCTCGAGTAGTGACTTTAGAGAATATGGTGCAAGTGTTACAAACACCAACAAATAACGAAGTATTAATTCATAATTTCAATTTTATTGAATAAATACTCCGTAAAAGTTATGTAATTT
Source organism: Rutidosis leptorrhynchoides (assembly GCF_046630445.1). NCBI lineage: Eukaryota > Viridiplantae > Streptophyta > Magnoliopsida > Asterales > Asteraceae > Rutidosis > Rutidosis leptorrhynchoides. Next base: position 482,603,510 of record NC_092334.1, on the reverse strand, counting down.
CTAAAGTCTTTAGGGATTATTCAGTTCTAGTTTCAACCGTAAATCAAATGAGTTTAATTTAATATTAACTCATTAAATCTATGTTACATCTGAAGAAAATATGCACATATATATTTTCATAAAGACTGTAATAAAATTATGTTGTACAAAATATTAATTGTGAAAAAAAAAAAAATTTAACGGGTAGGTAATACCCGAGAGATATATAAATTCACAATTAATATGTTACATTTTTCGAATCTGATTAAGCAAATCATCAACTATACTCCCAAAATTTCACAACAATATACATTCTTGTATAGTAATCAAAACAACCATTCTCACCCAAATTTGATTACGCATTCTGATTTTGACAAATCAAAATCCAAGTCATGATTTAACAGAAGACATCACTTTTAGATTCCTACATCTTTCAAAGCTATACTTTGACTTCAAAACTGTGTTAGAACATCATATGTATATTAACGATTACAAACTGTGTTCAAACTCTCCGAAGTTTTCGAAGACACTTCAAACAATGAACAATCGAGATGATGATCCAACCACATATTACCCACATTTATGTACCTAAAAAGCTCTCGAAGCCAAAGTCATAGTTCGACGCGTATCCGTGTCAGACCCTTTGGCATTTATTAGCTAAAATGACTTTTCAATTCCTTTTCAAAGTAGACAGTTTTGTCACAGCTCCAGTAAGTCAACTTCAACTTTTCAGTTGGACTAGTCTTATTATAACCTCGATAGATACGTTGCCCTTTCGTCATCGTTACTGGGGACCTTTCATATCTCGCCACCTTAGCAATAAACTTACCAACAACTTCAATTATCTTTGACTTTTAGAAAAATCATTATATTTATTGAAATCACATCATTTACTCATTCTCATCTTGTAACGAGAATTGTCATACGAATCATCGGAAAACAGTAACCAGTATTTTGAAATCTCGCAGTATGTCTACGCCAACAGTTTTATGTGTACGTAAAACGTCTATCTCCTGGACTTACATACTTTGAATGTGAAGTTCTGAAAAATATTTTGAACTGCAAACTAGTTCTTGAAATGCTGACGAAGCATCAAAAACTGTAAACGATCTTAACAGTAAAAAGTTTGATGACAAAGAATAGTAAGGTGGCAAAGCTGAGAAAAAGAGAAGGTTTGGAACTGGAAAACGGATTGAACAGACTACGAAGGAGGTTGTGGACAAATCACAAAGACTAAATCTGCCTTCGAAGAATTCAAATGATTCAGTGCCTGCTAAAGTTATTAACGAATACCTTACTCTTTATTCTAAACCTTTACAGAAAAATCTTCATCATCATCCATCAATATTAGAAATTCTAAGATATTATCATATCTTTCATTATAAATATCCGCGATATTTTTGAAGATATTTTCACAACTAATCTTATCTGAAGTCATTTATCTCTTTGCGCTATCAGTGTACATCATATAAGAAACTATTAGTTTCTATATTCTATAAACTTTCGAGTTTAAATTATGAATGTTTTGAAGTAGTGTTGGGAACTGAAGCATGAGTTAGTATAATATAATGACACTTGATCAACGTGATTATATTACAGTAAGTCATGCTGAGTTTCTAATGGGACATGACGATTCACAGACCATGCCTTCATCATGTTCCATGTTACACGACTCTTGTATTCTATTTAATCTCTAAAAATATCAAGAATATATTTTCTTGATGATTCGGTCTTTTCAGGGTATTCTGGTAAATTAACAAATCAAGATCGTGCCATTACCATTTCCTTCTTAGAACATTAACTATGTTCATTCTGAAATTCATATCTGCGAATACTGGACCATTACAAACGTTGCTTAATCGCAAGAAGAAGAAACGAAAGGACAAAACTCCAAAATAGAAATTGGAGTATAAATCGCAGCAAATAGAAGGGAGCATTAACTATGGATGTCAATGATTATAGAAGACAAAAGCAGGGGCTTTGAAATATAAGGGAAGATATAAAACCCAACAACCACCTAAAAATTATAAACCGTATATATCGATGCATATAGCAATATAAAGACACGGAAGAACTAAAAACACTATAAAACCGAGAGTATAGTAGAAGTAAATAGATTCTTCCGGACACAGATGAAAAAGAAGAATGACAGATATGAAAGAGGAGTATATCGAGAATCAGTACTGGATGAAGCATATTGACAAATACTTTAAAATATGAGTTGAGGGAGAAAGAATAGAAGGTGTGAGTTGTAAGGAAACGAAGGAGGTGGATTTATAGTGAAATACCCGACAGAGAAATCAAGATGGATTATCGTATTAATTCGAAGAGAATCATAATCTCCTTAATCACCGAAAGCATCAAATCCAACATAGATTACAAAGATTTTCTTTAAATTCGGAGATCAATTGTGATGACGTCAAAAGATATGACGAATCACTATAATCTTATTTCCTTCATTTACGATAACTTCCCTCATACGCTTCGAGTAATCGAATTATTTTATCCATACTTCTTAGACATGATAAAACTTCATAATCGTTACGTCATAATAACATTCTCATTATTAGCCATAACGACCTCTATCAAATTTCGGGGACGAAATTTCTTTAACGGGTAGGTACTGTGACGACCCGGAAATTTCCGACTAAATTTAAACTTTATCTTTATATTATTCTGACACGATAAGCAATGTTTGTTAAGTTAAATCTCAAGGATTTTAAACTATGTTTATACATTCATTTAAACCTCGACCAAATTCCAATGATTCACGAACCATTAAATGAACATATATGAATATGTATGTATATGTGTATATATTATAAATTGAAAATGTCAACAAAGTATTTAAACGTATAATGCCTTATATGAACGTATTTGTTTCAATATGATTATCGACGAAAAAAAATATATTAAATGATTGAATTATCAGAAACATTGAATTATGATTACAAGTCTCTGTTGAGAGGTCCACTATGATTTGAGAAAATCTATTCCTCTTAACGATATTCGGAATAATTTGTAAAGCTATTTATAAATAAAAATAAAAAGTGTCATTTACGAAAGTTAGACAAAAGCTAGTGGAGAATTGGTTTCCATAATATTCTATTAATCTATTTTCAAACGTACAAAAACGTTTTCAGTTTAAAAAGAACTTTATTATTAAAACGTACATAACTTTTATAAATATCTAGAATCACTTTTGACAACTCATTACTTAACCAGTATAATAAATATAACGATATTTATATTTTATTTCATTAAATATATATAACGATTTAAATTAATATTATATATATTTATACGCGTATTATACATACATAGTTTTTATACTTTTACTATACTTTAACTTTACCTTTACTTTACTTTTACTTTACTTTAACTTTAATAATTCACTTTAATAATTCATACTTTAATAATTCACTTTAATAATTCATACTTTAATAATTTACTTTAATAATTCATACTTTAATAATTCACTTTAATAATTCATACTTTAATAATTCACTTTAATAATTCATACTTTAATAATTCACTTTAATAATTCATACTTTAATAATTCATACTTTAATAATTCAAAAATCTGTTATAAATAGAATTCAATAGGTTTCATTATTTCATAGAAACTTGAAAATATATTTCTCTAAACTCTCTCAATCGATTTATATATATATATATATATATATATATATATATATATATATATATATATATATATATATATATATATATATATATATATATATTTGCTCTGTATTATTTCAAGATATTATTAGTATACATAAAATATTACGATGGAGTGATGTCCGAGTGATTTCAAAATAGTTTTTTGAATGAGTCGAAGCTATGGAAATTATGGGTTATAGCTATGGAGGTGATGGGTATGGTTCATGGGTATGCTCGTGAGGTCAATCTAGTGTTTATCATCTCCGTTGCGTCTACGTACTTTCCTGCAATATTGAATCTCAATATTGATACGTGAGCACTCATAACTTAAATTTTATATATCAATAGTGTATCCCTGACTAGTGCTCGAGTATATAGGATTATGCATGCTTGTACATTCAATATTGTCCTTAGATAGGTTTGTTGAATCCTGAATTAGATACATATGCTACTGAGTATATGATATGCATGTCATTGGAAAGCTAGCGAAAAATTAAGAACTTTTCATTTAGATATCGAATGGTTTCGATGAACGGATTAGAAGTTATAGTCAACTGAATTTTAGTATTATTGTTAAAATGATTATTATTACTATCGTCGTTATTATTTTAATAGAAATATCATTGTTATTATAAAATATCATTATTACTATTATGTTAGTATTATCATTTTATCATAATACCATTTTTAGTAAATATAAATATTGTTATTTTTTATAGAATAATAATAATTATTATTACAAAATAATACAACTTTTACTTATTATTATTATGATCAATATTATTTTATCAAATAAATAGGGGATACAAAGATATTTTTCACCACGCGTAATATAATTACATTAATAATACTTACCACTATAGTTTTACGATATTAAGTGAACTTTATAAATTTTACTACTTAAGATATATAAAAGTATATTTTATCATATATAAACGTTAATATAAATTTTTATTAATAAATGACTTTTATTATTATAAAATCTAATAAATATATTTAAATATATAAAACGACTATAGTTAAGTTATATAATAAACACGTATAAATTTTAGAAGTCATTTTGGGTCAAGTTAACTTTTGTTGACTTTTGCATATTAGTCTCGAGCATTAGGAATGTGGTACACTATGACTTGACCAAAAATTGTTAGACAAATATTGACCAACATATAAATATATATAATTAATATAGGTTCATGAATCCGAGGCCAACCTTGCACTTGTTAAATGACGTTATATGTATATTTACTACGAAATACAGTATGGTGAGTTTCATTACTCCCTTTTTATATATATTTTTGGGCTGAGAATACATGCGCTGTTTTATAAATGTTTTACGAAATAGGCACAAGTAATAAAACTAATTCTATGTGGGTTTAAACCAGAAATATACCCTTAGCTTGGTAACATTAAACTACTTGTCTATGTACGGTAGGCGCGAATCCTAAAGATAGATCTATTGGGCCTGACAAACCCCATCCTGACTATGGGATGCTTTAGTACTTCGAGGTTATTTTAAACACACCTGATCCGGTGTACTTCAGAGGGTAAAACATGAATGTTAAGGCTTGTTACCGGTGAAATGTCCCGTTCTTATTGATTAAAAACGTTCCATATTAATTGATTTCGTTGCGAGGTTTTGACCTCTATATGAGACGTTTTTCAAAGACTGCATTCATTTTTAAAACAAACCATAACCTTTATTTCATAAATAAAGGTTTAAAAAGCTTTACGTAGATTATTAAATAATGATAATCTAAAATATCCTGTTTACACACGACCATTACATAATGGTTTACAATACAAATATGTTACATCGAAATCAGTTTCTTGAATGCAGTTTTTACACAATATCATACAAACATGGACTCCAAATCTTGTCCTTATTTTAGTATGCAACAGCGGAAGCTCTTAATATTCACCTGAGAATAAACATGCTTTAAACGTCAACAAAAATGTTGGTGAGTTATAGGTTTAACCTATATATATCAAATCGTAACAATAGACCACAAGATTTCATATTTCAATACACATCCCATACATAGAGATAAAAATCATTCATATGGTGAACACCTGGTAACCGACAATAACAAGATGCATATATAAGAATATCCCCATCATTCCGGGACACCCTTCGGATATGATATAAATTTCGAAGTACTAAAGCATCCGGTACTTTGGATGGGGTTTGTTAGGCCCAATAGATCTATCTTTAGGATTCGCGTCAATTAGGGTGTCTGTTCCCTAATTCTTAGATTACCAGACTTAATAAAAAGGGGCATATTCGATTTCGATAATTCAACCATAGAATGTAGTTTCACGTACTTGTGTCTATTTTGTAAATCATTTATAAAACCTGCATGTATTCTCATCCCAAAAATATTAGATTTTAAAAGTGGGACTATAACTCACTTTCACAGATTTTTACTTCGTCGGGAAGTAAGACTTGGCCACTGTTGATTCACGAACCTATAACAATATATACATATATATAAAAGTATGTTCAAAATATATTTACAACACTTTTAATATATTTTGATGTTTTAAGTTTATTAAGTCAGCTGTCCTCGTTAGTAACCTATAACTAGTTGTCCACAGTTAGATGTACAGAAATAAATCGATAAATATTATCTTGAATCAATCCACGACCCAGTGTATACGTATCTCAGTATTGATCACAACTCAAACTATATATATTTTGGAATCAACCTCAACCCTGTATAGCTAACTCCAACATTCACATATAGAGTGTCTATGGTTGTTCCGAAATATATATAGATGTGTCGACATGATAGGTCGAAACATTGTATACGTGTCTATGGTATCTCAAGATTACATAATATACAATACAAGTTGATTAAGTTATGGTTGGAATAGATTTGTTACCAATTTTCACGTAGCTAAAATGAGAAAAATTATCCAATCTTGTTTTACCCATAACTTCTTCATTTTAAATCCGTTTTGAGTGAATCAAATTGCTATGGTTTCATATTGAACTCTATTTTATGAATCTAAACAGAAAAAGTATAGGTTTATAGTCGGAAAAATAAGTTACAAGTCGTTTTTGTAAAGGTAGTCATTTCAGTCGAAAGAACGACGTCTAGATGACCATTTTAGAAAACATACTTCCACTTTGAGTTTAACCATAATTTTTGGATATAGTTTCATGTTCATAATAAAAATCATTTTCTCAGAATAACAACTTTTAAATCAAAGTTTATCATAGTTTTTAATTAACTAACCCAAAACAGCCCGCGGTGTTACTACGACGGCGTAAATCCGGTTTTACGGTGTTTTTCGTGTTTCCAGGTTTTAAATCATTAAGTTAGCATATCATATAGATATAGAACATGTGTTTAGTTGATTTTAAAAGTCAAGTTAGAAGGATTAACTTTTGTTTGCGAACAAGTTTAGAATTAACTAAACTATGTTCTAGTGATTACAAGTTTAAACCTTCGAATAAGATAGCTTTATATGTATGAATCGAATGATGTTATGAACATCATTACTACCTTAATTTCCTTGGATAAACCTACTGGAAAATAGAAAAATGGATCTAGCTTCAATGGATCCTTGGATGGCTCGAAGTTCTTGAAGCAGAATCATGACACGAAAACAAGTTCAAGTAAGATCATCACTTGAAATAAGATTGTTATAGTTATAGAAATTGAACCAAAGTTTGAATATGATTATTACCTTGTATTAGAATGATAACCTACTGTAAGAAATAAAGATTTCTTGAGATTGGATGATCACCTTACAAGATTGGAAGTGAGCTAGCAAACTTGAAAGTATTCTTGATTTTATGAAACTAGAACTTTTGGAATTTATGAAGAACACTTAGAACTTGAAGATAGAACTTGAGAGAGATCAATTAGATGAAGAAAATTGAAGAATGAAAGTGTTTGTAGGTGTTTTTGGTCGTTGGTGTATGGATTAGATATAAAGGATATGTAATTTTGTTTTCATGTAAATAAGTCATGAATGATTACTCATATTTTTGTAATTTTATGAGATATTTCATGCTAGTTGCCAAATGATGGTTCCCACATGTGTTAGGTGACTCACATGGGCTTCTAAGAGCTGATCATTGGAGTGTATATACCAATAGTACATACATCTAAAAGCTGTGTATTGTACGAGTACGAATACGGGTGCATACGAGTAGAATTGTTGATGAAACTGAACGAGGATGTAATTGTAAGCATTTTTGTTAAGTAGAAGTATTTTGATAAGTGTATTGAAGTCTTTCAAAAGTGTATAAATACATATTAAAACACTACATGTATATACATTTTAACTGAGTCGTTAAGTCATCGTTAGTCGTTACATGTAAGTGTTGTTTTGAAACCTTTAGGTTAACGATCTTGTTAAATGTTGTTAACCCAATGTTTATAATATCAAATGAGATTTTAAGTTATTATATTATAATGATATTATCATGTATGAATATCTCTTAATATGATATATATACATTAAATGTCTTTACAACGATAATCGTTACATATATGTCTCGTTTAAAAATCATTAAGTTAGTAGTCTTGTTTTTACATATGTAGTTCATTGTTAATATACTTTATGATATGTTTTCTTATCATAATATCATGTTAACTATATATATATATCCATATATATGTCATCATATAGTTTTTACAAGTTTTAACGTTCGTGAATCACTGATCAACTTGGGTGGTCAATTGTCTATATGAAACATATTTCAATTAATCAAGTCTTAACAAGTTTGATTGCTTAACATGTTGGAAACATTTAATCATGTAAATATCAATCTCAATTAATATATATAAACATGGAAAAGTTCGGGTCACTACAGTACCTACTCGTTAAATAAATTTCGTCCCGAAATTTTAAGCTGTTGAAGGTGTTGACGAATCTTCTGGAAATAGATGCGGGTATTTCTTCTTCATCTGATCTTCACGCTCCCAGGTGAACTCGGGTCCTCTACGAGCATTCCATCGAACCTTAACAATTGGTATCTTGTTTTGCTTAAGTCTTTTAACCTCACGATCCATTATTTCGACGGGTTCTTCGATGAATTGAAGTTTTTCGTTGATTTGGATTTCATCTAACGGAATAGTGAGATCTTCTTTAGCAAAACATTTCTTTAAATTCGAGACGTGGAAAGTGTTATGTACAGCCGCGAGTTGTTGAGGTAACTCTAGTCGGTAAGCTACTGGTCCGACACGATCAATAATCTTGAATGGTCCAATATACCTTGGATTTAATTTCCCTCGTTTACCAAATCGAACAACGCCTTTCCAAGGTGCAACTTTAAGCATGACCATCTCTCCAATTTCAAATTCTATATCTTTTCTTTTAATGTCAGCGTAGCTCTTTTGTCGACTTTGGGCGGTTTTCAACCGTTGTTGAATTTGGATGATCTTCTCGGTAGTTTCTTGTATAATCTCCGGACCCGTAATCTGTCTATCCCCCACTTCACTCCAACAAATCGGAGACCTGCACTTTCTACCATAAAGTGCTTCAAACGGCGCCATCTCAATGCTTGAATGGTAGCTGTTGTTGTAGGAAAATTCTGCTAACGGTAGATGTCGATCCCAACTGTTTCCGAAATCAATAACACATGCTCGTAGCATGTCTTCAAGCGTTTGTATCGTCCTTTCGCTCTGCCCATCAGTTTGTGGATGATAGGCAGTACTCATGTCCAGACGATTTCCTAATGCTTGCTGTAATGTCTGCCAGAATCTTGAAATAAATCTGCCATCCCTATCAGAGATAATAGAGATTGGTATTCCATGTCTGGAGACGACTTCCTTAAAATACAGTCGTGCTAACTTCTCCATCTTGTCATCTTCTCTTATTGGTAGGAAGTGTGCTGATTTGGTGAGACGATCAACTATTACCCAAATAGTATCAAAACCACTTGCAGTCCTTGGCAATTTAGTGATGAAATCCATGGTAATGTTTTCCCATTTCCATTCCGGGATTTCGGGTTGTTGAAGTAGACCTGATGGTTTCTGATGCTCAGCTTTGACCTTAGAACACGTCAAACATTCTCCTACGTATTTAGCAACATCGGCTTTCATACCCGGCCACCAAAAATGTTTCTTGAGATCCTTGTACATCTTCCCCGTTCCAGGATGTATTGAGTATCTGGTTTTATGAGCTTCTCTAAGTACCATTTCTCTCATATCTCCAAATTTTGGTACCCAAATCCTTTCAGCCCTATACCGGGTTCCGTCTTCCCGAATATTAAGATGCTTCTCCGATCCTTTGGGTATTTCATCCTTTAAATTTCCCTCTTTTAAAACTCCTTGTTGCGCCTCCTTTATTTGAGTAGTAATGTTATTATGAATCATTATATTCATAGATTTTACTCGAATGGGTTCTCTGTCCTTCCTGCTCAAGGCATTGGCTACCACATTTGCCTTCCCCGGGTGGTAACGAATCTCAAAGTCGTAATCATTCAATAATTCAATCCACCTACGCTGCCTCATATTCAGTTGTTTCTGATTAAATATGTGTTGAAGACTTTTGTGGTCGGTATATATAATACTTTTGACCCCATATAAGTAGTGCCTCCAAGTCTTTAATGCAAAAACAACCGCGCCTAATTCCAAATCATGCGTCGTATAATTTTGTTCGTGAATCTTCAATTGTCTAGACGCATAAGCAATCACCTTCGTTCGTTGCATTAATACACAACCGAGACCTTGCTTTGATGCATCACAATAAATCACAAAATCATCATTCCCTTCAGGCAATGACAATATAGGTGCCGTAGTTAGCTTTTTCTTCAATAACTGAAACGCTTTCTCTTGTTCATCATTCCATTCAAATTTCTTCCCTTTATGCGTTAATGCAGTCAAGGGTTTTGCTATTCTGGAAAAGTCTTGGATGAACCTTCTGTAGTAACCAGCTAGTCCTACAAACTGGCGTATGTGTTTCGGAGTTTTCGGGGTTTCCCACTTTTCAACAGTTTCTATCTTTGTCGGATCCACCTTAATACCTTCTTTGTTCACTATGTGACCGAGGAATTGAACTTCTTCCAACCAAAATGCACACTTTGAAAACTTAGCGTACAATTCTTCCTTCCTCAATACTTCTAACACCTTTCTCAAATGTTCACCGTGTTCTTGGTCATTCTTTGAGTAAATAAGTATGTCATCAATGAAAACAATGACAAACTTGTCAAGGTATGGTCCACACACTCGGTTCATAAGGTCCATGAACATAGCTGGTGCATTAGTTAAACCAAACGGCATGACCATAAACTCGTAATGACCGTAACGTGTTCTGAAAGCAGTCTTTGGAATATCATCTTCTTTCACCCGCATTTGATGATACCCGGAACGTAAGTCAATCTTTGAATAAACAGACGAGCCTTGTAGTTGATCAAATAAGTCGTCGATTCTCGGTAGTGGGTAGCGGTTCTTGATGGTAAGTTTGTTCAACTCTCGGTAGTCGATACACAACCTGAATGTACCATCTTTCTTCTTGACAAACAAAACAGGAGCTCCCCACGGTGATGTGCTTGGTCGAATGAAACCACGCTCTAAAAGTTCTTGTAATTGGCTTTGTAGTTCTTTCATCTCACTGGGTGCGAGTCTGTAAGGAGCACGAGCTATTGGTGCAGCTCCTGGTACAAGATCTATTTGAAATTCAACGGATCGATGTGGGGGTAATCCCGGTAATTCTTTCGGAAATACATCGGGAAATTCTTTTGCAATGGGAACATCATTGATGCTCTTTTCTTCAGTTTGTACTTTCTCGACGTGTGCTAGAACAGCATAGCAACCTTTTCTTATTAGTTTTTGTGCCTTCAAATTACTAATAAGATGTAGTTTCGTGTTGCCCTTTTCTCCGTACACCATTAAGGGTTTTCCTTTTTCTCGTATAATGCGAATTGCATTTTTGTAACAAACGATCTCCGCTTTCACTTCTTTCAACCAGTCCATACCGATTATCACATCAAAACTCCCGAACTCTACTGGTATCAAATCAATCTTAAATGTTTCGCTAACCAGTTTAATTTCTCGATTCCGACATATATTATCTGCTGAAATTAATTTACCATTTGCTAATTCGAGTAAAAATTTACTATCCAAAGGCGTCAATGGACAACTTAATTTAGCACAAAAATCTCTACTCATATAGCTTCTATCCGCACCCGAATCAAATAAAACGTAAGCAGATTTATTGTCAATAAGAAACGTACCTGTAACAAGCTCCGGGTCTTCCTGTGCCTCTACCGCATTAATATTGAAAACTCTTCCACGGCCTTGTCCATTCGTGTTCTCCTGGTTCGGGCAATTTCTAATAATGTGGCCTGGTTTTCCACATTTATAACAAACTACATTGGCATAACTTGCTCCGACACTACTTGCTCCGCCATTACTCGTTCCGACACCATTTGTTCCTTTCGTTCTATTAACCCCTGGTCCGTAGACCTCACACTTCGCCGCGCTATGACCATTTCTTTTACACTTGTTGCAAAATTTGGTGCAGAACCCCGAGTGATTCTTTTCACACCTTTGGCATAGCTGCTTCTGATTGTTGTTGTTGTTGCGGTTATTATTGTTGTTGGGATGATTGTTGTAGTTGCTGTTGTTGTTGTTGTTGTTGTTGTTGGGCCGTTTGTTGTAGTTGCGATTGATGTTGCGATTGTTGGGATAATTGTTGCGATTATTGTTGTAATTGCTGTTGTTGTTGTATTGGTGATTCTTATCACCGTTTTCCTCCCACTTTCTTTTGACTTGCTTCACATTGGCCTCTTCAGCAGTCTGTTCTTTAATTCTTTCTTCAATCTGGTTCACTAGTTTGTGAGCCATTCTACATGCCTGTTGTATGGAGGCGGGCTCGTGTGAACTTATATCTTCTTGGATTCTTTCCGGTAATCCTTTCACAAACGCGTCGATCTTCTCTTCCTCATCTTCGAATGCTCCCGGACACAATAGGCACAATTCTGTGAATCGTCTTTCATACGTGGTAATATCAAATCCTTGGGTTCGTAACCCTCTAAGTTCTGTCTTGAGCTTATTGACCTCGGTTCTGGGACGGTACTTCTCGTTCATCAAGTGCTTGAATACTGACCACGGTAGTGCGTACGCATCATCTTGTCCCACTTGCTCTAGATAGGTATTCCACCATGTTAACGCAGAACCTGTGAAGGTATGCGTAGCGTACTTCACTTTGTCCTCTTCAGTACACTTACTTATAGAAAACACCGATTCAACCTTCTCGGTCCACCGTTTCAATCCGATCGGTCCTTCGGTTCCATCAAATTCCAAAGGTTTGCAGGCAGTGAATTCTTTGTAGGTGCATCCTACACGATTTCCTGTACTGCTAGATCCAAGGTTATTGTTGGTATGTAGCGCAGCCTGTACTGCAGCCATGTTTGAAGCTAGAAAAGTACGGAATTCCTCTTCATTCATATTCACGGTGTGTCGAGTAGTCGGTGCCATTTCCTTCAAAATAGTTAAATGGAACAAGTTAATCATACAGAATATTAAGAGTAGTTAATAGTATTTCGTAGCATAATATGAACTCATTTATAAAAGCTTTTTCTTCATATTAGCGTTTTATAAGTTTAAATTCGGGTAGTACCTACCCGTTAAGTTCATACTTAGTAGCTAATATACAATTCAACTGAAATGTCCCGTTCTTATTGATTAAAAACGTTCCATATTAATTGATTTCGTTGCGAGGTTTTGACCTCTATATGAGACGTTTTTCAAAGACTGCATTCATTTTTAAAACAAACCATAACCTTTATTTCATAAATAAAGGTTTAAAAAGCTTTACGTAGATTATCAAATAATGATAATCTAGAATATCCTGTTTACACACGACCATTATATAATGGTTTACAATACAAATATGTTACATCGAAATCAGTTTCTTGAATGCAGTTTTTACACAATATCATACAAACATGGACTCCAAATCTTGTCCTTATTTTAGTATGCAACAGCGGAAGCTCTTAATATTCACCTGAGAATAAACATGCTTTAAACGTCAACAAAAATGTTGGTGAGTTATAGGTTTAACCTATATATATCAAATCGTAACAATAGACCACAAGATTTCATATTTCAATACACATCCCATACATAGAGATAAAAATCATTCATATGGTGAACACCTGGTAACCGACAATAACAAGATGCATATATAAGAATATCCCCATCATTCCGGGACACCCTTCGGATATGATATAAATTTCGAAGTACTAAAGCATCCGGTACTTTGGATGGGGTTTGTTAGGCCCAATAGATCTATCTTTAGGATTCGCGTCAATTAGGGTGTCTGTTCCCTAATTCTTAGATTAACAGACTTAATAAAAAGGGGCATATTCGATTTCGATAATTCAACCATAGAATGTATTTTCACGTACTTGTGTCTATTTTGTAAATCATTTATAAAACCTGCATGTATTCTCATCCCAAAAATATTAGATTTTAAAAGTGGGACTATAACTCACTTTCACAGATTTTTACTTCGTCGGGAAGTAAGACTTGGCCACTGTTGATTCACGAACCTATAACAATATATACATATATATTAAAGTATGTTCAAAATATATTTACAACACTTTTAATATATTTTGATGTTTTAAGTTTATTAAGTCAGCTGTCCTCGTTAGTAACCTATAACTAGTTGTCCACAGTTAGATGTACAGAAATAAATCGATAAATATTATCTTGAATCAATCCACGACCCAGTGTATACGTATCTCAGTATTGATCACAACTCAAACTATATATATTTTGGAATCAACCTCAACCCTGTATAGCTAACTCCAACATTCACATATAGAGTGTCTATGGTTGTCCCGAAATATATATAGATGTGTCGACATGATAGGTCGAAACATTGTATACGTGTCTATGGTATCTCAAGATTACATAATATACAATACAAGTTGATTAAGTTATGGTTGGAATAGATTTGTTACCAATTTTCACGTAGCTAAAATGAGAAAAATTATCCAATCTTGTTTTACCCATAACTTCTTCATTTTAAATCCGTTTTGAGTGAATCAAATTGCTATGATTTCATATTGAACTATATTTTATGAATCTAAACAGAAAAAGTATAGGTTTATAGTCGGAAAAATAAGTTACAAGTCGTTTTTGTAAAGGTAGTCATTTCAGTCGAAAGAACGACGTCTAGATGACCATTTTAGAAAACATACTTTCACTTTGAGTTTAACCATAATTTTTGGATATAGTTTCATGTTCATAATAAAAATCATTTTCTCAGAATAACAACTTTTAAATCAAAGTTTATCATAGTTTTTAATTAACTAACCCAAAACAGCCCGCGGTGTTACTACGACGGCGTAAATCCGGTTTTACGGTGTTTTTCGTGTTTCCAGGTTTTAAATCATTAAGTTAGCATATCATATAGATATAGAACATGTGTTTAGTTGATTTTAAAAGTCAATTTAGAAGGATTAACTTTTGTTTGCGAACAAGTTTAGAATTAACTAAACTATGTTCTAGTGATTACAAGTTTAAACCTTCGAATAAGATAGCTTTATATGTATGAATCGAATGATGTTATGAACATCATTACTACCTTAATTTCCTTGGATAAACCTACTGGAAAAGAGAAAAATGGATCTAGCTTCAATGGATCCTTGGATGGCTCGAAGTTCTTGAAGCAGAATCATGACACGAAAACAAGTTCAAGTAAGATCATCACTTGAAATAAGATTGTTATAGTTATAGAAATTGAACCAAAGTTTGAATATGATTATTACCTTGTATTAGAATGATAACCTACTGTAAGAAACAAAGATTTCTTGAGGTTGGATGATCACCTTACAAGATTGGAAGTGAGCTAGCAAACTTGAAAGTATTCTTGATTTTATGAAACTAGAACTTTTGGAATTTATGAAGAACACTTAGAACTTGAAGATAGAACTTGAGAGAGATCAATTAGATGAAGAAAATTGAAGAATGAAAGTGTTTGTAGGTGTTTTTGGTCGTTGGTGTATGGATTAGATATAAAGGATATGTAATTTTGTTTTCATGTAAATAAGTCATGAATGATTACTCATATTTTTGTAATTTTATGAGATATTTCATACTAGTTGTCAAATGATGGTTCTCACATGTGTTAGGTGACTCACATGGGCTGCTAATATCTGATCATTGGAGTGTATATACCAATAGTACATACATCTAAAAGCTGTGTATTGTACGAGTACGAATACGGGTGCATACGAGTAGAATTGTTGATGAAACTGAACGAGGATGTAATTGTAAGCATTTTTGTTAAGTAGAAGTATTTTGATAAGTGTATTGAAGTCTTTCAAAAGTGTATAAATACATATTAAAACACTACATGTATATACATTTTAACTGAGTCGTTAAGTCATCGTTAGTCGTTACATGTAAGTGTTGTTTTGAAACCTTTAGGTTAACGATCTTGTTAAATGTTGTTAACCCAATGTTTATAATATCAAATGAGATTTTAAATTATTATATTATCATGATATTATCATGTATGAATATCTCTTAATATGATATATATACATTAAATGTCTTTACAACGATAATCGTTACATATATGTCTCGTTTAAAAATCATTAAGTTAGTAGTCTTGTTTTTACATATGTAGTTCATTGTTAATATACTTTATGATATGTTTTCTTATCATAGTATCATGTTAACTATATATATATATATATATATCCATATATATGTCATCATATAGTTTTTACAAGTTTTAACGTTCGTGAATCACCGATCAACTTGGGTGGTCAATTGTCTATATGAAACATATTTCAATTAATCAAGTCTTAACAAGTTTGATTGCTTAACATGTTGGAAACATTTAATCATGTAAATATCAATCTCAATTAATATATATAAACATGGAAAAGTTCGGGTCACTACAGTACCTACCCGTTAAATAAATTTCGTCCCGAAATTTTAAGCTGTTGAAGGTGTTGACGAATCTTCTGGAAATAGATGCGGGTATTTCTTCTTCATCTGATCTTCACGCTCCCAGGTGAACTCGGGTCCTCTACGAGCATTCCATCGAACCTTAACAATTGGTATCTTGTTTTGCTTAAGTCTTTTAACCTCACGATCCATTATTTCGACGGGTTCTTCGATGAATTGAAGTTTTTCGTTGATTTGGATTTCATCTAACGGAATAGTGAGATCTTCTTTAGCAAAACATTTCTTTAAATTCGAGACGTGGAAAGTGTTATGTACAGCCGCGAGTTGTTGAGGTAACTCTAGTCGGTAAGCTACTGGTCCGACACGATCAATAATCTTGAATGGTCCAATATACCTTGGATTTAATTTCCCTCGTTTACCAAATCGAACAACGCCTTTCCAAGGTGCAACTTTAAGCATGACCATCTCTCCAATTTCAAATTCTATATCTTTTCTTTTAATGTCAGCGTAGCTCTTTTGTCGACTTTGGGCAGTTTTCAACCGTTGTTGAATTTGGATGATCTTCTCGGTAGTTTCTTGTATAATCTCCGGACCCGTAATCTGTCTATCCCCCACTTCACTCCAACAAATCGGAGACCTGCACTTTCTACCATAAAGTGCTTCAAACGGCGCCATCTCAATGCTTGAATGGTAGCTGTTGTTGTAGGAAAATTCTGCTAACGGTAGATGTCGATCCCAACTGTTTCTGAAATCAATAACACATGCTCGTAGCATGTCTTCAAGCGTTTGTATCGTCCTTTCGCTCTGCCCATCAGTTTGTGGATGATAGGCAGTACTCATGTCTAGACGAGTTCCTAATGCTTGCTGTAATGTCTGCCAGAATCTTGAAATAAATCTGCCATCCCTATCAGAGATAATAGAGATTGGTATTCCATGTCTGGAGACGACTTCCTTCAAATACAGTCGTGCTAACTTCTCCATCTTGTCATCTTCTCTTATTGGTAGGAAGTGTGCTGATTTGGTGAGACGATCAACTATTACCCAAATAGTATCAAAACCACTTGCAGTCCTTGGCAATTTAGTGATGAAATCCATGGTAATGTTTTCCCATTTCCATTCCGGGATTTCGGGTTGTTGAAGTAGAATTGATGGTTTCTGATGCTCAGCTTTGACCTTAGAACACGTCAAACATTCTCCTACGTATTTAGCAACATCGGCTTTCATACCCGGCCACCAAAAATGTTTCTTGAGATCCTTGTACATCTTCCCCGTTCCAGGATGTATTGAGTATCTGGTTTTATGAGCTTCTCTAAGTACCATTTCTCTCATATCTCCAAATTTTGGTACCCAAATCCTTTCAGCCCTATACCGGGTTCCGTCTTCCCGAATATTAAGATGCTTCTCCGATCCTTTGGGTATTTCATCCTTTAAATTTCCCTCTTTTAAAACTCCTTGTTGCGCGTCCTTTATTTGAGTAGTAATGTTATTATGAATCATTATATTCATAGATTTTACTCGAATGGGTTCTCTGTCCTTCCTGCTCAAGGCATCGGCTACCACATTTGCCTTCCCCGGGTGGTAACGAATCTCAAAGTCGTAATCATTCAATAATTCAATCCACCTACGCTGCCTCATATTCAGTTGTTTCTGATTAAATATGTGTTGAAGACTTTTGTGGTCGGTATATATAATACTTTTGACCCCATATAAGTAGTGCCTCCAAGTCTTTAATGCAAAAACAACCGCGCCTAATTCCAAATCATGCGTCGTATAATTTTGTTCGTGAATCTTCAATTGTCTAGACGCATAAGCAATCACCTTCGTTCGTTGCATTAATACACAACCGAGACCTTGCTTTGATGCATCACAATAAATCACAAAATCATCATTCCCTTCAGGCAATGACAATATAGGTGCCGTAGTTAGCTTTTTCTTCAATAACTGAAACGCTTTCTCTTGTTCATCATTCCATTCAAATTTCTTCCCTTTATGCGTTAATGCAGTCAAGGGTTTTGCTATTCTGGAAAAGTCTTGGATGAACCTTCTGTAGTAACCAGCTAGTCCTAAAAACTGGCGTATGTGTTTCGGAGTTTTCGGGGTTTCCCACTTTTCAACAGTTTCTATCTTTGCCGGATCCACCTTAATACCTTCTTTGTTCACTATGTGACCGAGGAATTGAACTTCTTCCAACCAAAATGCACACTTTGAAAACTTAGCGTACAATTCTTCCTTCCTCAATACTTCTAACACCTTTCTCAAATGTTCACCGTGTTCTTGGTCATTCTTTGAGTAAATAAGTATGTCATCAATGAAAACAATGACAAACTTGTCAAGGTATGGTCCACACACTCGGTTCATAAGGTCCATGAACATAGCTGGTGCATTAGTTAAACCAAACGGCATGACCATAAACTCGTAATGACCGTAACGTGTTCTGAAAGCAGTCTTTGGAATATCATCTTCTTTCACCCGCATTTGATGATACCCGGAACGTAAGTCAATCTTTGAATAAACAGACGAGCCTTGTAGTTGATCAAATAAGTCGTCGATTCTCGGTAGTGGGTAGCGGTTCTTGATGGTAAGTTTGTTCAACTCTCGGTAGTCGATACACAACCTGAATGTACCATCTTTCTTCTTGACAAACAAAACAGGAGCTCCCCACGGTGATGTGCTTGGTCGAATGAAACCACGCTCTAAAAGTTCTTGTAATTGGCTTTGCAGTTCTTTCATCTCGCTGGGTGCGAGTCTGTAAGGAGCACGAGCTATTGGTGCAGCTCCTGGTACAAGATCTATTTGAAATTTAACGGATCGATGTGGGGGTAATCCCGGTAATTCTTTCGGAAATACATCGGGAAATTCTTTTGCAATGGGAACATCATTGATGCTCTTTTCTTCAGTTTGTACTTTCACGACGTGTGCTAGAACAGCATAGCAACCTTTTCTTATTAGTTTTTGTGCCTTCAAATTACTAATAAGATGTAGCTTCGTGTTGCCCTTTTCTCCGTACACCATTAAGGGTTTTCCTTTTTCTCGTATAATGCGAATTGCATTTTTGTAACAAACGATCTCCGCTTTCACTTCTTTCAACCAGTCCATACCGATTATCACATCAAAACTCCCTAACTCTACTGGTATCAAATCAATCTTAAATGTTTCGCTAACCAGTTTAATTTCTCGATTCCGACATATATTATCTGCTGAAATTAATTTACCATTTGCTAATTCGAGTAAAAATTTACTATCCAAAGGCGTCAATGGACAACTTAATTTAGCACAAAAATCTCTACTCATATAGCTTCTATCCGCACCCGAATCAAATAAAACGTAAGCAGATTTATTGTCAATAAGAAACGTACCCGTAACAAGCTCCGGGTCTTCCTGTGCCTCTACCACATTAATATTGAAAACTCTTCCACGGCCTTGTCCATTCGTGTTCTCCTGGTTCGGGCAATTTCTAATAATGTGGCCTGGTTTTCCACATTTATAACAAACTACATTGGCATAACTTGCTCCGACACTACTTGCTCCGCCATTACTCGTTCCGACACCATTTGTTCCTTTCGTTCTATTAACCCCTGGTCCGTAGACCTCACACTTCGCCGCGCTATGACCATTTCTTTTACACTTGTTGCAAAATTTGGTGCAGAACCCCGAGTGATTCTTTTCACACCTTTGGCATAGCTGCTTCTGATTGTTGTTGTTGTTGCGGTTATTATTGTTGTTGGGATGATTGTTGTAGTTGCTGTTGTTGTTGTTGTTGTTGTTGTTGGGCCGTTTGTTGTAGTTGCGATTGATGTTGCGATTGTTGGGATAATTGTTGCGATTATTGTTGTAATTGCTGTTGTTGTTGTATTGGTGATTCTTATCACCGTTTTCCTCCCACTTTCTTTTGACTTGCTTCACATTGGCCTCTTCAGCAGTCTGTTCTTTAATTCTTTCTTCAATCTGGTTCACTAGTTTGTGAGCCATTCTACATGCCTGTTGTATGGAGGCGGGCTCGTGTGAACTTATATCTTCTTGGATTCTTTCCGGTAATCCTTTCACAAACGCGTCGATCTTCTCTTCCTCATCTTCGAATGCTCCCGGACACAATAGGCACAATTCTGTGAATCGTCTTTCGTACGTGGTAATATCAAATCCTTGGGTTCGTAACCCTCTAAGTTCTGTCTTGAGCTTATTGACCTCGGTTCTGGGACGGTACTTCTCGTTCATCAAGTGCTTGAATGCTGACCACGGTAGTGCGTACGCATCATCTTGTCCCACTTGCTCTAGATAGGTATTCCACCATGTTAACGCAGAACCTGTGAAGGTATGCGTAGCGTACTTCACTTTGTCCTCTTCAGTACACTTACTTATGGCAAACACCGATTCAACCTTCTCGGTCCACCGTTTCAATCCGATCGGTCCTTCGGTTCCATCAAATTCCAAAGGTTTGCAGGCAGTGAATTCTTTGTAGGTGCATCCTACACGATTTCCTGTACTGCTAGATCCAAGGTTATTGTTGGTATGTAGCGCAGCCTGTACTACGGCTATGTTTGAAGCTAGAAAAGTACGGAATTCCTCTTCATTCATATTCACGGTGTGTCGAGTAGTCGGTGCCATTTCCTTCAAAATAGTTAAATGGAACAAGTTAATCATACAGAATATTAAGAGTAGTTAATAGTATTTCGTAGCATAATATGAACTCATTTATAAAAGCTTTTTCTTCATATTAGCGTTTTATAAGTTTAAATTCGGGTAGTACCTACCCGTTAAGTTCATACTTAGTAGCTAATATACAATTCAACTACTACAATTCTATATGAAAAACTGAATAATATTTCGCGTTCAAACTTTTATACAATATTTTACAAACTTACAATACCGCTTATTTTACATAAAGCATGAAATATAGCACACAATAACTTTGATACAAGATAGTTGTGAAGACAATTCTAGCTAGTACACAAGTCGTTCGGTAAAGGCAATAAAGACACGTAATTCATACGTCCAGAAACAAGTCATGCATTCTGGTTTTACTAGGACTACTTCCCATCCTTGGTCTTGTGCAACATAACCGTTATGGCCGTTGATAAGACAGCGTGTTGTAACGTCATCAAAGGGACGAGGGTTACGTAATGTCCAACAGTCCCGTAATAATCTAAAAACCTCATTTCTTACCCCAATTACCGACTCCGTCACTTGTGGAAACGTTTTGTTTAATAGTTGTAGCCCGATGTTGTTGTTCTCACTTTGGTGAGAAGCGAACATTACTAATCCGTAAGCATAACATGCTTCTTTATGTTGCATGTTAGCCGCTTTTTCTAAATCACGAAGTCCAATATTCGGATATATTGAGTCAAAATAATTTCTTAACCCGTTGCGTAAAATAGCATTTGGGTTCCCCGCAATATATGCGTCAAAGTAAACACATCGTAACTTATGGGTTTCCCAATGTGATATCCCCCATCTTTCAAACGAAAGTCTCTTATAAACCAAGACATTCTTGGAACGTTCTTCGAATGTCTTACAAACTGATCTCGCCTTAAATAGTTGTGCCGAAGAATTCTGGCCGACTCTAGACAAGATTTCATCAATCATGTCTCCGGGTAGGTCTCTTAAAATATTGGGTTGTCTATCCATTTTGTGTTTTTAAACTGTAAAATAGACAAGAGTTAGTTTCATAAAAAAAATACTTATTAATACAAGCAATTTTTACATATATCATAAAGCATAAGAACACTATATTACATATATTACACCACACGAATACAACTATCTTATTCCGACTCGCTCGTTTCTTCTTCTTCGGTTTTGGTTCGTTTTGCCAAGTTTCTAGGGATATATGATGTTCCCCTAATACGAGCCGTCGTTGTCCACATTGGTTTAGAAAAACCTGGTGGTTTAGAGGTTCCCGGGTCATTGTTACAACTTAAGGACTTCGGGGGTTGACGATACATATAAAGTTCATCGGGGTTGGAATTAGATTTCTCTATTTTTATGCCCTTTCCCTTATTATTTTCTTTTGCCTTTTTAAATTCAGTTGGGGTAATTTCTATAACATCATCGGAATTCTCGTCGGAATCCGATTCATCGGAGAATTGGTAATCCTCCCAATATTTTGCTTCCTTGGCGGAAACACCATTGACCATAATTAACTTTGGTCGGTTGGTTGAGGATTTTCTTTTACTTAACCATTTTATTATTTCCCCCACCGGTTCTATTTCTTCATCCGGTTCCGATTCTTCTTCCGGTTCCGATTCTTCTTCCGGTTCCGACTCTTCTTCCGGTTCCTCTTCGGGAACTTGTGAATCAGTCCACAAATCATTCCAATTTACATTTGACTCTTCATTATTATTAGGTGAGTCAATGGGACTTGTTCTAGAGGTAGACATCTATCACATAATATCAAACACGTTAAGAGATTAATATATCACATAATATTCATATGTTAAAAATATATAGTTTCCAACAAAAATGTTAAGCAATCATTTTTAAAGAAAACACGGTCGAAGTCCAGACTCACTAATGCATCCTAACAAACTCGATAAGACACACTAATGCAAATTTTCTGGTTCTCTAAGACCAACGCTCGGATACCAACTGAAATGTCCCGTTCTTATTGATTAAAAACGTTCCATATTAATTGATTTCGTTGCGAGGTTTTGACCTCTATATGAGACGTTTTTCAAAGACTGCATTCATTTTTAAAACAAACCATAACCTTTATTTCATAAATAAAGGTTTAAAAAGCTTTACGTAGATTATCAAATAATGATAATCTAGAATATCCTGTTTACACACGACCATTATATAATGGTTTACAATACAAATATGTTACATCGAAATCAGTTTCTTGAATGCAGTTTTTACACAATATCATACAAACATGGACTCCAAATCTTGTCCTTATTTTAGTATGCAACAGCGGAAGCTCTTAATATTCACCTGAGAATAAACATGCTTTAAACGTCAACAAAAATGTTGGTGAGTTATAGGTTTAACCTATATATATCAAATCGTAACAATAGACCACAAGATTTCATATTTCAATACACATCCCATACATAGAGATAAAAATCATTCATATGGTGAACACCTGGTAACCGACAATAACAAGATGCATATATAAGAATATCCCCATCATTCCGGGACACCCTTCGGATATGATATAAATTTCGAAGTACTAAAGCATCCGGTACTTTGGATGGGGTTTGTTAGGCCCAATAGATCTATCTTTAGGATTCGCGTCAATTAGGGTGTCTGTTCCCTAATTCTTAGATTACCACACTTAATAAAAAGGGGCATATTCGATTTCGATAATTCAACCATAGAATGTATTTTCACGTACTTGTGTCTATTTTGTAAATCATTTATAAAACCTGCATGTATTCTCATCCCAAAAATATTAGATTTTAAAAGTGGGACTATAACTCACTTTCACAGATTTTTACTTCGTCGGGAAGTAAGACTTGGCCACTGTTGATTCACGAACCTATAACAATATATACATATATATTAAAGTATGTTCAAAATATATTTACAACACTTTTAATATATTTTGATGTTTTAAGTTTATTAAGTCAGCTGTCCTCGTTAGTAACCTATAACTAGTTGTCCACAGTTAGATGTACAGAAATAAATCGATAAATATTATCTTGAATCAATCCACGACCCAGTGTATACGTATCTCAGTATTGATCACAACTCAAACTATATATATTTTGGAATCAACCTCAACCCTGTATAGCTAACTCCAACATTCACATATAGAGTGTCTATGGTTGTTCCGAAATATATATAGATGTGTCGACATGATAGGTCGAAACATTGTATACGTGTCTATGGTATCTCAAGATTACATAATATACAATACAAGTTGATTAAGTTATGGTTGGAATAGATTTGTTACCAATTTTCACGTAGCTAAAATGAGAAAAATTATCCAATCTTGTTTTACCCATAACTTCTTCATTTTAAATCCGTTTTGAGTGAATCAAATTGCTATGATTTCATATTGAACTCTATTTTATGAATCTAAACAGAAAAAGTATAGGTTTATAGTCGGAAAAATAAGTTACAAGTCGTTTTTGTAAAGGTAGTCATTTCAGTCGAAAGAACGACGTCTAGATGACCATTTTAGAAAACATACTTCCACTTTGAGTTTAACCATAATTTTTGGATATAGTTTCATGTTCATAATAAAAATCATTTTCTCAGAATAACAACTTTTAAATCAAAGTTTATCATAGTTTTTAATTAACTAACCCAAAACAGCCCGCGGTGTTACTACGACGGCGTAAATCCGGTTTTACGGT
Organism: Rutidosis leptorrhynchoides; assembly: GCF_046630445.1. Lineage (NCBI taxonomy): Eukaryota > Viridiplantae > Streptophyta > Magnoliopsida > Asterales > Asteraceae > Rutidosis > Rutidosis leptorrhynchoides. The sequence continues at coordinate 482,578,678 of NC_092334.1, read as the reverse complement.
GTTTTTCGTGTTTCCAGGTTTTAAATCATTAAGTTAGCATATCATATAGATATAGAACATGTGTTTAGTTGATTTTAAAAGTCAATTTAGAAGGATTAACTTTTGTTTGCGAACAAGTTTAGAATTAACTAAACTATGTTCTAGTGATTACAAGTTTAAACCTTCGAATAAGATAGCTTTATATGTATGAATCGAATGATGTTATGAACATCATTACTACCTTAATTTCCTTGGATAAACCTACTGGAAAAGAGAAAAATGGATCTAGCTTCAATGGATCCTTGGATGGCTCGAAGTTCTTGAAGCAGAATCATGACACGAAAACAAGTTCAAGTAAGATCATCACTTGAAATAAGATTGTTATAGTTATAGAAATTGAACCAAAGTTTGAATATGATTATTACCTTGTATTAGAATGATAACCTACTGTAAGAAACAAAGATTTCTTGAGGTTGGATGATCACCTTACAAGATTGGAAGTGAGCTAGCAAACTTGAAAGTATTCTTGATTTTATGAAACTAGAACTTTTGGAATTTATGAAGAACACTTAGAACTTGAAGATAGAACTTGAGAGAGATCAATTAGATGAAGAAAATTGAAGAATGAAAGTGTTTGTAGGTGTTTTTGGTCGTTGGTGTATGGATTAGATATAAAGGATATGTAATTTTGTTTTCATGTAAATAAGTCATGAATGATTACTCATATTTTTGTAATTTTATGAGATATTTCATACTAGTTGTCAAATGATGGTTCTCACATGTGTTAGGTGACTCACATGGGCTGCTAAGAGCTGATAATTGGAGTGTATATACCAATAGTACATACATCTAAAAGCTGTGTATTGTACGAGTACGAATACGGGTGCATACGAGTAGAATTGTTGATGAAACTGAACGAGGATGTAATTGTAAGCATTTTTGTTAAGTAGAAGTATTTTGATAAGTGTATTGAAGTCTTTCAAAAGTGTATAAATACATATTAAAACACTACATGTATATACATTTTAACTGAGTCGTTAAGTCATCGTTAGTCGTTACATGTAAGTGTTGTTTTGAAACCTTTAGGTTAACGATCTTGTTAAATGTTGTTAACCCAATGTTTATAATATCAAATGAGATTTTAAATTATTATATTATCATGATATTATCATGTATGAATATCTCTTAATATGATATATATACATTAAATGTCTTTACAACGATAATCGTTACATATATGTCTCGTTTAAAAATCATTAAGTTAGTAGTCTTGTTTTTACATATGTAGTTCATTGTTAATATACTTTATGATATGTTTTCTTATCATAGTATCATGTTAACTATATATATATATATATCCATATATATGTCATCATATAGTTTTTACAAGTTTTAACGTTCGTGAATCACCGATCAACTTGGGTGGTCAATTGTCTATATGAAACATATTTCAATTAATCAAGTCTTAACAAGTTTGATTGCTTAACATGTTGGAAACATTTAATCATGTAAATATCAATCTCAATTAATATATATAAACATGGAAAAGTTCGGGTCACTACATCAACTACTACAATTCTATATGAAAAAACTGATTATAATAATATTTCGCGTTCAAACTTTTATACAATATTTTACAAACTTACAATACCGCTTATTTTACATAAAGCATGAAATATAGCACACAATAACTTTGATACAAGATAGTTGTGAAGACAATTCTAGCTAGTACACAAGTCGTTCAGCAAAGGCAATAAAGACACGTAATTCATACGTCCAGAAACAAGTCATGCATTCTGGTTTTACTAGGACTACTTCCCATCCTTGGTCTTGTGCAACATAACCGTTATGGCCGTTGATAAGACAGCGTGTTGTAACGTCATCAAAGGGACGAGGGTTACGTAATGTCCAACAGTCCCGTAATAATCTAAAAACCTCATTTCTTACCCCAATTACCGACTCCGTCACTTGTGGAAATGTTTTGTTTAATAGTTGTAGCCCGATGTTCTTGTTCTCACTTTGGTGAGAAGCGAACATTACTAATCCGTAAGCATAACATGCTTCTTTATGTTGCATGTTAGCCGCTTTTTCTAAATCACGAAGTCCAATATTCGGATATATTGAGTCAAAATAATTTCTTAACCCGTTGCGTAAAATAGCATTTGGGTTCCCCGTAATATATGCGTCAAAGTAAACACATCGTAACTTATGGGTTTCCCAATGTGATATCCCCCATCTTTCAAACGAAAGTCTCTTATAAACCAAGACATTCTTGGAACGTTCTTCGAATGTCTTACAAACTGATTTCGCCTTAAATAGTTGTGCCGAAGAATTCTGGCCGACTCTAGACAAGATTTCATCAATCATGTCTCCGGGTAGGTCTCTTAAAATATTGGGTTGTCTATCCATTTTGTATTTTTAAACTGTAAAATAGACAAGAGTTAGATTCATAAAAAAAATACTTATTAATACAAGCAATTTTTACATATATCATAAAGCATAAGAACACTATATTACATATATTACACCACACGAATACAACTATCTTATTCCGACTCGCTCGTTTCTTCTTCTTCGGTTTTGGTTCGTTTTGCCAAGTTTCTAGGGATATATGATGTTCCCCTAATACGAGCCGTCGTTGTCCACATTGGTTTAGAAAAACCTGGTGGTTTAGAGGTTCCCGGGTCATTGTTACAACTTAAGGACTTCGGGGGTTGACGATACATATAAAGTTCATCGGGGTTGGAATTAGATTTCTCTATTTTTATGCCCTTTCCCTTATTATTTTCTTTTGCCTTTTTAAATTCAGTTGGGGTAATTTCTATAACATCATCGGAATTCTCGTCGGAATCCGATTCATCGGAGAATTGGTAATCCTCCCAATATTTTGCTTCCTTGGCGGAAACACCATTGACCATAATTAACTTTGGTCGGTTGGTTGAGGATTTTATTTTACTTAACCGTTTTATTATTTCCCCCACCGGTTCTATTTCTTCATCCGGTTCCGATTCTTCTTCCGGTTCCGATTCTTCTTCCGGTTCCGACTCTTCTTCCGGTTCCTCTTCGGGAACTTGTGAATCAGTCCACAAATCATTCCAATTTACATTTGACTCTTCATTATTATTAGGTGAGTCAATGGGACTTGTTCTAGAGGTAGACATCTATCACATAATATCAAACACGTTAAGAGATTAATATATCACATAATATTCATATGTTAAAAATATATAGTTTCCAACAAAAATGTTAAGCAATCATTTTTAAAGAAAACACGGTCGAAGTCCAGACTCACTAATGCATCCTAACAAACTCGATAAGACACACTAATGCAAATTTTCTGGTTCTCTAAGACCAACGCTCGGATACCAACTGAAATGTCCCGTTCTTATTGATTAAAAACGTTCCATATTAATTGATTTCGTTGCGAGGTTTTGACCTCTATATGAGACGTTTTTCAAAGACTGCATTCATTTTTAAAATAAACCATAACCTTTATTTCATAAATAAAGGTTTAAAAAGCTTTGCGTAGATTATCAAATAATGATAATCTAAAATATCCTGTTTACACACGACCATTACATAATGGTTTACAATACAAATATGTTACATCGAAATCAGTTTCTTGAATGCAGTTTTTACACAATATCATACAAACATGGACTCCAAATCTTGTCCTTATTTTAGTATGCAACAGCGGAAGCTCTTAATATTCACCTGAGAATAAACATGCTTTAAACGTCAACAAAAATGTTGGTGAGTTATAGGTTTAACCTATATATATCAAATCGTAACAATAGACCACAAGATTTCATATTTCAATACACATCCCATACATAGAGATAAAAATCATTCATATGGTGAACACCTGGTAACCGACAATAACAAGATGCATATATAAGAATATCCCCATCATTCTGGGACACCCTTCGGATATGATATAAATTTCGAAGTACTAAAGCATCCGGTACTTTGGATGGGGTTTGTTAGGCCCAATAGATCTATCTTTAGGATTCGCGTCAATTAGGGTGTCTGTTCCCTAATTCTTAGATTACCAGACTTAATAAAAAGGGGCATATTCGATTTCGATAATTCAACCATAGAATGTAGTTTCACGTACTTGTGTCTATTTTGTAAATCATTTATAAAACCTGCATGTATTCTCATCCCAAAAATATTAGATTTTAAAAGTGGGACTATAACTCACTTTCACAGATTTTTACTTCGTCGGGAAGTAAGACTTGGCCACTGTTGATTCACGAACCTATAACAATATATACATATATATTAAAGTATGTTCAAAATATATATACAACACTTTTAATATATTTTGATGTTTTAAGTTTATTAAGTCAGCTGTCCTCGTTAGTAACCTATAACTAGTTGTCCACAGTTAGATGTACAGAAATAAATCGATAAATATTATCTTGAATCAATCCACGACCCAGTGTATACGTATCTCAGTATTGATCACAACTCAAACTATATATATTTTGGAATCAACCTCAACCCTGTATAGCTAACTCCAACATTCACATATAGAGTGTCTATGGTTGTTCCGAAATATATATAGATGTGTCGACATGATAGGTCGAAACATTGTATACATGTCTATGGTATCTCAAGATTACATAATATACAATACAAGTTGATTAAGTTATGGTTGGAATAGATTTGTTACCAATTTTCACGTAGCTAAAATGAGAAAAATTATCCAATCTTGTTTTACCCATAACTTCTTCATTTTAAATCCGTTTTGAGTGAATCAAATTGCTATGGTTTCATATTGAACTCTATTTTATGAATCTAAACAGAAAAAGTATATATTTATAGTCAGAAAAATAAGTTACAAGTCGTTTTTGTAAAGGTAGTCATTTCAGTCGAAAGAACGACGTCTAGATGACCATTTTAGAAAACATACTTCCACTTTGAGTTTAACCATAATTTTTGGATATAGTTTCATGTTCATAATAAAAATCATTTTCTCAGAATAACAACTTTTAAATCAAAGTTTATCATAGTTTTTAATTAACTAACCCAAAACAGCCCGCGGTGTTACTACGACGGCGTAAATCCGGTTTTACGGTGTTTTTCGTGTTTTCAGGTTTTAAATCATTAAGTTATCATATAATATAGATATAGAACATGTGTTTAGTTGATTTTAAAAGTCAAGTTAGAAGGATTAACTTTTGTTTGCGAACAAGTTTAGAATTAACTAAACTATGTTCTAGTGATTACAAGTTTAAACCTTCGAATAAGATAGCTTTATATGTATGAATCGAATGATGTTATGAACATCATTACTACCTTAATTTCCTTGGATAAACCTACTGGAAAATAGAAAAATGGATCTAGCTTCAATGGATCCTTGGATGGCTCGAAGTTCTTGAAGCAGAATCATGACACGAAAACAAGTTCAAGTAAGATCATCACTTGAAATAAGATTGTTATAGTTATAGAAATTGAACCAAAGTTTGAATATGATTATTACCTTGTATTAGAATGATAACCTACTGTAAGAAACAAAGATTTCTTGAGATTGGATGATCACCTTACAAGATTGAAAGTGAGCTAGCAAACTTGAAAGTATTCTTGATTTTATGAAACTAGAACTTTTGGAATTTATGAAGAACACTTAGAACTTGAAGATAGAACTTGAGAGAGATCAATTAGATGAAGAAAATTGAAGAATGAAAGTGTTTGTAGGTGTTTTTGGTCGTTGGTGTATGGATTAGATATAAAGGATATGTAATTTTGTTTTCATGTAAATAAGTCATGAATGATTACTCATATTTTTGTAATTTTATGAGATATTTCATGCCAGTTGCCAAATGATGGTTCCCACATGTGTTAGGTGACTCACATGGGCTGCTAAGAGCTGATCATTGGAGTGTATATACCAATAGTACATACATCTAAAAGCTGTGTATTGTACGAGTACGAATACGGGTGCATACGAGTAGAATTGTTGATGAAACTGAACGAGGATGTAATTGTAAGCATTTTTGTTAAGTAGAAGTATTTTGATAAGTGTATTGAAGTCTTTCAAAAGTGTATAAATACATATTAAAACACTACATGTATATACATTTTAATTGAGTCTTTAAGTCATCGTTAGTCGTTACATGTAAGTGTTGTTTTGAAACCTTTAGGTTAACGATCTTGTTAAATGTTGTTAACCCAATGTTTATAATATCAAATGAGATTTTAAATTATTATATTATCATGATATTATCATGTATGAATATCTCTTAATATGATATATATACATTAAATGTCTTTACAACGATAATCGTTACATATATGTCTCGTTTAAAAATCATTAAGTTAGTAGTCTTGTTTTTACATATGTAGTTCATTGTTAATATACTTTATGATATGTTTTCTTATCATAATATCATGTTAACTATATATATATATATATATATATCCATATATATGTCATCATATAGTTTTTACAAGTTTTAACGTTCGTGAATCACCGATCAACTTGGGTGGTCAATTGTCTATATGAAACATATTTCAATTAATCAAGTCTTAACAAGTTTGATTGCTTAACATGTTGGAAACATTTAATCATGTAAATATCAATCTCAATTAATATATATAAACATGGAAAAGTTCGGGTCACTACAACCGGGTGCCTACAACTTATAGAATACTTTTATACACTTGCGAGTGTACATATATTTATAAACGGAAATCTTGTGGTCTATTAATATATTGAAATGATTGTTATGATAAACCTATGAACTCACCAACCTTTTGGTTGACACTTTAAAGCATGTTTATTCTCAGGTATTAAAGAAATCTTCCGCTGTGCATTAGCTCATTTTAAGGATATTACTTGGAGTCATTCATGGCATATTTTGAAAGACGTTGCATTCGAGTCATTGAGTTCATCAAGATTATTATTATGTCAATTATAGTTGGATGTATTATGAAATGGTGTGCATGCCGTCAACTTTTGTTGTAAAGAAAGTTTGTCTTTTAAAAACGAATGCAATGTTTGTAACATGTATCATATAGAGGTCAAATACCTCGCGATGTAATCAACTATTGTGAATCGTTTATAATGTATATGAACTGTGATGACCCGTCCTAATCCGCCTGGACGAAGTCTTCAACATTTGGTTCCATTGCGAGGTACTGACTTAAATATGCCATGAATGACTCCATGTAATATGAGCAAATGCACAACGGAAGATTTCTTTCATACCTGAGAATAAACATGCTTAAAAATGTCAACCAAAAGGTTGGTGAGTTCATAGGTTTATCATAACAATCATTTCAATATATTAATAGACCACAAGATTTCCGTTTATAAATATATGTACACTCGCAAGTGTATAAAAGTATTCTATAATTTGTAGGCACCCGGTAACAAGCTTTAACGTTCATGTTTTACCCACTGAAGTACACCATATTAGGTGTGTTTAAAATAACCTCGAAGTACTAAAGCATCCCATAGTCAGGATGGGGTTTGTCAGGCCCAATAGATCTATCTTTAGGATTCGCGCCTACTGTACATAGACAAGTAGTTTAATGTAACCAAGCTAAGGGTATATTTCTGGTTTAAACCCACGTAGAATTAGTTTTAGTACTTGTGCCTATTTCGTAAAACATTTATAAAAACAGCGCATGTATTCTCAGTCCCAAAAATATATATAAAAGGGAGCAAATGAAACTCACCATACTGCATTTTGTAGGAAAAATACATAAGACGACATTTAACAAGTGTAGGGTTGGCCTCGGATTCACGAACCTATAGCATTAATGTATATTAACACATATATTTGTAACCGAACAAATTTATATATAATATCTTAGTTTATATGTATTTAATTTGTATATATTTAAAATGATTAATATTTATACATGTGGATATCTTAATATGTATATTAGTATTTTATCAATAATTTGTTATTTGTAATATTTATAAAAAAATAATGTTAATATGTTTAGTATATAATTATATGTAATATAAGTATAATATTTATTTGTTGTAAATATAATAATAAAAATGATAATTGAAATAATAATGATCATTAAAATAGTAATGTTAATAATAATGATATTTTTTTTATAATAATGTAAATTAATAATAATAATAATATTAAAAATAATAATGTTTTTATATAAAAATCATTTCAATAATAATAATAATAATAATAATAATAATAAATAGAGATAAAATTTCTACCTCAATGAAATAGTTCTAAAAAAAATGCCCAAGTCCGGGTTTGAACCCGCGACTTCCCGCTAGCAACCGCCACCAACTGTAGGTTCGTTTCTGAATTAATCCCTAGATTTAATTGTTTTAACCATCATTCACGGTTAACATCAATATCACTATATTTGCTATTTTATGTAACATTTAATCCCTATCATCACATCATTGTTTCATCATCTCATCATCATCTTTCTTGTTATCATCCATGATCATAATCTTCGACATCATCGTTATCATCTCTCACGCAAATCCTTCATCATCATCTACCATTATCATCTCTTACGCAAATCCTTCATCATCATCTATACCGCATCTAATCAAAATCACCTCATCGTCATTACCATTGTTATTACACCCGTACCATCATTTATATCGCCATCATCGACTTTATCTTATTGACCATCTATATCATTCATAAAATCATCATCTATTATCAAATCATCATCACTATCATATATCTTAATCATCTAAATCATAAACGTTATCATATTTTTCATCCAATACTTCATCATCTTTTAAACTTGCAAGTAGGCGGATTGATTTATCATAAAACGAAAACCTCGAGGGTCATAATGGGTTTCCCTCGTTGTTTTTTCCTAGACACACTTTGGTAGTATTAATTTATGTTAATCTTTTTAAAAGCAAAAAGAAAAAAAGAGGACGTCCACTTTGTTTTATCATAAACATCCCAATCATTATTTCTGTATTACTTTTTAATCACCATGATACCATCCTCAACCCAAGTCATCGTGTAACAGCAGGGTTTTAAATGGTGTTATCCTGGGTTTGTTCGAATAACTTGCAGAAATAGAAGTTCACATAGCGGCAGCAACAATTTACAGTGGAAAAATAATAGCAGTAGCAACGAACAGTAACTGTTCACGATGAGTTGGGGTAATCCTGAGTTGACGTTTACAGAAAAACAGAAGGATTAATAGCAGCGTAGTAGTAACAGCTTGTGTGTCGATAATGGTGATGATAAGTGAACAAAACAGAAAAACGATAGCAGCAGCAGTTTATCGTTTATATGGTGGTTGTGAGTGGCTGTTTGTGGTGTTCTCGGTTGAAGACGATTATAGAATTTAATGGGTTCACAGTGGTAAGCTCAATTTCTAGTTAAAACAAAACAAAAAAAATAAACGCAACAAATGGTGATGATTTTGGTGGTTCTTGAAAAGAAAGATAGAGATGAGAGTAGAGTGAGAGTGGGTTTATGATGAAGATGACAACCGTGATCGATGGAGGTGATGAGAGAGGTAGAAACTGAAAGCAAGAGCAAAGAGATAAGTTAGATTGGTGATGGTTTAAAATAGTAATTAAGAGGGTGATTTTGTTTCATAGAGCAAGAAGGAGGTTAAGGGTGATCAAAGGTAGTTCTTGCAAGTGAGATTATTAATAAATGATGAAGATGGTTATGAGTAGAAGAGCAGGACAAGTTACTTGATTCTTCTTGAAAATTAATTATAAGGAAATTGATTTGATCAGAGAATAAGTTGGATAATTGTGCTCAAACAAGGAGAAAAAAATAAAAATAGAAAGTGATTGTTTGTGTTGTTGTTTTGTAAGAAAGCAATAATTAATGAGTTAGTGGAGTTTGATGGGAATGGCACACAAGTAGTAGGTGGTGTTTGAAATTCATGTATGCATGATATCTATACATAAAATCGTCCATACTGAAATATGATGTGAATTAAAAGGAAGTACTCGAAACCGAATTTCATACATGACTCAATTTCTCACTATAAAATTAATGGTTATAATTGATGGGTTAATTAATTAGTGGTTGTTACTAAAGATCCTAATTTAAACGCACATGACATTGAAAGTAATATATGGGATCTCCACTACGGTCATATATATTATTTAAATATGTTTTTCCAAAAATATGATAGTGGAAACATTCATCAACCAAAACAGTAACTAGTTAACACTCCGTGACTATTAGTTGGTTGTATACTACCGACAGTTTTTACGGAGTGCTATATCCTGCTCCGTTTATTTCAAAATCACATAAGTACCCCTTTTTAACTCATTTACTATCAATCCAATGACTACTGAGTGTTACTGTCGTTTACTAAATAACTTCAAGGTTACAAAATATATATATTATTTATACTTTATTTATATATAGATACTTTTTATATACTATTATTATTTTTACAAAATTATTTATAACAATTATAATATATACTATTTCGTATTATATATATTTAAATATATGCATATCCATTTACAAGCAATCGTATCATGAGTCGTCGGGAATAGTCAAAGGTCCAATGAATTCATGAAAACAGTTCTAAATTTTGAGACTCAATATTACAGACTTTGCTTATCGTGTCAAAGATAATGAATCGTATCGAGAGTTTGGTTTAAAATTAGTCAAAATTTTTTGGGTCGTGACAGTACCTACCCGTTAAAGAAATTTCGTCCCGAAATTTGATCGAGGTCGCCATGGCTAACAATAAGAATGTTTTAATGGCGAATAAGAGTTGACAAAATAGGGTTTTATCAAATTTGAGTAATATTGATAAAATAATTGAATTACTCGAAGCGTACGAGTGAAGCTATCACAAAAGAGTGAAATGAAGTAAATAGGGGTTCGTTTTAACTTTTGACGTAGTCACTGTTGAATTCCAGAATTCAAGGAATTTAAGGAAATCTTAAAATCAGAAAGAAAATATATTAGCACGAATTATTAGCAACTGTTGGAATTACGGAAGAACAGAAATATCAAGGAAATATTTCCGTGATATCTTTAGAGATTAAGTAGAATGAAAGAGTCGTGTAACATGACACATGATGAGGATAAGGTCTGTGAATCATCATCACGTTACATTAGAAATTTAGCATAACTTACTGTAATATAACCACGTTGGCCAAGCGCATTATATTATACTAACTCATGCATCAATTCCCAACACTTCTTCACAATTCATTTATAATTTATACTTAGACTTTACAGAAGTTTTCAATATAACAGAATACATAAAAACACGAAGAGGTAGATAATTCGGACAAGAATATTTATGAAAATATCCTCAGAAATATCGAAGATATTTATGATGATATTTTGGAATTTCTAAGTTCGAAGGTTGATGAAGAAAGACTTTCCGCAAGATTTTAACATGACCTCGGAATAAGATATTCTCTAAAGATTTCGGTGGATCCAGAATTACCTGGATTCTTTTGAAAATAGGGTTTGGTCCTTGTATTTGTCCTTGGTCTCCTTTATGGCTAGCTCAATCCATTTTTCAGTACCAAATTTTCTATTGAGTGTTTCCAACACTCCATTCTTTATTATCAAACTCTTGGCCATTAGGCCATCTACAACATGCTGCTTCGTCAGCATTTTCAAAGTTAACGGATCTGGGTCATCGGTTATCAAACTGAGGTGGTTTCAGGAGAATTGTGTTTTTAGATGATTAAACGCTGATGGTAATATGGTGGAATATAAAAGGTTTCCCAGTAACAATAAAGAGTACGCATATATATCAAGGTTATAATAAGGTTGTTTCGGATGAAAAGTCGGAGTTGACTTGCTGGAGCTGTGACAAAATTTGCTACTTTGAAAGGGATTGCAAAGTAATTTTCGGTAATAACAATGCCAAAGGAGCTAGCACAGATACGCTTACTTAGATTCCGAGTGTTTTCAGGTGCATAACTATATGCATAAATCTTTTCTTTCGTAGATGAAGTACGGTTGGTTCATCTTCTCGATTAAGGTGTTTTCAAGAATTATGAAAGGTTTGAACGCAGATTTTAATTGTTAAGATACAAATGAGGTTTAAGATGAAGTCAAGTGGCAAACTTGAAGAAGTGTTTAGTTTCATATGTTATAATCAATATTTTAATTCATTTTAATTGTTCAATATTATTAGTCCACAGTCGATAGTTCACAGTTGACAGTTCAATAATTCATATATAGTTTAATATATAATATTCGAATTAATTAATACGTATCGTGACCCGTATACATGTCTCAGACTCGATCACAACTCAAACTATATATGTTATTGTAGAATAAACCTCAACCCTGTATAGCTAACTCCAGTATTACTGCATATAGAGTGTCTATGGTTATTCCGAGTAATATATATAGATGCGTCAATATGATATGTCAAAACCTTGTATACGTGTCCCGATATTTAAAGTGCATAAAATAAATACAGAAATTAAATGACGATAAATAAAATTGCGAGAATTAAATTGCGATAAATAAAATGAAACAAGTTAGCTAGGAACAGTTAGCGTGGATTCTTAACAAAATTCTTTATAATTAATTTGTTTGTTTCTAATAAATTTTATTTTATCCAATGTTTTCTTCATTATGCCACTTGTTGAATTCTGATAGGTCAAAATCCAAATATGAAATTGAATGAAAATGGTTATTCTGTGGTGAACAGATTCATTTATTGGTGAATGTAAATAGGATAATAGATGATCATTGAATCAGATTTGAAGAATGTACAGTGTAACTTATTAATGTGAAATCTAAATATTCCTCGGGTATTACCTACCCGTTAAAGAAATTTCACATTATAGAACAATATATACATTATTTTAGTATTATTAAATAATGAATATGTTTATAATTCTATTGGTGTAATATTTATAATAGACATGTTAAGTGGATTCTATTAATAAAATTTATAGGGTTCACTAAGACAAATTATTATTATTCAGTATAATTAAATATTTTAATTATAATAAGATTAGTATATTATTTATTATTTTATTTAAAATAATAATTAATTAATATTTTCGTATAATAATATATTTATAAAAAAAAATATTATTAGTTTTTGCTGCTTCATCCATACTTCTGAAGATATTTTTATAATTATTCTTATCTGAAATCATTTACCTCTTCGCGCTATCTGTATTATATCATAAAAGAAACTATTTTAGTTTCTAAATTCTGAAACATTCGAGTTTAAAATAGGAATATTCTTGAAGAAGTGTTGGGAGCTGAAGCATGAGTTAGTATAATATAATGACACTTGATCAACGTGATTATATTACAGTAATTCATGCTGAGTTTCTAAAAGGAACATGATGATTCACAGATCATAACGTCATCATGTGCTATGTTACACGACTCTTGTATTCTCTTTGATCTCTAAATATCAAGAAAATATTTCTTGATGATTCGGCCTTTTCCGAGGTATTCTGGTAATTTGACAAGCCAAGATCATACCATTACAATTTCCTTCCTAGAACATTAACAATGTTCATTTCGAAATTTATATCTGCGAATTCTGGACCATTACAAGCGGTGCTTAATCGCAAGAAGAAGAAACGAAAGGACAAAGCTCTGAACTAGAAATGGGAGTATAAATCATAGCAAATAGAAGAGAGCGTTAACTGTGGATGACAATGATTATAGAAGAAGCAAGGACTTTGAAATATAAGGGAAGATATAAAACCCAACAACAACCCAGAAATCACAAACCGTATATATCAATGCATATAGCAATATAAAGGCACGGGAGAACTAAAAACACTATAAAACTAAGAGTATAGTAGAAGTAAATAGATTCTTCCGGAGGCAGATGAAAAAGAAGAGCGACAGATATGAAAGTGAGGAGTATATCAAGAATCAGCACTGGATGAAGCATATTGACAAATACTTTAAAATATGAGTTGAGAAGGTGTGAGTTGTAAGAAAACAAAGGAGGTGGATTTATAGTGAAATATTCGACAGAGAAATCAAAATGGATTATCGCATTAATTCGAAGAGGATCATAATTTCCTTAATCGCCGAATAATCAAATCCAATATAGATTACACACATTTTCTTTTTGGAGATCAATCGTGATGACGTCAAAAGATACGACGAATCACTATTATCTTATTTCATTCATTTACGATAACTTCACTCACACGCTTCGAGTAATCGAATTATTTTATCCATGCTTCTTGAACATGATAAAACTCAATAATCGTTATAATAACATTCTCATTGTTAGTCATGACGACCTCTATCAAATTTCGGGACGAAATTTCTTTAACGGGTAGGTACTGTGAGGACCCAGAAATTTCCGACCAAATTTAAACCTAACCTTTATATGTTTCCAACACGATAAGCAGAATTTGTAATGTTGAATCTCAAAAAGTTTGGAACTACATTCATGTAATCAATTACCCTTTGACCGTGTTCGACGATTCATGAACAATTATGTGTATATAGATATGTATATATAATATATAATATTAACTGAAAACATTAACAAAGTATTAGATATATGATACTTTACATGAACGTATTTGTTTCGATATATTTATCGACAGAATTAAGAGATAATATCAAATGATTGAATTATCAGATACATTATGATATGATTACGGGCCAATGTTATGAGGTCCACTGTGATTTAAGAAATCTATTCTTTTTGACAATATTCGGTAATGGTAAAGTGATCTATAAGTAAGAACGTGGAGTGTAAATAACTTAGATGTTGGATATCGACAAGTTAAGTAACTCGACATTTTTCATTAAGATGATTTCATACGTTTATTAAACCTTTGGACTTTATCCCATGCTTCACCAACAGACTATAATTTAAAAACTTGAAACCTATTATGAATATATATAATTATACTTTTCTAAAAAATTTTATGATATAACGATTTAAATTAATATTAAATATATTTATACGCGTATTATACGTACATAGTTTTATACTTTTACTATACTTTAACTTTACATTTACTTTACTTTTACTTTACTTTTACTTTACTTTAACTTTAATAATTCACTTTAATAATTCATACTTTAATAATTCACTTTAATAATTCATACTTTAATAATTCACTTTAATAATTCATACTTTAATAATTCACTTTAATAATTCATACTTTAATAATTCACTTTAATAATTCAAAAATCTATTATAAATAGAATTCAATAGGTTTCATTATTTCATAGAAACTTGAAAATATATTTCTCTAAACTCTCTCAATCGAATTACATATATATATTTACTTAGTATTATTTCAAGATATTATTAGTATACATAAAATACTACGACGGAGTTATATTCAGACGATTTCAAAATAAGTTTTCAAACGGGATAGAGCTAAGGAAATTATGGGTTATAGCTATGGAGGTTATGAGTATTGTTTGAGGGTATTGCTCGTGAGGTCAACCTAACGTTTATCATTTTCGTTGCGTCTACGTACTTTCCTGCAATATTGAATCACAATATTGATACGTGAGCATTCATATCTTATCTTTTATATATTAATAGTGTATCCCTGACTAGTGCTCGAGTATATATGATTATGCATGTTTGTATGCTTAGTTTCGTCGTTAAATAGTTTATGATAAATCACGAATTTGATACATATGCTACTGAGATAAGGTATATGATATGCATGTCGTTGAAAAGCTAAAGAAAAATTAATAACTTTTCATTTAGAAATCGTGTGGGTTCGATGAACGGATTAAAAGATATGGTCAACTGAATTATTATTAATTTTAATATTATTATTAAAACGATTATTATAATTGTTATCAGTTGATGTTATTACTAAAATTATCTTTATTACTAAAAATTAATATTTTTATTGAAACTATCATTTTATCATTATTATTATTATCAATATTATTTTATCAAATAAATATGCGTACAAAGATATTTTTACCACACGTAATATAATTACATTAATAATACATACCACTATATTTTTATGATATTAAGTGAATTTTATAAATTTTATTACTTGAGATATATAAAAGTATATTTTTATCATATATGAATTTAAATATAAATTTTTATTTATTAATAAATGACTTGTATTATTTAGTATAATAAGATCTGATATATATATATTTAAATATATAAAACAACTATATATAAGTTATATAATAAACATGTATAGATTTTGGAAGTCATTTTGGGTCAAGTTGACTTTTGTTGACTTTTGCATGTCGGTCTCGAGCATTAGGATTGTGATATACTACGACTTGACCTGAATTGTTAGACAGATATTGACCAACATATAAATATATATACTTAATATAGGTTCGTGAATCCGAGACAAACCCTGCACTTGTTCAGTGCCGTCATATACATAATTGCTACGAAATACAGTATTGTGAGTTTCATTTGCTCCCTTTTTAATTGCTTTTGCAATATATATTTTTGGGCTGAGAATACATGCGCTGTTTTATAAATGTTTTACGAAATAGGCACAAGTACTAAAACAAATTCTACGTGGGTTTAAACCAGAAATATACCCTTAGATTGGTAACATTAAACTACTTGTCTATGTACGGTAGGCGCGAATCCTAAAGATAGATCTATTGGGCCTGACAAACCCCATCCTGACTATGGGATGCTTTAGTACTTCGAAGTTATATTAAACACACATGATCTGGTGTACTTTAGAGGGTAAAAAAAATAAACGTTAAGGCTTGTTACCGGGTGCCTACAACTTATAGAATACTTTTATACACTTGCGAGTGTACAGATATTTATGGACAAACTTTCTTTACAATGAAAGTTGATGGCATGCACACCATTTCATAATACATCCAACTATAATTGGCTTAATAATAATCTTGTTGAACTCAATGACTCGAATGCAACATCTTTCAAAATATGCCATGAATGACTCCAAGTAATATCCTTAAAATGAGCTAATACACAGCGGAAGATTTCTTTAATACCTGAGAATAAACATGCTTTAAAGTGTCAACCAAAAGGTTGGTGAGTTCATAGGTTTATCATAACAATCATTTCAATATATTAATAGACCACAAGATTTCCGTTTATAAATATATGTACACTCGCAAGTGTATAAAAGTATTCTATAAGTTGTAGGCACCCGGTAACAAGCCTTAACGTTCATGTTTTACCCTCTGAAGTACACCAGATCAGGTGTGTTTAAAATAACCTCGAAGTACTAAAGCATCCCATAGTCAGGATGGGGTTTGTCAGTCCCAATAGATCTATCTTTAGGATTCGCGCCTACCGTACATAGACAAGTAGTTTAATGTTACCAAGCTAAGGGTATATTTCTGGTTTAAACCCACATAGAATTAGTTTTAGTACTTGTGCCTATTTCGTAAAACATTTATAAAACAGTGCATGTATTCTCAGCCCAAAAATATATATTGCAAAAGCAATTAAAAATGGAGCAAATGAAACTCACAATACTGTATTTCGTAGTAAAAATACATATAACGTCATTTAACAAGTGCAAGGTTGGCCTCGGATTCACGAACGTATCAATATTGAGATTCAATATTGCAGGAAAGTACGTAGATGCAACGGAGATGATAAACACTAGATTGACCTCACGAGCATACCCATGAACCATACCCATCACCTCCATAGCTATAACCCATAATTTCCTTAGCTTCGACTCATTCAAAAAAACTATTTTGAAATCACTCGGACAGCACTCCGTCATAATATTTTATGTATACTAATAATATCTTGAAATAATACAGAGCAAATATATATATATATATATATATATATATATATATATATATATATATATATATATATATATATATATATATATATATATATATATATATATATATATATATATATATAAATCGATTGAGAGAGTTTAGAGAAATATATTTTCAAGTTTCTATGAAATAATGAAACCTATTGAATTCTATTTATAATAGATTTTTGAATTATTAAAGTATGAATTACTAAAGTGAATTATTAAAGTATGAATTATTAAAGTGAATTATTAAAGTATGAATTATTAGAGTGAATTATTAAAGTATGAATTATTAAAGTGAATTATTAAAGTATGAATTATTAAAGTGAATTATTAAAGTGAATTATTAAAGTTAAAGTAAAGTAAAAGTAAAGTAAAGGTAAAGTTAAAATATAGTAAAAGTATAAAAACTATGTATGTATAATACGCGTATAAATATATATAATATTAATTTAAATCTTTATATATATTTAATGAAATAAAATATAAATATCATTATATTTATTATACTGGTTAAGTAATGAGTTGTCAAAAGTGATTCTAGATATTTATAAAAGTTATATACGTTTTAATAATAAAGTTCTTTTTAAACTGAAAACGTCTTTGTACGTTTGAAAATAGATTAATAGAATATTATGGAAACCAATTCTCCACTAACTTTTATCTAACTTTCGTAAATGACACTTTTTGTTTTTATTTATAAATAGCTTTACAAATTATTCTGAATATCGTTAAGAGGAATAGATTTTCTCAAATCATAGTGGACCTCTCAACAGAGACTTGTAATCATAATTCAATGTTTCTGATAATTCAATCATTTAATATATTTCTTTTTAATTTCATCGAAAATCATATTGAAACAAATACATTCGGGTAAAGTATTATACGTTTAATACTTTATTAATATTCTCAAGTTATAATATATATATACATATACATATCTATTTATATATAACGGTTCGTGACTCGTCGGAATTTGGTCGAGGTTATAATGAATGTATGAACACAGTTTAAAATTCTTGAGATTTAACTTAACAAACTTTGCTTATCGTTTCGGAATAATATAAAGATTAAAGTTTAAATTTGGTCAGAAATTTCTGGGTCGTCACAGTACCTACCCGTTAAATAAATTTCGTCCCCGAAATTTGATAGAGGTCGTCATGACTAACAATGAGAATGTTATTATAACGATTATAGATTTTTATCATGTTCAAGAAGAATGGTTAAAATAATTCGATTACTCGAAGCGTGTGAGTGAAGTTAGCGTAAATAAATGAAATAAGATAATGGTGATTCGTCGTAACTTTTGACGTCATCACGATTGATCTCCGAAAAGAAAATCTTTGTAATCTATATTGGATTTGATTATTCGGCAATTAAGGAAATTATGATCCTCTTCGAATTAATGCGATAATCCATTTTGATTTCTCTGTCGGATATTTCACTATAAATCCACCTCATTTGTTTTCTTACAACTCTGTTGAGTCCCCAAAATAATTAAGGATTTAATTATGACAAAACAATATTTATTTGCACTAAAGTGTTATGTGCAGCCAGCACACGTTTGTTTATGTATAGTCAGCTAATATAGCTGTGTCGAGTGTTTAGTATGCTGCCTAGTCTATCAGCACAAGGTAGAAATGTATTCTTCGAATCAGCACAGGATGTGCACCCAGCAAATCAAGAATATCAAGTGACTCGGCATAAGAAGGACCAGTAAGTCTGGATATTAGCATACAACACAAGACAGCCATGCTCCATTACAAGCATGGTAGTTTCCCAGAGTGGTCTACATCAACGCACTATTCAACAGAAGTCGAAGACAAAGTTGAACAGAAAAGGACAGGAGTCGGCGGCTGACAAGTGACCTTACAAGACCACGTGG
The DNA here is from genome assembly GCF_046630445.1 of Rutidosis leptorrhynchoides. Classification (NCBI taxonomy): domain Eukaryota; kingdom Viridiplantae; phylum Streptophyta; class Magnoliopsida; order Asterales; family Asteraceae; genus Rutidosis; species Rutidosis leptorrhynchoides. The sequence continues at coordinate 482,559,113 of NC_092334.1, read as the reverse complement.
AAATGCAGAAGTGGAACGCATGTGCAGACATGTGTTATACTTTAATCATACCTAGGGAACACAACATTCCATTTGTTTAAATCAAATGGTAGTGCCAAACCGAATTGGTGTGTTCCAGCAAATAGCTACTTAAGAGGAAAGAAGAAGAGCACGCCTTCTGACACAATTGTCCCCACAAGTACAAGGCATCCAATGTACTAGTGGACAATAGATTAATTACACGGTTAATAGAACTACTATATATATTGTTGCATCCACTATTGTAAAAACAAGTGGTGTGGGTTTATTTGTTAGAGTCCAAACCGTGTAATAGCTTTAGTTTGTCTCTTAGCTATAATCTAGGTAATCTGTATCAACCAACTATCATTTCCGCCAAGGATAGTTGTGATTCTTTCTGATTTAATCAATAAAGAATAACAGTTGAAAATTACCTGTGACTCTATATTATTTACTACAGAATACTAAACGTGATTAACTGACTAGTTAATTAAGAAAAGAATTGTATTCACCCCCCCTCTACAATACTCCTGTTGTTATTAAGGGACCAACAACTGGTATCAGAGCTTCAGTCTTGATAATTAATATCTTGGATCTGAATTCTCTTATGGCTTCGTATTCAAACTCAGCTTACCTTGAGAATGGCTCGTCTAACAGACCACCTAAGTTTGATGAAGATGAGTATGAAACCTGGAAGGCAAGGTTCATGCTACACCTTGAGTCTGTGGATTCACTCATGCCTGGAATTGCCAAAGGTGGCCCTTTTGTTCCCACTGAGACAGTTGGTAGTGCACCAGCAACAGCTGACACTCCTGCCATCCCTGGCAGAGAGGTTATTCTCACTCCCTCTAGATGGGATGATGAGGATAAACGTCGAGTTGGTCTTGACCCTAAAATCAGAACCCTGTTAGCCATAACTTTGCCTAACCCACTGTTCAAACTGATCAAGGGAAAAGAAAATGCTAAGCTTATGCTTGACTACCTAGATGTCACCTATGAGGGTATGGGAGAAGTTAGGCAGAACAGGATGATTGCTCTTAAAAGAGAATATGAAATGTTCTTTGCCTATAAGAATGAAACCCTTAAGCAAACCTTCATTAGGTTTAACTCCTTGATAGCAGACCTGACCACTTTAAATGTAACCTACACTGAATTTGAACAAGTGAACAAATTCATTGATGCACTGCCATGTAAATGGAAACCTGTTACTGACCCATTAAGAACCACACAGACCCTAAAGAACTTTAACCTGTCTTCTCTCTACAGTTCCCTTTGGAATCATGAGAAGGCAGAAGCCAAGTTTGAACTTAACATGAAAGAAAACTTTAGGTCTGCCCCCACCACTTCAAAATCATCTAAAAATGATGATGCTGCTCTTATTGCTGCTGCTAAATGGAAGAAAGCTCAAAAAGCTTTACTGGTTCAAAAGTTACTGGCAGAACAAGAGTCAGCTGATAGTGTTGAGGAAAGTGGTACTGGGTCTGAAGAAAGCAGTACAGATGAAAGTGATGTAGAAGGGTTTGCTGAAGGTATCGCTCTGCTAGCTAGGCAGTTCAAAAGGTTCAATCGTAGTAGAACCAGCAAGTCATACAAATGGAGCAAAAAGCCAAATGCTAGGTACAACAGCAAGTCAGTCAAGGGTCCTAAATCTGAGTGCTTTAATTGTGGGAAGGTTGGACATTTTGCTGCTGAATGCATGTCCAAGAAACCTTCCACGTCACATGCTAACTCTTTCTCAAAAGCTGATAAGTACAAAAACAAGTACAAAGCTATGAAAGCTCAGATGAAGGAAAGTGCAAAGACTGACAAGAAGGGTAAACAGCCAGAAAAGGTTCTAGTTGCTGAACATCATGACTGGGATGAAGCCAGCACGTCCTCATCTTCTGATAGTGATACTGATGATGATGGTGCTGGTTATTCTACTGGTAAAAAGCTTTGTTTGATGGCCAAAGAGGTCGAGGAGTCTGATGAGGATGATGGTGGTAGTACGTTTTTGGCTGATATGAGGGAAGCTGATCAAAACAGAGATTCTCCTCAATGGAAAACTGAAATGATGTATAAGGTTGATAATTTTCGAACTTATACTGATGATGAAAAAGCTGAAATGTTTGACTACCTAAGAATTGATTTATGCAGAAGCTGCAAACGTGAAGAGAGTTTGAAATCTAATAACAAATCTTTAAATGAAAAACTCAAAGGCAAAAATGATGAAATTAAGATCTTAAAAGATACAATTTCCAAACTTGAAAAACAAAACTTTGCTTTAGAAACTCTTCACGTTGAGGCAGCAGAAGTCAAGACCCAGCTGGACAATCTCAAAAGAGTTGTTGCTTCATGGTGCACATCTGCTCAACGCACAGCTAAATGTGTTAACGAGCAGGTGCCTGCCCAAGTTGAAGCCTTCTTTGCTGGTGACTATGCTGCTGCTGCTGCTATTGCAGAAGTTACTTTCATGGACCCGATTCTTGAAACTGATCCTGAAGCTGTCTTGCCAAATACTTTTGCCAAGATAGTTGAAGGTAAAAAGGTTGTGACAAACAAATTTGTTAGACCTACTGTGTCCCCACCACCTGCCATGAAAGAAATTTTGGAGGATGAAGTTAGAGCAAGAGAAGCCAGTAACTCAATTGATGAGACTACTGACCCCTCAAGCATCCACTACATGACTCCGAAAGAAAGACGTATTAAAAGGGAAATCACTGAAAACAATTTGAGAAAAGTTAAACCAACTGATTCCCCTTCGTGTTCGAGTTCTACCAGTGCTAAGCCAGCTGATGACCAATCTACTGGTCACCCAGTAGCTGCAGACAAGCCAGTGAAACGAAATACTGGCAAATCTAAGGCAGCAGTTAAGATACCTACTGGTTCATCAGCATCAGAAGACAAGCCAGCAACTTCCCACGCTAACTTGTCAAATGATAAAGAAAAGACAGTTCGCCATGGTCATGGTACTGGTTCCAAAAGGAAAGCTGCCCATAAGGGAAAAGCAAAAATTGACTCGACTGATGAGCTGTCTATCACTGAGATAATGACAGCCAAGCTTGACCAGCTAATTGAGGCAGTAATTAAAAGTCGACCCGATCCTACTGCCCTTATTAGATCTGTGCATGACCAGCCACAAAAGCCAAAAGTGAGAAAATGCTACAAATGTGGCAGCAAAGCTCACCTGGCTAACCAGTGTACTCAAACCCAAACCCCATCTGCTGCTTCTTCTAGCAAGCCAGTTGAAAAGAAGAAGTCATCAAAGGTGACTCCTTCAGAACCCATCCTTGGATGGGTTCCCAAAAAGAACTAATCTCTAAGTTATTGTGCAGGGCATTCAAAACAAGCAAATCTGGTATCTCGACAGTGGATGTTCGAGACATATGACCGGAAGTAAGTCCCTGCTGATGGACTATCAGGAAAAGGATGGTCCAGTTGTTTCGTATGGAGATAATTCGTTGGGTTACACAAAGGGTTTTGGTACTTTGACAAATGGGAATGTCACGTTCTCGAATGTTGCATATGTAGTTGGGCTTAAACATAACTTACTCAGCATAAGCCAACTGACAAGCAAGAATAAGATAGTCCAATTCAGAAAGAAAATTGGTACTATTTTTGATAAGACAGGGAAGCCACTGCTGACTGCAAAACGTCATGAAAACATGTATCAAATTGACATGAACACAGCAGTCACAACAACTGATACTTGTTTCTATTCGAAGGCAGCAGACAACCTGAAGTGGTTATGGCACAAGAGACTCTCACATCTCAACTTCAAAGATATTCACAAATTATCCAGTAGAAGTTTGGTGTCTGGGCTACCCACAATGTCTTATGTGAAGGACAGATTGTGTCCTGGTTGTGAAAAGGGAAAACATCACCATGCCTCGTTCAAATCAAAGCAAATCTCATCTGTTGAGAAACCATTTCACTTACTTCATATGGATCTATTTGGTCCAGTGAATGTGGCCAGCTGTAGTGGGAAGAAGTATACACTGGTTATTGTTGATGAATACTCGAGATACACTTGGGTGTTCTTTCTGAGGCAAAAGAGTGAAGCTGCTGATGAAATCATCAATTTTATCAAAAGAATGGAGCTTTTGAATGGGCAACTGGTGAAGCAACTAAGAAGTGATCATGGTACAGAATTCAGAAATGCTACATTAGAAGAATTTTGTGCTGACAAAGGTATTTCCCAAAATTTCTCTGCTGTGAGAACACCTCAGCAAAATGGTGTTGCAGAAAGAAGAAACAGAACTCTCATTGAAGCAGCAAGATCTATGTTGGCTGAGTCTGGGTTGAAGAATTCCTACTGGGCAGAAGCTGTGAATACTGCCTGTTTTACCCAGAATAGATCTCTTATTGTGAAAAGACATCAGAAAACTGCTTATGAAGTTCTAAAAGGTAGAAGACCCTCAATTTCATTTCTTCATGTATTTGGCACTCCCTGTTACATTCTAAATAATAGGGATCAGCTGGGCAAATTCGATGCTAAAGCTGATGAAGGTATATTCCTTGGATATTCCAACATGTCAAAGGCATATAGGGTCTACAACAAAAGAAGAGGTTGTTTTGAAGAATCCATTAATGTTACATTCGATGAAACTGCCTCTGCTTCATCTACTGATCGTGAAGATGAAGTGTTACTGTTTGAAGAGCCTACTCAGCAAGCTCTTGATGATGAAGAGCCAGCAGCACAACCCTCACCAATCCATGCTGTTGGGTTCTCTGATGATGAAATGGAACATTCTGTTCCATCTGTGTCTAAACCAAGTGGACCTACTGGCTCTACTGAAGTGCTGCAACTTGAGCCTAGGTCTGCTGGTTCTGAGAGATCACAAGCTGGTACTGTTTCTACCGATATTGATCAGCAACCTTCTGTTGCTGCTCACTCATCTGAACCAGCTGATGATCAAGATGCTGTGTGTTCTACAACCAGCTCACCTGTTCATAACACCAAATGGACAAGGGAGCATCCGATTGAGCAGATTATTGGTAATCTTGCGAGTGGTGTTAAAACACGGAGGCATGCTACCAGTAACTTTTGTATGCATGTTAATTTTGTGTCTACCATTGAGCCCACGTGTCCTGAGGAAGCACTTCAAGATCCTAGCTGGGTTGGTTCAATGCAAGAAGAAATTACTCAGTTTGATAGGAACAAAGTGTGGACATTGGTACCTGAACCTGAGGATAAGACAAAGAAGATCATTGGTACTAAGTGGGTGTTTAAAAACAAGATGGATGAAGATGGTGTCGTTATCAGAAACAAAGCAAGATTGGTTGCTCAAGGGTTTAGACAGGAAGAAGGATTGGATTATGGGGAAACTTATGCACCAGTGGCTAGGATGGAAGCTATCAGATTGTTCTTAGCATATGCTGCTAGGATGAACTTTAGAGTATTTCAGATGGATGTTAAATCTGCATTTCTGAATGGGAAGCTGCAAGAAGAAGTTTATGTCAAACAGCCTCCTGGTTTTGTAAGCAGTAAATATCCAGACCATGTCTACAAGCTAGACAAAGCTCTTTATGGCCTTAAACAGGCTCCAAGAGCATGGTATGAGACACTTCATGTGTATCTCACTGGTATAGGTTTTAAAGTTGGAACAATTGATACCACTCTATTCTCAAAAGAGATAGATGGTGATCTCTTGTTGGTACAGATATATGTGGATGATATTATTTATGGTTCTAAAAATGAAAAACATTGTCAAGATTTTTCAAAACGTATGTCAAAGGCATATGAAATGAGTTTACAAAGAGATCTGCAATACTTTTTAGGATTGCAGATCAAACAACTTGATGATGGAATATTCATAAGTCAAGATAAATATATCAAAGATATGTTAAAGAAATTTGGTCTGACCTGTTTAAAAGACATAGGGACTCCAATGGCAGCATCCATTAAAATAGATGCTGATCCAAATGGTGAACCAGTCAATATCACTGAATATAGAGGTATGATTGGATCCCTACTTTATCTCACAGCCAGCAGACCAGATATTATGTTCGCCACATGTCTCTGTGCCAGATATCAAGCTGATCCTAAAGAGTCACACTTGCTGGCAGTAAAAAGAATATTCAGATACCTAAAAGGTACTGCTAAACGTGGTCTTTGGTATCCCAAAGACCAGGATTTTGAACTAATTGGGTATTCAGATGCTGACTTTGCAGGGTGTAAAATAGACAGGAAAAGTACTACTGGTGGGTGCCAGTTACTGGGTAGTAGGCTAGTCAGCTGGACAAGCAAAAAGCAAAATACTGTGTCCACATCCACTGCTGAAGCAGAATATGTCTCTGCTGGTAGTTGTACTGCTCAAGTACTGTGGATGCAAAGCCAGCTAAAGGACTATGGTGTTCATGTTACAAAAACTCCAATCTACTGTGACAACACCAGTGCAATTGCTATCACCAACAATCCTGTGATGCACTCAAGGACTAAGCACATCGATGTTCGGTATCATTTCATAAGGGATCATGTTCAAAAGGGTGATGTTGAGTTACATTTTATTTCTACAGACCAGCAATTAGCAGACCTATTTACAAAGCCATTAGATGAGAAACGTTTTAACTATCTCATCTCTGAGCTGGGTATGCTTGAGCTTTAAATAAAGGACAACTTTTGTTGGTGTGCTGGTTCTACAACGTGTAGGGCAAACCAGTAAGTCACATTTATTTACTTACTGCCTACATGTCAAACAACCAGCACAGCAAGGTCTTTTATATTTTGGTTACTTAAATGTTTTAAATGAAATAATAAATAGCTCTCCAAATTTAATGATTCCTTAAAACTGGAAACTCATTTACTTCCAATGATTTAAATTAAATTCATGACATATTAAATGTAACAAAAGTATTTTGTATTTAATACAAAAAAAAAATTTTTTATTTTTGAGGTTTTAAATCAATTTGTTTGAAATAAAATCTGATGCATTTAATGCTGTATGGGAGTAATGAGTGTTTAAGCCGTATAAATGTCATGTCAACCGTCTGTCTCCCTTTGAAAACGTGCCAGTCTGTCACATCTGCCCACGCGCCTGCAGATGACAGTAATTCTCTCTCCTGCACTTTTTCACCCACTCACAACGGATAAAAGTGTGTTTCATCTTACAAAATAACCTTCGGTTATTCATTTTTCAAAATACACACACTTTTACTCTCAAAATCTTTTCAATCTTCAAATCTTCATCCTATACTCATCAATGGCAGAACAACAACAGCAATCACCACGTGCTGCAAGCCAGCAAGAGGAACAACAGCAACAACAACCTCAATCAATCGAACCACAACAGCAACCACAACCTGCCCCACAACCGGCACCGGCACCAGAGGAACCGGTGGTTCAAGAACACGTCGTTCAAGGACCACTGTTCAATCTCCACCCCAACCTGATTAGGGCTCCCAATGCACCTGATCACTCACTGATTCGCCTATCTAGAGGCAATGCTGCACATGCCCTCTCTATTCCCAAATCGAAGGTTAACAAAGGGTATGAGGCCCTCATCGAATACATCCGTCAATCACCTCTGGCAAGAGCCATCACCGGTGTACCTTCCCGATTCTATGCTGCCTGTTTGGCACGATTTTGGTATACTGCCACTGTTGCCACCACTTCCGGCAACGTTCCATGTATTCGTGGCATGGTGACTGAAACCCTAAATTGCTCTGTCACCGTCGAAGCTATTAGACGTGCTCTTCAATTGCCCGGTGGACCATTTGTTGCTTCACCTACTAGTGACGAATTAAGAAGGGAGGTGTTGGAGACCATTGGGTTTGCTGGACCAGTGGCACATACACCGTTGAGAAAGCATATGCCACCTCTGTGGTACTACTTCTTTGGGTTGATGACTCAGTGCATGAGTCAAAAGTCAGGTAGCTTTGACCAATGCTCAGATTTTGAGCTCAAGCTTGGTCATGGGTTGTTGTTCAACAGGAACATCGATTACGCCCTTGAAATTTATTTGAGGCTAAGGGAAATGGTGACTGCTAGAGTAAGAACCAACTTGATTCCATTTCCACGATTCTTAAGCCTGGTATTTGAAAGTGAACTGGGTGAAGCTTATCAGCAAATTGCTGATCAATCATTTGAGGTCCCAGTAAAACAAGGGGGTATGCCAAAGGATGTACCTGCTGCTCCATATGCTGAGTTGACACCAGCAATGAACGAGTATCTTGCTGCTCGTCGTGGAGCCACCCAATCGACTGCCTCTGGTCCTGCACCAGCTGAGGGGGAGGGTCCTCAGCGAAAGCCAGCAACGCGAAGGAAGCAGCCAGCTACCTCAACTAGTACAGCCACCGTCTCATATACTGGTAAAGCAGTAGTTGTATTAGAATCTAGTGCTCTCTAATCATAAAGAACAGCCCTAGTCTTATATACTGACTACCCATTTCTAGTGTTGGAATCCGTTGCTCATCTATTTCTTGGTAACAGGCAAACCTAAGCGTGCTAAAGCTGGCTCCAAGCGAACCACAGGGGAGATTGCACCAGTCTCAGCTGCTGCTCCTGCAAAGGATGTAGCTATGGAACCTGGTGCGTTTCTAGACCAAACAGCAGAACAATTTAACTTAATTGAAAATTTTTTAACTGCTGACTTGAAAAATGTTGAGGGAGTTAACGGTATAACCCTAGCTCCCAAGCTGACTGGTTTTAAAACTGGTGTCAAGAAGAGTAGCAACCCATACTCGTCTAACCAGGCACTTCCACATTTTTCTGAAATGAACTTATTGCAATACTCTCTGCTGACAGTACAACCAGCAGAGAACATAACTGACCCCCAAAGCAGGCTTGAGCTGGGTCTTCATCGTGTTGAACCAGCTCAGGTGACTGCACAGCCAGTATGTTACTCGGATACTGTTAAGAGTCGCACTCCTACATCATTACCAGCCAGATCTCTTACACTATCTGGGTCAACATGTGTTGCCAATGAGTCAGCAGAGTCACCGCTGTACTTACAGACACCTTCTTCTGTCTCATTCGAAGGGCTGACCAAATCACAAGTCTGTCCCCAGAGACCAAAAACAGATGCAATTGTTGAGTCAAATTTATTTGGTTCTACAGTTGCTAACATAACTTGTTCTATTGTTTCAGTTCTTAGCAGGGTAGATGAACAGGCAGAGGGGGAGCAAAATAAAGATGTTGTTATTCCTACTGGTGATATTGCTGCCTCTGCTACTGGTGCTGGTGCCACTCATTCTGTTACTGGTGGTGCTGATGCTAGTACTGTTGATTCTGCTGCTGCTGGTGTGGAAGATGTTATCATGGAAGAACCTCCTGTTCTTGAGAAGGTTATTGACAATATTGTCAAGGATGTTCTTCTTGATGAACCTGTCACCCAGCCAAGAGTGGACCCTGCATTAATGTCTGATGAGCCTGCTGATTCTTCTGATTCTTCTTCTATGGAACGTCAAGTTCTTACAGAATCGGCAGTTCGTCATCCTATTGGTCCGATTTTGGTTGCTACTGAACCAACCGCTGAGGTTGCTGATGTTAAGGATGCTGGTACCTCTGCTGACACAACGACTGATTCGACTAAGGCTTCTGTTACTGAGGAAACAAAGCCATATGTTGTGCAGGTACCAGATCCAGATGAAGTTGTTCCTAACTTCATTTTCAAGGGAGCTTCAATTTCTCCCAAGATTGCTATGCTGGTCGATCAGCTGACCCTTGATCCCGAATCTGCGATAGTCTCAGCCAGCAGATTACCTCGTGAAGAGATGGTTGAGCTATTATCTCAGCTTGATAGACCAGCTAGAGAAGAAATTTATGAGAGGATAGCCCTGCTGGAGCAAATCAATGAACAGCCTTACTATCATGTTTTTGGTATGGCTCCAGCTGCTTCGCCATTTCCTGGTACATGGAGGCCTCTCAAGTTTGTCATCGATCCTGCTACTGGTAAGTGTGTTATGCAAAATGTCCCTGATTCGCCAGTACCTTCTTCTTCCTCAGCTTCTTCCTCCTCATCTTCTTCTGATGAGGATGCTGATGAAGGTATTGGTAAGGGCGAACCAGTCACTCATGATAACGTGACTGGTTCCAAAGACAAACCAGTGGATCTTACTGATGACAATGCTGATAGTAATGCTGACAAGGATATCAGTGGTTCTAAGCCTTCGGGCGAAGGTAAAAACGATGGTGATCATGATGATGAGTCAGCTCCTGACCTTCCATCTCCACCACCCCACGGTGATACTCCTCTGTTAGCTTGTGCTGACCAACCTTCAACCTCTGCATACTTAAAGTTCAATGCAGATGAGGTTGCTGATATTTCCACCTTTGCTGTCTATAAGACACTGCAAGGGATCACACCAAATTTGGAGGAAACTATTCGCAGAGCTATTGTTGATAGTGTCTCTGCTGCTGTCAGATCTGCTGGAGAGGCTGTTACAACTCCTATTGATCTTAAACTCCAGCAGGTGTGTGCTTTTGCTGATGTGGCAGTCGAAGCAATCACAAAGCACCACGAAGATGAAGAGGAGCTTCAAAGGCGAATTATCTCTCACAATGAGTATTGTGAAAATATCACCCGACTCCAAGCTGATTTGGATGCTGCTAACCGCAGAAATACTTTCTTAAATGAGGAGAACAGGGTGTTACAAGAGAGATTGGAATCGCAGGAAGCTCAAATGGCTAACATGATTCCTGCTGCTGCCTATGTTCAGATGGTTGAAAACATGCAACGAATGGCTGCTTTGCAAGGTGATGTTCGGGCCATCGTTGAACAAATGGCTATGGGTGTAGCAAGGAATGAAGTTAGATCCTCCAATCTTCTGCTACGACAATTTGGTGTGGATCCTGGTGCACATCTTACTCCAGAGGTTGCTGAGTGGAACAATTTTGCCTTCTCTGCTCCTCAGTCAGACAGTGATCTTGATGCTACTGTCTCCCCTTCTATTACTGCCCGTGCTGATGACAAAAAGGGGGAGAAAAAGTCTCAAAAGAAATCTAAAAAGAGAAAACAGTCTGAGGGGGAGCATGAACATGAAAAGGCTCCTAAACAACCCAGGAGAGATGGAGATGGTGATGGTGATGGTCAAGACACTGGCCCTAAGCCCAGCAACGCTCATACTGAAGCTGGTGGTGCACAGGCAACTGGTGGTACTCAACCCAGTGTGTCTGCCACACCAGTGGATGATATTGGTTCTGGCAGTAAGCCCAGTGATGTTTCTGATATGGCTGTAGCTGAAGCTTTTGTGCTGTCTCAATCTATTGAACGTAAAATGAAGAGGAAGTTAGAGAGACATCAAAAGCGACAGCAGGAACTAGATGATGCCTTCAATGCCAAGTTTGAGGCCTTTGCTGATCTTAAACGTCGTAAGATTATGCACAGAAGATGGCTGAGTCCAAAAGCATTGGAAGTCGATGATGACCTGACTGCCTTTGATAAACACAGAAAAGAGGCAAGAAAAAGAAATGCCAAGTTCATGGTCAAATACGACAAACAGAGGGCAAAGCTGTATGCACAGAGAGCAGAAAGAATCAGGAACATGACTCCTGCTGAGATGAAGGATTACCTTGATTCTACTGGGTCAACTGGTGGAGTTAGAGCTGATATTTTCATGAAATGGGTTGATGCTATGTTAGAACCCAGCTCTACTCCTCAACCAGCATCTGCTGCTCAGCCAGCTACACAACAAAAACAGCCAGCAGAAACAATCATCCTTAGTGATGATGATGTTATTAGACAGGGGGAGCATCTTGCTATTGTTCCTTACCTGCCTCCTATTCAACCAGTATCGACACAAGAACCATCAGCTGAACCCAGGCCTATTGACAAATACAGGGTGAAATCTGCTCCTAGGGACAATCAGCCTCTGAGGAAAGGACCCCAATTCGAGGCAGCTGATGAAGGTACTGATGTGGTTGAGCCAGCTGATACTAATCAGTCAGCTGGCATTGAAGACACAGCAAGGAGTGCTGTGATAGAAGACCCAGCCAGAAGTGTGCTGCTGGGTAGTACAAGTGTTGAAGACCCAGCAAAGTCGGTTGAGCTGGGTGCTAAACAAGTAGGTGATGAAACGGTTGATCCTGCTCACTTCACAGTCTGGGGAAGAGACGGCCAAACATTTGTTCTATCTCCTCTTCCTCCCCAGATTCAAGTTTACTTTGACAGAACACAGGATAACCGAGTCAATCAGCATCCAGTTAGTTCATCTGGCAGCTATGAATCATCTATGTATCCTCCATCTTCCCCAAGGGTTCATGACAAACATATCACTTGGGAAGATGACTCAGTAACCCATGGTGAGCCGAACATCAGGAAAATGAACCCAGATGAAAGAGATGCCTACAGACTTCAGATCACTGTTCCAGAGTTGCTTGAACAAAGACAAATTGAACTTAATGAAAGAATTCGTCAAGTCAGGCTGCTGCATCACCCTCTTGATCAGCCACATTATATTGCTGCACTAAACTTTGGCGTTGACATTAGGGTGTACTTGAATAACAGTGGTCTCAGGCTCTCCACTACTGATGAAAGAATTCATTTTGAAGATGCTCTCCAGCTGGGTATGGATATAAGGGAGTATTGTGCTGCCCTTAGTACTGAAGAGGGTAGAAAGATGGTTGAAGCAGTAAGATCCCTGAACATTTCATATGATGATTATCTGATGGGTTTAGCTGCTGAAAGGGAAGCCAGAGAAGCTGCTGATGCTGAACTTGCTGAACGTTCAAGGCTTCAGGATATTGAAGACAGATTGGCTGCTGACAGAAAGCAACAGGCTGAGTCCCTCAAACTAGCCAGAGCCATTGTCAAAGAACAGGATAAGGTTTTTGATAAGATAGAAACTGCTGAGAAAGTACCTACCACTGCTCCTGTAGTACCTGATCACAATATTGAGTTTCCTGATACTTACTATAAGAGCAGGTATGGTAATGTGATGAATAGAAGATCTAATCCCTGCAGAATTATCAAGGTAAACAGGGGGACAAAAAGGGCTTTTAATGTTGTCAGGGAGAACAATGTTCAAGAAAGGATCAGTTTTGATGACTTAAGAACTCTTGGATTCAGTGAATGGATAGAAATCTTGGAGTATTTCATTGGTAAAGGTGAGAGTGCTATCAAGAGTGCTCTTAAGACTGAACTCCAACAGCTGTTCAAGAAGGCAACTAAGTTTGGGAATGCACCAGTAGTTGATGTTGATGAATTTCTTGCTCAAAAGCCTAAAGGGAAGCAACCTACTGGTGAAGGACCAACTGGGAGAAGCCGAATTGTTCTACCTCCTTCCATCTCTGTTTTTGACCCTGCTGAATTACCTCTCCTGTTCCCTGAAGCCTGGAAGATTAAACAAGAGGAGCTATCTGATGAAGAAAGAGAAAGAGAAAGGGATAAACATAGATAGTCTCCTATGTGCTTAACTTGTATCTTTGTAATTTACTTTTTATTTTTGAATTATCTTGTAATTATTGTATATATCTGATGTAATGTAAGTAAAGTGAGTTTATCTTCAAAATCATATCAAATTATAAGATATAGATAACTCATCAAAAGATCCCAAAACAAACTTAAAGGGACGAATTTACTGTCTACTCTCTCTAGGTCCCTAAGTGCTGGCTTTAGTGTTTTCTCTTCAAGTCATAGGTTTTGTCATCATCAAATAGGGGGAGATTGTTGAGTCCCCAAAATAATTAAGGATTTAATTATGACAAAACAATATTTATTTGCACTAAAGTGTTATGTGCAGCCAGCACACGTTTGTTTATGTATAGTCAGCTAATATAGCTGTGTCGAGTGTTTAGTATGCTGCCTAGTCTATCAGCACAAGGTAGAAATGTATTCTTCGAATCAGCACAGGATGTGCACCCAGCAAATCAATAATATCAAGTGACTCAGCATAAGAAGGACCAGTAAGTCTGGATATTAGCATACAACACAAGACAGCCATGCTCCATTACAAGCATGGTAGTTTCCCAGAGTGGTCTACATCAACGCACTATTCAACAGAAGTCGAAGACAAAGTTGAACAGAAAAGGACAGGAGTCGGCGGCTGACAAGTGACCTTACAAGACCACGTGGAAATGCAGAAGTGGAACGCATGTGCAGACATGTGTTATACTTTAATCATACCTAGGGAACACAACATTCCATTTGTTTAAATCAAATGGTAGTGCCAAACCGAATTGGTGTGTTCCAGCAAATAGCTACTTAAGAGGAAAGAAGAAGAGCACGCCTTCTGACACAATTGTCCCCACAAGTACAAGGCATCCAATGTACTAGTGGACAATAGATTAATTACACGGTTAATAGAACTACTATATATATTGTTGCATCCACTATTGTAAAAACAAGTGGTGTGGGTTTATTTGTTAGAGTCCAAACCGTGTAATAGCTTTAGTTTGTCTCTTAGCTATAATCTAGGTAATCTGTATCAACCAACTATCATTTCCGCCAAGGATAGTTGTGATTCTTTCTGATTTAATCAATAAAGAATAACAGTTGAAAATTACCTGTGACTCTATATTATTTACTACAGAATACTAAACGTGATTAACTGACTAGTTAATTAAGAAAAGAATTGTATTCACCCCCCCTCTACAATACTCCTGTTGTTATTAAGGGACCAACAAACTCACACCTTCTTAACTCATATTTTAAAGTATTTGTCAATATGCTTCATCCAGTGCTGATTCTTGATATACTCCTCACTTTCATATCTGTCGCTCTTCTTTTTCATCTGCCTCCGGAAGAATCTATTTACTTTTACTATACTCTTGGTTTTATAGTATTTTTAGTTCTCCCGTGTCTTTATATTGCTATATGCATTGATATATACGGTTTGTGATTTCTGGGTTGTTGTTGGGTTTTATATCTTCCCTTATATTTCAAAGTCCTTGCTTCTTCTATAATCATTGTCATCCACAGTTAATGCTCTCTTCTATTTGCTATGATTTATACTCCCATTTCTAGTTCGAAGCTTTGTCCTTTCGTTTCTTCTTCTTGCGATTAAGCACCGCTTGTAATGGTCCAGAATTCGCAGACATAAATTTCGGATGAACATTGTTAATGTTCTTGGAAGGAAATTGTAATGGCACGATCTTGACTTGTCAACTTACCAGAATACCTCGGAAAAGGCCGAATCATCAAGAAATATTTTCTTGATATTTAGAGATCAAAGAGAATACAAGAGTCGTGTAACATAGCACATGATGATGTTATGATCTGTGAATCATCATGTTCCATTTAGAAACTCAGCATGAATTACTGTAATATAATCACGTTGATCAAGTGTCATTATATTATACTAACTTATGCTTCAGCTCCCAACACTTCTTCAAGAATATTCCTATTTTAAACTCGAATGTTTCAGAATTTAGAAACTAAAATAGTTTCTTTTATGATATAAAATAGATAGCGCGAAGAGGTAAATGATTTCAGATAAGAATAATTATAAAAATATCTTCAGAAGAGGTAAATGATTTCAGATAAGAATAATTATAAAAATATCTTCAGAAGTATGGATGATATTATACCAAGTTTTGACCTCTTGCATTATGGAGCTCCCACTAGCCTTCTTGTATACACAAGCTTCATCACCATTTTTAATGAAGCCAAATTTCTTTGCCTCTTCATTAAAACGATGATTCCACATTCTCGATGCTTGCTTCAATCCGTAGATTGACTTCTTTAACTTGCATACCTTCTTAGGATTTTTTGGATCAACAAAACCTTCGGGCTGTACCATATAGACATCTTCCTCAAGATATCCATTTAGGAAAGCGGTTTTGACATCCATTTGCCAAATTTCGTAATCATAATGAGCAGCGATGGCAAATAATATCCTAATAGACTTTAGCATTGCCACAGGCGAGAAAGTTTCATCATAGTCAACCCCTTGAGTCTGAGTGAAACCCTTTGCTACAAGTCTAGCTTTGTATGTATCCAAGTTTCCATGTATGTCGGTTTTCTTCTTGAAAAGCGACTTGCAATCAACTAGCTTAGAGCTAGGAGGTTGCTCAACAAGTTCCCAAACTTGGTTTTCATACATGGATTGCATCTCGGCGTTCATGGCTTCCTGCCATTTATCTTTATCAATCCTTGATAAAGCATATTTGTAGTTTGTCGGTTCATCCAAATCAACCGTATAGCAACCATCCACGAGAAACCCATATCTCTCGGGAGGGTTACTAATCCTACTAGATCTTCGAACGTCTTGTGTACCTTGATCATCCACTTGATCATTTTCAACATCCTCATGTTGAGTACTAGTGTCAACCAATTGTGTATCATCGGCTTGATCTTGTACCTCTACAAGATCTATCTTCCTTTCACCATCACCTTCCATAAGGAACTTGGTTTCAAGGAATTCCGCCTTTCGAGCAACAAATACCGTTTGCTCGGATGGATCATAGAAGTAATATCCCATGTCATCTTTGGGATATCCTATGAAGATACACTTTGTGGATCGAGCATGTAGCTTATTAGCTACATAACGCTTAGGATAAGCTTCACATCCCCATACTTTCAAGTATGAAAGAGAAGGAGGTTTTCCAAACCACATCTCATGAGGAGTTCATTCCACTTTCTTGGTTGGGGCCATATTTTAAATACGAGCCGCGGAGCTTAGACAATAACCCCAAAATGATAGAGGCAACGAGCTTCTTGCCATCATAGATCGAACCATATCCATTAGGGTTCGGTTCCTCCTTTCGGAAACTCCATTAAGTTGGGGTGTTCCGGGTGGAGTAAGTTGTGAGATAATCCCAAAACTCCTAAGATGATCTTGGAAAGCATCGCTTAGGTATTCACCTCCTCTATCGGTACGAAGTACCTTAATTGTCTTATTGAGTTGATTTTGTACTTCATTTTGGTATTCTTTGAATGCTTCAAACGTTTCGTCCTTGTGTCTTAATAAGTAGACATATCCGAAACGACTAAAGTCATCAATGAAAGTAACAAAGTATCTTTCACCATTCCTAGTCATGGGTTTAAAGGGTCCACATACATCCGAATGTATTAATCCCAATAAATCTTTAGCCCTTTCATAAGTCCCTTTGAAAGGTGCTTTAGTCATCTTGCCTTGTAAACAAGATTCACATACATCAAACGAATCCATTTCATTTGATTTCAAAAGTCCATTCTTTTGAAGTGTATGCATTCGGTTCTTGTTTATGTGACCAAGGCGACAATGCCATAAGTAGGAATCACTCAAATCCCTTTTGAGTTTCTTGGTGCTTGTATGGTATATAGAGCTCGATGATGCGTCATCATGAACCAATTCATAAATTCCATTTGAAGGCGAAGCCTTGAAATAGAATACATTATCTTTAGAAACATGAATATCATCATCAATAAAATCAACAACGTAACCACATTGTTTTAAGCGAGAAATAGAAATAATGTTTCGACATAAATCCGGTGCATACAAAACATTTTCTAAAATAAGCTCCAATCCACTTGGAAGCTTCAAAACAAATTCTCCTTGAGCTTTAACATGCACCTTTGCACCATTGCCCATATAGAGACTTGATGTTCCCGCCATATGATCACTTCTTTTGAACCCCTGCAAAGAATTGCAAATATGAGTTCCACATCCCGTGTCTAATACCCATGTATTAGAAGAAGTAATACTAAGCTCTATATATACCATATATATATTACCTGAGGTTTGCCCTGCATCCATCTTGTCCTTCAACTCCTTAAGGTAAACCGGACAGTTTCGTTTCCAATGACCCATCTCACTGCAACCGAAACATGGGTCTTCCTTGGGGTTTGCCTTCTCGGCTACCTTTTGCTTCTTAGCCTTGTTGATGGTTGGGGTAACCATCTTCCCCTTCCCTTTGCCTTGATGGGCGGGTCCTTTTCTCTTAGCCACCTTTGGCTTAGAGGTGTTACCTTTGGACCCACCTTGATCGATTACTAACACGGGTAAAGCCCTTTTACCCATGCTAGTTTCCGCCATTCTAAGCATACCGTGAAGCTCACCTATGCTCTTATCCATCCCATTCATATTGTAATTAATTACAAATTGATCAAACCTTTTTGATAGGGAGTTAAGGATAAGATCGGTGGCTAACTCATTAGATATGTTTAGGTTAAGACGGTTAGCACGATCGATAAGGCTTTTCATCTTAAGTACATAAGATGAGACCGATTGGGTATCGTCCATACGACAAGCATGTAGCGCCCGAACCGTTTCGAAACGCTCAACACGCGCTTGTTGGAGGAACATCTCCTTCAATTGCGTTATCATGTCGTATGCACTATGATGCTCGAAATCCTTTTGGAGTTCGGGTATCATAGTCCCAAGCATTAAGCATGTGACTTGAAGGGAGTCGTGGCAATACTTATCGTAAGAGGCCATTGCCTCCACATCACTCTCATCCGGTTGATCGGGAATGGGGTCCTCAAGCACATACATTTTATCCTCTTGTTTGAGGACAATCCGAAGATTGCGGAACTAATCCATAAAGTTTGTATGGTTGAGTTTGTCTTTCTCGAGGAGAGACCGTAATGATAGGTTGTTAAAGTTAAGTGGTGCGATGTTCAAGTTGTTGTTGTTATTAGCGGCCATCTACAAAATTCAACAAAGTTCTTTTAAGTATTGATTTCCAATTCAATAAACAATACCCTTTTAATTTGTTTTTATTAAATATTAGAATCCAACGGTAAATCAAATTTCGGTTAGGTGACCTTTATCCCGTCATTTGATTTAGCTAGGTAGTCATAATGACAATTGCAATCCTTTTGCAACTTCTAAGTTATGAGATCATGCAATCCTTTTGCATGGCATATTAATCCCATCAACGCCTATTCGTTCCTCATGCTTCGGTGACCCTAAGTTCATGATTCCCAAATCAAGTCGTCCTACTTGTGTAAACATGTAGACTTAACATACAAGTGGTTAGGTGACCTTTATCCCACATGTATGCGAAGTGTACCTTATTAATATTAGTTCACTCATGACGGTTAGGTGACCTTTATCCCATCAAGAGATTCCTAATATGTCTAAGTGTTTCCACAAAAGGATGGCGTTTAACTTGTTTACCTTGTTTTAGTTAAAGGGATTTTAAGTTTTCTACATTCTAGTTTAGAAAACAAAGTGCTATACACCAACATGCATTTGGTGTGTAGTATATTTATGAAAAACCCATTTTCATGTCCTTTTAGTAAACCAATTACTAGTTATAAGCCATTTCATTACCTTTTTAAATAAACCATTTTATTTAAGTCTAATAACCAATTATTAGTGTCATTTGTTATGTTTTATTATAACCATTTATAATGTATTATGCAAGTTGTAAACATGTGATAATCTTGTAGCAACCAAACATACAAACATACACAAACATGCATAACAAAGTGTTCACAATCAAGAGCCATTTTGGTGGACATTTGTTTAGCCAAAAAACAAATGCCACCTAAGAGGGTTAACCAAAGTAAGAGATTTTTAAACAAAATCTCCCACTTAATCTTGTAATCTTCAAATCTTCATCTTGTAATCTTCATCATGAGTCTTCATTTTCATTTTACAAAATTATATCCTAATACAATTTTTCTAGAAAATGAAATAACAACCTATTCTATTTTACAAACCAAATAGAATAAATTACATCAACAAATTTCAAGATTAATTACAATTTTTACAAACCAAAATTACAAAATTATTACAACCATATGAATGAATATTACAATCAAGAATAACAACCAAATCATTCAAACATACAACCACATGGTCTAGGCTCGATTGTGAACAATAACATAACATCAAACATGGCCAAACTTGAAGTCCCAAAACCCATTTTTGGGTTCAAAAATTCGGCCATTACCAAAAACCCCACCAAAACTCAAGATTTTTACATTCTACTTTCATGCATGTTGGTAGATTGTAAAATAAATGAGTTTTCTAGCCAAAAACAAGAAGCATATTAACAAGACTTTGGCTCTAGATACCATTGATGGAATACCACATGTAAAACAAGTGTTCACAAACCTTATATGTGTGTGTAAAATTCGGCCAAAAAGAGGACCAAGCGGAAGCATATGATTTCAATTTTGCATGTGTATTTTAACCATTTAACATGTATTCCATTTCATAGATCTAGTCTTGTAAATATACTAAAATGTAAATAGTGCTAGTTAGGGTTTATACCTTCTCCAAAAGTGGAGGTTGAAGCAAGATGAAGATGAAGATGAAGAATGGCAAGTTTCTAACTTGAAACCTCAAACCTTTGATACCCACAAGCTATGCAACCAACACTACCTTTAGTTAGGATTTGCAAGGCACCAAAATACAAGCAAAAATCAATGGAAGAACCCTCTACCAAGCCCCAATATTTTCGGCCAAAAATGGGAGGAAGAAGGAGCCTTTTTTTGCTAATTTGAAATGCAAGAGTAAAGTATGTGTGAGAGAGTGTGCAAGCATGCTAGATTAGAAGTAATTACAAGTTAATAAAAGCAAATGGGGAGGTGCCTAGGAGCCCTCAAAAACCGCCCCCTTCCCTCCCCTTTTTTTTTTTTTTTATCTTTTATTTTTATAAACTTGTTAAATTAAATCCCATTATACTTGCACTTATATATATTAAAACATGTACTTGTTATTATCTTTACAAACCAATTATAAAGATAAATATATATAACTTGCACATGTATATTATATATAAATATATATATATATAATTTTATAAGCCACTTTATAAAATTATAACACACACATATGAGTTTAATCATAAATAATTAAACTTGCACCTATAATTATCCAAATAATTATTTCTTGCATTTTAACTTTAGAAAACCAATTTCTAAAGTATAGGTGCCAAGTATTTATTTATTAAAGTTCCATTCAATAAGATAAATACTAAAAGTGTTGATAAGCTTGTTATTGGGTATGACCCGACTTGGATCATAACATGCAAGCCACATTAATTTATTAAGTCTCTCGGGCATAAGAAAATCCTTCTCTATCTCAGTAGCATATGTATCTAATTCAGGATTCAACAAACCTATCTAAGGACAATATCAAATGTACAAGCATGCATAATCCTATATACTCGAGCACTAGTCAGGGATACACTATTGATATATAAAAGTTAAGTTATGAGTGCTCACGCATCAATATTGAGATTCAATATTGCAGGACAGTACGTAGACGCAACGGAGATGATAAACACTAGATTGACCTCACGAGCATACCCATGAACCATACCCATCACCTCCATAGCTATAACCCATAATTTCCTTAGCTTCGACTCATTCAAAAAACTATTTTGAAATCACTCGGACATCACTCCGTCGTAATATTTTATGTATACTAATAATATCTTGAAATAATACAGAGCAAATATATATATATATATATATATATATATATATATATATAAATTGATTGAGAGAGTTTAGAGAAATATATTTTCAAGTTTCTATGAAATAATGAAACCTATTGAATTCTATTTATAATAGTTTTTTGAATTATTAAAGTGAATTATTAAAGTATGAATTATTAAAGTGAATTATTAAAGTATGAATTATTAAAGTATGAATTATTAAAGTGAATTATTAAAGTATGAATTATTAAAGTGAATTATTAAAGTATGAATTATTAAAGTGAATTATTAAAGTTAAAGTAAAGTAAAAGTAAATTAAAGGTAAAGTTAAAGTATAGTAAAAGTATAAAAACTATGTATGTATAATACGCGTATAAATATATATAATATTAATTTAAATCGTTATATATATTTAATAAAATAAAATATAAATATCGTTATATTTATTATACTGGTTAAGTAATGAGTTATCAAAAGTGATTCTAGATATTTATAAAAGTTATATACGTTTTAATAATAAAGTTCTTTTTAAACTGAAAATGTTTTTGTACGTTTGAAAATAGATTAATAGAATATTATGGAAACCAATTTTCCACTAGCTTTTGTCTAACTTTCGTAAATGACACTTTTTATTTTTATTTATAAATAGCTTTACAAATTATTCCGAATATCGTTAAGAGGAATAGATTTTCTCAAATCATAGTGGACCTCTCAACAGAGACTTGTAATCATAATTCAATGTTTCCGATAATTCAATCATTTAATATATATTTTTTTAATTTCGTCGATAATCATATTGAAACAAATACGTTCATATAAAGCATTATACATTTAAATACTTTGTTGACATTTTCAATTTATAACATATACACATATACATACATATTCATATATGTTCATTTAATGGTTCGTGAATCATTGGAATTTGGTCGAGGTTTAAATGAATGTATAAACATAGTTTAAAATCCTTGAGATTTAACTTAACAAACTTTGCTTATCATGTCGGAATAATATAAAGATTAAAGTTTAAATTTGGTCAGAAATTTCCGGGTCGTCACAGTACCTACCCGTTAAAGAAATTTCGTCCCTGAAATTTGATAGAGGTCATCATGACTAACAATGAGAATGTTATTATAATGATTATAGAGTTTTATCATGTTCAAGAAGAATGGATAAAATAATTCGATTACTCGAAGCGTGTGAGTGAAGTTATCATAAATGAATGAAATAAGATAATAGTGATTCGTCGTATCTTTTGACGTCATCACGATTGATCTCCGAAATGAAAATCTTTGTAATCTATATTGGATTTGATTATTCGGTGATTAAGGAAATTATGATCCTCTTCGAATTAATGCGATAATCCA
The DNA here is from genome assembly GCF_046630445.1 of Rutidosis leptorrhynchoides. Lineage (NCBI taxonomy): Eukaryota > Viridiplantae > Streptophyta > Magnoliopsida > Asterales > Asteraceae > Rutidosis > Rutidosis leptorrhynchoides. Next base: position 482,536,514 of record NC_092334.1, on the reverse strand, counting down.
TTTTGATTTCTCTGTCGGATATTTCACTATAAATGCACCTCATTTGTTTTCTTACAACTCACGCCTTCTCAACTCATATTTTAATGTATTTGTCAATATGCTTCATCCAGTGCTGATTCTTGATATACTCCTCACTTTCATATCTGTCGCTCTTCTTTTTCATCTGCCTCCGGAAGAATCTATTTACTTCTACTATACTCTTGGTTTTATAGTGTTTTTAGTTCTCCCGTGTCTTTATATTGCTATATGCATTGATATATACGGTTTGTGATTTCTGGGTTATTGTTGGGTTTTATATCTTCCCTTATATTTCAAAGTCCTTGCTTCTTCTATAATCATTGTCATCCACAGTTAATGCTCTCTTCTATTTGCTATGATTTATACTCCCATTTTTAGTTCGGAGCTTTGTCCTTTCGTTTCTTCTTCTTGCGATTAAGCACAACTTGTAATAGTCCAGAATTCGCAGATATAAATTTCGGAATGAACATTGTTATTGTTCTAGGAAGAAAATTGCAATGGCACGATCTTGACTTGTCAAATTACCAGAATACCTCGGAAAAGGCCGAATTATCAAGAAATATTTTCTTGATATTTAGAGATCAAAGAGAATACAAGAGTCGTGTAACATAGCACATGATGACGTTATGATCTGTGAATCATCATGTTCCATTTAGAAACTCAGCATGAATTACTGTAATATAATCACGTTGATCAAGTGTCATTATATTATACTAACTCATGCTTCAGCTCCCAACACTTCTTCAAGAATATTCCTATTTTAAATTCAAATTTTTTTTTTTTAGAATTTAGAAACTAACACAGTTTCTTTTTATGTTGTAACGCAGATATTGCGAAGAGATAAAAGATTTCAGATAAGAATAGTTGTGAAAATATCTTCAGGAATATCGAAGATATTATAATAAAAGATACGATAATATGGATGATGAAGAAGATTTGTCTGTGAAGGTTTAGAATAAGAAGTAAAGTGTTTGCTAACGATTTCAGTAGACACTGAATCATTTGGATCCTTTGAAGGCAGGTTTAGTCTTTGTGATTTATCCACAGCCTCCTTCATGGTCTGCTCAATCCGTTTTCCAGTTTCAAACCTTCTCTTTTTCTCAGCTTTACCACCATACTATTCTTTATCATCAAACTTTTGACTGTTAAAGTCGTTTACAGTTTTTGCTGCTTCATCAGCATTTTTCCAATTTCGGAGAACTAGTTCATATTTTGGGATGTTTTTCAGAAAATTCACATTCGAAGTATGTAAGTCTAGGAGATAGACGTTATATGTATAACTTTTGACGTAAAATTGTCGCGAAATTCAAAATACTGATTGCTAATTCCCAGTAGTTGGTGTGACAATTATTGTTACAGGATGTAGGTGAGTACATGATGGAGTTTTAATGAATAAGTATAGTGGCTTTTCGGAGAGGCTTAAGTCGAAGGTTAATGAAGTTGTTGATAAGTTTACTGCTAATGTGGCGAGATATGAAAGGTTCCCCATTAACAATGATGAAGGGGTAATTGTTATAATAAGGTTTATTCGTATAAATAAATGAAGGTGATTTGCTGGAGCTGTGACAAAACTGTCTATTTTGGAAAGAGAATGAAAAATTATATTTGGTAATAAATATCAAAGGATCTGACACGGATACGTGTTAAACTATAACTTTGGTTTCAAGAGCTTTTCAGATGCATGACAGTGGGTAATATGTGGTTGGATCATCATCTCGCATGTCTTTAGGAATTTTGAAGTGTTTGAACACATATTGTAATTGTTAATATACATATGATGTTCTAAGATTTTGAATGATACAAATATTTTTGTGAGTTCCATGAATAGAAATGAGGTTCTAGTACAGTTTTGAAGTCAAAGTATAGTTTTGAAAGATGTAGGAATCTAAGAGTGATGATTTCGGTTATATCTTGAATCGAATTATGAGATTTCAAAATTAGAATATGTAATTAGATTTTGAATGAGTATGGTTGTTTTGATTTCTATAAAATAATGTATATTGTTGTGAAAACAGGGAGTATAATGGATGATTTGCTGAATCAGATTCAAAGAATGTAACATATTAATTGTGAATTTATATATCTCTCGGGTATTACCTACCCGTTAAAAAAAATTTCACAATTAATATTTTGTACAAAAGAATTTTATTACAGTCTTTATGGAAATATATATGTGTATATTTCTTCAGATGTAATATTGATTTAATGAGTTAATATTAAATTAAACTCATTTGATTTATGGTTAAGGCTAGGATAGATAATTTCTAAACTTTAGAAATTACATAATCGCCGTAGAATGTTTCTCCAATAAAGTTATGAATCAATACTTCATCGTTGTGGTATTCCTTGGTATCTACATGGCGTATGACGTCGATGATCGTGGGACAGATTGTGAAGTTGAGGTTTGCGATGCGGTTGTTATTTGTGGTGGTAATGGTACTGTTGATGTTGTTGATGGTGGTACTAGTTATGCTGCTGGTGCTGCTGCTGGTGTTTGTAACCTTTGCACCATATTCTCCAAAGCCACTACCCGAGCGCGAAGCTCGTTGACTTCTTCTATTACACTGGGGTGATTGTCGGTTCGGATGAGCGGATAAATAAGATCTAGAATTTGGTGTAGTATATAATCATGATGAGATACTCTGGAAATGAGAGAGAAAATGGTGTTTCGGACAGGTTCGCCGGTAAGTGCTTCAGGTTCATTGCCAAGAGGGCAATGTGGTGGATGAAAGGGATCACCTTCTTCTTGTCTCCAATGGTTAAGTAGATTACGAACCCATCCCCAATTCATCCAGAATAGATGATGGCTAATTGGTTGATCCATTCCGGTCACGCTGCTTTCGGAGCTCATGTGGAAATCCATATCGGCATAGCTGTCGGAATCTGAGGAACTCGAACTGGTTGAGGGATCCATCTTGTATGATCAGGGAAAGAATTTTTGGTATGAAATAGATTGTAGAATTTAGATTTGGTATTCTTCAATACATAATTTACATATGTATATATAATACCAAAATCCCATAAATTACGGAGGAATTTACGTGATATGTCAGGCAAAGTTACAGTAACAGATACGCTAAGATATGGATTAGCAGATACGCTAAGATATGAATTTTGTCTATATACTATTTATGCAATCAATGCAGTAAGACGTGTCTAGACTAAGAATGATAAGCAGGCAATTCCGACAAAAATGATAAGCAAAAATTTTGACATGCAGACACGGTCGAAGTCCAGGCTCACTAATGCATCCTAACGACTATCAGTTAGACACACTAATGCAGACCTGGTTCGCTAAGACCACCACTCTGATACCACCTGTAGTGAATTACCTATAATATATTATTAAATAAATTATATTAATATATTAATAAATATTAATATAATTTATTTACTAATATATTATTTATATTATTAGTAAATAATAATATTTAATAAATTATATTAATTATAATTAATATAATTTCAAAAGTATTAACTCAATTGATACATAATAATGTTTGTTTCTAACTGATATTATTATACTACAGGTGGTATCAGAGTGGTGGTCTTAGCGAACCAGGTCTTGCAATAGTGTGTCTAACTGATAGTTGTTTAGATGCATTAGTGAGTCTGGACTTCGACTGTGTCTGCATGTCAAAAGTTTTGCTTATCATTTCGTGTCAAAAATTACCTGCTTATCATTCTTAGGAAATCACTTGCTTATCATTCTTAATCTAGACATATCTTACTGCCTGGATTACATGAATAGTGTACAGACAAAAATTCATATCTTAGCGTATCTATTACTTTAGACTTGCCTGACAGCTTCCGTAGATTTCTCCGTAACTTATGGGATTTTAGTATTATATATGCATATGTAAATTATGAATTTCAGGGTACTAATCTACATCCTATAATCTATTTCTTATCGAAAAGTCTTTCATCTGATTGTACGAAATGAATCCCTCAACCAGTTCGAATTCCTCGGATTCCAACAGCTATTCCGATATGGAGTTTCACCTATCAGGGTCACCAGAATGAATCAACCAATCAGTCATCCCCAATTCATCTGATGGGTTCGTAGTCGACTTAATCAATGGAAACGAGAAGAAGGCGATCCTTTCCATCCACCACATTCCCCTCTTGGCGAAGAATCTGAAGCACTTACCGGCGAACCTGTCCGTAATACTATTTTCTCTCTCATTTTCCGAATATCTCGCCAAGATTATATTCTATCTAAAATTTTGAATCTCATTCATCCGCTCGTTTCGACCGACAATCATCCCGGAGTAATGGAAGAAGTTAACGAACTTCGCGCTCGAGAAATCAATTTGGAGAATATGGTGCAAAATTTACCAGCTTCAGCAACATCACCGACACCAACAGTACCATCAATAACAGCACCAGTACCATCAACATCACATGCCTCAACATCGCACACTATACCTCGAGTATAATCATCGTTCTACGTATTGTTCTACCTCATTTATCTTCGTTCGGCATGGCAATTAGGTAATCTCTAATATTTTAGAGATTATGTATTCTAGTTCTAACGATAAATCAAATGAGATTAATATCATTTTGACTCATTAAATCCATAGTTACATCTGAAGAAAATATATATGTATATATATTTTCATAAAGATTGTAATTAAAAGTTCTTTCATACAAACTGTTAATGGTGAAAATATTTTAACGGGTAGGTAATACCCAAGGAATATTCAGATTTCACATTAATAAGTTATACTGTACATTCTTCGAAGCTGATTCAACAGTCGATTACTATCCTACTTACATCCACAGATATATGTATCCGTTCACCGAAGAATAATTTTTTTATTATTCAAATTCATATTTGGATTTTGATTTATCAGAATCCAACAAGTGGCATAATGAATAAAACATTGAACAAAAATAAAATTCGTTAGAAACAAACAAATTAATTATGAGAAAATTTGTTAAGAATCCACGCTAACTGTTCCTAGCTAACTGTTCCTAGCTAACTATTAATTCCGTATTACCTTTTATTTATTGCAATTTATTTTTCGCAATTTATTTATCGCATTTTATTTATCGCAATTTTAATTCTCGCAATTTTATTTATCGTCATTAAATTTCTGTTATTTATTTTACGCACTTTAAATATCGGGACACGTATACAAGGTTTTGACATATCATATCGACGCATCTATATATATTATTTGGAATAACCATAGACACTCTATATGTAGTAATGCGGGAGTTAGCTATACAGGGTTGAGGTTGATTCTACAATAATATATATAGTTTGAGTTGTGATCGAGTCTGAGACATGTACACGGGTCATGATACGTATTAATTAATTCAAATATTATAAATTAAACTATATATGAATTATTGGAATGTTAACTGTGGACTATCAACTGTGGACTAATAACATTGGACAATTAAAATGAATTAAAATATTGATTATAACATATGAAACTAAAAAATTCTTCAAGTTTGCCACTTGATTTCATTCTAAACCTCATTTGTATCTTGACGATTCCAATCTGCGTATAAACCATTCATGATTCTTGAAAACACATCAATCGAGAGGATGAACCTACTGCATCTCATCTATGAAAGAAAAGATTTATGCATATAGTTATGCACCTGAAAAACTCTCGAAAACTGAGTAAACATTTAACACGTAGCTGTGCTAATTCCTTTAGTGTTATTATTACCCAAAATAACTTGGAAATTCCTTTCAAAGTAGCAAATTTTGTCACAGCTCCAGCAAGTCAACTTCGACTATTCGTTCAAAATAGCCTTATTATAACCTTGATATATATGTGTGCTCTTTTATTGTTACCGGGGAACCTTTTATATGTCACCATATTACCATGAGCGTTTAATCATCTAAAAACATATTTCTCCTGAAACCACCTCGGATTGATAACCGACAATTTAAATATGGCTGCATTAGATGCATAGGAAACAGTAAAATTGTAGATGGCCTAAATTGCCAAGAGTTTGATGATAAAGAATGGAGTGTTGGGAACGCTCGATAGAAAAATTTGGTATTGAAAAACGGATTGAGCTAACTGTGAAGGAGACCAAGGACAAATACAAGGACCAAACCCTATATTCAAAGAATCCAGGTAATTATGGATTCGATGAAATCTTTAGAGAATATCTTGCTCCGAGGTCATGTTAAAATCTTGCGGAAATTTTTTTCTTCATCAACCTCCGAACCTAGAAATTCCAAAATATCATCATAAATATCTTTGATATTTCTGAAGATATTTTCATAGCTATTCTTATCTGCAATCAATTATCTTTTCGAGATATCAATGTTATATCAGAAAGGAAACTATTTTAGTTTCTAAATTCTAAGAAATTCGAATTTAAAATATGAATGTTTTGAAGTAGTGTTGGGAACTGATGCATGAGTTAGTATAATATAATGACACTTGATCAACGTGATTATATTACAGTAAGTCATGCTGAGTTTCTAATGAAACGTGATGATTCACAGAACATACCGTCATCATGTGCCATGTAACACGACTCATTCATTCTGTTTCATCTCTAAACATATCAAGAAAATATATTCTTGATAGTTCTGTCCTCAGTGATTCTGGTAATATAACAAATCAAATCGTGCTATTACGTTTCTTTCTGCTTAGAACGTTAAGTTCATTCGAAACTCCATACCTACAAATTCTGGCCCATTACTCGCTTTACTAGAGGTAGAGAAGAGAATAAAAAGGCAAAGAGCTTCGAAATCTAAGGGAAAATATAAAGCCCAACAACAACAATTAAATCACAAACCGTGTACATTAATACAGATAGCAATATAAAGACACGGGAGTATGATAAACACAATAACCCCAAGAGCATAGTAGAAGTAAACAGATTCCTCGGGTGGTAGTTGAAATAGAAGAATGACAGATACGATAGTCAGGAAAATAACAAGGATCAGAACTGGATTAAGTATTTTCACAATCTTTTGGATGTATGAACTATGAAAGAAAGTATATGAATGGTGAGAATAATGGAACAAAAGATTTAATTTATAATGGAAATATAAGACAGAGTAATCGAGGCAGACCACCGTATTTAATTATAGAGATCTTAATATTCCTTATTCGCCGAAGAATCAAATCTTTTAGATTTCGAAGATTTTCTTTAAATCCCTTGAATTCCGGAATTCAACAGTGACTACGTCAAAAGTTACATCTCTATCTCAATCTTTTGTGACAGCTTCACTTGTACGCTTCACACGATCGAATCGTTTTATCTATATTAACCAATAATGATAAAACTCTATTTATCAACTTATATTCGTCATGAAAACATATTTATTGTCAACCATGACTGAAATGTCCCGTTCTTATTGATTAAAAACGTTCCATATTAATTGATTTCGTTGCGAGGTTTTGACCTCTATATGAGACGTTTTTCAAAGACTGCATTCATTTTAAAACAAACCATAACCTTTATTTCATCAATAAAGGTTTAAAAAGCTTTACGTAGATTATCAAATAATGATAATCTAAAATATCCTGTTTACACACGACCATTACATAATGGTTTACAATACAAATATGTTACAACAAAATAAGTTTCTTGAATGCAGTTTTTACACAATATCATACAAGCATGGACTCCAAATCTCGTCCTTATTTAAGTATGCGACAGCGGAAGCTCTTAATAATCACCTAAGAATAAACATGCTTAAAACGTCAACAAAAATGTTGGTGAGTTATAGGTTTAACCTATATATATCAAATCATAATAATAGACCACAAGATTTCATATTTCAATACACACCCCATACATAGAGATAAAAATCATTCATATGGTGAACACCTGGTAACCGACATTAACAAGATGCATATATAAGAATATCCCCATCATTCCGGGACACCCTTCGGATATGATATAAATTTCGAAGTACTAAAGCATCCGGTACTTTGAATGGGGTTTGTTAGGCCCAATAGATCTATCTTTAGGATTCGCGTCAATTAGGGTGTCTGTTCCCCAATTCTTAGATTACCAGACTTAATAAAAAGGGGCATATTCGATTTCGATAATTCAACCATAGAATGTAGTTTCACGTACTTGTGTCTATTTTGTAAATCATTTATAAAACCTGCATGTATTCTCATCCCAAAAATATTAGATTTTAAAAGTGGGACTATAACTCACTTTCACAGATTTTTACTTCGTCGGGAAGTAAGACTTGGCCACTGGTTGATTCACGAACCTATAACAATATATACATATATATCAAAGTATGTTCAAAATATATTTACAACACTTTTAATATATTTTGATGTTTTAAGTTTATTAAGTCAGCTGTCCTCGTTAGTAACCTACAACTAGTTGTCCACAGTTAGATGTACAGAAATAAATCGATAAATATTATCTTGAATCAATCCACGACCCAGTGTATACGTATCTCAGTATTGATCACAACTCAAACTATATATATTTTGGAATCAACCTCAACCCTGTATAGCTAACTCCAATATTCACATATAGAGTGTCTATGGTTGTTCCGAAATATATATAGATGTGTCGACATGATAGGTCGAAACATTATATACGTGTCTATGGTATCTCAAGATTACATAATATACAATACAAGTTGATTAAGTTATGGTTGGAATAGATTTGTTACAAATTTTCACGTAGCTAAAATGAGAAAAATTATCCAATCTTGTTTTACCCATAACTTCTTCATTTTAAATCCGTTTTGAGTGAATCGAATTGCTATGGTTTCATATTGAACTCTATTTTATGAATCTAAACAGAAAAAGTATAGGTTTATAGTCGAAAAAATAAGTTACAAGTCATTTTTATAAAGGTAGTCATTTCAGTCGAAAGAACGACGTCTAGATGACCATTTTAGAAAACATACTTCCACTTTGAGTTTAACCATAATTTTTGGATATAGTTTCATGTTCATAATAAAAATCATTTTCTCAGAATAACAACTTTTAAATCAAAGTTTATCATAGTTTTTAATTAACTAACCCAAAACAGCCCGCGGTGTTACTACGACGGCGTAAATCCGGTTTTACGGTGTTTTTCGTGTCTCCAGGTTTTAAATCATTAAGTTAGCATATCATATAGATATAGAACATGTGTTTAGTTGATTTTAAAAGTCAAGTTAGAAGGATTAACTTTTGTTTGCGAACAAGTTTAGAATTAACTAAACTATGTTCTAGTGATTACAAGTTTAAACCTTCGAATAAGATAGCTTTATATGTACGAATTGAATGATGTTATGAACATCATTACTACCTTAAGTTTCTTGGATAAACCTACTGGAAAAGTGAAAAATGGATCTAGCTTCAACGGATCCTTGGATGGCTCGAAGTTCGTGAAGCAGAATCATGACACGAAAACAAGTTCAAGTAAGATCATCACTTGAAATAAGATTGTTATAGTTATAGAAATTGAACCAAAGTTTGAATATGATTATTACCTTGTATTAGAATGATAACCTACTGTAAGAAACAAAGATTTCTTGAGGTTGGATGATCACCTTACAAGATTGAAAGTGAGCTAGCAAACTTGAAAGTAAATAAGTCATGAATGATTACTCATATTTTTGTATGGATTAGATATAAAGGATATGTAATTTTGTTTTCATGTAAATAAGTCATGAATGATTACTCATATTTTTGTAATTTTATGAGATATTTCATGCTAGTTGCCAAATGATGGTTCCCACATGTGTTAGGTGACTCACATGGGCTGCTAAGAGCTGATCATTGGAGTGTATATACCAATAGTACATACATCTAAAAGCTGTGTATTGTACGAGTACGAATACGGGTGCATACGAGTAGAATTGTTGATGAAACTGAACGAGGATGTAATTGTAAGCATTTTTGTTAAGTATAAGTATTTTGATAAGTGTATTGAAGTCTTTCAAAAGTGTATAAATACATATTAAAACACTACATGTATATACATTTTAACTGAGTCGTTAAGTCATCGTTAGTCGTTACATGTAAGTGTTGTTTTGAAACATTTAGGTTAACGATCTTGTTAAATGTTGTTAACCCAATGTTTATAATATCAAATGAGATTTTAAATTATTATATTATCATGATATTATCATGTATGAATATCTCTTAATATGATATATATACATTAAATGTCTTTACAACGATAATCGTTACATATATGTCTCGTTTAAAAAATCATTAAGTTAGTAGTCTTGTTTTTATATATGTAGTTCATTGTTAATATACTTAATGATATGTTTACTTATCATAGTATCATGTTAACTATATATATATATCCATATATATGTCATCATATAGTTTTTACAAGTTTTAACGTTCGTGAATCACCGGTCAACTTGGGTGGTCAATTGTCTATATGAAACATATTTCAATTAATCAAGTCTTAACAAGTTTGATTGCTTAACATGTTGGAAACATTTAATCATGTAAATATCAATCTCAATTAATATATATAAACATGGAAAAGTTCGGGTCACTACAGTACCTACCCGTTAAATAAATTTCGTCCCGAAATTTTAAACAGTTGAAGGTGTTGACGAATCTTCTAGAAATAGATGCGGGTATTTCTTCTTCATCTGATCTTCACGCTCCCAGGTGAACTCGGGTCCTCTACGAGCATTCCATCGAACCTTAACAATTGGTATCTTGTTTTGCTTAAGTCTTTTAACCTCACGATCCATTATTTCGACGGGTTCTTCGATGAATTGAAGTTTTTCGTTGATTTGGATTTCATCTAACGGAATAGTGAGATCTTCTTTAGCAAAACATTTCTTCAAATTCGAGACGTGGAAAGTGTTATGTACAGCCGCGAGTTGTTGAGGTAACTCAAGTCGGTAAGCTACTGGTCCGACACGATCAATAATCTTGAATGGTCCAATATACCTTGGATTTAATTTCCCTCGTTTACCAAATCGAACAACGCCTTTCCAAGGTGCAACTTTAAGCATGACCATCTCTCCAATTTCAAATTCTATATCTTTTCTTTTAATGTCAGCGTAGCTCTTTTGTCGACTTTGGGCGGTTTTCAACCGTTGTTGAATTTGGATGATCTTCTCGGTAGTTTCTTGTATAATCTCCGGACCCGTAATCTGTCTATCCCCCACTTCACTCCAAAAAATCGGAGACCTGCACTTTCTACCATAAAGTGCTTCAAACGGCGCCATCTCAATGCTTGAACTGCTAACGGTAGATGTCGATCCCAACTATTTCCGAAATCAATAACACATGCTCGTAGCATGTCTTCAAGCGTTTGTATTGTCCTTTCGCTCTGCCCATCAGTTTGTGGATGATAGGCAGTACTCATGTCTAGACGAGTTCCTAATGCTTGTTGTAATGTCTGCCAGAATCTTGAAATAAATCTACCATCCCTATCAGAGATAATAGAGATTGGTATTCCATGTCTGGAGACGACTTCCTTCAAATACAGTCGTGCTAACTTCTCCATCTTGTCATCTTCTCTTATTGGCAGGAAGTATGCTGATTTGGTGAGACGATCAACTATTACCCAAATAGTATCAAAACCACTTGCAGTCCTTGGCAATTTAGTGATGAAATCCATGGTAATGTTTTCCCATTTCCATTCCGGGATTTCGGATTGTTGAAGTAGACCTGATGGTTTCTGATGCTCAGCTTTGACATTAGAACACGTCAAACATTCTCCTACATATTTAGCAACATCGACTTTCATACCCGGCCACCAAAAATGTTTCTTGAGATCCTTGTACATCTTCCTCGTTCCAGGATGTATTGAGTATCTGGTTTTATGAGCTTCTCTAAGTACCATTTCTCTCATATCTCCAAATTTTGGTACCCAAATCCTTTCAGCCCTATACCGGGTTCCGTCTTCCCGAATATTAAGATGCTTCTCCGATCCCTTGGGTATTTCATCCTTTAAATTTCCCTCTTTTAAAACTCCTTGTTGCGCCTCCTTTATTTGAGTAGTAAGGTTATTATGAATCATTATATTCATAGATTTTACTCGAATGGGTTCTCTGTCCTTCCTGCTCAAGGCATCGGCTACCACATTTGCCTTCCCCGAGTGGTAACGAATCTCAAAGTCTTAATCATTCAACAATTCAATCCACCTACGCTGCCTCATATTCAGTTGTTTCTGATTAAATATGTGTTGAAGACTTTTGTGGTCGGTATATATAATACTTTTGACCCCATATAAGTAGTGCCTCCAAGTCTTTAATGCAAAAACAACCGCGCCTAATTCCAAATCATGCGTCGTATAATTTTGTTCGTGAATCTTCAATTGTCTAGACGCATAAGCAATCACCTTCGTTCGTTGCATTAATACACAACCGAGACCTTGCTTTGATACGTCACAATAAATCACAAAATCATCATTCCCTTCAGGCAATGACAATATAGGTGCCGTAGTTAGCTTTTTCTTCAATAACTGAAACGCTTTCTCTTGGTCATCATTCCATTCAAATTTCTTCCCTTTATGCGTTAATGCAGTCAAGGGTTTTGCTATTCTGGAAAAGTCTTGGATGAACCTTCTGTAGTAACCAGCTAGTCCTAAAAACTGGCGTATGTGTTTCGGAGTTTTCGGGGTTTCCCACTTTTCAACAGTTTCTATCTTTGCCGGATCCACCTTAATACCTTCTTTGTTCACTATGTGACCGAGGAATTGAACTTCTTCCAGCCAAAATGCACACTTTGAAAACTTAGTGTACAATTCTTCCTTCCTCAATACTTCTAACACCTTTCTCAAATGTTCACCGTGTTCTTGGTCATTCTTTGAGTAAATAAGTATGTCATAAATGAAAACAATGACAAACTTGTCAAGGTATGGTCCACACACTCGGTTCATAAGGTCCATGAACACAGCTGGTGCATTAGTTAAACCAAACGGCATGACCATAAACTCGTAATGACCGTAACGTGTTCTGAAAGCAGTCTTTGGAATATCATCTTCTTTCACCCGCATTTGATGATACCCGGAACGTAAGTCAATCTTTGAATAAACAGACGAGCCTTGTAGTTGATCAAATAAGTCGTCGATTCTCGGTAGAGGGTAGGGGTTCTTGATGGTAAGTTTGTTCAACTCTCGGTATTCGATACACAACCTGAATGTACCATCTTTCTTCTTGACAAACAAAACAGGAGCTCCCCACGGTGATGTGCTTGGTCGAATGAAACCACGCTCTAAAAGTTCTTGTAATTGGCTTTGCAGTTCTTTCATCTCGCTGGGTGCGAGTCTGTAAGGAGCACGAGCTATTGGTGCAGCTCCTGGCACAAGATCTATTTGAAATTCAATGGATCGATGTGGGGGTAATCCCGGTAATTCTTTCGGAAATACATCGGGAAATTCTTTTGCGACGGGAACATCATTGATGCTCTTTTCTTCAGTTTGTAATTTCTCGACGTGTGCTAGAACAGCATAGCAACCTTTTCTTATTAGTTTTTGTGCCTTCAAATTACTAATAAGATGTACCTTCGTGTTGCCCTTTTCTCCGTACACCATTAAGGGTTTTCCTTTTTCTCGTATAATGCGAATTGCATTTTTGTAACAAACGATCTCTGCTTTCACTTCTTTCAACCATTCCATACCGATTATCACATCAAAACTCCCTAACTCTACTGGTATCAAATCAATCTTAAATGTTTCGCTAACCAGTTTAATTTCTCGATTCCGACATATATTATCTGCTGAAATTAATTTACCATTTGCTAATTCGAGTAAAAATTTACTATCCAAAGGCGTCAATGGACAACTTAATTTAGCAAAAAAATCTCTACTCATATAGCTTCTATCCGCACCCGAATCAAATAAAACGTAAGCAGATTTATTGTCAATAAGAAACGTACGCGTAACAAGCTCCGGGTCTTCCTGTGCCTCGGCCGCATTAATATTGAAAACTCTTTCGCGGCCTTGTCCATTCGTGTTCTCCTGGTTCGGGCAATTTCTAATAATGTGGCCCGGTTTTCCACATTTATAACAAACTACATTGGCATAACTTGCTCCGACACTACTTGCTCCACCATTACTCGTTCCGACACCATTTGTTCCTTTCGTTCTATTAACCCCTGGTCCGTAGACCTCACACTTCGCCGCGCTATGACCATTTCTTTTACACTTATTGCAAAATTTGGTGCAGAACCCCGAGTGATACTTTTCACACCTTTGGCATAGCTGCTTCTGATTGTTGTTGTTGTTGCGGTTATTATTGTTGTTGGGATGATTGTTGTAGTTGCTGTTGTTGTTGTTGTTGTTGTTGGGCCGTTTGTTGTAGTTGCAATTGATGTTGCGATTGTTGGGATAATTGTTGCGATTATTGTTGTAATTGCTGTTGTTGTTATATTGGTGATTCTTATCACCGTTTTCCTCCCACTTTCTTTTGACTTGCTTCACATTGGCCTTTTCAGCAGTCTGTTCTTTAATTCTTTCTTCAATCTGGTTCACTAGTTTGTGAGCCATTCTACATGCCTATTGTATGGAGGCGGGCTCGTGTGAACTTATATCTTCTTGGATTCTTTCCGGTAATCCTTTCACAAATGCGTCGATCTTCTCTTCCTCATCTTCGAACGCTCCCGAACACAATAGGCACAATTCTGTGAATCGTCTTTCGTACGTGGTAATATCAAATCCTTGGGTTCGTAATCCTCTAAGTTCTGTCTTGAGCTTATTGACCTCGGTTCTGGGACGGTACTTCTCGTTCATCAAGTGCTTGAATGCTGACCACGGTAGTGCGTACGCATCGTCTTATCCCACTTGCTCTAGATAGGTATTCCACCATGTTAATGTAGAACCTGTGAAGGTATGCGTAGCGTACTTCACTTTGTCCTCTTCAGTACACTTACTTATGGCAAACACTGATTCGACCTTCTCGGTCCACCGTTTCAATCCGATCGGTCCTTCGGTTCCATCAAATTCCAAAGGTTTGCAGACAGTGAATTCTTTGTAGGTGCATCCTACACGATTTCCTGTACTGCTAGATCCAAGGTTATTATTGGTATGTAGCGCAGCCTGTACTGCGACTATGTTTGAAGCTAGAAAAGTACGGAATTCCTCTTCATTCATATTCACGGTGTGTCGAGTAGTCGGTGCCATTTCCTTCAAAATAGTCAAATGGAACAAGTTAATCATACATAATATTAAGAGTAGTTAATAGTATTTCGTAGCATAATATGAACTCATTTATAAAAGCTTTTTCTTCATATTAGCGTTTTATAAGTTTAAATTCGGGTAGTACCTACCCGTTAAGTTCATACTTAGTAGCTAATATACAATTCAACTACTACAATTCTATATGAAAAACTGATTATAATAATATTTCGCGTTCAAACTTTTATACAATATTTTACAAACTTACAATACCGCTTATTTTACATAAAGCATGAAATATAGCACACAATAACTTTGATACAAGATAGTTGTGAAGATAATTCTAGCTAGTACACAAGTCGTTCAGCAAAGGCAATAAAGACACGTAATTCATACGTCCAGAAACAAGTCATGCATTCTGGTTTTACTAGGACTACTTCCCATCCTTGGTCTTGTGGAACATAACCGTTATGGCCGTTGATAAGACAGCGTGTTGTAACGTCGTCAAAGGGACGAGGGTTACGTAATGTCCAACAGTCCCGTAACAATCTAAAAACCTCATTTCTTACCCCAATTACCGACTCCGTCACTTGTGGGAACGTTTTGTTTAATAGTTGTAGCCCGATGTTCTTGTTCTCACTTTGGTGAGAAGCGAACATTACTAATCCGTAAGCATAACATGCTTCTTTATGTTGCATGTTAGCCGCTTTTTCTAAATCACGAAGTCCAATATTCGGATATATTGAGTCAAAATAATTTCTTAACCCATTGCGTAAAATAGCATTTGGGTTCCCCACAATATATGCATCAAAGTAAACACATCGTAACTTATGGATTTCCCAATGTGATATCCCCCATCTTTCGAACGAAAGCCTTTTATAAATCAAGGCATTCTTGGAACGTTCTTCGAATGTCTTACAAACTGATCTCGCCTTAAATAGTTGTGCCGAAGAATTCTGACCGACTCTAGACAAGATTTCATCAATCATGTCTCCGGGTAGGTCTCTTAAAATATTGGGTTGTCTATCCATTTTGTGTTTTTATACTGTAAAATAGACAAGAGTTAGATTCATAAAAAAAATACTTATTAATACAAGCAATTTTTACATATATCATAAAGCATAAGCACACTATATTACATATATTACACCACACGAATATAACTATCTTATTCCGACTTGCTTGTTTCTTCTTCTTCGGTTTTGGTTCGTTTTGCCAAGTTTCTAGGGATATATGATGTTCCCCTAATACGAGCCGTCGTTATCCACATTGGTTTAGAAAAACCTGGTGGTTTAGAGGTTCCCGGGTCATTGTTACAACTTAAGGACTTCGGGGGTTGACGATACATATAAAGTTCATCGGGGTTGGAATTAGATTTCTCTATTTTTATGCCCTTTCCCTTATTATTTTCTTTTGCCTTTTTAAATTCAGTTGGGGTAATTTCTATAACATCATCGGAATTCTCGTCGGAATCCGATTCATCGGAGAATTGGTAATCCTCCCAATATTTTGCTTCCTTGGCGGAAACACCATTGACCATAATTAACCTTGGTCGGTTGGTTGAGGATTTTCTTTTACTTAACCGTTTTATTATTTCCCCCACTGGTTCTATTTCTTCATCCGGTTCCGATTCTTCTTTCGGTTCCGATTCTTCTTCTGGTTCCGACTCTTCTTCCGGTTCCTCTTCGGGAACTTGTGAATCAGTCCACGAATCATTCCAATTTACATTTGACTCTTCATTATTATTAGGTGAGTCAATGGGACTTGTTCTAGAGGTAGACATCTATCACATAATATCAAACGCGTTAAGAGATTAATATATCACATAATATTCACATGTTAAAAATATATAGTTTCCAACAAAATTTGTCAAGCAATCATTTTTCAAGTAAACACGGTCGAAGTCCAGACTCACTAATGCATCCTACCAAACTCGATAAGACACACTAATGCAAAATTCTGGTTCTCTAAGACCAACGCTCGGATACCAACTGAAATGTCCCGTTCTTATTGATTAAAAACGTTCCATATTAATTGATTTCGTTGCGAGGTTTTGACCTCTATATGAGAGTTTTTCAAAGACTGCATTCATTTTAAAACAAACCATAACCTTTATTTCATCAATAAAGGTTTAAAAAGCTTTACGTAGATTATCAAATAATGATAATCTAAAATATCCTGTTTACACACGACCATTACATAATGGTTTACAATACAAATATGTTACAACAAAATAAGTTTCTTGAATGCAGTTTTTACACAATATCATACAAGCATGGACTCCAAATCTCGTCCTTATTTAAGTATGCGACAGCGGAAGCTCTTAATAATCACCTGAGAATAAACATGCTTAAAACGTCAACAAAAATGTTGGTGAGTTATAGGTTTAACCTATATATATCAAATCATAATAATAGACCACAAGATTTCATATTTCAATACACACCCCATACATAGAGATAAAAATCATTCATATGGTGAACACCTGGTAACCGACATTAGCAAGATGCATATATAAGAATATCCCCATCATTCCGGGACACCCTTCGGATATGATATAAATTTTGAAGTACTAAAGCATCCGGTACTTTGGATGGGGTTTGTTAGGCCCAATAGATCTATCTTTAGGATTCGCGTCAATTAGGGTGTCTGTTCCCTAATTCTTAGATTACCAGACTTAATAAAAAGGGGCATATTCGATTTCGATAATTCAACCATAGAATTTAGTTTCACGTACTTGTGTCTATTTTGTAAATCATTTATAAAACCTGCATGTATTCTCATCCCAAAAATATTAGATTTTAAAAGTGGGACTATAACTCACTTTCACAGATTTTTACTTCGTCGGGAAGTAAGACTTGGCCACTGGTTGATTCACGAACCTATAACAATATATACATATATATCAAAGTATGTTCAAAATATATTTACAACACTTTTAATATATTTTGATGTTTTAAGTTTATTAAGTCAGCTGTCCTCGTTAGTAACCTACAACTAGTTGTCCACAGTTAGATGTACAGAAATAAATCGATAAATATTATCTTGAATCAATCCACAACCCAGTGTATACGTATCTCAGTATTGATCACAACTCAAACTATATATATTTTGGAATCAACCTCAACCCTGTATAGCTAACTCCAACATTCACATATAGAGTGTCTATGGTTGTTCCGAAATATATATAGATGTGTCGACATGATAAGTCGAAACATTATATACGTGTCTATGGTATCTCAAGATTACATAATATACAATACAAGTTGATTAAGTTATGGTTGGAATAGATTTGTTACAAATTTTCACGTAGCTAAAATGAGAAAAATTATCCAATCTTGTTTTACCCATAACTTCTTCATTTTAAATCCGTTTTGAGTGAATCGAATTGCTATGGTTTCATATTGAACTCTATTTTATGAATCTAAACAGAAAAAGTATAGGTTTATAGTCGGAAAAATAAGTTACAAGTTGTTTTTATAAAGGTAGTCATTTCAGTCGAAAGAACGACGTCTAGATGACCATTTTAGAAAACATACTTCCACTTTGAGTTTAACCATAATTTTTGGATATAGTTTCATGTTCATAATAAAAATCATTTTCTCAGAATAACAACTTTTAAATCAAAGTTTATCATAGTTTTTAATTAACTAACCCAAAACAGCCCGCGGTGTTACTACGACGGCGTAAATCCGGTTTTACGGTGTTTTTCGTGTCTCCAGGTTTTAAATCATTAAGTTAGCATATCATATAGATATAGAACATGTGTTTAGTTGATTTTAAAAGTCAAGTTAGAAGGATTAACTTTTGTTTGCGAACAAGTTTAGAATTAACTAAACTATGTTCTAGTGATTACAAGTTTAAACCTTCGAATAAGATAGCTTTATATGTATGAATTGAATGATGTTATGAACATCATTACTACCTTAAGTTCCTTGGATAAACCTACTGGAAAAGTGAAAAATGGATCTAGCTTCAACGGATCCTTGGATGGCTCGAAGTTCGTGAAGCAGAATCATGACACGAAAACAAGTTCAAGTAAGATCATCACTTGAAATAAGATTGTTATAGTTATAGAAATTGAACCAAAGTTTGAATATGATTATTACCTTGTATTAGAATGATAACCTACTGTAAGAAACAAAGATTTCTTGAGGTTGGATGATCACCTTACAAGATTGGAAGTGAGCTAGCAAACTTGAAAGTATTCTTGATTTTATGTAACTAGAACTTGTAGAATATAAGAAGAACACTTAGAACTTGAAGATAGAACTTGAGAGAGATCAATTAGATGAAGAAAATTGAAGAATGAAAGTGTTTGTAGGTGTTTTTGGTCGTTGGTGTATGGATTAGATATAAAGGATATGTAATTTTGTTTTCATGTAAATAAGTCATGAATGATTACTCATATTTTTGTAATTTTATGAGATATTTCATGCTAGTTGCCAAATGATGGTTCCCACATGTGTTAGGTGACTCACATGGGCTGCTAAGAGCTGATCATTGGAGTGTATATACCAATAGTACATACATCTAAAAGCTGTGTATTGTACGAGTACGAATACGGGTGCATACGAGTAGAATTGTTGATGAAACTGAACGAGGATGTAATTGTAAGCATTTTTGTTAAGTATAAGTATTTTGATAAGTGTATTGAAGTCTTTCAAAAGTGTATAAATACATATTAAAACACTACATGTATATACATTTTAACTGAGTCGTTAAGTCATCGTTAGTCGTTACATGTAAGTGTTGTTTTGAAACATTTAGGTTAACGATCTTGTTAAATGTTGTTAACCCAATGTTTATAATATCAAATGAGATTTTAAATTATTATATTATCATGATATTATCATGTATGAATATCTCTTAATATGATATATATACATTAAATGTCTTTACAACGATAATCGTTACATATATGTCTCGTTTAAAAAATCATTAAGTTAGTAGTCTTGTTTTTACATATGTAGTTCATTGTTAATATACTTAATGATATGTTTACTTATCATAGTATCATGTTAACTATATATATATCCATATATATGTCATCATATAGTTTTTACAAGTTTTAACGTTCGTGAATCACCGGTCAACTTGGGTGGTCAATTGTCTATATGAAACATATTTCAATTAATCAAGTCTTAACAAGTTTGATTGCTTAACATGTTGGAAACATTTAATCATGTAAATATCAATCTCAATTAATATATATAAACATGGAAAAGTTCGGGTCACTACAATGACCACCTCAATCAAATTTCGGGACGAAATTTCTTTAACGGGTAGGTACTGTGATGACCCGGAAATTTCCGATCAAATTTAAACTTTAATCTTTATATGTTTCCGATACGATAAGCAAAATCTGTAATGTTGAGTCTCGAAAGTTTTGAAATCTATATTCATGTAATCAATTACCCTTTGACTATCTTCGACAATTCACGAACAATTGTGTATATATAAAATAGATAAGTATATATTGTTAATATTATTATTATTATCAGTAAAATTTATGTTATTATAACTAATAATATTATTAGTATCATGAATAATAAAAATATTTTATTTAAGTCAATGATAGATATATTATTAATATCAATAGATAATACATAAATAAATAAATTATATATATAAGTATTAATATTACTAATATTAATCTAATTAGTATTATTATCATAAGTATCATTAATAATATATTAATTGCTATTATTTTTATTTTTATTGGTATGAATTTAAAAAAAATAATAAAAAAATTTATTATTATTAATACAATTATTATTATTATTAGTATTCTTCTTAAAATTATAATATTAATGGATGTATTAATAAATCTATATCAGTAACTTAAGTTATTGAAATTAATATAACATATACAAAAGATATACCCCACATAATTATGAAGAAACAGATATATTTCATATATAAATACATATATTCATGTACTCTGTTTGATGTCACGATCTTCCTATTCAATCCGTCTAACTAATTGATATAGGTGATCACGGGTACGATTTTAATTCCAAAATTCTGTTCAAAGTCAGCTTCAACTTTTATGATTTTGTTTCTTTCTGTTGTCTTCATTGAAGGTCGACATTCTCATTACCATTAAGTAACAATCAACCACTCCTATTTTCTATTATGTTAAACCATTACCACTAAAACCACCATATATTTAATACTAGGGGTGTTCTTGTTCTTCCAACTATAAACACACCACAAACACACCAAGAACAACTCATTAACCATTAGAACCAATCGAGAACTGCTACTCGTTTTCTTTGTTTGCAACTGTTTTGTTGCTTATTGTTCAACCCACAACCTCAGATACATACGCCTCAACCCTCTTCTTCTTAAACACACCAACCGGCTACCCTATCAACCTCACCCTCGACACCCATCAACCCTTAAATAACCATTACCTTACCATCATTACTTACTGCTGCTACAGCTACTGTTACGGGGCTTTCTTGTTTCTGTTTCCAGTCCAAAATGAAACCACTAACCACCATGAAAACCCTTCGGGAACCATCACCTCACCACCACATCACATCATGAACAACCAAACCACCTCTGCCTCTTATCTCAACTGGACAACATCATTCTAATATCACCAACTGCTACTAATTACACACGTCTATGTTACGGTTGCAGGCTGAGAACCCCATCGACAAAAACCAAACCTTCTATTCTACAAGAAAACCCACGAAACATGCTGTTTCTATGCATGATTATAAACTACCACCACTTCCATTTAACCACCTTTTGTGATGCACCTAGCTCGATCAAACAAGATAAAATTTAAAGCTACAAATCAACACCTCAAACCATCAATCAAACACCACTGTAAGCGACCTTTGATGCAGTTATATTTATATTTACGATCATACCTATCGAAGTGTTAATAAACAAGGGAAATGAAGTGGTTGTTGTTTTCAAATAAACCCTACCACTACAAAAATCTAAAGTACAACTTGACTAATAAAGGATATAGAATAAGATGAGATGGATCGATTGGGCCACATCTTTTTCTTTTACTTTGGCCGAAATAATTGGTAAAAGTAGTAGGCAAGTTCTTTTGTGGTTTTCTTTTTCTTTAATGGCCAACAAAATTAAATCAATTACATGGTGATTGAAGAGTGATTTAACTACTATATAAGTGATTGTTGTTCAAAGGTTGGCCGTCTAATTTGAAGGAAATAGTATAGCATGTGAGTGCTAATAAAAAGTGGAGTGGTTAAGTTGATTACACCAAAATGATTGGAACACTAGTCAAATTTTAATAACAAGCAAACCCCACCATGATGTTACCTTTTAAATTGACGAATTTAAACCATTTGGACAAGGGTTTGTTACGGTTATGAATTAGAAAAATGCTTGGGACGTATGAATATGATTGATGGGCTAACAAGTTCGATTAATTGTGGAGGATTGAAATTTATGATAGAGGAAAGAAAATACTAATTAAAATACTGATTAAGATAATGATACACAAGATATAGATGATTCCATGATGAATGAATGATCACCGATTGATAATGATACATAATGATTTATGAGGAGGTTAGATAATTAAGATGTTAGATTAAGGAGGATGATGATGAATTTATTATGAAGATATTAAAGAGTTGGATACATCTAAATATTTATTCTCGCGAGACTTTCCAGAATAGAGTGATGGTTCAACGGTTTGGGTGTGTTTGTGTTTAAACAAGGGGTCTTGAGGTCGAATCCGGGCATAGACAGTTATTTTTGGAACTTTTACTTGTAAGGTAGTAATATTACTCTTATTATTACTTATTATTATTATTATTATTATTATTATTATTATTATTATTATTATTATTATTATTATTATTATTATTATTATTATTATTTATTGTTATTATTAATATCATTAAAAGTATCCTTATTATTATTATTTTTATCATTATTATTATTATTATTATTATCATTAAACATGATTTTTAGTATCATTATTAATATTAATATTATTATTAATATTATTATTATCATTATTATTATTACTTCAAATAAAACAACTAGTATTATTATCAAAAATTTATGTTTTCATTATTAAACCTAATTATTACTATTACCAACACTATTTTAGTATCATTAAAATCATTATTTTTTTAACAAACACAAGTTATTTATATAAAAATATACATATATAATAACTATATAAATATTACATTTCTATTTTAAATAAGTAATATATAATTAATATATACAAATGGATTTGATGTTTATTACATGTTAAATATATATGTGTTAATATATATATAAATGATATAGGTTCGTGAATCCGAGGCCAATTCTACACTTGTTCAATATTGTCATATGTATTTTTACTACAAAATACAGTATTGTGAGTTTCATTTGCTCCCTTTTTAATTGCTTTTGCAATATATATTTTTGGGCTGAGAATACATGCGCTGTTTTATAAATGTTTTACGAAGTAGGCACAAGTACTAAAACTAATTCTATGTGGGTTTAAACCAGAAATATACCCTTAGTTTGGTAACATTAAACTACTTGTCTATGTACGGTAGGCGCGAATCCTAAAGATAGATCTATTGGGCCTGACAAACCCCATCCTGGATACCAACTGAAAGGACCCATTCATATACATTATAAACGATTCACAATAGTTGATTACATCGCGAGGTATTTGACCTCTATATGATACGTTTTACAAACATTGCATTCGTTTTTAAAAGACAAACTTTCTTTACATCAAAAATTGACGGCATGCATGCCATTTCATATTACATCCAACTATAATTGACTTAATATTAATCTTGATGAACTCAACGACTCGAATGCAATGTCTTTCAAAGTATGTCATGAATGACTCCAAGTAATATCCTTAAAATGAGCTAATGCACAGCGGAAGATTTCTTTAATACCTGAGAATAAACATGCTTTAAAGTGTCAACCAAAAGGTTGGTGAGTTCATTAGTTTATCATAATCAATCATTTCCGTAATAGTAATAGACCACAAGATTTCAGTTTCCATAAATATCCGTATACTCGCAAGTGTATAAAAGTATTCTATAAGTTGTAGGCACTCGGTAACAAGCCTTAACGTTCATGTTTTACCCTCTGAAGTACACCAGATCAGGTGTGTTTAAAATAACCTCGAAGTACTAAAGCATCCCATAGTCAGGATGTGGTTTGTCAGGCCCAATAGATCTATCTTTAGGATTCGCGCCTACCGTACATAGACAAGTAGTTTAATGTTACCAAGCTAAGGGTATATTTCTAGTTTAAACCCACATAGAATTAGTTTTAGTACTTGTGCCTATTTCGTAAAATATTTATAAAAATAGCGCATGTATTCTCAGTCCCAAAAATATATATAAAAGGGAGCAAATGAAACTCACAATACTGTATTTCGTAGCAATTATGTATATGACGGCATTGAACAAGTGCAGGGTTTGTCTTGGATTCACGAACGTATCAATATTGTGATTCAATATTGCAGGAAAGTACGTAGACGCAACGAAAATGATAAACGTTAGGTTGACCTGACGAGCAATACCCTCGAACAATACCCATAACCTCCATAGCTATAACCCATAATTTCCTTAGCTCTATCCCGTTTGAAAACTTATTTTGAAATCGTCTGAATATAACTCCGTCGTAGTATTTTATGTATACTAATAATATCTTGAAATAATACTAAGTAAATATATATATATGTAATTCGATTGAGAGAGTTTAGAGAAATATATTTTCAAGTTTCTATGAAATAATGAAACCTATTGAATTCTATTTATAATAGATTTTTGAATTATTAAAGTGAATTATTAAATTATGAATTATTAAAGTATGAATTATTAAATTGAATTATTAAATTGAATTATTAAAGTATGAATTATTAAAGTATGAATTATTAAAGTGAATTATTAAAGTGAATTATTAAAGTATGAATTATTAAAGTGAATTATTAAAGTATGAATTATTAAAGTGAATTATTAAAGTATGAATTATTAAAGTTAAAGTAAAGTAAAAGTAAAGTAAAGGTAAAGTTATAGTATAGTAAAAGTATAAAACTATGTACGTATAATACGCGTATTAATTTAAATCGTTATATATATATTTAATAAAATAAAATATAAATATCGTTATCTTTATCATACTGGTTAAGTTATGAGTTG
Organism: Rutidosis leptorrhynchoides; assembly: GCF_046630445.1. Taxonomy (NCBI): domain Eukaryota; kingdom Viridiplantae; phylum Streptophyta; class Magnoliopsida; order Asterales; family Asteraceae; genus Rutidosis; species Rutidosis leptorrhynchoides. Next base: position 482,511,285 of record NC_092334.1, on the reverse strand, counting down.
TCAAAAGTGGTTCTAGATATTTATCAAAGTTATATACGTTTTAATAATAAGGTTCTTTTTAAACTGAAAACGTTTTTGTACGCTTGAAACTAAATCGAGTACTTATAAATTTGGTTTTCCGAAATTAATTATATTCCAAATCATCATTTAAAAAGGTTTTATCTATATCGTAAAACATTTTCAATATTATGAAAACTAATCATTATCTTACCAAAAGACACGAGACAATCATTGTAAAGCATGCATTAAAAGTTAAGCAGGAATCTCCACTAACTTTTGTCTAATTCTCGTTAATGAAACTTTTGTTCTTACTTGTAAATCACATTACCAAATATTCCGAATACCGCTAAAAAGAAATGATTTCTCAAATCAACGTGGACCTCATAACAGAGACTCGTAATCATAATTCAATGTATCTGATAATTTAATCATATGATATTATCTTTTAATTCCATCGATAAAAATATTGAAACAAATACTTTTATGTAAAGTATTTTATATCTAATACTTTGTTAATGTTTTCAATTAATAAGTATATATTATATATACATATCAGTATACACATAAATGTTCGTGAATCGTTGAGCATAGTCAAAGGGTAATTGATTACATGAATATATATTTCAAAACTTTCGAGACTCAATATTACAGATTTTGCTTATCGTGTCAGAAACATATAAAGATTAAAGTTTAAATTTGATCGGAAATTTCCGGGTCATCACAGTACCTACCCGTTAAAGAAATTTCGTCCCGAAATTTGATCGAGTCGTCATGGCTAACTATAAAAATGTTTTCATGGAGAATATGAGTTGAAAATAGAGTTTCATCATCATTGAGTAATATAGATAAAGCAATTTGATTATACGAAGAGTATAAGTGAAGCTATCGCAAGAGAGTGAAATGAGTAAATGTAGAATCGTTTTAACTGATGACGTAGTTATGATTGATTTTCGGAATTCATGCAATTTAAAGAAAATCTTCGTAATAAGATTTGGTTCTTCGACGATTTAGGAAATCGGGATCTTCTTTGATTAAATGCAATAATCTGTTTCGATTGACCTGTCGGATATTTTACTATAAATCCACCCCCTTCTTTTCCTTATTTTCCATATCTAACATCTTCTATTCTTTCTCCTCAATTCATTCTTTAAACATTCGTTAATATGCTCCATCCAGTACTGATTCTTGATATACTCCTAACTTTCATATCTGTCATTCTTCTCTTTCATCTACCACCGGAGGATTTTATTCACTTCTACTATTACCTTGGGGTTATAGTGTTTTTAATTTTCCCGTGCCTTTACGTGGCAATACGTATTGATATGTACGGTTTGTAATTTATGTGTTGTTATCGAGCTTTATATTTTCTTTTATATTCAAGAGTTCCATACTTTTGTCTCCTCTTCCCGACTTCAAGTCAAGCGAATAATGGTCCGGAATTCGTAGGTATGGATTTTGAAATGAACATAGTTAATGTTCTTAAGAAGGAAATCGTAATTGCACAATCTTGATTTGGTAAATTACCAGAATATCCGAAAAGATAGAACTATCAAGAAGATATGTTCTTAAGATTTTTGGAAATTGGGTAGAATGTAAGAGTCGTGTAAATGGCACATGATGACGGTATGTTCTGTGAATCATCACGTTCCATTAAAAACTCAGCATGACTTACTGTAATATAATCACGTTGATCAAGTGTCATTATATTATACTAACTCATGCTTCAGTTCCCAACACTACTTCAAAACATTCATATTTTAAACTCGAAGATTTTGGCATTTAGAGCTAAAATAGTTTCTTTTATGATATAACACAGATAGCATGAAGAGGTAATGGTTTCAGGTAAGAATAGTTATGGAAATATCTTCAGAAATATGGAGGATATTTATAATGGAAGATATGATGATATCTTAGAATATTTAAGATAAGATGATGATGAAGAATATTGTCCACAAAGGTTTTAGAGTAAGGAGCAAGGTATTCGTTAATGACTTCATCAGAAACAGAATCATCAGGGTTCTTTATGTACAAGTTTAGTCCTTGTGATTTGCTCAGAGTCTCCTTCATGGTTTGCTCAATTCGTTTTTCAGTACCAAACTTCCTTTTGAGCTTTTCCAACGTATCTTTTTTTTTTATCAAACTTTTGACTGTTAAAATCATTCATAGTTTTTGTTGCTTCATTCAACTTTTCAAAATTTAGAGCATTAATTCACAGACTGGTATGGCAGTTCTCGTTACTAGATGCGGATGAGTATATGATAGGGTTTCAATGAATAAATATAATGATTTGTCAGAGAGATTTAAGCCAAAAAAAACAACGAGGCTGCTGGTACGTCTTCTGGTAATATGGTGGAATATAAAAGAATTCTCTGTTATAAAAAGGTTATTGTATATATCAGGATTATAGTAAGGCTACTTCGAATGAAAAGTCGAAGTTGACTTGCTGGAGCTGTGACAAAATTGGCTACTTTGAAAAGGGATCGCAAAGTTATTTTTGCTAATAAATGCCAAAGGATCTGATGCGGCTACGTGTTAAACTTTTACTCAGTTGCCGAGAGTTTCTCAGGTGCATAACTATATGCATAAACCTTTCCTTCCGTAGATGAAGTGCGGTTGATTCATCCTATCGATTGAGGTGTTTTCAAGAATCATGAAAGGTTTGAACGCATATTGTAATCGTCAAGATACAGATGAGGTTTAAGATGAGATCAAGTGGCAAACTTGAAGATATGTTTAGTTTCATATGTTATAATCAATATTTTAATTCATTTTAATTATCCAATGTCGACAGTCCATATTTGATAGTCCACAATTAACAGTCCGATAATACATATATAGCTTAATATATAATATCCGAATTAATTAATACGTATCGGGACCCGTGTACATGTCTCAGACTCGATCACAACTCAAAGTATATATATTATTATAGAATCAACCTTAACCCTGTATAGAGAACTCGATCATTACTGCATATAGAGTGTCTATGGTGATTCCAAATAATATATATAGATGCATCGATATGATATGTCAAAACCTTGTATACGTGTCCCGATATTTAAAGTGCGTAAAATAAATAACAGGAATTAAATAACGATAACTAAAGTGCGTAAAGTAAATAACAGAAATTAGATGACAATAAATAAAATTGCGGGAATGTAAATTGCGATAATTAAATTGCAATAAATAAAATGCGATAAATAGAATGTAATCAGTTAGCTAGGAACAGTTAGCTGGAACAGTTAGCATGGTTTCTTAACAAAATTCCATATTGTTAATTAGTCTGTTTCTAATCAATTTTTATTGTGTCCATTATTTCTTCATTATGCCACTTGTTGGATTCTGGTAAGTAAAAATCCAAATATGAAATTGAATTTGAATGAAAATGGTTATTCTGTGGTGAACGGATTCGTATATCGATAGATGTAGGTAGGATGGTAATCGACCGTTGAATCAGATTCGAAGACTGTACAATGTAACTTATTAATTATTAATGTGAAATCTTAAATATTTCTCGGGTATTACCTACCCGTTAAAATATTTTTACCATTAACAGTTCATATACTTCTACCATGACCCATATCATTATTATAATATTGATACAGAAACTAATAATAATATAAATATATTATTATTAATATATTTATATTATTATTTAAATATAAATAATAATATAATATTTAAATAAACCTATGATTTTTATACGTACTGTTTATATATTAATTGAAATCAGAGCGTATGAAAAAATATTTAACCAACTATAATATTAATATTAAGTATATATAATATTAATATAATATAATATTTATATAATATAATAAATATTATATATACTTTGAATATTTATTAATATTAATATAATTGTATATTATACTATATTGCTGAATATAATAAATATTTATTATATTAATATATTTAAATATATTTAAATATTTATTACTATAATATAATATAATATTATATATTAATAAATACTAATATATTATTAAATATATTATATTTAATATAATATTATTAATAATATAATATTATATTAGTATATATTAATATTAATATATACTAATATTAATATTAATATATTATTAGTATATATATTTAAATATTATATTATATATTATATTTAAATATATTTATTATAGTTTGAATTATATTATAGTAATATTACTAATATAATATAATATTATAATAAATATTTAAGTATATATTACTGATTTATTGACAATAATATTAATATTATTGTTGGCTATGATTTTAAATTTTTATTATTAAATATCAATTGTATTTTATTAGTGAGCTCCTCCGATTCTCTCTCAGTCCAAATCACCCAGGTGGTGAATAATAACTCTAGGTGTTGATCTAATCACACTTGATTTAGTTGTGGTTTGACTAAATTAATCAAAAAAAACTTATAATTAATTATTCTTGATTTGATTTTATTGTGGCGGGTCGTTAGAGATGGTATCAGAGCATTGGTTCTAGGGAATTAGGTGCATTAATGTGTCTGACCTGGACCGTTAGGATACATTAGTGATCTAGTCTAGAACCGTGTCGTTACACTTATATGTGATTATGTGCATATTCTGATATTAATATAATATTATTATTACTATCGGTGAGAAAGTATTTCTCCCTTTGATTACAAGCCGTCTCATGCTCAAACGAGTTCATTTTCAACACCCCGGTCATTGAAAAACCAGGAAGCGTCATTCAGGACTTTCGAAATTTTTGACATTCCTACATGAGTTATTACTTATATATTTTTATAGATATCATATGTGTTATATTATGTGCTTATATGCTTCGATTCAGAAACTCCTGACATCTCGAATTGTAAATCGGAAGAAGTCTTATCCGACTCACGAAGATTCTCAATAGTTTCAAAGACATTCTTATGTCATTACCCTTTCAATATTATTAAATTAATTAAATATTATATTCTCGTACTATTTTTAGTGCACCCCTTTTTGAAATCATTTTGATTTATAAATTTTGGAAAACGACACTTGTTTTATATCCATAAATATTTTCGAGTAATGTTGGAATGGAAGCATGAGTTAGTGTAATATAATGACGCTTGATCAACGTGGTTATATTACGGTAAGTCATGTGGAAGTTTTAATGGAACGTGATGGTGGTAATGCTTGATCAACTTTACTTTCACCACGTACCATGTTACATAAATCCTTTATTTTTTTTGCTGACATCTGAATATACTGAGACTCTATATGTGACATCATTCGAGTCACCCGTAATTTCCTTCTCATCTCTGTCATATCACACTTGCACTCCGAGCAGTTTATTCAAAGGTATTCGTATCAAAAGACTATGATCTCCTTTTACCTACAAGATGCTCGATCTTTCTACGTCAAGACGAACATTTCTATCCTCACTTGTTTCTTAAACGCCGTTTAATCACACCAACTAAAATTTCGGGACGAAATTTTCTTTAAGGGGTAGGTAATGTAATAACCCGACTTTTTCCGTTAACTTTTCGTTGAGAACTTAACAACCGTTGCTTAAAACTTACAATTTTGTATGTATTTTTTTTAAATATACTATTATTAATATTGGTTATATTTTATTTTTTTAAAACACTACGGTTAGTGAAAACGAGAAAAATATATTTTAAGATAACAAAATGTATGATTATTAATTTTAATAGTTATTATGTTATATAATAATTGAGTTTTGAAAATCAACTGTATTAATTAGGATATTCTTAAACTAAACGCGAGAAAATTAGTTTAAACATTCATGTTTTCAGTATCTAATTTAAAAATATAATAAATAAGTATTTTATGAAACACATCAACTAAGTATAACGTCATGATTCTAAAAGGTTTTGAACAATATATAAATGTATTTTTTTTAAATACAAAATAAATCAATTAAGTAAATCATATTAAAGTAAAATACATTGGGTTTTAGATAACGGATAAGAATTTAATAGAACCCGTGACCATACAGTTAAAAATTGTGACATCTATAATTATAATTGCAAATAGATATAATACCCGTGTTTATCAAATTATTACACCCGTGATATCTTATAACTACCCGTGACTACTACAGTTTAAACCGTGACTTCCCTTTTCTACTTATATTTCTGATCTAGATTCATTTCACCAAACAAACACACATACGTATCTATCTTATTCTCTTATCAAGAACACCCATTACTATTCATCATCATCATCAATCTTTCATTCTCAAGAACACCTTCAATAATCACTTGATCATAAAATCGTTTACATATTCGGACTCCTCTCGAAGAGCTCTACACATCTATACCAATAATTTCTTGATTAGGGTAAGTTTCAAAAACTCTAATTTTTAGGTTTTCATGTTTTTGTTACATTTTAGGGTAGATATAGTGTCTAGTGCTCAAGTCCTTGTATGTATGCATGATAGTATTCGTTAATTTGATCGTTTGATGACTTTTTGATGAATCACAAATTTGTTTTGTGTGAGGTCAGAAACTTAAACTTGTTGAATGTATAATATTATGAGATAATCAGAATCCTCTTGAAAAACTAATAAGTTTGGGCTTTGGAATTTCGAATTTTCGTTACCGTATGCTCATGTTATGCTTAATTGAAGTTTTAACTCCTTTTTATGAATGATCACGTTTTTGAATAATATGCTACTGATATGAACAGGATATTTTCAGTTTATGAAATAATTATAAATGAAATCCTTGTGAAAAATTAATAAGTTTGCTCTTTTGAATCGCATATTTTCGCTATGTATAACTCAAGTTATGATCAATTGAATTATCGTTGTGTTTTATGCATTAATCTGAAAACTGGTATTGATTGGTGATGAATTGGTTTATGTATGTTACATGGTTGAAAAGACAAGTGAAAAACACTCAAGATAGACTCGGATATCATGTTAATTGGATTTTTAAAACTCCCGTTATGCTTAATTGATTATTAGACCCGACTTTTGTTGATCAACGTTTTAAACAGATGAAAAATGCCATTTAAATTGATTTCTGGATTATGAGCTGAGGATTTTTGAAAATTATATGATTAGTACTTCACTTTTCATGTAGAGTATGCATGCTAATTGTTCCTAGATGTTCGGTTATATGCGTTCGAATATGACCTCCTGAAACGAATTGAATCTGTCCAAAAAAATTTACAGCGAATGACATAACTTGACTTGTAGATGGACTTAGGACTTGTGCTTCTGGTATGTGGTTTTTTACATGTTGTTGCACATATGTCATTTGTATGTTAGCTTCTGAAACCGTTGTTTGCTATGCGTTATATGTGTTACAAAACAACATGTCTAAATTCTATCCAAATCAGGAAGTCCGTAGTATTTTGTAAAACTGTACGAATTGGCTATATGAATTGCTTAGATTTATTTACCAGTGATTATTTGAGATGTTTGTGGCCATCTCCAATTGGCCGTTCGTCGTTTTCATTTTTCTAGAATAAATGGCAGAATTTACAAAACTGGCGCGCGCTGAAAATTTTCTGAAAAACTGTCGGGCGCATTTGAGACTGCTGCGATTTTTCTATTATGACTTAGAGTCTGATCTCTGGATATGTTTTAGGACTTTGAGTTACTGAGATTTTGGCGTGTATTTTAAGTCAAACGGACCTGTACTTATTTTTATAAAAATTCTGGAAGTTGACTACATTATTTAAGCTAAATATTATGTGCAATTGACTTTGTTTGACCAAATGGGTTTAATGGGTCAAAATGGGTAACGATCAGTGTAGAAAATTCCCAAACGTCGATTTAAGTAAGTTTAAAGGTTGTGGTGTTTAAAATATAAGTTGTGGCATGTTTTGGTCAAAATGGGTGTTTATGATCCATTTGGGTCATACGAGGCTACTTTGACCCATATGCGAAATTTTGAGAACCAAAGGTATGTAACACATCCCGTATATTGATTTAAGTATGTTTGCATGTTTTGGTGCTTTAAAAATGAGTTTGGGTCAAATTTGGTTTAAAGAAAGTTTTATGACTCATTCGGGTCAAACGTGCATAAATTGATCCATATGCATAATTTTGGAAAACGAAAGTCACCAACACATCTAAAATGTCATTTTTGAGCTGTGATAAAAATTTGGTTAAGTCAGGTCAGCCGGATTCAAATTTGGATCGTCAACCGAAAATTTTAGTATTTTAACAAAATTGTCAAAATGACTCTCGGACCTATTTTGAGGACTCGCAAGTTGAAATCAGTTAAGTTTAGATAAAAACTATTATTTGGTATTGAAAGTATTTGCGACAAACTTTAAAACGATATATTATTTGTATAATTTTGTTGAGTCTAAACAGGTATAAAACAAGCGAGAAAATGGGCAATCGTTGCTGATTTTGAACACTTAACAAAAATTTTATCAGCATTTTATGTTTCGGGGGACTGTTTTCGCGAGGTCATAACTTTAAAACCGTAACTCCGTTTTTGTCAAATAAACTGTCTATAGAAAGGTGGGATGACATACTTTCCAATGGTCACGACCTAAGGTATTATATCAAATTTGGTTGGACCCAAAATCAGCTGCAAAATACTAAAAAATACATATATGTAAATAATATATATTTTTTAAGTAAAAATGAATAACTTAAGTTTGACCTATGTTTGACTACTTGACCTACTAGTGTAATTTTATGCGGTTGTTGACTTGTGTTAATCATGTTGACTGTGTTTGACTTGCGTTCGACTTACATTTGACTTACTTTGACTTGCGTTGACTTTTGTTGACTTTTGCTAAATTTTGCTAAATTTATGAGTCGGACTCGAGCAATAGGACTATACGAACCCTATGACCTGACCTAGCTTGTTAGACATTTATTAACCAACATATATTCTTTAGGATGAGGTCTACGGTTACTTGCATTCCGAGTATTGGTTACATCTACGTGAATTGTTTATTGGGCTACAAAGGTGAGTTTCATTTGCTCCCTTTTTAATTGCTTTTGCAATATATATTTTTGGGCTGAGAATACATGCGCTGCTTTTATAAATGTTTTACGAATTAGACACAAGTACTTAAAATACATTCTACGTTGAGTTGTACCACTGGCATACTTCCCTGTAGCTTGGTAACTAATATTTACATGGGTATTGTAAACGCGAATCCTGTTGATAGATCTATCGGGCCTGACAACCCCAACCGGACTGGACGACCAGTATTCAACGGTTGCACAGTACTTCGTTTCGGTAACTACACTTGGTACGGTGTAGTGAGATTTCATAATAAAGGGAATATGCGACGTTGATTAAATGTTAAGTATGGTTACCAAGTGCTCAACCACTTAGAATGCTTTACATACACTTGCGAGTGTATTATGTTTATGATTATGAAATCTTGTGGTCTATTGAAACTATTGATAACTGTTGTTATGATAAACCTATGAACTCACCAACCTTTTGGTTGACACTTTTAGCATGTTTATTCTCAGGTTTTTCAAAAGTGCTTCCGCTGTTTGCTTGCAATTTGCTCAAGGTGCTACATGGAGTCTTTTATGCCATATTTTCAAAAAGACATTGCATTCAAATATTATTGTTATAATCTGTTATTAAATAAATTGATGATTTAGTCATTTTGTATAAGTTGTCATATATATTTGGGATATGTCTATATTTTGGTAAACTTTCTATGTATAGAAAGTATGTTTAAAAAAAAAAAAATGAATGGAATGTTTTATCAAAACGTATCATATAGAGGTCGAAACCTCGCTGTGGGACCGTAGATAACGTACCGCGTCAATAACGATTTTGGCGGGTCGTTAGAGATGGTATCATGAAAATATATATATTTAAAACATGCTTAAAAGTGTCAACCAAAAGGTTGGTGAGTTCATAGGTTTATCATAATAATCATTTCAGTATGTTAATAGACCACAAGATTTCCGTTTATAAATATATGTACACTCGCAAGTGTATGAAAATATTCTATATGTTGTAGGCACCCGGTAACAAGCCTTAACGTTCATATTTACCCTCTGAAGTACACCAGATCAGGTGTGTTTAAAATAACCTCGAAGTACTAAAGCATCCCATAGTCAGGATGGGGTTTGTCAGGCCCAATAGATCTATCTTTAGGATTCGCGCCTACCGTACATAGACAAGTAGTTTAATGTTACCAAGCTAAGGGTATATTTTTGGTTTAAACCCACATAGAATTAGTTTTAGTACTTGTGCCTACTTCGTAAAACATTTATAAAACAGCGCATGTATTTTCAGCCCAAAAATATATATTGCAAAAGCAATTAAAAAGGGAGCAAATGAAACTCACAATACTGTATTTTGTAGTAAAAATACATATGACAATATTGAACAAGTGTAGAATTGGCCTCGGATTCACGAACCTATATCATTTATATATATATTAACACATATATATTTAACATGTAATAAACATCAAATCCGTTTGTATATATTAATTATATATTACTTATTTAAAATAGAAATGTAATATTTATATAGTTATTATATATGTATATTTTTATATAAATAACTTGTGTTTGTTAAAAAAATAATGATTTTAATGATACTAAAATAGTGTTGGTAATAGTAATAATTAGGTTTAAAAATGAAAACATAAATTTTTGATAATAATACTAGTTGTTTTATTTGAAGTAATAATAATAATGATAATAATAATATTAATAATAATATTAATATTAATAATGATACTAAAAATCATGTTTAATGATAATAATAATAATAATGATAAAAATAATAATAATAAGGATACTTTTAATGATATTAATAATAACAATAAATAATAATAATAATAATAATAATAATAATAATAATAATAATAATAATAATAATAATAATAATAATAATAATAATAATAATAATAATAATAATAATAATAATAATAATAATAATAATAATAATAATAATAATAATAATAAGTAATAATAAGAGTAATATTACTACCATACAAGTAAAAGTTCCAAAAATAACTGTCTATGCCCGGATTCGACCTCAAGACCCCTTGTTTAAACACAAACACACCCAAACCGTTGAACCATCACTCTATTATGGAAAGTCTCGCAAGAATAAATATTTAGATGTATCCAACTCTTTAATATCTTCATAATAAATTCATCATCATCCTCCTTAATCTAACATCTTAATTATCTAACCTCCTCATAAATCATTATGTATCATTATCAATCGGTGATCATTCATTCATCATGGAATCATCTATATCTTGTGTATCATTATCTTAATCAGTATTTTAATTAGTATTTTCTTTCCTCTATCATAAATTTCAATCCTCCACAATTAATCGAACTCGTTGGCCCATCAATCATATTCATACATCCCAAGCATTTTTCTAATTCATAACCGTAACAAACCCTTGTCCAAATGGTTTAAATTCGTCAATTTAAAAGGTAACATCATGGTGGGGTTTGCTTGTTATTAAAATTCGACTAGTGTTCCAATCATTTTGGTGTAATCAACTTAACCACTCCACTTTTTATTAGCACTCACATGCTATACTATTTCCTTCAAATTAGACGGCCAACCTTTGAACAACAATCACTTATATAGTAGTTAAATCACTCTTCAATCACCATGTAAATGATTTAATTTTGTTGGCCATTAAAGAAAAAGAAAACCACAAAAGAACTTGCCTACTACTTTTACCAATTATTTCGGCCAAAGTAAAAGAAAAAGATGTGGCCCAATCGATCCATCTCATCTTATTCTATATCCTTTATTAGTCAAGTTGTACTTTAGATTTTTTGTAGTGGTAGGGTTTATTTGAAAACAACAACCATTTCATTTCCCTTGTTTATTAACACTTCGATAGGTATGATCGTAAATATAAATATAACTGCATCAAAGGTCGCTTACAGTGGTGTTTGATTGATGGTTTGAGGTGTTGATTTGTAGCTGTAAATCGTATCTTGTTTGATCGAGCTAGGTGCATCACAAAAGGTGGTTAAATGGAAGTGGTGGTGGTTTATAATCGTGCATAGAAACAGCATGTTTCGTGGGTTTTCTTGTAGAACAGAAGGTTTGGTTTTTGTCGATGGGGTTCTCAGCCTACAACCGTAACATAGACGTGTGTAATTAGTAGCAGTTAGTGATATTAGAATGATGTTTTCCAGTTGAGATAAGAGGCAGAGGTGGTTTGGTTGTTCATGATGTGATGTGGTGGTGAGGTGATGGTTCCCGAAGGGTTTTCATGGTGGTTAGTGGTTTCATTTTGGACTGGAAACAGAAACAAGAAAGCCCCGTAACAGTAGCTGTAGCAGCAGTAAGTAATGATGGTAAGGTAATGGTTATTTAAGGGTTGATGGGTGTCGAGGGTGAGGTTGATAGGGTAGCCGGTTGGTGTGTTTAAGAAGAAGAGGGTTGAGGCGTATGTATCTGAGGTTGTGGGTTGAACAATAAGCAACAAAACAGTTGCAAACAAAGAAAACGAGTAGCAATTCTCGATTGGTTCTAATGGTTAATGAGTTGTTCTTGGTGGGTTTGTGGTGTGTTTATAGTTGGAAGAACAAGAACACCCCTAGTATTAAATATATGGTGGTTTTAGTGGTAATGGTTTAACATAATAGAAAATAGGAGTGGTTGATTGTTACTTAATGGTAATGAGAATGTCGACCTTCAATGAAGACAACAGAAAGAAACAAAATCATAAAAGTTGAAGCTGACTTTTAACAGAATTTTGGAATTAAAATCGTACCCGTGATCACCTATATCAATTAGTTAGACGGATTGAATAGGAAGATCGTGACATCAAATAGAGTACATGAATATATGTATTTATATATGAAATATATCTGTTTCTTCATAATTATGTGGGGTATATCTTTTGTATATGTTATATTAATTTCAATAACTTAAGTTACTGATATAGATTTATTAATACATCCATTAATATTATAATTTTAAGAAGAATACTAATAATAATAATAATTGTATTAATAATAATAAATTTTTTTATTTTTTTTTTTAAATTCATACCAATAAAAATAAAAATAATAGCAATTAATATATTATTAATGATACTTATGATAATAATACTAATTAGATTAATATTAGGAATATTAATACTTATATATATCAAAATTTATTTATGTATTATCTATTGATATTAATAATATATCTATCATTGACTTAAATAAAATATTTTTATTATTCATGATACTAATAATATTATTAGTTATAATATTATACATATAATTACACTTATTTATTTATATATATAGATATGTTTATAAATATTAATAATTATTTAATAAATATATCAGAAACTTTCAGTTGGTATCAGAGCGGTGGTCTTAGCGAACCAGGTCTTGCATTAGTGTGTCTAACTGATAGTTGTTAAGATGCATTAGTGAGTCTGGACTTCAACCGTGTCTGCATGTCAAAAGTTTTGTTTATCATTTTTAGTCGGAAATCATCTACTTACCATCCTTAGAAAATTACCTGCTTATCATTCTTAGTCTAGACACGTCTTACTGCATTGATTGCATGAATAGTGTATAGACAAAATTCATATCTTAGCGTATCTGCTAAATCATATCTTATCGTATCTATTACCGTAAACTTTTCCTGACATATTCCGTAAATTCCTCCGTAATCTATGAAATCTTTTGATCTATATATATAGATATTCTATGTAGTTAGAATACCACCCGATAGCCGGAAAATCATTTCGTATCGAAAAATCCTTTATCAAATCGTACGAAATGGAATTCGTCATCAGTTCAAGTTCCTCGGATTCCGAAATGGAATCCCACTCAATCTCCGAAAGCAGTGTGACTGGAATGAATCAACCAATCAGCCATCATCTATTCTGGATGAATTGGGGATGGGTTCGTAGCCTCCTTAATCATTGGAGACAAGAAGAAGGCGATCCTTTCCATCCACCACATTGCCATCTTAGCAATGAACCTGAAGCACTTACTAGCTCATTTTAAGGATATTACTTGGAGTTAATCATGGCATATTTTGAAAGACGTTGTCATTGAGTTCATCAAGATTATTATTATGTAAATTATAGTTGGATGTATTATCAAATGGTGTGCATGCCGTCAACTTTCGTTGTAAAGAAAGTTTGTCTTTTAAAAACGAATGCAATGTTTGTAAAATGTATCTTATAGAGGTCAAATACCTTGCGATGTAATCAACTATTGTGAATCGTTTATAATGTATATGAACGGGTCCTTTCAGTTGGTATCAGAGCAAATATATATATATATATATATATATATATATATATATATATATATATATATATATATATATATATATATATATATATATATATATATATATATATATTTGCTCTGATACCAACTGAAAGGACCCGTTCATATACATTATAAACGATTCACAATAGTTGATTACATCGCAAGGTATTTGACCTCTATATGATACATTTTACAAACATTGCATTCGTTTTTAAAAGACAAACTTTCTTTACAACGAAAGTTGACGGCATGCACACCATTTCATAATACATCCAACTATAATTGGCTTAATAATAATCTTGATGAACTCAATGACTCGAATGCAACGTCTTTCAAAATATGTCATGAATGACTCCAAGTAATATCCTTAAAATGAGCTAATGCACAGCGGAATATTTCTTTAATACCTGAGAATAAACATGCTTTAAAGTGTCAACCAAAAGGTTGTTGAGTTCATAGGTTTATCATAACAATCATTTCAATATATTAATAGACCACAAGATTTCCGTTTATAAGTATATGTACACTCGCAAGTGTATAAAAGTATTCTATAAGTTGTAGGCACCCGGTAACAAGCCTTAACGTTCATGTTTTACCCTCTGAAGTACACCAGATCAGGTGTGTTTAAAATAACCTCGAAGTACTAAAGCATCCCATAGTCAGGATGGGGTTTATCAGGCCCAATAGATCTATCTTTAGGATTCGCGCCTACCGTACATAGACAAGTAGTTTAATGTTACCAAGCTAATGGTATATTTCTGGTTTAAACCCACGTAGAATTAGTTTTAGTACTTGTGCCTATTTCGTAAAACATTTATAAAACAGCGCATGTATTCTCAGCCCAAAAATATATATTGCAAAAGCAATTAAAAGGGAGCAAATGAAACTCACAATACTGTATTTCGTAGTAAAAATACATATAACGTCATTTAATAAGTGCAAGGTTGGCCTCGGATTCACGAACGTATCAATATTGAGATTCAATATTGCAGGAAAGTACGTAGACGCAACGGAGATGATAAACACTAGATTGACCTCACGAGCATACCTATGAACCATACCCATCACCTCCATAGCTATAACTCATAATTTCCTTAGCTTCGACTCATTCAAAAAAACTATTTTTATCATCCATAATTAAATAATTAATTATACTATTACATGTATAATTAAATATTATTAATACTATAATATTTTATAGTATAATTAAATATTCAAAAATAAAATAATAATATTTATATATATTAATATATATACTAATATGAGTTAAATAAAATTCGTTAGAAACAAACAAATTAATTATGAGAAAATTTGTTATTCACTTTAATATATTCACTTTAATAATATGTCATTATTAATATATTAAGAATAAATATTATTATATTATTAATATGAGTATATATTAATAATAATAAGTATATCCGTTAGCATAATATAATAAGTACTAATGAAATTGGTATATAAAGTTATGTAATTTCTAAAGTCTTTAGGGATTATTCAGTTCTAGTTTCAACCGTAAATCAAATGAGTTTAATTTAATATTAACTCATTAAATCTATGTTACATTTGAAGAAAATATGCACATATATATTTTCATAAAGACTGTAATAAAATTCTGTTGTACAAAATATTAATTGTGAAATTTTTAACGGGTAGGTAATACCCGAGAGATATATAAATTCACAATTAATATATTACATTTTTCGAAACTGATTCAGCAATCATCAACTATACTCCCTACTTTCACAACAATATCCATTCTTTCATATAAATCAAAACAATCATACTCATTCAAATTCAATTACATATTCTGATTTTGAAATCGCATAATTCAATTCGAAATATAACCAGTATCATCACTCTTAGATTCCTATATCTTTCAAAGCTATACTTTGACTTCAAAACTGTGTTAGAACATCATATGTATTAACGATTACAACATGTGCTCAAACCCTTCGAAATTCCTGAAGAAACTTCAACTAAGGAACAATCGAGATGATGATCCAACCACATGTTACCCACAGTTATACACCTGAAAAACTCTCAAAACCCAAGTCATAGTTCGACACGTATCCGTGTTAGACCCTTTGGCATTTACTAGCTAACATAACTTTTCAATTCCGTTTAAAAATAGACAGTTTTGTCACAGCTCCAGCAAGTCAACTTCAACTTCTCAATCAAAAAAAGTCTTATTATAACCTCGATAGATACATTGCCCTTTTGCCAACGTTACCGGGGAATCGTTTACATTCACCACATTAGCAATAAACTTACCAACACCTTCACTGATCTTTGACTTTCCAAAAAAAAAAATCATTATAATTATCGAAACCCTATCATATACTCATTCGTACCTTATAACAAGAATTGCCATACCAATTATTGAGAATCAGCAATCAGTATTTTGAAACCTCGCAGCATGTCTACATCAATAATTACATATACACACAACGTCTACCTCCAAGACTTACATTCTTTGAATGAGAAATTTCTGAAAAACACCCTAAACTGCGAACCAGTTTTCGAAATTTTGAAAAATGCTGATGAAGCAGCAAAAACTGTAAACGACCTTAACAGTAAAAAGTTGGATGATAAAGGATAGTATATTGGCAAAGCTCAGAAAAAGAGAAGCTTTGGAACTGGAAAACGGATTGAGCAAAGTATGAAGGAGGCTGTGGACAAATCATAAAGGCTGAACCTGCCTTCAAAGAATCCAAATGATTCAGTACTTGCTGAAGTCATTAACGAATACCTTGCTCCTGACTCTAAACCCCTGCGGACAATATCCTTCATCATCCTCTGATAT
Organism: Rutidosis leptorrhynchoides; assembly: GCF_046630445.1. Taxonomy (NCBI): domain Eukaryota; kingdom Viridiplantae; phylum Streptophyta; class Magnoliopsida; order Asterales; family Asteraceae; genus Rutidosis; species Rutidosis leptorrhynchoides. Next base: position 482,494,283 of record NC_092334.1, on the reverse strand, counting down.
TAGACATTCTAAGATATCATCGTATCTTTCATTATAAATATCATCCATACTTCTGAAGATATTTTTATAATAATTCTTATCTGAAATCATTTACCTCTTCGCGCTATCTGTATTATATCATAAAAGAAACTATTTTAGTTTCTAAATTCTGAAACATTCGAGTTTAAAATAGGAATATTCTTGAAGAAGTGTTGGGAGCTGAAGCATGAGTTAGTATAATATAATGACACTTGATCAACGTGATTATATTACAGTAATTCATGCTGAGTTTCTAAATGAAACATGATGATTCACAGATCATAACGTCATCATGTGCTATGTTACACGACTCTTGTATTCTCTTTGATCTCTAAATATCAAGAAAATATTTCTTGATGATTCGGCCTTTTCCGAGGTATTCTGGTAATTTGACAAGTCAAGATCGTGTCATTACAATTTCCTTCCTAGAACATTAACAATGTTCATTCCGAAATTTATATCTGCGAATTCTGGACCATTACAAGAGGTGCTTAATCGCAAGAAGAAGAAACGAAAGGACAAAGCTCCGAACTAGAAATGGGAGTATAAATCATAGCAAATAGAAGAGAGCATTAACTGTGGATGACAATGATTATAGAAGAAGCAAGGACTTTGAAATATAAGAGAAGATATAAAACCCAACAACAACCCAGAAATCACAAACCGTATATATCAATGCATATAGCAATATAAAGACACGGGAGAACTAAAAACACTATAAAACCAAGAGTATAGTAGAAGTAAATAGATTCTTCCGGAGGCAGATGAAAAAGAAGAGCGACAGATATGAAAGTGAGGAGTATATCAAGAATCAGCACTGGATGAAGCATATTGACAAATACTTTAAAATATGAGTTGAGAAGGTGTGAGTTGTAAGAAAACAAATGAGGTGGATTTATAGTGAAATATCCGACAGAGAAATCAAAATGGATTATCGCATTAATTCGAAGAGGATCATAATTTCCTTAATCGCCGAATAATCAAATCCAATATAGATTACAAAGATTTTCTTTTCGGAGATCAATCGTGATGACGTCAAAAGATACGACGAATCACTATTATCTTATTTCATTCATTTACGATAACTTCACTCATACGCTTCGAGTAATCGAATTATTTTATCCATTCTTCTTGAACATGATAAAACTCTATAATCGTTATAATAACATTCTCATTGTTAGTCATGACGACCTCTATCAAATTTCGGGGACGAAATTTCTTTAACGGGTAGGTACTGTGACGACCCGGAAATTTCCGACCAAATTTAAACTTTAATCTTTATATTATTCAGACACGATAAGCAAAGTTTGTTAAGTTAAATCTCAAGAATTTTAAACTGTGTTCATACATTCATTATAACCTCGACCAAATTCCGACGATTCACGAACCGTTATATATAAATAGATATGTATATATATATATATATATTATAACTTGAGAATATTAATAAAGTATTAAACGTATAATACTTTACACGAACGTATTTGTTTCAATATGATTTTCGACGAAAAAAAATATATTAAATGATTGAATTATCAGAAACATTGAATTATGATTGCAAGTCTCTGTTGAGAGGTCCACTATGATTTGAGAAAATCTATTCCTCTTAACGATATTCAGAATAATTTGTAAAGCTATTTATAAATAAAAACAAAGTGTGTCATTTACGAAAGTTAGACAAAAGTTAGTGGAGAATTGGTTTCCATAATATTCTATTAATCTATTTTCAAACGTACAAAGACGTTTTCAGTTTAAAAAGAACTTTATTATTAAAACGTATATAACTTTTATAAATATCTAGAATCACTTTTGACAACTCATTACTTAAACAGTATAATAAATATAACGATATTTATATTTTATTTCATTAAATATATATAACGATTTAAATTAATATTATATATATTTATACACGTATTATACATACATAGTTTTTTATACTTTTACTATACTTTAACTTTATCTTTACTTTACTTTTACTTTACTTTAACTTTATAATTCATACTTTAATAATTCACTTTAATAATTCATACTTTAATAATTCACTTTAATAATTCATACTTTAATAATTCACTTTAATAATTCATACTTTAATAATTCACTTTAATAATTCATATTTTAATAATTCACTTTAATAATTCATACTTTAATAATTCACTTTTATAATTCAAAAATCTATTATAAATAGAATTCAATAGGTTTCATTATTTCATAGAAATTTGAAAATATATTTCTCTAAACTCTCTCAATTGATATATATATATATATATATATATATATATATATATATATATATATATATATATATATATATATATATATATATATATATATATATATATATATATATATATATATATATATATATATATATATATATATATATATATTTGCTCTGTATTATTTCAAGATATTATTAGTATACATAAAATATTACGACGGAGTGCTGTCCGAGTGATTTCAACAGGTCACCCATCCTGGTAGTGTTCTAGCTCGAGCACGCTTAACTACAACGTACTCACACTTCTGCTCAGCCTGTGGTCCCAAAACGCGTTGTGTCATTTAAGCGTGAGTATTACCTTATAATCCCATGATCACTCATGCCCGTAGGCGATTTGGGATTTGCCTAGGGTGTTACATTCACCCCCCCTTAGGACTCATCGTCCTCGATGAGGTTTGCCCCACCACCCCCAACGACACATGAGTGGCTCTGATACCATTCTGTAACACCCCAGCTTAACATGACCACAATATTGTCCGCTTTGCCCGCAGGCGCACGGCTTTTTCTTGGCGACCACACACGAGAAACACTTTCCCAGGAGGTCACCCATCCTGGTAGTGTTCTCGCTCGAGCACGCTTAACTACAACGTACTCACACTTCTGCTCAGCCTGTGGTCCCAAAACGCGTTGTGTCATTAAAGCGTGAGTATTACCTTATAATCCCATGATCACTCATGCCCGTGGGCGATGTGGGATTTGCCTAGGGTGTTACATTCACCCCCCCTCAGGGACTCATCGTCCTCGATGAGGTTTGCCCCACCACCCCCAACGACACATGAGTGGCTCTAATACCATTCTGTAACACCCCAGCTTAACATGACCACAATATTGTCCGCTTTGCCCGCAGCCGCACGGCTTTTTCTTGGCGACCACACACGAGAAACACTTTTCCAGGAGGTCACCCATCCTGGTAGTTATTAGTTTTAGTACTTGTGCCTACTTCGTAAAACATTTATAAAACAGCGCATGTATTCTCAGCCCAAAAATATATATTGCAAAAGCAATTAAAAAGGGAGTAAATGAAACTCACCATACTGTATTTTGTAGTAAAAATACATATGATGACATTTAACAAGTGTAGGGTTGGCCTCGGATTCACGAACCTATATCATTTGTATATATATATATATATATATATATATATATATATATATATATTAAAACACGTACTTATTTAACAAATATATCTATATTAATATTAATGTTATACTTTTTATATTGACAACTTATATACTTTTTATATAGTTAAATAAGAAAAATTATAAATTTTGTTATGTTATACGTATTAAAAATATTATTAGTAATGATAAAATTGATAATAATAATAATAATAATAATAATACTAATAATAATAATGATAATAATATTAATGATCCTATTAATGATAATAATAAAAAAATATAGTTTTAAAAATGATAATTTTTAATATAAATGGTACTAATAATAATTTCAATAATGATAATAATAATAATAATAATAATACTAGTAATAAAAATAATGATAATAATAATAATATTAATAATAATAATAAATTATGTTTAGTGATAATAATAATAATGATAATAATAATAATGATACCTTTAATAATATGACACTTTTAATTAAAATGATAATTTTATTTATAATGATAACTTTAATATTAATACTCTTAATAATAATAATAATAATAATAATAATAATAATAATAATAATAATAATAATAATAATAATAATAAAAATAATAATAAAAATAATAATAATAATAATAAAAATAATAATAATAATAAAAAGGAGTAATAAGTAAACTACCTCAATGAAGTAGCCCTTAAAAATGCCCAAGTTCGGGGTTGAACCCGCGACGTCCCGCTAACCCGATAACATAATACGTAACCATATTCGAATCATTATCGTATATTCATACTCCCTTTATTATCGTGATTTCATAATACTCGACCCTATTCCTAGTCTTCAATATCGCGTAACCATTTCATGTAACATCATTCATTTCATAATGTTAACTTCATATTACTAAATATATGTTGTTGGGTCTAAATGCAACAAGATAAACGGCAGCCCACAAAAAAAAGATGGTATGGATATCGGCCCAACAAAATATATAATCAATAGGCTAGTGTCTCGGGCCATCAACAAGTGCACGAAGAAAAAAAAAATATAGTACCGGCCCAAATATCAATTCAACCGATTTCATGATATATGTTTGGTGGATTTTTAGAAATCGGTGCATGGTATAAATAAATAAAAGAATGCTTCACGTGTTTCTTGTCTCACTTTTTGTCCCACTTCTTGTCCCACTAGAGCATATAATAGCAAGTGGTGTAGTTGCTTTAAATTTGTACGTCAAAATCATAGAGAAAAGAACATATAGTAGTTACATTATAGGCATGCATTGATCACGGATATTTCGATATTTACTTTATGATTGTTTTGAGTGGATTTTGGGATCACGAAGAAAGAACAAGAAAGGAGGTGGTTGTAGGAGTGAAGAGGGTGATGGTTCGGTTTCAATTGTTGTCGAAAGGTGGTCACCGAATGGTGGTGATGATGATGATCGGCTATAGTGGTTGTTTACGGTTGTGGGTGACGTTGTAGTGATGGAAGGTGGTGAATGTTGATAAATAAAAAATAGAAACATAAAAATAGATATAGTAGTCGCATGAAGGAAGGCTGAAAGTGATGAAATGGAGATCATGGTTGAGGTGTTTTATGTTGACAGCAGATAGAAGTAGGAGTGGGTTTGTGATGGTTACATGGTGTAGTAAATAAAAAAATAATAATAATGTGACAAGATGTTGTTTGCCAAATGTAAGTCACGCATAAATGAGATTTTAAATGATACCATGTTTAGTAGCAGCAATACTTAAACCAACTAAAGATAGTATATATTAGATATGTCATATAATAATAAAAGTGGATTAAGATCGATAACTGGTTTTGTTTGATATTGATAAAGCGGTCGACCAGTTGGATTTTAGTAGACAGGAAAACGAATATTGAAAAGAAAAAAAATAGTATTAGCTCGTGATGTATAAACCTTATTCAAAATTAAACAAGATTCATTTTCATACACATCAACAAAGTGCATACATATTCAAAATCCAACCAGCAGTAGTTTTCATTATTAGTTATTAAAATTAAAAAAAATTAACGAATATTCAAAATGGTTTTCATACACACCTCAAAATGTGTTCATGATTCTTGTTTCTTAGACCAATAATTTCATTCTTTGCTAGCATATAAAGAAATTTCACAGTGCACCATTAACAGGAACCATAGAAATAATTTTGTAACAATCATTAAACAAGTGGGGTTAATAATAATCTATATTTAGAATTTACAACGAAAAAAAAAATAGTTAACAGCCGACACTTTTTAATTGGAATAATATATCATGATCTATTGCTAATGAGTGGCAGATAAAAGTCTTTAGAAAAATACCATTTTTTTTAAATTTACTATATTTATTTATTTTGGTCAATATGGTATAAAATTCGATCACTAACTATTAATTACTTTAATTATTCACTCCCAACCCCAAGTAAAATATAAGAAGTTTTAAAATTTAATAAATAGTTCAAACTTTTTGAGACTCAACTTTACAGACTTTGCTTATCGTGTCGAAATCATACAAAGATTAAGTTTAAATTTGATTGGAAATTTCCGGGTCGTCACAGTACCTACCCGTTAAGAAATTTCATCCCGAAATTTGTGTGAGGTGGTCATGGCTAACAATAAAAATATTTTCATGACGAATATGAGTGATTTAATAGAGTTTTATCATTATTGATTAATATAGATAAAACGATTCGATTACTTGAAGCGTATGAGTGAAGCTATCGCAAAAGATTGAAATAGGAAAAATAAAGATTCGTCTTAACTTTTGACACAGTCAGGGTTGAATTCCGGAATTCAAGGGATTTAAAGAAAATCTAGGAAATCTGTAAGATCTGATTATTCGGGATTTAAGGAAATTAAGATCTCTTTAATTAAATGCGATAATCTGTTTCAATTTTAACGTCTGATACTCCCACTATAAATGAACCTCTTTCGTTCCATTATTTTCCATAACTCTCAACTTTTATACTTCAGTTCATATTTTCGAAACATTTGCCAAATTATCAGAAGTCACTGGAAAAGATGGAATTATCAGAAAAATATGTTCTTGATTTGGTTTAGAGATTTAATAGAATGTAAGAGTCGTGTAACCTGGCACATGATGACGTTATGGTCTGTGAATCATCACGTTCCATTAAAACTTAGCATGACTTACTGTAATATAATCACGTTGATCAAGTGTCATTATATTATACTAACTCATGCATCAGTTCCCAACATTACTTCAATAACATTCATATTTTAAGCTCGAAAGTTTACAGAATATAGAAACTAACAGTTTCTATATGATGTAACACTGATAGCACGAAGAGATTAATAATTTCAGATAAGAATAGTTATGAAAAATATCTTCAGAAATATGGAGAATATTTATAATGAAAGATACGATGATATCTTGGAATTTCTAATATCGAAGGATGGTGAAAAAAATTTGTCCGCAAGAGTTTGGAGTCAAAAGCAAGGTATTCGCTAAAGATTTCATCAGAAACAGAATCATCAGGATTCTTAATGTACAAGTTTAGTTCTTGTGTTGTGTTTAGAGACTCCTTCATAGTTTGCTCAATCCGTTTTCCAGTTTCAACTTTTTTTGAGCTTTTCCAACATACTATTCTTTATCATTAAACTTCCGACGATTAAGGTCGTTTACGGTTGTCTATAGTTTCTGCTGCTTCATTCAGCTTTTTCAACATTCAGAGTATTGATTTGTAGACTGAGTGCTGTTCAGAATTTTCAGAATGAAAGACCATAATTCTAAAAGATAAATGTTATACATACAACTGTTGATGTAGATATGCTGTGCATTTTCAAAGTACTGATTGCTGATTCCCGATAATTGGTATGGCAGTTCTCGTTACAAGATGCGGATGAGTATATGATAGGGTTTCAATGAATAAATATAATGATTTATCGGAGAGATTTAAACCAAAAAGCAATGAGGTTGCTGGTACATCTGCTGGTAATACGGTAGAATATGAAAGATTCCCCGGTAACAATAAAAGAGTACGCATATATATCAAGGTTATAATAAGGTTGTTTCGAATGAAAGTCGAAGTTGACTTGCTGGAGCTGTGACAAAATTGGCTAATTTGAAAAAGAACTGCAAAGTTATTTTGGGTAATAATAACACTAAAGGAATTAGCAAAGCTACGTGTTAAACGTTTACTCAGTTTTTGAGAGTTTTCAGGTGCATAACTATACGCATCAATCTTTCTTTCTGTAGATGAAGTGTGGTTGGTTCATCCTCTCGATTGAGGTGTTTTCAAGAAACATGAAAGGTTTGCACGCAGATTGTAATTGTTGAGATACAAATGAGGTTTAAGATGAAATCAAGTGGCAAACTTGAAGAATTATTTAGTTTTATATGTTATAATCAATATTTTAATTCATTTTAATTGTCCAATGTTGGCAGTCCACAGTCGATAGTACACAGTTAATAGTCCAATAATTCATATATAATTTAATATATAATATTCGAATTAAATAATACGTATCGTGACCCGTGTACATGTCTCAGACTCGATCACAACTCAAACTATATATATTATTGTAGAATCAACCTCAACCCTGTATAGCTAACTCCAACATTATTGCATATAGAGTGTCTATGGTTATTCCAAATAATATATATAGATGCGTCGATATGATATGTCAAAACCTTGTATACGTGTCACGATATTTAAAGTGCGTAAAATAAATAACATAAATTAAATGACGATAAATAAAATTACGAGAATTAAAATGCGATAAATAAATTGCGATAAAATAAAATGTAATACGGAATTAACAGTTAGCTAGGAACAGTTAGCTAGGATCTTGTTAGCGTGGTTTCTTAATAAAATTTCTTATAATTAATTAGTCTGTTTCAAATCAATTTTTATTGTGTCCATTATTTCTTCATTATGCCACTTGTTGGATTATGATAGGTCAAAATCCAAATATGAAATTGAGTTTGAATGAAAATAGTTATTCTTTGGTGAACGGATACGTATATCGGTGGTTGTAAATAGGATAGTAAATGATCATTGAATCAAATTCGAAGAATGTACGGTGTAATTTATTAATGTGAAATCTAAATATTCCTCGGGTATTACCTACCCGTTAAAATATTTTCACCATTAACAGTTTGTACGAAAGAATTTTTAATTACAATCTTTATGAAAACATATATACATATATATTTTCTTCAGATGTAATCATGGATTTAATGAGTCAATTATGATATTAATCTCATTTGATTTATCGTTAGAACAAGAATATATAATCTCTAAACCATTAGAGATTACATAATCGCTATGTCAAACAAGGATAATTGATGTAGAACGTCATGTAGAACGATGATTATGCTCGAGGTATAGATTGTGGTGTTGAGGCGTGTGATGTTGAAACTTAAGTTGTTGGTAGTACTGGTTATGCTGCTGGTGCTGCTGATGTTGCTGAAGCTGGTACGTTTTGCACCATATTTTCCAAAGCTACAACTCGAGCGTGAAATTCGTTGACTTCTTCTATTATTCTGGAATGATTGGCGGTTTGGACAAGGGAATGGATAAGGTTTAGAATTTGAGATATTATATAATCGTTGCGAGATATTCTGGAAATGAGAGTGAAGATGGTGTTTCGAACTGGTTCGTCGGTAAGTGCTTCAGGTTTTTCGCCAAGAGGTGAATTCGGTTGGTGGAAGGAAAGGATCGCCTTCTTCTCGTCTCCATTGATTAAGTCAACTACGAACACATCAGATGAATTGAGGATGGATGAATGGGTGATTCATTCTGGTGACGCTGCTTTCGGAGCTTAGGTGAAATTCCATATCGAAATCCGAGGGACTTGAACTAGTGGTGAGTTCCATTTCGTACGATTAGATAAAGGGTTTTTGATATGAAATGATTTTTCGAATATCGGATGATATTCTAATTACATAGAATACCTATACATAGTACAGGAGATCCCGTAGATTACGGAGGGAATTAAGAAAACGTGTCAGACAAGACTTAATGTGATGGAATGTGAATTTGTCTGTACACCGTCTATGCAATAATTGCAATAAGACGCGCCGAGACTGAAAATGACAAGTAGATATTTTTCGACAAATGGTGGTAAGCAAACGCTTTTAACATGCAGACCAGGTTCAATTCTAGACTCATTAACATAACCTAACAACTACTAGGTCGAAGTCCAGACTCATTAATGCATCCTAACAACTACTAGTTAGACACACTAATGCAAGACCTGGTTCGCTACGACCACCGCTCTGATACCACCTGTAACGACCCTCATATATCATAATTTATTAATAATGATATATGAGATATGTTCGTTAAACATTACATTAACATATATTAACATCAATATAATATATATAATATTAATATATATATTATATATTATAATATATTATTATATAGTAATATATTATAATATTAATATTCTTGCATTACTGAATTATATTAATAATAATTTTATATATAATGATATTAACATATATTAACATCAATATATGTTAATATCATTATATATTAACATATATTGATGCTATAATTAATATTTGAGAGTTTTTTATATATATATAAAATATATATATATATATATATATATATATATATATATATATATATATATATATATATATATATATATATATATATATATATATATTTTATCTAATGTCTTTATATTACTTTAATATCATATATATCATATATATTAATGATATATATGATATTAAATTATAATTGATATTGTAGTATAATATTTATAGTGGTGTTTTTTTTATCAGTAATATAATTATTAACAATAATACCTTATTTAAAAGAATTAAGAATTTTAATTATTAACAATCTTGATCAATATTAATATAATTTTAGTGTTACTATCAATATTGATTTTACAAACAATGATATATATATATATATATATATATATATATATATATATATATATATATATATATATATATATATATATATATATATATATATATATATATATATATAAAAACATATTTAAAATATATATAACATAACAAAAATTTCTAGTTTTATATACAGAATGAATTTATGAGACGTATATATATTATTAATATAAAATAATATGATTAGTAAATCATATATATATATATAAATTTATTCGATTACGATTATGTGTATTAATAAATATCCAAATAATATAGGTTGTGAATCCGAGGCCAACCTTATACTTGATCAATGATGCTATATGTATTTTTACTACAAAATACATTAGGTGAGTATATAGTTCCCTTTTAAACTCTAAATATTTTGGGCTGAGAATACATGCGCTGTTTTAATAAATGATTTACGTTATGGACACAAGTGATCAAAAATAAATTCTATGTTGAGTTGTACCATGGCATATTTCTTTATACTTGGTAGCTAATATTTACGTGAGGAGCGTAAACGCGAATCCTGTTGATAGATCTATTGGGCCTGACAACCCCAACCGGGCTGGACGACCAGTTTTAAACGGTTGCACAGTACTTCGTTTCGTTACTACAATTGGTACGGTGTAGGGTTTATTTAAGAATATGCTGCTGTGATTTAAATGTTAAGTATGGTTACCAAGTGCTCAACGACTTTTCATACACTTGCGAGTGTATTATGTATGTATATGAAATCTTATGGTCCATAGTTATAACGCTGCTAGCATCAAACCTATATATCTCACCAACTTTATGTTGACGTTTTAAAGCATGTTATTCTCAGGTGCGAATTAAGTCTTCCGCTGTGCATTAGCTCATACTAAAGACATTACTTGGATTCGATCATCGCAATGGAACCAAATGTTGAAGACTTTGTTCAGGTGGATAAGGACGGGTCTTTACAGGTGGTATCAGAGCGGTGGTCTTAGCGAATCAGGTCTGCATTAGTGTGTCTAACTGGTAAGCTGTTAGGATACATTAGTGAGTCTGGACTTTGACCGTGTCTACATGTCAAAAGTTTTGCTTATCATTTCTAGTCGGAAATCATCTGCTTATCATCCTTAGGAAATTGCCTGCTTATCATTCTTAAGTCTAGACACGTCTTACTGCATTTAGTGCATCCATAGTGTAAAGACAAAACCCATATCTTAGTGTATCTGATAATTCATATCTTAGCACATCTGTAGACTTGCCTGACATATGCCGTAAATTCCTCTGTAGTTTACGAAATCTTTAGGATTATATATATATAGATATTCTATATAGTTAGAATATCATCCGATATCTGAAAATCATTTCACATCGAAGATCTCTTCCATCCACCAAATTGCTCTCTTGGCGATGAACCTGAAGCACTTACCGGCGAACTTGTTCGAGAAACTATTTTTTTCTCTCATCTCTAGAGTATCTCGTCACGATTATATACTTTCCCATATTTCGAATCTTGTTCATTCGATCGCTCCAACCGCCAATCATCTCGGTATAATAGAGGAAGTCAATGAGCTTCGCGCTCGAATAGTGGCTTTGGAGAACCTGGTGCGAAGGTTACAAACACCAGCAGCAGCACCGGCAGCATAACCAGTACCGCCAGTAACATCAATATCGCAAGATTCAGTACCAGCAGCATAATCAGCACCATCATCATCAACGCCAATAGTACCCTTATCACCCTCAACCACAATCGCGTCGTAAATCTCAACATCACAATCTATACCTTGGATATCAACATCACACGCCTCAATATCACCATCTGTACTTCGAGTATGACCTTCGTTCTACATATTGTTCTACATCGAGTATCTTCGCTTTACATATCGTTCTACCTCATTTATCTTGTGCGACATGACAATTATGTAATCTCTAATGTTTTAGAGATCATGTAATCTAGTAATAACGATAAATCAAATGAGTTTAATATCCTATTGGCTCATTAAATTCATAATTACATCCGAAGGAAGTATATATGCAAGTATATTTTTATAAAGATTGTAATTAAAAATTTGTTCGTACAAACTGTTAATGATGAAAAATATTTTAATGGGTAGGTAGTACCCGAGGAATATTTAGATTTCACATTAATAAGTTACACTGTACATTCTTCGAATCTGATTCAACAGTCATTTACTATCCTACTTACAACTATCGATATACGTATCCGTTCACCGCAGAACAACCATTTCCATTCAAATTACATATTTGGATTTTGACCTATCAGAATCCAACAAGTGGCATAATATTGGACAAAATAAAATTTGTTAGAAACAAACGGATTAACTAATTGAAATATTGTTAAGATTCCACGCTAACTGTTTCTAGCTAACTGTTCCCAGCTAACTGTTAATTCCGTATTACATTTTATTATCGCAATTTACATTCTCGCAATTTTATTTATTGTCATTTAATTTCTGTTATTTACTTTTACGCATTTTAAGTCGGGACATATGTACACAATACGTCGGATTAATTCTGAGACAATACGTTGTACACGGGTCATGATATATATTTATTTATTTTACGCACTATAAATAACGGGACACGTATACAAGGTTTCGACCTATCATATCGACCCATCTATATATATATTTCGGAACAACCATAGACACTCTATATGTGAAGGTAGGGAGTTGGCTATACAGGGATGAAGTTGATTCCAAAATATATATATGGTTTGAGTTGTGATCAATACTGAGACCGGTACACGGGACACGATATGTATTAATTAATTATATATTAAATTATATATGAATTCATTGGACTATTGGACAATTGGACTATTGGACTGCTAACTTTGGACAATTAAAATGAATTAAAATATTGATTATAACATATGAAACTAAATAATTCTTCAAGTTTGCCACTTGATTTCATCTTAAACCTCATTTGTACCTCGACAATTACAATCCGCGTTCAAATCTTTCATGATTTTCTAAAACACCCCGAACGGGAGGATGAAATCGCCACACTTCATCTACGAAAGAAAAGATTCTTGCATATAGCTATACACCTGAAAAATCTCGGAGATTGAGTCAACGTTTAACACGTAGCAGTGTTAATTCCTTTAGTGTTATTATTACCCAAAATAACTTTGCAATTCCTTTCCAAATTAGCCAATTTTGTCACAGCTCCAGCAGAACAACTTCGATCTTTCATTCGAATAAAGTCTTATTATAACCTTGATACATACGACTGGCTTTCCTCATCATCACCGGGGAACCTTTCATATTCCATCATGTTATTATTAGTGTTTAATCATCTAAAAACACAATTCTTCTGAAACCACCTCGGTTTGATAACCAATGACCCAGATCTATTAATTTTGAGAATGCTGACGAAGCAGCATGTTGTAGATGGTCTTAATGGCCAAAAGTTGATGATAAAGAATGAAGTATTGGAAACACTCAATAGAAAATTTAGTACCGAAAAGCGGATTACGCGAAATTATGAAGGAAGCCGTAGACAAATCACAAAGAATAAGTTTGACTTCAAAGAATCTAAATAATTCAGTGTCAACGGAAATCCTTAGTACGTACCTTGCTCCTTACTCTAAAACCTTTGCGAATAATATTCTTTATCATCATCATTATCATAAATATTCTAAGATATCATCATATCTTTCATTATAAATATCCTCAATATTTCTGAAGATATCTTTATAACTATTCTTATCCGAAATCATTCATCTCTTCGCACTATCTGTGTCATATCATAAAAGAAACTATTTTAGTTTCTAAATTTTGAAACCTTCGAGTTTAAAATATGAATGTTTTGAAGTAGGGTTGGGAACTGATGCATGAATTAGTATAATATAATGACACTTGATCAACGTCATTATATTACAGTAAGTCATGTTGAGTTTCTAATGGAATGTGATGATTCACAGTACCATCATCATGTGCCATGTTACACGACACTTACATTCTATTTAATTTTCCAAAAATATCAAGAAAAATATTTTTTGATGATTCGGTCTTTTCCAGGATAATCTGGTAATTTGACAGTCAAAATCGTGCCATTACCATTTCTATCTTAAAGCATTAACTATGTTCATTCCAAATTTCATACCTACGAATTCTGGATCATTGCTCGCTTGACTCGAGGACGGGAAGAAGAAACGAAGGGACAAAGCCCCAAAATAGAAATTGAAGTAAAAATCGCAGCAAATAGGAGAGAGTATTAACTGTGGATGATAATGATTATAGAAGACAGAAGCAGGAACATCGAAGTATAAGGGAAGATATAAAACCCAACAATCACTCAGGATTTACAAACAGTGTGTATCAATACGTATTGCAACGTAAAGACACGGGAGAATTAAAAACATTATAATTCCGAGGAAATGATAGAAGTTAATAGATTCTTCTGGCAGTAGATGAAAGAGAAGAATGAAAGATATGGAAGTTAGAAGTATAACAAGAATCAGAACGGGATGGAGCATTTTAGGAAATGCTTTGAGGTATAAATTGAAAGAGAAAGGATAGGAGATGTGAGGTATGGAAGTAAGGAAGGGAAGAAGGTGGATTTATAGTGAAATGTCCGACAGAGCAATCAAAACAGATTATTGCATATAATCAAAGAAGATCCTGATCGCCGAAGAATCAAATCTTATTATGTAAGATTTTCTTTAAATCCCTTAAATCCCGGAAGTCAGTAGTAACTACGTCATCGATTGAAACGAATATATCTACTCATTTCATTCTTTTGTGATAGCTTCATTCGTGCGCTTCACTTGGTCGAATCGATTTATCTATATTTCTCAAAACAGATAAAACTCCATTATTATCTCATACATGTCATGAAAATATTTCTATTGTTATCCATGACAATCTCTATCAAATTTCGGGGACGAAATTTCTTTAACGGGTAGGTACTGTAATGACCCGGAAATTTCCGACCAAATTTAAACCCTAAACTTTATATATTTCTGACACGATAAGCAAAATCTGTAATGTTGAGTCTAGAAAGTTTGAAATCTATATTCGGATAATTAGTTACCCTTTGATCATGCCTGACGATTCACGAACAACTTTGTATAGCAAATATGTAAATATATATATATATAATTATAAGTATATACATATAATAAATGGAATTAAGAGAATACCTTTAGTCAATTAGAATTAATTAAGTAAAATAATAAACAG
Source organism: Rutidosis leptorrhynchoides (assembly GCF_046630445.1). Classification (NCBI taxonomy): domain Eukaryota; kingdom Viridiplantae; phylum Streptophyta; class Magnoliopsida; order Asterales; family Asteraceae; genus Rutidosis; species Rutidosis leptorrhynchoides. Next base: position 482,478,802 of record NC_092334.1, on the reverse strand, counting down.
AATAATTAAATATTATCAAAATGAACAAATATATATGATCCTTATTAATTATGATTATATGTTAATATATAAATAAAATATATATATATATATATATATATATATATATATATATATATATATATAATTGTTATGTATAAGTTATTATATTAACTTAATTAATAAAAATAATTATTTTTAATTTTTATCAATGTTCTTATTAATATTATTATGATATTAATATCACTACTATTTATATGATTATCATTAATATTAGTTTTATTAACATTATTAGATACGAAACTTGATACAAATAATGTGATAAAATTTATAACATTATTATTATCGCCAATAAAATAAGTATTATTATTATTTATATTGTTATTACTAAATTATCATTATTATAATAATGACTTAAGTTAATAATATGATTATTTTATCATTAGCATTATATTGATATTATTATTATTACTCTATTAAAATTTTAAATTAATAACAGCATTATAATGTTTATTTAATACTAAAATTAAGTTTAGAAATACAGAAATATACTACAAATATATATAATTATACAATTATACAATTTATACAATTATATAATTATTATACAGAAATATATACGTATATACTACAAATAATTTATATGTTTACGTATTCAGTTCTTAATCGCTGTCCAACTGTTAAATTTGTCTCCTTAATTGGTAAAAATATAGCCATCAACAGATCTCAGGTACAAATCAGGATCGTATTTTTATCTATTTCTTATTATTTTTTTCTTCTGATGGAATAAAGACTATTAATCCCTTCTGTTATAAAACTCGAAGCATATCAGCTGATATGAGATACCAATTAACATCACAGTATCATTTATCAATCATAAACACCTTCACCAGTTTTTATTTAATGAAATTAATCAGAAAAATTATTTAAACAGCGGCGTACACCTCCGTATTGAACTCAAACTGCAAAAACTCAAATTCGAATGAAATTTCAAAAACTAAGAATGTGGTTTCGTTAGGATTCTTCCACTTAAACTATCTGGAAAAGCTAAGGTCTCAATTCTTCTTATTGGGTTTCAATTTCAGAGTCAAAGTTTTTAGAACAAAAAGTCAAACATTTAATTTTTATAAAATTTGAAGTTTGTGTTATGATTTAAGATGAATCAACGATTCATATAGTTTCTATATACGATTAGCAAACTTTTTCGTGTTATAAACTTTATCTGATACGTACGAAAAAATTGAAAATCATTTTTTTTTTTCTAAAAGCAGCGACAGCAGCAATAGCTGCTTCTCGTTATATTTTTTTTCTTTGATTTCCAATAATACTTATATTAGTTTTAAAGTCATTTGCAAGCTATAATTAAAACTCAAAAATTTCGCAGTTAGTCATATTGTGGAGGTTACAGTCGAAAGAATTGGTTAGGATGAGGAAGATGATGTTTGAATACGAGTTATAAAAATATGGGATGGGTTTAAAACAGAAAAGCATAATGGATCGAATGGTTAAAGGGATGTGTTAGTTAACGAGGGGTCACGGGTTCAAGCCTCGTTACGGGCAATCTTTTTATTTACAAAGTTTCTCAAAGGGGTATAACTTCTTATTTATCTTATTATTATTATTATTATTATTATTATTATTATTATTATTATTATTATTATTATTATTATTATTATTATTATTATTATTATTATTATTATTATTATTATTATAAATTTTAATTACTATTATTGTTACTAGTATTATTGTTATTATATGAAAATGATAAAATTTATTATTAGTTTCATTAAAATTTATACTTGTTTCATTTCATAATTGATAACATTATTATTAATATTATTACCGGTATTATAATTATTATTAATATTACAACTATTATTATAAGTATCATAACCATTATTAGTATCATTATTATCATTATAAGTGTGATTATTTATAAATAACGGGTACTACTAATGTATAAATACTAAAATCATTATCCTAAGTATCATTAACAGAAAAATTTATATTTTTACAGTTATTACTATAAATATCATTATTTTTTTTTTAATATTACCAAACTATCAGTTGCATTACTATTTCATTAATATTATATTTCATATATAATATATATAAGTATATATATTTTTATAACTATATTAAATTAATATAATATATAAATATATTATATTAATATTTATATATAAGTATATATATTTTATTAATATTAACTCATATATTAATTAACTCTAGTTATTAATATTAATATTTAAATTAAATTTATTATGTTTATATGTATATATATTTTCATTATATATACATATAATGAAAATATAAGAAAATATGTTATTATTTTATATTATTTTTTAATATAAACAGATAATATTAATATTATCTGTTTATATTATTTACACTAATATTAATAAGTAGTGTAATAATATACACTCGCAAGTGTATGTAAAGCATTCTAAGTGGTTGAGCACTTGGTAACCATACTTAACTATTAATCAACGTCGCATATTCCCTTTATTATGAAATCTCACTACACCGTACCAAGTGTAGCCTACAAAACGAAGTACTGTGCAACCGTTGAATACTGGTCGTCCAGTCCGGTTGAGGTTGTCAGGCCCGATAGATCTATCAACAGGATTCGCGTTTATAATACCCATGTAAATAGTAGTTACCAAGCTACAGGGAAGTATGCCAGTGGTACAACTCAACGTAGAATATATTTTTAAGTACTTGTGTCTATTTTATAAACATTTATAAAAGCAACGCATGTATTCTCAGCCCAAAAATATATATTGCAAAAGCAATTAAAAAGGGACCAAATGAAACTCACATAATGTATTTTGTAGTAAAAATACATATAACGACATTTAACAATGTAGGGTTGGCCTCGAATTCACGAACCTATATCATTTATATATATATTAACACATATAATTGTAATTGAACGAATTTACATATTAATAGTGATATAATTGTTATCTTAATTAAGTGTTTCATTAAAATCCTAATAAGTTACATTTATTAATATTTATTATTAAAATATTAATATAGTTATGTTATATGTAGTAAATATATCTTTATATAACTAATAGTTATTTGACAAAATAATATTGATAATAATAATAACTAAAAGTTGTTTTATTTTACAATAATAATAATAATAGTTATTATGATAATAATATTGATAATATGAAAATAATAATATTAATTTCAAAATAATAATAATGATAGTAATAATAATAATTTTGATAAATATGATAATCTTCCTAATAATGATAATAATAATAGTAATGATGATACTTTTAATATAAATGATAGTTTTTAATAAAAATGATACTAATAATATTAATGATATATTTTTTTTAATAATAATTTTAATAATACTAATAATAATAATAATGATAATAATAATAATAATAATAATTAAATAAATAACTACTTTAAGGAAGTAGCCCTAAAAATAATGCCCAAGTCCGGATTTGAACCCGCAACGTCCCGCTAACCCGATAACATCCTAACCATTACTCCATCATTATCAAGTCTATCATCTTTCTTATATCATATCATCATTAAAATCATAAATCTAAAATCATCACCATGTTATTCATACTATCATCATCGTGTATCATTACTGTCACTTATTTACCATTAATATTAACAATCGTTATCACCATTTACTCATCTCTTAATTCATCATTTAATCATCGTCTTCAAATCATCTAATTATTACCAACATCATAATCATAATCTTATCCTTATCATCCTAACTATAACCGTTTCTAGATTGATAAAAGTAATTCGCAACTCACCATCTTCATAATATATCATGATTACGGTTATGATGATCGAACCCATCATTCTTTTATCATCATAAACACGTTTCATAATCATCATCTCTTAATTACCATCATCACCTTATTGACACTTATTATCATCATCTAATATCATCACTATATTGCCATGTAATCATCATCCTCATCGTGATCATAGTATCATGATCATAACCGTATCTTTATTATAATCATGGTCATCATTCCAAACCAAAAGAAGAAATAGGAGATAAATTGCGGTCCACCAATTAGCCTAACAGGGCCTTGGCCCAAATACAAAAATGCAAATCTCGGCCCACACACTCATTTAAACCCAAAAATTATTTACACGGCCCAATTTAAATATGATCACTCAACTTGCAATCCCAAATTAAATTCAAGTGGCCAGTTAATTCAACCTTGTATCTCTCTTTTTTTTTACGCTACAGACAATAAGCAAACGGGAGTCTCCACTTTTCTAATTTCCACTAGTAAGTTATTCAAGACTATTTTTAATAAACCTCACTTTCAAAAAGGTGTTTGTGGGGAACATAAAATAAACAGAGAGAAAAAGATCTATGCATCATCATATTCGTTCATCATAGTCTTCATCATAAAGTAGAACAAAGCCGTAGCAAATATTGGAACAAAGGGAATAACAATAGCGAACAGGAAACAGTACGGAGTGGGTTTCATTGAACGAAACAGGAAACAAGAGTAATAGTAGCCAATCGTGGCTTGAGGTGGTTTTTGATGTGGAAAGGTGGTGGTTTGGGTTCGAAGGAGAAAAAAACGGTAAGTGGGTTTAGATGGTGTTCATTATGGATATGGTGGTGTTCGACTGAAAATAGAAACAACAGCGTGGCAGCAACTTCGTGGGTGTAGGGTGTCGGTTTTTTTTTTTAAAGGTTGAAGATGGTTTTTTTTTTACTGTTACTAAAGAGAGAGAGAGAGATAGATGAGAGAGAGTGTGTGTGGTTTTGGGTCATGGTAGTTCACGGTTTTGATGGGTGGCCGTAAAGTTGAAGGTGGCGGTGGTAGTGGTTATGGAGTGAAGTATGGTGACGGTTGGAATGGTGGTGGGAGACCGATGGTTGTTAGAAGATGAGGTGGTGTCCGGTTGTAGGTTATCACGACATAAAAGAAACAAGAAGATTTTGAAAGGGTTAGGGTGGTGGTGATAACCGTTAATGATGGAGGTGGTAGATCATGATAGGTGATGATGGCGAAAGGAGAAAATGGTGATTCTCGGCCGTACAAGAGTAAACATAAAATAAAATGATAGATGGTAATGGTTGATCATACTTGCAAGTATGTATATATATAAAACATACATTAGATGTTAGAATGTGAAAGGAAAACAGAAAATATTATAATATTAAAAGGCAAATAGTAAACTCAATCAAATATCATACACAGTTAGCAGCCGGATCCTATTAAGCTTTTAAATTAGGGAGTATTATATCGTGCTCCTTTGCTAAACAGTTACGGATAAAAGTTCTCCGAAAAATCCCCAAATTTTTAGAGTAATTATATTTAATTATTTCACTTATTAATTGTTTGAAACCTGATCAAAAAGGTTCGATAATTGTTTATTTTCTGTCCCAATTTATATGTACGGAGTACTAATATTTAAACTTAAAAATATAAAAATATTTCTAACAACCTAAAATCTGCGTAATCTATTTACAGTCCAACTTTTATCTTAATCATTTCTTGAACATGTATTGTATCTATGTTAAAACTAACGAAACGTCAACCGAGTGTCACTGACGTTCATTGATTAGGCTCGGAATCATTTATTTTTAATATATTCTCTTTCTATATATAAACACTTAAATAGCAAGTTTAACTACTAAAATAAACATATAATATATTAATCCAATTATAATATATATATATATATATATATATATATATATATATATATATATATATATACATATATATATATATACATATAAAAACATATTTAAAATATATATAACATAACAAAAATTTCTAGTTTTATATACAGAATGAATTTATGAGACGTATATATATTATTAATATAAAATAATATGATTAGTAAATCATATATATATATATATAAATTTATTCGATTACGATTATGTGTATTAATAAATATCCAAATAATATAGGTTGTGAATCCGAGGCCAACCTTATACTTGATCAATGATGCTATATGTATTTTTACTACAAAATACATTAGGTGAGTATATAGTTCCCTTTTAAACTCTAAATATTTTGGGCTGAGAATACATGCGCTGTTTTTATAAATGATTTACGTTATAGACACAAGTGATCAAAAATAAATTTTACATTGATTTGTACCATGGCATATTTCTTTATACTTGGTAGCTAATATTTACGTGAGGAGCGTAAACGCGAATCCTGTTGATAGATCTATCGGGCCTGACAACCCCAACCGGGCTGGACGACCAGTTTTAAACGGTTGCACAGTACTTCGTTTCGTTACTACAATTGGTACGGTGTAGGGTTTATTTAAGAATATGCTGCTGTGATTTAAATATTAAGTATGGTTACCAAGTGCTCAACGACTTTTCATACACTTGCGAGTGTATTATGTATGTATATGAAATCTTATGGTCCATAGTTATAACGCTGCTAGCATCAAACCTATATATCTCACCAACTTTATGTTGACGTTTTAAAGCATGTTATTCTCAGGTGCGAATTAAGTCTTCCGCTGTGCATTAGCTCATACTAAAGACATTACTTGGAGTCGATCATCGCAATGGAACCAAATGTTGAAGACTTTGTCCAGGTGGATAAGGACAGGTCTTTACAGGTGTATCCTCCTGGACGAAGTCATCAACATTTGGTCCCATTGCGATGATCGACTCCAAGTAATGTCCTTAAATTGAGCAAATGCACAGTGGAAGACTTAATTCGTACCTGAGAATAAACATGCTTTAAAGTGTGAACCAAAAGGTTGGTGAGTTCATAGGTTTTTCATAACAATCATTTCAATATGTTAATAGACCACAAGATTTTCGTTTATAAATATATGTACACTCGCAAGTGTATAAAAGTATTCTATAAGTTATAGGCACCCGGTAACAAGCCTTAACGTTCATGTTTTACCCTCTAAAGTACACCAGATCAGGTGTGTTTAAAATAACCTCGAAGTACTAAAGCATCCCATAGTCAGGATGGGGTTTGTCAGGCCCAATAGATATATCTTTAGGATTCGCGCCTACCGTACATAGACAAGTAGTTTAATGTTACCAAGCTAAGGGTATATTTCTGGTTTAAACCCACATAGAATTAGTTTTAGTACTTGTGCCTATTTCGTAAAACATTTATAAAACAGCGCATGTATTCTCAGCCCAAAAATATATATAAAAAGGGAGTAATGAAACTCACAATACTGTATTTTGTAGTAAAAATACATATGACGATACTGAACAATGCAGGGTTAGCCTCAGATTCACGAACCTATATCAATTATATGTATTAAAACATATAATCGTAATCGAACAAATTTATATATTATTTGTTATTTTAGGAAACCATATATTTCATTAATAACTTAATTAGCTATTTTTATTCTATATACTTTAGATACATATTTAGTATTTATTATAAAAATATTAATATAGTTATGTCATATGTATTTAAATATATTTTTATATAACAGATATTTACTTGGTAAAATAATATTAATAATAATAATAATTAAAAAGGTGTATTTGCTTAATAATAATACCAATAATAATAAAGATAATAATAATAATACTACCTCAAGTGAAAAGGCTTTTTAAAAAAAACGTCGTTGCCCGGGCTCGAACCCGAGACCTCTCGTCTAGTAAACACACTATCTAACCACTCGCCTGTGACTGCTTTTCCTGAATATATTCCAACACCTTTATATATCCCGTACTTTGCTGTTTTCATATTCATCATCAACAATGGTATATGTATGTCGTTATCATTTCATCATCATCATATCATTCCATCATCATCTTAATCATCTCATCACTAATATCATTATTATTCGCTTATCATCGTGTATCCTCTTCATCCAATCGTTTTTCATCATGAATTCATTGAGTTCTTAAAAAAATACATATATATTTGTAAATGTGAAGCAACCTGTGTCTGCAGGTTTGCCGATTGGCCAAAACACCGATACACATACTGAGAGCAGCCCAACCGAATCTCTAACGGGCTTCCAGCCCAACAGATACACTCACGGCCCAACATGGAAAGCATGTTCACGGCCTTAACAGCCCAACAACGAAAAGATTAAATGTTCAGGCCCAAGTTATCCTAAAACTAAATGGCCCAACATAACAAATTGGAAGCCCACGATAGCTAGTCCAATTTTATAAGTCTACAAGAAAAATGTTTGTGGCCTGTTTTCTTGAATCTCAGCCGGCAAAAGTGCATTATTTGTTTAGGAGTGACATTAACGTGTCATTGATTATTATATAACAACACCACGTCATTTTCCATTATGCATCATAATCATCTTGTCTTCATTATCTTATCTCTTTTTCTTTTTGTTTCTAAATATAGAAAAAAAAACGACATCAAAGTATTTGCAGTAGGGACGATGGGTCTTTGCAGGTTTGTGGTTTCATGAAGTAAAACAGAAATAGCGATGATACAGTAGTAGTAGCGAAACAAAATAGAAGGTTAATGGGTTTAAAGTGATGGTGGTTTCGTGGTTGAGTGGTGAGGGTTTACGAGAGAACAACAACAAAAATATGTTGAAGTGCAAGAGAGGATGAAAGAAGGGGAGAAGTTGAGGGTAACGTAGAAACATAAACACGTTTATAGTAGTAGCAATGTAACGGTGGTAGGGTTGTTGTACATGGTGTAAGAGGGTAGTCGTTTGTGGCTCGAGGTGGTGTTTCACGGTCTGCTAGTGGTGGCGGGTTTGAGGTGTTGATCAGAAAAAAAATATAAATAGCAAGTGGTGGCATTGGTCAAAAGTGGTAATGTTGGGTTGATAGGGGTGAGATGATGGTGGTTATCACTATGGGAATAGGAGAGAGAGTGAGGTGGTCGATTGGGGTTGAAGTGGGTGTTTGGTTTGATTCGAACAACAGAAGGAAATAAGGTCGTGGGTTGGATGTTAGGTGGTTTGTGGTGTTGGACGTCGGTGATTCCCGGTTGGTAGCAAGGTGATGGTTCAAGTTAGAGGTGAAAGATTGCGATTACTTGGTTTTGGTTCAACACTAACAAGTGGTTTTTGATTATAGATATGTAACCGTGATCGAGCAAGGTTTTCGTGATTGATTAACAGGTTTAAAGATGGTGATGTCGTGAGAAGATGATGATGGTGTTGGTTGAGCTCACAACGAGAAATTAGAGATATATATATATATATATGTGGTATGTACTAGTATGTGCATATATGCATACATAATATAAAGTGATGTTACATGTTTGTGATGGGTTTGGTGATACTCGATGATGGTGGTAGGTGATTGAAAGTAGATGGAGAAGAAACAAATGATTACGTATCACTAATTTGTCCAGCTTGTATCTTACTATGCTAGTGGTCGATAGAGTCAAAATCAAGGACAGAAAAATAAATAAAATAAATAAAGTAAATAAAATTGTGAATGAGATTGCTAACCGGATTCGTTTTCTACTGGGAATAAAATCGACAGAGATCAGACAAGATCGAAATTATGAGCAGGAGGTGAAGGAAAATAAAGAAAGGGATTGAGATAGATAACACATTCGAGTATAAATTGATTTTATATATACTATTAATAGATATAAGTACATTAATACTAAGCATGCTGTAATATTACAAATAATAAATTAATAATAATGTTAATGTTTATCATAATAATTAATAATAATATTAATATCAAATTAATAAAGAGTAATGGAAAATATTGGTATGATAGTATTAATAGTAAAGATAATAAATTTTAAATACAAAGATAAATTTAGTAATACTAGATATCAACATTAATAATGCAAGTAATATTTATTAACATAATAACTTATACTTTAACTTATAATTATATATACTAATATTACAATTTATTAGTTATGTATTTATCATATAATATATATGATAACATACATTGAATATTTACTATTTATGTATATATATATATATATATATATATATATATATATATATATATATATATATATATATATATATATATATATATATATATTTCTATTTACTATTTATTGATTCGTGAATCATCAGAAATGATCAAATATCAATTGAATATATGAGAACAGTTCAAAATTTTAAGATTCAACTAAATAGACTTTGCTTATCATGTCGATAAGATTAAGTTTAAATTTGGTCGAAAATTTCCGGGTCGTCACAGTACCTACCTGTTAAAGAAATTTCGTCCCGAAATTTAAGTGTGGTCGTCATGGCTAACAATAAAAAATGTTTTCATGACTCATATGAGCTGATAAATAGAGTTTTATTACCATTGAGTAATAAGGATAAAATAATTCGATTTTTCGAAGAGTACGAATGAAGCTATCAGTAAATAGTGAAATGAGAAAGAAAGGATTCGACTTAACTTTTGATGTAGTCACGTTTGAATTTAGAAAATAGGATGCGTCTTAACTTTTGACGTTGTTTTGGTTGAATTCCGGAATTCAAGGGATTTGAAGAAAATCTTCGAAATCTAAAAGATTTGATTCTTCGGTGAAAGAGAAAATTAAGATATCTTTAATTAAATGCGAGGATCTGCCCCGATTGCTCGTTCCGGTATTTTCACTATAAATGAACTTCTTTCGTTCCATTATTCTTACCATTCCTATACTTTCTTTCTTAGTTCATACATCTAAAAGATTGTGAAAATGCTTAATCCAGTTCTAATCCTTGTCCTTATCCTTACTATCACACAATCATTCTCCTTTTCCAACTTCCACCGGAGTATCTATTTTATTCTACTTCGCCCTTGGGGTTATAATGTTTTTAATTCTCCCGTGTCTTTATGTTGCTATAAACATTGATATACACGGTTTGTAATTCCTTTGTTTGTGATCGATTTTATATTTTTCTCTATATTTCGGAGCTCCATGCTCTTGTTTTCTCTTTTCGACTCCAAGTCAAGCGAATAATGGTCCAGAATTCGTAGATATAGAATTTCGAATGGTTATAATGTTCTAAGAAGGAAGGAACGTAATAGCACGATTTGATTTGGTAAATTACCAGGATCACCGAGAATAGAACTATCAAGAATATATTTTCTTGATATGTTCGGAGGTTAATTAGAATGAAAGAGTTAGGTCACATGACACATGATGATGGTATGACCTACGGTGAACCATCATCACGTTTCATTAGAAACTCAGCATGACTTACTGTAATATAATCACGTTGGCCAAGCGTCATTATATTATACTAACCCATGCTTCAATTCCCAATACTTCTCCACAATTTATTCATAATTTATACTTAGATTTTACAGAAGTTTTCAATATAATGGAATATATAAAGCACGCAGAGGTAGGTAATTCCGGACAAGAATATTTATGAAAATATCTTCAGAAATATCGAAGATACTTATGATGATATTTTGAAATTTCTAAGTTCGAAGGTTGATGGAGAAAAATTTTCCGTAAAATTTTAACATGAATCCGGAGAAAGATATTCTCTAAGGATTTCATCGGATCCAGATTTACCTGGATTATTTGAATATAGGGTTTGGTCCTTGTATTTGTTCTTTGTTTCCTTTATGGTTAGTTCAATCCGTTTTTCAATACCAAATTTTCTATCGAGCGTTCCTAACACTTCCTTCTTTATCATCAAACTTTTGACCGTTTAAACCATCTACAATTTTTCTGTTTCCTCGACTTTTAATGCTATGATATCTGAATTATTGGTTATCAATCCGAGATGGTTTTAAGAGAATTTTGTTTTTAGATGATTGAACGCTTATGGTAATATGGTGGAATATAAAAGATTCTCCGGTAACAATAAAGAGCACGCATATATATCAAAGTTATAATAAGATTGTTTTGAATGAAAAGTCAAAGCTGTCTTGCTGGAGCTGTGACAAAATTGGCTATTTTGAAGAAGAACTGCAAAGTTATTTTGGGTAATAATAACACTAAGGGAATTAGCACAGATACGGGTTAAACATTTACTCAGGTTCCGAGAGTTTTTCAGGTGCATAACTATATGCCTAAATCTTTCCTTCCGTAGATGAAGTGCGGTTGATTCATCCTATCGATTGAGGTGTTTTCAAGAATTGTGAAGGGTTTGAATCGCAGATTGTAATCGTCAAGATACAAATGAGGCTTAAGATGAAATCAAGTGGCAAACTTGAAGAATTGTTTAGTTTCATATATTATAATCAATATTTTAATTCATTTTAATTGTCCAATGTTGGTAGTCCTCAATTGATAGTCCACAGTTAACAATTCAATAATTCATATATAGTTTAATATGTAATATTCGAATTAATTAATTAATGTATATCGTGACCCGTGTACATGTCTCAGACTCGATCACAACTCAAAGTATGTATATTATTTGAGAATCAACCTCAACCCTGTATAGAGAACTCGATCATTACTGCATATAGAGTGTCTATGGTGATTCCAAATAATATATATAGATGCGTCGATATGATATGTCAAAACCTTGTATACGTGTCCCGATATTTAAAGTGCGTAAAATAAATAACAGAAATTAAATAAGATAAATTAAATGCGTAAAGTAAATAACAGAAATTAAATGACGATAAATAAAATTGCGATAAATAAACTGCGATAAATAAAATGTAATTAGTTAGCTAGGAACAGTTAGCTGAAACAGTTAGCGTGGATTCTTAACAAAATTTTTCCGTAGTTAATTTGTTTGTTTCTATCAAATTTTTATTTCGTCAAATGTTTTCTTCATTATGCCACTTGTTGGATTCTGATAGATCAAAATCCCAATATGAAATTTGAATGAAAATGATTATTCTGTGGTGAACGAATACGTTTGTCTGTGGATGTAAGTAGGATAGTAAATGACTGTTGAATCAGATTCGAAGAATGTACAATGTAACTTATTAATGTGAAATTTAAATATTCCTCGGGTATTACCTACCCGTTAAAATATTTTCATCATTAACAGTTTGTACGAAAGAATTTTTAATTACAATCTTTATGAAAATATATATACATATATATTTTCTTCAGATATAATCACAGATTTAATGAGTTAATGTGATATTAATCTCATTTGATTTATCGTTAAAATAAGAATATATAATCTCTAAAACATTAGAGATTACATAATCGCCTTGTCGAACGAAGATAAATGATGTAGAACGATTCGTAGAACGATAATTATACTCGAGGTACTGAATGAGATGTTGAGGCATGGATTGTTGATGGTACTGGTACTGTTACTGATGGTACTATTGGTGTCGGTGATGTTGCTGAAGCTGGTACATTTTGCACCATATTTTCCAAGGCTACAACTCAGGCGCGAAGCTCGTTGACTTATTACTCCGGGATGATTGTTGGTAGGAACGAGCGAATGAATAAGGTTTAGAATTTTAGATAGAATATAATCTTGGCGAGATATTCGGAAAATGAGTGTGAAAATGGTGTTTCGAATGGGTTAGTCGGTAATTGCTTCAGGTTCATCGTCAAGAGTGCAGGTTGGTGGGTGGAAAGGATCGCCTTCTTCTCATCTCCATTGGTTAAGTCGACTACGAACCCATCAGATGAATTGGGGATGGCTGATTGATTGATTCATTATGGTGACACCGCTTTCGGAGCTCGAGTGAAACTCTATGTCGGAATAGCTGTCGGAATAACTATCGGAATAGCTATCGAAATCTGAGGGACTCGAACTGGTTGCAGGATTCATCTCGTATGATCAGATGAAGGATTTTCGATAAGAATTATATTATAGGATGTAGATTAGTACCCTGCAATACATAATTTACATATGCATATATAATACTAAAATCTGATAAGTTACGGAGGAATCTACGGAAGCTGTCAGGAAAAGTCTATAGTAACAGATATGCTGAGATATGAATTTATCTATGCACTGTCTATGCAATAGAGGCAGTAAGACGTGTCTAGACTTTATGGATGATAAGCAAATAATTTTTGACACCAAATGATAAGCAAAACTTTTGACACGCAGACACGGTCGAAGTCCAGACTCACTAATGCATCCTAATGACTATCAGTTAGACACACTAATGCAAGACCTGGTTCGCTAAGACCATCGCTCTGATACCACCTGTAGTGACCCGTCCTTATCCTCCTGGACGAAGTCATCAACATTTGGTCCCATTGCGATGATCGACTCCAAGTAATGTCCTTAAATTGAGCAAATGCACAGCGGAAGACTTAATTCGTACCTGAGAATAAACATGCTTAAAAGTGTCAACCAACAGGTTGGTGAGTTCATAGGTTTATCGTGATCATTTATTTCCATCATTTTAATAGACCACAAGAATTTCATTTTCAGTTCTCATAAATATATGTCCCATGCATAGAGACAAAAATAATCATTCATATGGTGAACACCTGGTAACCGACATTAACTAGATACATATAAGAATATCCCCTATCATTCCGGGATCCTCCTTCGGACATGATATAAATTTCGAAGTACTAAAGCATCCGGTACTTTGGATGGGGTTTGTTAGGCCCAATAGATCTATCTTTAGGATTCGCGTCAATTAGGGTGTATGTTCCCTAATTCTTAGATTACCAGACTTTAATAAAAAGGGGCATATTCGATTTCGATAATTCAACCATAGAATGTAGTTTCAATTACTTGTGTCTATTTCGTCAAACATTTATAAAAGCGCATGTATTCTCAGTCCCAAAAATATAAAGGGTAAAAAGGCAAATGAAACTCACCATACTGTATTTCGTAGTAAAAATACATATAACGTCATTGAACAAGTGCAAGGTTGGCCTCGGATTCACGAACCTAAATTAATTATATATATTTATGTGTTGGTCAATATTTGTCTAACAAATTAGGTCAGGTCATAGTGTACCACAATCCTAATGCTCGAGACTAATATGCAAATGTTAACAAAAGTAAATTTGACTCAAAATAATTTCCAAAAATCTATACATGATTAATATATAGTTTAAATATCGTCGTTTTATATTTTTAAATATTTTTAAAAGATTTATTAGAGTAAATAATATAATTTATTTATTAATAAATAAAATTTTATATTAAATTTATATAATAAAATATACTTTTATATATATTAAGTAATAAAATTTATAGGGTTCATTTAATATCATAAAGATAATATGATAGATATTATTAAAGTAAGTTATTACACGTAGTAAAAAATGTTTGTATCACATATTTATTTGATAAAATAATATCTATAATGATAATAAGTAAAAGTTGTATTATTTTGTAATAATAATTATTATTATAAAAATATCAATATTTATAATTACTATGATGACATTATGATAAAACGATAATTATGATAACTTTAATATTTACGATAATTTTTAATATTATCTTTAAAATAATAATTCTATTTAAAATAATAATAATAATAATATTTTATAGTAACAATGACATTTCTATTAAAATGATAATTTTTGTTAAAATGATAGTTTTAATACTAACGATACTTTTAATAATAATAGTAATGATAAAAATAATAAGAACGATAATTTTATCTAAATCAATATCTTATAATATTTTAATTTCATCATGATACTCTTACTCATTATTTCCTAATCGCTTCGTTTAATAGCTTTTAATCGTCTTTTATATCGTGTTCATAATAATGATAATAATAGTAATCAAAATAATTAGGTGTTACAAATATTTGTTTTAATTACACTAATATTAATAATGATAGTTACTATAACATTATTAACGATAATACTAATAATTATCTTAATGATAATATAGTAATAATAATAATAACAATAACAATGACTATTTTTAAATAATGATATATATATTAATAATGATAATAATAATAATAATACCAATAATAATAATAATAATAATAATAATAATAATAATAATAATAATAATAATAATAATAATAATAATAATAATTGGATAATAATAATAATACTAATTATAACTTTAACGATAATAACGATAGTAATAAAAAAAATAACAATTTTTAATGATAAATCCCTTTTATTGATAAAGATAATAATAATGATAATAATAAGATAAAACTAGAACGACGATAAAAATGACGATAATAATAATAATCATTTTTAATAAAAATATCAAAAATTCAATTGATTATAACTTCTAATCCGTTCATCGAAACCATTCGATATCTAAAGGAAAAGTTCTTAATTTTTTGCTAGCTTTCTAAGGACATGCATATCTTATACCTTATCTCAACTGCAAGTATAACTAATTCAAGATTCAACCTAACCTGTCTAAGGGCAATATCAAAAGTACAAGCATGCATAATCCTAAATACTCGAGCACTAGTCAGGGATACACTATTAGTATGTAAAAGTTAAATTATGAGTACTCACGTATCAATATTGATATTCAATATTGCAGGAAAGGTACGTAGACGCAACGGAAATGATAAACACTATATTAACCTCACGAGCATACCCATGAACCATACTCAATCACCTCCATAGCTATAACCCATAATTTCCTTAATCCTATCCTACTCGAAAAACAATTTCGAAATCACTCGGACAGCACTCTGTCGTAATATTTTATGTATACTAATAATATCTTGAAATAATACAGATTAAATATATATATATATATATATATATATATATATATCTAAATCAATTGAGAGAGTTTAGAGAAAAATATTTTCAAGTTTCTATGAAATAATGAAACCTATTGAATTCTATTTATAATAGATTTTTGAATTATTAAAGTATGAATTATTAAAGTGAATTATTAAAGTATGAATTATTAAAGTGAATTATTAAAGTATAAATTATTAAAGTGAATTATTAAAGTATGAATTATTAAAGTATGAATTATTAAAGTGAATTATTAAAGTATGAATTATTAAAGTGAATTATTAAAGTTAAAGTAAAGTAAAAATAAAGTAAAGGTAAAGTTTAAGTATAGTAAAAGTATAAAACTATGTACGTATAATACGCGTATAAATATATATAATATTAATTTAAATCGTTATATATATTTAATAAAATAAAATATAAATATAAATATCGTTATCTTTATCATACTAGTTAAGTAATGAGTTATCAAAAGTGGTTCTAGATATTTATAAAAGTTATATACGTTTTAATAATAAAGTTCTTTTTAAACTGAAAACGTTTTTTGTACGTTTGAAACTAAATAGATCAATCGAGTCTTTATGAGATTCAATCTTCCACTATCCTTTGTCTAGTTCTCAATGATTGACAATTTGTTCTTATTTATAAATCACTTTACCATTTTCCGAATATTGTTAAAATGGAAAGATTTCTCAAATCAACGTGGGCCTTTCAACAGAGACTTGTAATCATAATTCAATATATCTGATTATTCAATCATTTGATCTTATCTTCTAATTCCATTGATAAACATTTTGAAATAGATACAATCATATAAAGTATTTAATCTAATATTTTGTTTACGTTTCAAGTTATAATATATATACACATATACATATATAATCATATTCGTTTAATGGTTCGTGAATCATTGGAACTTGGTCGAGGTTGAATGAATGTATGAACATAGTTTAAAATTCTTGAAATTTAACTTAACAAATATTGCTTATCGTGTCGGAAACATATAAAGATTAAAGTTTAAATTTAGTTGGAAATTTCCGGTGTCGGAAACATATAAAGATTAAAGTTTAAATTTGGTTGGAAATTTCCGGGTTGTCACAGTACCTACCCGTTAAAGAAATTTCATCCCGAAATTTGAGTGGAAAGGTCGAGAATGATAATAAGTATGTTTTCATGATGCATACGGGCTGAAAATTAGAGTTTTATCATCAGCGAATAATTTGGATAAACAATCCATTTATATGAAGAGTACGAATGAAGCTAACATAGAAGAGTGAAATGAGTAAGTGTAGATTCATCTTATCATTTGACGTAGATATGATTGATTCCCAGATTTCAAGGGATTTGAAGAAAATCTTCTTAATAAGATTTGACTCTCCGGTAATTAAGGGAATTAGGATCCGCTTTAAATGCGATCGTCCATTTTAATTGTTCTATCGGAGATTTTCTTATAAATTCACCTCCTTCATTTCCTTACAACTCACACCTTCTGCTGATGCATTTTATGCAAGTCCCTAGACATCTACCCACATCCATTGCAGGTACAACAGTTTACAGGCCACCATGATTGCTCGTTATTATCCTATCCGTGTTTGTATGTGGTTACAGGAACTGCAGGAATGAGATTTAGATGTTTGACTATGTTAGACTTAGTCAGACGTACGAGTGAAGCCTCACTAGGACGGCTGACAGGCTCATACGCACGGTTGATGCTGAGCTAAGTCATAATTACAACCTAAATGAGAAGACACGAGTGAGTGATCATCCGTACGACTGATGAAGCTAACTCGTACGTGTGATGAATGAATCGTATGGGTGAGTCAACAGCAGGGGTATATAAAGTCTTATGTTCTTCATTTTAGGTTAAGCCTCTCATTTGTTACATACACTCAGATCTAGTGAGCTCCTCCAATTCTCTCTCAGTCCAAATCACCCAGGTGGTGAATAATTGCTCTAGGTGTTGATCTAATCACACTTGATTTAGTTGTGGTTTGACTAAATTAATCAAAAAAAACTTAACCTATTCACTAGAGGGTTTGATTCACTTATTCCACCATTGTGTGAGTTAAATCTATTGATTTCTAAGTTCCTAGTCATGTTTCATCACCTTCTATTCTTTCCCCCTCAACTCATATTTTAAAGTATTCATCAATATGCTCCATCCAGTTCTGATTCTCGATATACTTCTAACTTTCATATCGGTCATTCTTCTTTTTCATCTATCGCCGGAAAAATCTATTTACTTCTACTATACTCTTGGGTTTATAGTGTTTCGAGTTCTCGCGTGTCTTTATATTGCTATATGCATCGATATATATGGTTTATAATTTCTGGTTTCGTTGGGCTTTATATGTTCCCTTATATTTCAAAGTCTTTACTTCTGTCTTCTATAATCATTATCATTCACAGTTAATGCTCTCTTTTATTTTCTGCAATTTATACCCCAATTTCTATTTCGGAGTTTTGTCCTTTCGTTTCTTCTTCTTGCGATTAAGCACCGCTTGTAATGGTCCAGAATTCACAGATATGAATTTCGGAATGAACATTGTTAATGTTCTAGGAAGGAAATTGTGATGGCACGATCTTGACTTGTCAAATTACTAGAATACCTTGGAAAAGGCCGAATCATCAAGAAATATTTTCTTGATATTTTAGAGGTTAAATAGAATACAAGAGTCGTATAACATGGCACATGATGATGTTATGATCTGTGAATCATCACGTTCCATTTAGAAACTCAGCATGACTTACTGTAATATAATCACATTGATCAAGTGTCATTATATTATACTAATTCATGCTTCAGTTCCCAACACTACTTCAAAATATTCCTATTTTAAACTTGAATGTTTCAAAATTTAAAAACTAAAATAGTTTCTTTTATGATGTAATACAGATAGCGCGAAGAGGTAAATGATTTCAAATAAGAAAAATTAAGAAAATTTCTTCAGAAATATGGAGGATATTTATAATAAAAGATATGATGATATTTTAGAATATCTAAGATCAGAGGATGATGAAGAATATTATTCACAGGGGTTTAGAGTCAGAAGTAAGGTATTTGACAAATATTAATATTATATTAATATTAGTATAATATTATAATTATTAATATATATAAATTAACAATAATAATATACACTAACTTGAATGAGTTTATTAATATTTTTTATACCACTATTGATATATAAAAGTTAAGTTATGAGTGCTCACGTATCAATATTGAGATTCAATATTGCAGGAAAGTACGTAGACGCAACGGAGATGATAAACACTAGATTGACCTCACGAGCATACCCATGAACCATACCCATCACCTCCATAGCTATAACCCATAATTTCCTTAGCTTCGACTCATTCAAAAAAACTATTTTGAAATTACTCGGACAGCACTCCGTCGTAATATTTTATGTATACTAATAATATCTTGAAATAATACAAAGAAAATATATATATGTAATTCGATTGAGAGAGTTTAAAGAAATATATTTTCAAGTTTCTATAAAATAATGAAACCTATTGAATTCTATTTATAACAGATTTTTGAATTATTAAAGTGAATTATTAAAGTATGAATTATTAAAATGAATTATTAAAGTGAATTATTAAAATGAATTATTAAAGTATAAATTATTAAAGTGAATTATTAAAGTGAATTATTAAAGTATAAATTATTAAAGTGAATTATTAAAGTGAATTATTAAAGTATGAATTATTAAAGTGAATTATTAAAATGAATTATTAAAGTATAAATTATTAAAGTGAATTATTAAAGTATGAATTATTAAAGTGAATTATTAAAGTGAATTATTAAAGTATGAATTATTAAAGTGAATTATTAAAGTATGAATTATTAAAGTGAATTATTAAAGTATGAATTATTAAAGTGAATTATTAAAGTATTAATTATTAAAGTTAAATTAAAGTAAAAGTAAAGTAAAGGTAAAGTTAAAGTATAGTAAAAGTATAAAAACTATGTATGTATAATACGCGTATAAATATATATAATATTAATTTAAATCGTTATATATATTTAATGAAATAAAGTATAAATATCGTTATATTTATTATACTGGTTAAGTAATGAGTTGTCAAAAGTGATTCTAGATATTTATAAAAGTTATATACGTTTTAATAATAAAGTTCTTTTTAAACTGAAAACGTCTTTGTACGTTTGAAAATAGATTAATAGAATATTATGGAAACCAATTCTTCACTAACTTTTGTCTAACTTTCGTAAATGACACTTTTTATTTTTATTTATAAATAGCTTTACAAATTATTCTGAATATCGTTAAGAGGAATAGATTTTCTCAAATCATAGTGGACCTCTCAACAGAGACTTGTAATCATAATTCAATGTTTCTGATAATTCAATCATTTAATATATATTTTTTTAATTTCGCCGAAAATCATATTGAAATAAATACGTTCGTATAAAGTATTATACGTTTAATACTTTATTAATATTCTCAAGTTATAATATATATATACATATACATAACGGTTCGTGAATCGTCGGAATTTGGTCGAGGTTATAATGAATGTATGAACACAGTTTAAAATTCTTGAGATTTAACTTAACAAACTTTGCTTATCGTGTCAGAATAATATAAAGATTAAAGTTTAAATTTGGTCGGAAATTTCCGGGTCGTCACAGTACCTACCAGTTAAAGAAATTTCGTCCCCGAAATTTGATAGAGGTCGTCATGACTAACAATGAGAATGTTATTATAATGATTATAGAGTTTTATCATGTTCAAGAAGAATGGATAAAATAATTCAATTACTCAAAGCGTGTGAGTGAAGTTATCGTAAATGAATGAAATAAGATAATAGTGATTCGTCGTATCTTTTGACGTCATCACGATTGATCTCCGAAAAGAAAATCTTTGTAATCTATATTGGATTTGATTATTCGGCGATTAAGGAAATTATGATCCTCTTCGAATTAATGCGATAATCCATTTTGATTTCTCTGTCGGATTTTTCACTATAAATCCACCTCATTTGTTTTCTTACAACTCACACCTTCTCAACTCATATTTTAAAGTATTTGTCAATATGCTTCATCCAGTGCTGATTCTTGATATACTCCTCACTTTCATATATGTCGCTCTTCTTTTTCATCTGCCTCCGGAAGAATCTATTTACTTCTACTATACTCTTGGTTTTATAGTGTTTTTAGTTCTCCCGTGTCTTTATATTGCTATATGCATTGATATATACAGTTTGTGATTTATGAGTTGTTGTTGGGTTTTATATCTTCCCTTATATTTCAAAGTCCTTGCTTCTTCTATAATCATTGTCATCCACAGTTAATGCTCTCTTCTATTTGCTATGATTTATACTCCCATTTCTAGTTCGGAGCTTTGTCCTTTCGTTTCTTCTTCTTGCGATTAAGCACCGCTTGTAATGGTCCAGAATTCGCAGATATAAATTTCGGAATGAACATTGTTAATGTTCTAGGAATGAAATTGTAATGACACGATCTTGACTTGTCAAATTACCTGAATACCTCGGAAAAGGCCGAATCATCAAGAAATATTTTCTTGATATTTAGAGATCAAAGAGAGTACAAGAGTCGTGTAACATAGCACATGATGACGTTATGATCTGTGAATCATCATGTTCCATTTAGAAACTCAGCATGAATTACTGTAATATAATCACGTTGATCAAGTGTCATTATATTATACTAACTCATGCTTCAGTTCCCAACACTTCTTCAAGAATATTTCTATTTTAAACTCGAATGTTTCAGAATTTAGAAACTAAAATAGTTTCTTTTATGATATAATACAGATAGCGCGAAGAGGTAAATGATTTCAGATAAGAATAATTATAAAAATATCTTCAGAAGTATGGATGATATTTATAATGAAAGATACGATGATATCTTAGAATGTCTAATATCAGAGGATGATGAAGGATATTGTCCGCAGGGGTTTAGAGTCAGGAGCAAGGTATTCGTTAATGACTTCAGCAAGTACTGAATCATTTGGATTCTTTGAAGGCAGGTTCAGCCTTTATGATTTGTCCACAGCCTCCTTCATACTTTGCTCAATCCGTTTTCCAGTTCCAAAGCTTCTCTTTTTCTGAGCTTTGCCAATATACTATCCTTTATCATCCAACTTTTTACTATTAAGGTCGTTTACAGTTTTTGTTGCTTCATCAGCATTTTTCAAAATTTCGAAAACTGGTTCGCAGTTTAGGGTGTTTTTCAGAAATTTCTCATTCAAAGAATGTAAGTCTTGGAGGTAGACGTTGTGTGTATATGTAATTGTTGATGTAGACATGCTGCGAGGTTTCAAAATACTGATTGCTGATTCTCAATAATTGGTATGACAATTCTTGTTATAAGGTACGAATGAGTATATGATAGGGTTTCGATAATTATAATGATTTTTTTTTTTTTTTGGAAAGTCAAAGATCAGTGAAGGTGTTGGTAAGTTTATTGCTAATGTGGTGAATGTAAACGATTCCCCGGTAACGTTGGCGAAAGGGCAACGTATCTATCGAGGTTATAATAAGACTTTTTTTGATTGAGAAGTTGAAGTTGACTTGCTGGAGCTGTGACAAAACTGTCTATTTTTAAACGGAATTGAAAAGTTATGTTAGCTAGTAAATGCCAAAGGGTCTAACACGGATACGTGTCGAACTATGACTTGGGTTTTGAGAGTTTTTCAGGTGTATAACTGTGGGTAACATGTGGTTGGATCATCATCTCGATTGTTCCTTAGTTGAAGTGTCTTCAGGAATTTCGAAGGGTTTGAGCACATGTTGTAATCGTTAATACATATGATATTCTAACACAGTTTTGAAGTCAAAGTATAGCTTTGAAAGATATAGGAATCTAAGAGTGATGATACTGGTTATATTTCGAATTGAATTATGCGATTTTAAAATCAGAATATGTAATTGAATTTGAATGAGTATGATTGTTTTGATTTATATGAAAGAATGGATATTGTTGTGAAAGTAGGGAGTATAGTTGATGATTGCTGAATCAGTTTCGAAAAATGTAATATATTAATTGTGAATTTATATATCTCTCTGGTATTACCTACCCGTTAAAAATTTCACAATTAATATTTTGTACAACAGAATTTTATTACAGTCTTTATGAAAATATATATGTGCATATTTTCTTCAGATGTAACATAGATTTAATGAGTTAATATTAAATTAAACTCATTTGATTTACGGTTGAAACTAGAACTGAATAATCCCTAATGACTTTAGAAATTACATAACTTTTACGGAGTATTTATTCAATAAAATTGAAATTATGAATTAATACTTCGTTATTTTTTGGTGTTTGTAACCCTTGCACCATATTCTCTAAAGCCACTACTCGAGCGCGAAGCGCGTTGACTTCTTCTATTACACCGGGGTGATTGTCGATTCGGACGAGCGGATAAATAAAATCTAGAATTTGATGTAGTATATAATCATGACGAGAAACTCTGGAAATGAGAGAGAAAATGGTGTTTCGGACCGGTTCGCCGGTAAGTGCTTCAGGTTCATCGCCAAGAGGGCAATGTGATGGATGGAAGGGATCACCTTCTTCTTGTCTCTAATTATTGAGGAGGCTACGAACCTATCCCCAATTCATCCAGAATAGATGATGGCTAATTGGTTGATCCATTCCGGTCACACTGCTTTCGAAGCTTGAGTGGGATTCCATATCGGAATTCGAGGGACTTGAACTAATGACGAATTCCATTTCGTTCGATTGAATAAAGGATTTTTCGATATGAAATGATTTTTCAGCTATCGGGTGGTATTCTAATTACATAGAATATCTATATATATAGCGCAAAAGATTTCGTAGATTACGGAGGAATTTACGGGATATGTCAGGCAAAGTTTACAGTAACAGATACGCTAAGATATGGATTAGCAGATACGCTAAGATATGAATTTTATCTATACACTATTCATGCAATCAATGCAGTAAGACGTGTCTAGACTAAGAATGATAAGCAGGCAATTTCCGACAAAAATGATAAGAAAAACTTTTGACATGCAGACACGGTCGAAGTCCAGGTTCACTAATGCATCCTAACGACTATCAGTTAGACACACTAATGCAGACCTGGTTCGCTAAGACCACCGCTCTGATACCACCTGTAAAGCCCCATCCTTATCCACCTGGACAAAGTCTTCAACATTTGGTTCCATTGCGATGATCGACTCCAAGTAATGTCTTTAGTATGAGCTAATGCACAGCGGAAGACTTAATTCGCACCTGAGAATAACATGCTTTAAAACGTCAACATAAAGTTGGTGAGATATATAGGTTTGATGCTAGCAGCGTTATAACTATGGACCATAAGATTTCATATACATACATAATACACTCGCAAGTGTATGAAAAGTCGTTGAGCACTTGGTAACCATACTTAACATTTAAATCACAGCAGCATATTCTTAAATAAACCCTACACCGTACCAATTGTAGTAACGAAACGAAGTACTGTGTAACCGTTTAAAACTGGTCGTCCAGCCCGGTTGGGGTTGTCAGGCCCGATAGATCTATCAACAGGATTCGCGTTTATGCTCCTCACGTAAATATTAGCTACCAAGTATAAAGAAATATGCCATGGTACAACTCAACGTAGAATTTATTTTTGATCACTTGTGTCCATAACGTAAATCATTTATAAAAACAGCGCATGTATTCTCAGCCCAAAATATTTAGAGTTTAAAAGGGAACTATATACTCACCTAATGTATTTTGTAGTAAAAATACATATAGCATCATTGATCAAGTATAAGGTTGGCCTCGGATTCACAACCTATATTATTTGGATATTTATTAATACACATAATCGTAATCGAATAAATTTATATATATATATATATGATTTACTAATCATATTATTTTATATTAATAATATATATACGTCTCATAAATTCATTCTGTATATAAAACTAGAAATTTTTGTTATGTTATATATATTTTAAATATGTTTTTATATGTATATGTATATATATATATATATATATATATATATATATATATATATATATATATATATATATATATATATATATATATATATATATATATATATATATATATATATATATATATATATATATATATATCATTGTTTGTAAAATCAATATTGATAGTAACACTAAAATTATATTAATATTGATCAAGATTGTTAATAATTAAAATTCTTAATTCTTTTAAATAAGGTATTATTGTTAATAATTATATTACTGATAAAAAAAATAATGATATTTATAGTAATAACTGTAAAAATATAAATTTTTCGGTTAATGATACTTAGGATAATGATTTTAGTATTTATACATTAGTAGTACCCGTTATTTATAAATAATCACACTTACAATGATAATAATGATACTAATAATGGTTATGATACTTATAATAATAGTTGTAATATTAATAATAATTATAATACTGGTAATAATATTAATAATAATGTTATCAATTATGAAATGAAACAAGTATAAATTTTAATGAAACTAATAATAAATTTTATCATTTTCATATAATAACAATAATACTAGTAACAATAATAGTAATTAAAATTTATAATAATAATAATAATAATAATAATAATAATAATAATAATAATAATAATAATAATAATAATAATAATAATAATAAGAAGATAAATAAGAAGTTATACCCCTTTGAGAAACTTTGTAAATAAAAAGATTGCCCGTAACGAGGCTTGAACCCGTGACCCCTCATTAACTAACACATCCCTTTAACCATTCGATCCATTATGCTTTTCTGTTTTAAACCCATCCCATATTTTTATAACTCGTATTCAAACATCATCTTCCTCATCCTAACCAATTCTTTCGACTGTAACCTCCACAATATGACTAACTGCGAAATTTTTGAGTTTTAATTATAGCTTGCAAACGACTTTAAAACTAATATAAGTATTATTGGAAATCAAAGAAAAAAAATATAACGAGAAGCAGCTATTGCTGCTGTCGCTGCTTTTAGTAAAAAAAATGATTTTCAATTTTTTCGTACGTATCAGATAAAGTTTATAACACGAAAAAGTTTGCTAATCGTATATAGAAACTATATGAATCGTTGATTCATCTTAAATCATAACACAAACTTCAAATTTTATAAAAATTAAATGTTTGACTTTTTGTTCTAAAAACTTTGACTCCGAAATTGAAACCCAATAAGAAGAATTGAGACCTTAGCTTTTCCAGATAGTTTAAGTGGAAGAATCCTAACGAAACCACATTCTTAGTTTTTGAAATTTCATTCGAATTTGAGTTTTTGCAGTTTGAGTTCAATACGGAGGTGTACGCCGCTGTTTAAATAATTTTTCTGATTAATTTCATTAAATAAAAACTGGTGAAGGTGTTTATGATTGATAAATGATACTGTGATGTTAATTGGTATCTCATATCAGCTGATATGCTTCGAGTTTTATAACAGAAGGGATTAATAGTCTTTATTCCATCTGAAGAAAAAAATAATAAGAAATAGATAAAAATATGATCCTGATTTGTACCTGAGATCTGTTGATGGCTATATTTTTACCAATTAAGGAGACAAATTTAACAGTTGGACAGCGATTAAGAACTGAATACGTAAACATATAAATTATTTGTAGTATATACGTATATATTTCTGTATAATAATTATATAATTGTATAAATTGTATAATTGTATAATTATATATATTTGTAATATATTTCTGTATTTCTAAACTTAATTTTAGTATTAAATAAACATTATAATGCTGTTATTAATTTAAAATTTTAATAGAGTAATAATAATAATATCAATATAATGCTAATGATAAAATAATCATATTATTAACTTAAGTCATTATTATAATAATGATAATTTAGTAATAACAATATAAATAATAATAATACTTATTTTATTGGCGATAATAATAATGTTATAAATTTTATCACATTATTTGTATCAAGTTTCGTATCTAATAATGTTAATAAAACTAATATTAATGATAATCATATAAATAGTAGTGATATTAATATCATAATAATATTAATAAGAACACTGATAAAAATTAAAAATAATTATTTTTATTAATTAAGTTAATATAATAACTTATACATAACAATTATATATATATATATATATATATATATATATATATATATATATATATATATATATATATATATATATATATATATATATATATATATATTATTTATATATTAACATATAATCATAATTAATAAGGATCATATATATTTGTTCATTTTGATAATATTTAATTATTCTGTTTATTATTTTACTTAATTAATTCTAATTGACTAAAGGTATTCTCTTAATTCCATTTATTATATGTATATACTTATAATTATATATATATATATTTACATATTTGCTATACACAGTTGTTCGTGAATCGTCAGGCATGATCAAAGGGTAACTAATTATCCGAATATAGATTTCAAACTTTCTAGACTCAACATTACAGATTTTGCTTATCGTGTCGGAAATATATAAAGTTTAGGGTTTAAATTTGGTCGGAAATTTCCGGGTCATTACAGTACCTACCCGTTAAAGAAATTTCGTCCCCGAAATTTGATAGAGATCGTCATGGATAACAATAGAAATATTTTCATGACATGTATGAGATAATAATGGAGTTTTATCAGTTTTGAGAAATATAGATAAATCGATTCGACCAAGTGAAGCGCACGAATGAAGCTATCACAAAAGAATGAAATGAGTAGATATATTCGTTTCAATCGATGACGTAGTTACTACTGACTTCCGGGATTTAAAGAAAATCTTACATAATAAGATTTGATTCTTCGGCGATCAGGATCTTCTTTGATTATATGCAATAATCTGTTTTGATTGCTCTGTCGGAAATTTCACTATAAATCCACCTTCTTCCCTTCCTTACTTCCATACCTCACATCTCCTATCCTTTCTCTTTCAATTTATACCTCAAAGCAGTTCCTAAAATGCTCCATCCCGTTCTGATTCTTGTTATACTTCTAACTTCCATATCTTTCATTCTTCTCTTTCATCTACAGCCAGAAGAATCTATTAACTTCTATCATTTCCTCGGAATTATAATGTTTTTAATTCTCCCGTGTCTTTACGTTGCAATACGTATTGATACACACTGTTTGTAAATCCTGAGTGATTGTTGGGTTTTATATCTTCCCTTATACTTCGATGTTCCTGCTTCTGTCTTCTATAATCATTATCATTCACAGTTAATACTCTCTCCTATTTGCTGCGATTTTTACTTCAATTTCTATTTTGGGGCTTTGTCCCTTCGTTTCTTCTTTCCGTCCTCGAGTCAAGCGAGCAATGATCCAGAATTCGTAGGTATGAAATTTGGAATGAACATAGTTAATGCTTTAAGATAGAAATAGTAATGGCACGATTTTGACTTGTCAAATTACCAGATTATCCTGGAAAAGACCGAATCATCAAAAAATATTTTTCTTGATATTTTTGGAAAATTCAATAGAATGTAAGTGTCGTGTAACATGGCACATGGTGATGGTACTGTGAATCATCACATTCCATTAGAAACTCAACATGACTTACTGTAATATAATGACATTGATCAAGTGTCATTATATTATACTAATTCATGCATCAGTTCCCAACCCTACTTCAAAACATTCATATTTTAAACTCGAAGGTTTCAAAATTTAGAAACTAAAATAGTTTCTTTTATGATATGACACAGATAGTACGAAGAGATGAATGATTTCGGATAAGAATAGTTATAAAGATATCTTCAGAAATATTGAGGATATTTATAATGAAAGATATGATGATATCTTAGAATATTTATGATAATGATGATGATAAAGAATATTATTCGCAAAGGTTTTAGAGTAAGGAGCAAGGTACGTACTAAGGATTTCCGTTGACACTGAATTATTTAGATTCTTTGAAGTCAAACTTATTCTTTGTGATTTGTCTACGGCTTCCTTCATAATTTCGCGTAATCCGCTTTTCGGTACTAAATTTTCTTTTGAGTGTTTCCAATACTTCATTCTTTATCATCAACTTTTGGCCATTAAGACCATCTACAACATGATGTTTCGTCAGCATTCTCAAAATTAACAGATCTGGGTCATTAGTTATCAAACCGAGGTGGTTTAAGAAGAATTGTGTTTTTAGATGATTAAACGCTAATAATAACATGATGGAATATGAAAGGTTCCCCGGTGATGATGAGGAAAGCCAGTCATATGTATCAAGGTTATAATAAGACTTTATTCGAATGAAAGATCGAAGTTGTTCTGTTGGAGCTGTGACAAAATTGGCTAATTTGGAAAGGAATTGCAAAGTTATTTTGGGTAATAATAACACTAAAGGAATTAACACTGCTACGTGTTAAACGTTGACTCAATCTCCGAGATTTTTCAGGTGTATAGCTATATGCAAGAATCTTTTCTTTCGTAGATGAAATGTGGCGATTTCATCCTCCCGTTCGGGGTGTTTTAGAAAATCATGAAAGATTTGAACGCGGATTATAATTGTCGAGGTACAAATGAGGTTTAAGATGAAATCAAGTGGCAAACTTGAAGAATTATTTAGTTTCATATGTTATAATCAATATTTTAATTCATTTTAATTGTCCAAAGTTAGCAGTCCAATAGTTCAATTGTCCAATAGTCCAATGAATTCATATATAATTTAATATATAATTAATTAATACATATCGTGTCCCGTGTACCGGTCTCAGTATTGATCACAACTCAAACCATATATATATTTTGGAATCAACTCCATCCCTGTATAGCCAACTCCCTACCTTCACATATAGAGTGTCTATGGTTGTTCCGAAATATATATATAGATGGGTCGATATGATAGGTCAAAACCTTGTATACGTGTCCCGTTATTTATAGTGCGTAAAATAAATAAATATATATCATGACCCGTGTACAACGTATTGTCTCAGAATTAATCCGACGTATTGTGTACATATGTCCCGACTTAAAATGCGTAAAAGTAAATAACAGAAATTAAATGACAATAAATAAAATTGCGAGAATGTAAATTGCGATAATAAAATGTAATACGGAATTAACAGTTAGCTGGGAACAGTTAGCTAGAAACAGTTAGCGTGGAATCTTAACAATATTTCAATTAGTTAATCCGTTTGTTTCTAACAAATTTTATTTTGTCCAATATTATGCCACTTGTTGGATTCTGATAGGTCAAAATCCAAATATGTAATTTGAATGGAAATGGTTGTTCTGCGGTGAACGGATACGTATATCGATAGTTGTAAGTAGGATAGTAAATGACCGTTGAATCAGATTCGAAGAATGTACAGTGTAACTTATTAATGTGAAATCTAAATATTCCTCGGGTACTACCTACCCGTTAAAATATTTTTCATCATTAACAGTTTGTACGAACAAATTTTTAATTACAATCTTTATGAAAATATACTTGCATATATACTTCCTTCGGATGTAATTATGAATTTAATGAGCCAATAGGATATTAAACTCATTTGATTTATCGTTATTACTAGATTACATGATCTCTAAAACATTAGAGATTACATAATTGTCATGTCGCACAAGATAAATGAGGTAGAACGATATGTAAAGCGAAGATACTCGATGTAGAACAATATGTAGAACGAAGGTCATACTCGAAGTACTGATGGTGATATTGAGGTGTGTGATGTTGATATCCAAGGTATAGATTGTGATGTTGAGATTTACGACGCGATTGTGGTTGAGGGTGATAAGGGTACTATTGGCGTTGATGATGATGGTGCTGATTATGCTGCTGGTACTGAATCTTGCGATATTGATGTTACTAGCGGTACTGGTTATGCTGCCGGTACTGCTGCTGGTGTTTGTAACCTTCGCACCAGGTTCTCCAAAGCCACTATTCGAGCGCGAAGCTCGTTGACTTCCTCTATTATACCGAGATGATTGGCGGTTGGAGCGATCGAATGAACAAGATTCGAAATATGGGAAAGTATATAATCGTGACGAGATACTCTAGAGATGAGAGAAAAAAATAGTTTCTCGAACAGGTTCGCCGGTAAGTGCTTCAGGTTCATCGCCAAGAGAGCAATTTGGTGGATGGAAGAGATCTTCGATGTGAAATGATTTTCAGATATCGGATGATATTCTAACTATATAGAATATCTATATATATATATAATCCTAAAGATTTCGTAAACTACAGAGGAATTTACGGCATATGTCAGGCAAGTCTACAGATGCGCTAAGATATGAATTATCAGATACACTAAGATATAGGTTTTGTCTTTACACTATGGATGCACTAAATGCAGTAAGACGTGTCTAGACATAAGAATGATAAGCAGGCAATTTCCCAAGGATGATAAGCAGATGATTTCCGACTAGAAATGATAAGCAAAACTTTTGACATGTAGACACGGTCAAAGTCCAGACTCACTAATGTATCCTAACAACTTACCAGTTAGACACACTAATGCAGACCTGGTTTGCTAAGACCACCGCTCTGATACAACCTGTAAACCAAATCAAGAACATATTTTTCAATAAATCATTATTAATTGTTAAATAAGTATTTTATTATCTTATTAATATTAATATTACCAAATAAGTATATATTACCTGACAAACATAGTTGATTCAACTCATATTAATATTTATATATAATATTATTAATATATTAATATATAAATATTAATATTAATATATATTATATTAAATTATATTATAATATAATAAATATTACTATAATATAATATTAATATAATATTTATTATATTCAAACTATTATATTACTGAATTAATATAATATACTAATAAATATTTAAATATATTAATATTTATATATAATATTTAAATATACTAATAATATAATAATAATAATATTTAAATATATATATTTAAATATATTAATATTTATTCAAACTATATTAATATTTCAAAGTTAATATAGTTTGATGTGTAGTATACCTTAATACTACACATCAAACTATATTAACTTTGAAATATTATTAACTCATTAAATCTATATTATGTTTAAAATAATATGAAAACATAATATATAATATTAAAAATATATATATATATATATATAGTTTGAGTTGTGATCAATACTGAGACCGGTACACAGGTCACGATACGTATTAATTAATTCGAATATTATATATTAAACTATATATGAACTATTGGACTATTGGTCTATTAGACTACTAACATTGGACAATTAAAATGAATTAAAATATTGATTATAACATATGAAACTAAACAATTCTTCAAGTTTGCCACTTGATTTCATCTTAAACCTCATTTATACCTCGACAGTTACAATCCGCGTTCAAATCTTATCATGATTTTTGAAAACACCTCGATCGGGAGGATGAACCAGTCGCACTTCATCTACGGAAGAAAACTGAAAGGACCCGTTCATATACATTATAAACGATTCACAATAGTTGATTACATCGCGAGGTATTTGACCTCTATATGATACATTTTACAAACATTGCATTCGTTTTTAAAAGACAAACTTTCTTTACAACAAAAGTTGACGGCATGCACACCATTTCATAATACATCCAACTATAATTGGTTTAATAATAATCTTGATGAACTCAATAACTTGAATGCAACGTCTTTCAAAATATGCCATGAATGACTCCAAGTAATATCCTTAAAATGAGCTAATGCACACCTTAAAATGAGCTAATGCACAGCGGAAGATTTCTTTAATACCTGAGAATAAACATGCTTTAAAGTGTCAACCAAAAGGTTGGTGAGTTCATAGGTTTATCATAACAATCATTTCAATATATTAATAGACCACAAGATTTCCGTTTATAAATATATGTACACTCGCAAGTGTATAAAAGTATTCTATAAGTTGTAGGCACCCGGTAACAAGCCTTAACGTTCATGTTTTACCCTCTGAAGTACACCAGATCAGGTGTGTTTAAAATAACCTCGAACTACTAAAGCATCCCATAGTCAGGATGGGGTTTGTCAGGACCAATAGATCTATCTTTAGGATTCACGCCTACCGTACATAGACAAGTAGTTTAATGTTACCAAGCTAAGGGTATATTTCTGGTTTAAACCCACGTAGAATTAGTTTTAGTACTTGTGCCTATTTCGTAAAACATTTATAAATACAGCACATGTATTCTCAGTCCCAAAAATATATATAAAAGGGAGCAAATGAAACTCACAATACTGTATTTCATAGTAAAAATACATATAACGTCATTTAACAAGTGCAAGGTTGGCCTCGGATTCACGAACGTATCAATATTGAGATTCAATATTGCAGGAAAGTACGTAGACGCAACGGAGATGATAAACACTAGATTGACCTCACGAGCATACTCATGAACCATACCCATCACCTCCATAGCTATAACCCATAATTTCCTTAGCTTCGACTCATTCAAAAAAACTATTTTGAAATCACTCGGACAGTACTCCGTCGTAATATTTTATGTATACTAATAATATCTTGAAATAATACAGAGCAAATATATATATATATATATATATATATATATATATATATATATATATATATATATATATATATATATATATATATATAAATCGATTGAGAGAGTTTAGAGAAATATATTTTCAAGTTTCTATGAAATAATGAAACCTATTGAATTCTATTTATAATAGATTTTTGAATTATTAAAGTGAATTATTAAAGTATGAATTATTAAAGTGAATTATTAAAGTATGAATTATTAAAGTGAATTATTAAAGTATGAATTATTAAAGTGAATTATTAAAGTATGAATTATTAAAGTGAATTATTAAAGTATGAATTATTAAAGTGAATTATTAAAGTATGAATTATTAAAGTGAATTATTAAAGTATGAATTATTAAAGTGAATTATTAAAGTGAATTATTAAAGTATGAATTATTAAAGTGAATTATTAAAGTATGAATTATTAAAGTGAATTATTAAAGTTAAAGTAAAGTAAAAGTAAAAGTAAAGTAAAGGTATAGTTAAAGTATAGTAAAAGTATAAAAACTATGTAGGTATAATACGCGTATAAATATATATAATATTAATTTAAATCGTTATATATATTTAATGAAATAAAATATAAATATCGTTATATTTATTATACTGCTTAAGTAATGAGTTGTTAAAAGTGATTCTAGATATTTATAAAAGTTATATACGTTTTAATAATAAAGTTCTTTTTAAACTGAAAACGTCTTTGTACGTTTGAAAATAGATTAATAGAATATTATGAAAACCAATTCTCCACTAACTTTTGTCTAACTTTCGTAAATGACACTTTTTGTTTTTATTTATAAATAGCTTTACAAATTATTCTGAATATAGTTAAGAGGAATAGATTTTCTCAAATCATAGTGAACCTCTCAACAGAGACTTGTAATCATAATTCAATGTTTCTGATAATTCAATCATTTAATATATATATATATTTTTAATTTCGTGGAAAATCATATTGAAACAAATACGTTCGTGTAAAGTATTATACATTTAATACTTTATTAATATTCTCAATTTATAATATATATATATATATACATAACATATCTATTTATATATAACGGTTCGTGAATCGTCTGAATTTGGTCGAGGTTATAATGAATGTATGAACACAGTTTAAAATTCTTGAGATTTAACTTAACAAACTTTGCTTATCGTGTCGGAATAATATAAAGATTAAAGTTTAAATTTGGTCGTAAATTTCCGAGTCGTCACAGTACCTACCCGTTAAAGAAATTTCGTCCCCGAAATTTGATAGAGGTCGTCATGACTAACAATGAGAATGTTATTATAACGATTATAGAGTTTTATCATGTTCAAGAAGAATGGATAAAATAATTCGATTACTCGAAGCGTGTGAGTGAAGTTATCGTGAATGAAATAAGATAATAGTGATTCGTTGTATCTTTTAACGTCATCACGATTGATCTCCGAAAAGAAAATCTTTGTAATCTATATTGGATTTGATTATTCGGAGATTAAGGAAATTATGATCCTCTTCGAATTAATGCGATAATCTATTTTGATTTCTCTGTCGGATATTTCACTATAAATCCACCTCATTTGTTTTCTTACAAATCACACCTTCTCAACTCATATATTAAAGTATTTGTCAATATGCTTCATCCAGTGCTGATTCTTGATATACTCCTCACTTTCATATCTGTCGCTCTTCTTTTTCATCTGCCTCCGGAAGAATCTATTTACTTCTACTATACTCTTGGTTTTATAGTGTTTTTAGTTCTCCCGTGTCTTTATATTGCTATATGCATTGATATATACGGTTTATGATTTCTGGGTTGTTGTTGGGTTTTATATCTTCCCTTATATTTCAAAGTCCTTACTTCTTCTATAATCATTGTCATCCACAGTTAATGCTCTCTTCTATTTGCTATGATTTATACTCCCATTTCTAGTTCGGAGCTTTGTCCTTTCGTTTCTTCTTCTTGCGATTAAGCACCGCTTGTAATGGTCCAGAATTCGCAGATATAAATTTCAGAATGAACATTGTTAATGTTCTAGGAAGGAAATTGTAATGACACGATCTTGACTTGTCAAATTACCAGAATACCTCGAAAAAGGCCGAATCATCAAGAAATATTTTCTTGATATTTAGAGATCAAAGAGAATACAAGAGTCGTGTAACATAGCACATGATGACGTTATGATCTGTGAATCATCATGTTCCATTTAGAAACTCAGCATGAATTACTGTAATATAATCACGTTAATCAAGTGTCATTATATTATACTAACTCATGCTTCAGCTCCCAACACTTCTTCAAGAATATTCCTATTTTAAACTCGAATGTTTCAGAATTTAGAAACTAAAATAGTTTCTTTTATGATATAATACAGATAGCGCGAAGAGGTAAATGATTTCAGATAAGAATAATTATAAAAATATCTTCAGAAGTATGGATGATATTTATAATGAAAGATACGATGATATCTTAGAATGTCTAATATCAGAGGATGATGAAGGATATTATCCGCAGGGATTTAGAGTCAGGAGCAAGGTATTCATTAATGACTTCAGCAAGTATTGAATCATTTGGATTCTTTGAAGGCAGGTTCAGCCTTTGTGATTTGTCCACAGCCTCCTTCATACTTTGCTCAATCCGTTTTCCAGTTCCAAAGCTTCTCTTTTTCTGAGCTTTGCCAATATGCTATCCTTTATCATCAAACTTTTTACTGTTAAGGTCGTTTACAGTTTTTGCTGCTTCATCAGCATTTTTCAAAATTTCGAGAACTGGTTCGCAGTTTAGGGTGTTTTTCAGAAATTTCTCATTCAAAGAATGTAAGTCTTAGAGGTAGACGTTGTGTGTATATGTAATTGTTGATGTTGACATGCTGCGTGGTTTCAAAATACTGATTGCTGATTCTCAATAATTGGTATGGCAATTCTTGTTATAAGGTACGAATGAGTATATGATAGGGTTTCGATAATTATAATGATTTTTTTTTTGAAAGTCAAAGATCAGTGAAGTTGTTGGTAAGTTTATTGCTAATGTGGTGAATATAAACGATTCCCCGGTAACGTTGGCGAAAGGGCAACGTATCTATTGAGGTTATAATAAGACTGTTTTGATTGAAAAGTCGAAGTTGACTTGCTGGAGATGTGACAAAACTGTCTATTTTGAAACGTAATTGAAAAGTTATTTTAGCTAGTAAATGCCAAAGGGTCTAACACGGATACGTGTCGAATTATGACTTGGGTTTTGAGAGTTTTTCAGGTGTATAAGTGTGGGTAACATGTGGTTGGATCATCATCTCGATTGTTCCTTAGTTGAAGTGTCTTCAGGAATTTCGAAGGGTTTGAGCACATATTGTAATCGTTAATACATATGATGTTCTAACACAGTTTTGAAGTCAAAGTATAGCTTTGAAAGATATAGGAATCTAAGAGTGATGATACTGGTTATATTTCGAATTGAATTATGCGATTTTAAAATCAGAATATGTAATTGAATTTGAATGAGTATGATTGTTTTGATTTATATGAAAGAATGGATATTGTTGTGAAAGTAGGGAGTATAGTTGATGATTGCTGAATCAGTTTCAAAAAATGTAATATATTAATTGTGAATTTATATATCTCTCGGGTATTACCTACCCGTTAAAAATTTTTCACAATTAATATTTTGTACAAAAGAAGTTTATT
Organism: Rutidosis leptorrhynchoides; assembly: GCF_046630445.1. NCBI lineage: Eukaryota > Viridiplantae > Streptophyta > Magnoliopsida > Asterales > Asteraceae > Rutidosis > Rutidosis leptorrhynchoides. The sequence continues at coordinate 482,441,125 of NC_092334.1, read as the reverse complement.
ACAGTCTTTATGAAAATATATGTGTATATTTTCTTTAGATGTAATATAGATTTAATGAGTTAATATTAAATTAAACTCATTTGTTTTATGGTTGGAACTAGAATTGAGTAATCCCTAAAACTTTATAAATTGCATAACTATTTCTTCAATAATATTGAAATTATGAGTCATTACTTTGTTATTTGTTGGTTTTCGTGAAATTCTTGTGAAATTCGCAAGGTACGAATGATGTTATTTGAAAAGTTTCGAGTACATCGATGATGAAAGTGTAAAATCAAACACATATTCAAATAATACACTTGATTTATTATGAATTGGATTTTTATTGAATTGAGACAGAGATTGTAATTAACGATGGTTAAGTTGCGAACGAAGGACGTACTTCATTGCATATTTGTAATATGAATTAACTGAGTAGTTAGGATTCACACATAATAGCTTAGTACGGGAAGATTTATTATGGTTTAAAAATTTATACATATAAAATATACATATAAATCTTTCGATTGGAAATGAGTTAATACTTCATAACTCGTTGATACAATATATTTGTTGTTGATTTGTAATGATGTCCACAATGATTCTTGAACTGACAGAGTTTGTGATGTTACAGGTGCTGTTGATTCTGACGATACTGACGGCACTGACTGTGTTGATGATGCTACGGTCCTGTTGATGTTGTTGGTAAAACAAATCTAGTTTGTAAATCGTACACCATTTTCGATCAAAGTTTCTACTCTACCATCTCCGTTCATTCATCCGATTTACGGTCAGAATTAAATAATCTCTAAGATTTTGGAGATTACATAACTGCCGCAGAGATATCTCTTCAATGAAGTTTATGAATTAATACTTCATCGTTTGTTGTTGTTGATATTCCTGGATATTTACAGGGGGTATGACGTTGATGTTTGAGATACAGATTGTGATGTTGCGGTGTGGGATGTGGATGTTGTTATTGGTGGTGGTGATGGTACTGTTGGTGTTGCTGATGGTGGTACTGTTTATGCTGCTGGTGCTGCTGCGGGTGTTTGTAACCTTTGCACCATATTCTCCAAAGCCACTACCCGAGCGCGAAGCTCGTTCACTTCTTCTATTACACCGGGGTGATTTATATTTATAATTATTATTAATAAAAGTATAATATACAATTATAAATTATACTAATAATAAATAGTAATATAATTTATTTATTATTTTACGAATAAAATTATAAATAAATTATATTACTAATAAAATTTTATATTAAATTTATATAATAAAATATACTTTTATATATATTAAGTAATAAAATTTATAGGGTTCATTTAATATCATAAAGATAATATGATAGGTATTATTAAAGTAAGTTATTACACGTAGTAAAATATGTTTGTATCACATATTTATTTGATAAAATAATATCTATAATGATAGTAAGTAAAAGTTGTATTATTTTGTAATAATAATTATTATTATAAAAATATCAATATTTATAGTTACTAAGATGACATTATGATAAAACGATAATTCTAATTATGATAACTTTAATATTTACGATAATTTTTAATATTTTCTTTAAAATAATAATTCTATTTAAAATAATAATAATAATGATATTTTATAGTAACAATGACATTTCTATTAAAATGATAATTTTTGTTAAAATGATAGTTTTAATACTAACGATACTTTTAATAATAATAGTAATAATAAAAATAATAAGAACGATAATTTTATCTAAATCAATATCTTATAATATTTTAATTTCGTCATGATACTCTTACTCATTATTTCCTAATCGTTTCGTTTAATAGCTTTTAATCGTCTTTTCTATTACTATTAGGGAAATGATTAACTATGATAAACTAATGAACTCACCAACCTTTTGGTTGACACTTTAAAGCATGTTTATTCTCAGGTATTAAAGAAATCTTCCGCTGTGCATTAGCTCATTTTAAGGATATTACCTGGAGTCATTCATGACATACTTTGAAAGACGTTGCATTCGAGTCGTTAAGTTCATCAAGATTAATATTAAGTCAATTATAGTTGGATGTAATATGAAATGGTATGCATGCCATCAATTTTTGATGTAAAGAAAGTTTGTCTTTTAAAAACGAATGCAATGTTTGTAAAACGTATCATATAGAGGTCAAATACCTCGCGATGTAATCAACTATTGTGAATCGTTTATAATGTATATGAACGGGTCCTTTCAGTTGGTATCAGAGCGGTGGTCTTAGCGAACCAGGTCTTGCATTAGTGTGTCTAACTGATAGTTGTTAAGATGCATTAGTGAGTCTGGACTTCGACCGTGTCTGCATGTCAAAAGTTTTGTTTATCATTTTTAGTCGGAAATCATCTACTTACCATCCTTAGAAAATTACCTGCTTATCATTCTTAGTCTAGACACGTCTTGCTGCATTGATTGCATGAATAGTGTATAGACAAAATTCATATCTTAGCGTATCTGCTAAATCATATCTTATCGTATCTATTACCGTAAACTTTGCCTGACATATTCCGTAAATTCCTCCGTAATCTATGAAATCTTTTGATCTATATATATAGATATTCTATGTAGTTAGAATACCACCCGATAGCCGGAAAATCATTTCGTATCGAAAAATCCTTTATCAAATCGTACGAAATGGAATTCGTCATCAGTTCAAGTTCCTCGGATTCCGAAATGGAATCCCACTCAAGCTCCGAAAGCAGTGTGACTGGAATGAATCATCCAATCAGCCATCATCTATTCTGGATGAATTGGGGATGGGTTCGTAGCCTCCTTAATCATTGGAGACAAGAAGAAGGCGATCCTTTCCATCCACCACATTGCCCTCTTAGCAATGAACCTGAAGCACTTACCGGCGAACCTGTCCGAAACACCATTTTCTCTCTCATTTCCAGAGTATCTTGTCATGATTATATACTACACCAAATTCTAGATCTTATTTATCCGCTCGTCCGAACAACAATCACCCCAGTGTAATTGAAGAAGTCAACGAGCTTCGCGCTCGGGTAGTGGCTTTGGAGAATATGGTGCAAAGGTTACAAACACCAGCAGCAGCACCAGAAACATAACCAGTACCACCACCAACAACATCAACAGTACCATTACCACCACCAACAACAACCGCATCGCAAACCTCAACTTCACAATCTGTCCCATGAGCATCGACGTCATATGCCCTGTAGATACTAAGGAATACCACAACGATGAAGTATTGATTCATAACTTCATTGGGAAAACATTCTACGACGATTATGTAATTTCTAAAGTTTAGAAATTATCTATCCTAGCCTTAACCATAAATCAAGTGAGTTTAATTTAATATTAACTCATTAAATCTATATTACATCTGAAGAAATATACACATATATTTCCATAAAGACTGTAATAAAATTCTTGTGTACAAAATATTAATTGTGACATATTTTTTTAACGGGTAGGTAATACCCGAGAGATATATAAATTCACAATTAATATGTTACATTCTTCAAATCTGATTCAGCAAATCATCCATTATACTCTCTACTTTCACAACAATATACATTCTTTTATAGAAATCAAAACAACCATACTCATTCAAAAATCTAATTACATATTCTGATTTTGAAATCGCCGAATTCAATTCAAGTTATAACCGGTATCATCACTCTTAGATTGTTACATCTTTCAAAGCTATACTTTAACTTCAAAACTATGTTAGAACATCGTATGTATATTAATGATTATAATATGTGTTCAAGCCCTTCGAAATACCTGAAGACACTTCAAATAATGAACAGTCGAGATGATGATCCAACCACATATTATCCACAGTTACGTACCTGAAAAACTCTTGAAACCAAAGTCATAATTTAACATGTATCCATGTCAGACCTTTTGGCATTTACTAGCTAAAATAACTTTTCAATCCCTTCTAAAAATAGACGGTTTTGTCACAGCTCCAGCAAATCAACTTCAATTGTTCATTCGAATAAGCCTTATTATAATGATTACCCCTTCATCATTATTACCGGGGAACCTTTCATATCTCGCCACATTAGCAGTAAACTTATTAACAACTTCATTGATCTTTGACTTTCCGAAAAATCTTTATATTTATCAAAACCCCATCATTTACTCATCTGCATCTTGTAACGAGAATTGCCATACGAATCATCAGAAATTAGCAATCAGTATTTTGAAATCTCGCAGCATATCTACACCAACAATTATATGTGTCTATCTTCTGGACTTATATACTTTGAATGTGAAGTTTCTGAAAAACACCCTAAACAGTGAACTAGTTCTTGAAATACTGATGAAGCAGCAAAAACTATAAACGATCTTAACAGTAAAAAGTTTGATGATAAAGAGTAGTGTGTTGGCAAAGCTCAGAAAAAGAGAAGGTTTGGTACTGAAAAATACGGATTGAGAAAACCATGAAGAAGGCTGTGGATAAATCACAAGGATGAAATCTACCTTCAAAGAATCCAAATGATTCCGTGTCTGCTGAAGTCATTATCGAATACCTTGCTCATGACTCTAAACCCTTACGGACAATATTCTTCATCATCCTCTGATATTAAAAATTTTAAGATATCATCGTATCTTTCATTATAAATATCCTCCATATTTCTGAAGATATTTCCATAATTATTCTTATCTGAAATTATTTACCTCTTCGTGCTGTCTGTATTACATCATAAAAGAAACTATTTTAGTTTCTAAATTCTAAAACTTTCGAATTTAAAATAGAAATATTTTTGAAGTAGTGTTGGGAACTGAAGCATGAACTAGTATAATATAATGACACTTGATCAACGTGATTATATTACAGTAAGTCATGTTGAGTTTCTAAATAGAACATGATGATTCACAGATCATAACGTCATCATGTGCTATGTTACACGACTCTTGTATTCTCTTTAACCTCTAAAATATCAAGAAAATATTTCTTGATGATTCAGCCTTTTCCGAGGTATTCTAGTAATTTGACAAGTCAAGATCGTACCATTACAATTTCCTTCTTAGAACATTAACAATGTTCATTCCGAAATTCATATATGCAAATTCTGTACCATTACAAGCGGTGCTTAATCGCAAGAAGAAGAAACTAAAGGACAAAACTCCGAAATAGAAATTGGGGTATAAATCGCAGCAAATAAAAGAGAGCATTAATTGGGGATGACAATGATTATAGAAGATAGAAGCAGGGACATCGAAATATAAGGGAAGATATAAAACCCAACAACAACCCAGAAACTATAAACCGTATATATCGATGCATATAGCAATATAAAGACACGGGAGAACTAAAAATACTATAAAACCAAGAGTATAGTAGAAGTAAATAGATTCTTCCGGAGGTAGATGAAAAAGAAGAACGACAGATATGAAAGTTTGGAGTATATCGAGAATCAGCACTGGATGAAGCATATTGACGAATAATTTTAAAGTAAGAATTGAGGGAGAAAGAATAGAAGGTGTGAATTAAAAGGAAAACGAAGGAGGTGGATTTATAGTGAAATATCTGACAGAAAAATCGAGATAAATCATCGCATTAAATCGAAGAGGATCATAATTTCCTTAATCACCGAAGAATCAAATCCTATATAGATTACAAAGATCTTCTTTAATCCGGAGATCAATCGTGATGACGTCAAAAGATAAGACGAATCCCTATTTTCTCATTTCACTCTTTTACGATAGCTTCACTCATACGTTTCGAGTAATCGAATTATTTTATCCATATTTGTCAATCATGATAAAACCCTATGAATCAACTTATATTCGTCATAATAACATTCTTATTGTTAGCCATGATGACCTCGATCAAATTTCGGGACGAAATTTCTTTAACAGGTAGGTACTGTGACGACCCAGAAATTTTCGACCAAATTTAAACTTAACCTTTATATGTTTCCGACACGATAAGCAGAATTTGTAATGTTAAATCTCAAAAAGTTTGGAACTACATTCATGTAATCAATTACCCTTTGACAGTGTTCGACGATTCACGAACAATTATGAGTTTATAGATATGTATATATAATATATAATATTAACTGAAAACATTAACAAAGTATTAGATATATGATACTTTACATGAACGTATTTGTTTCGATATATTTATCGATAGAATTAAGAGATAATATCAAATGAATGAATTATCAGATACATTATGATATGATTACGGGCCTATGTTATGAGGTCCACTGTGATTTAAGAAATCTATTCTTTTTGACAATATTCGGAAAATGGTAAAGTGATTTATAAATAAGAACAAATGTGTCAATTAACGGGAACTAGACAAGGGTTAGTGGAAATTCCTGTTTAATTTCCAAGGCATGTTTTATAATATTTTCCTCGTGACCTTGATAAGATAACTATGTTAACTTTCATTTTATTTAATATGAAAATAAGAACGTGGAGTGTAAATAACTTAGATGTTGGATATCGACAAGTTAAGTAACTCGACATTTTTCATTAAGATGATTTCATACGCTTATTTAACCTTTGGACTTTATCCCATGCTTCACCAACAGACTGTAATTTAAAAACTTGAAACCTATTATGAATATATATAATTCTACTTTTCTAAAATGTTTTATGATATAACGATTTCCATTATTTTAACCTTTTAACAAAATGATTCTTAAATATATTTAGTTTTGGAAAACAAAATTATCATATTTATTTGATTTAGTTTCAAAAGTACAAAAAAAAACGTTTTCAGTTTAAAAAGAACTTTATTATTAAAACGTATATATCTTTTATAAATATCTAGAACCACTTTTGACAACTCATTACTTAACCAGTATGATAAAGATAACGATATTTATATTTTATTTTATTAAATATATATAACGATTTAAATTAATATTATATATATTTATACGCGTATTATACGTATATAGTTTTATACTTTTACTATACTTTAACTTTACCTTTAATTTACATTTACTTTGCTTTAACTTTAATAATTCATACTTTAATAATTCACTTTAATAATTCATACTTTAATAATTCACTTTAATAATTCATACTTTAATAATTCACTTTAATAATTAACTTTAATAATTCATACTTTAATAATTCACTTTAATAATTTATACTTTAATAATTCACTTTAATAATTCATACTTTAATAATTCACTTTAATAATTCACTTTAATAATTCATACTTTAATAATTCACTTTAATAATTCACTTTAATAATTCATACTTTAATAATTTACTTTAATAATTCACTTTAATAATTCATACTTTAATAATTCACTTTAATAATTCATACTTTAATAATTCACTTTAATAATTCAAAAATATTTTATAAATAGAATTCAATAGGTTTCATTATTTCATAGAAACTTGAAAATATATTTCTCTAAACTCTCTCAATCGAATTACATATATATATTTTCTTTGTATTATTTCAAGATATTATTAGTATACATAAAATACTACGACGGTGTTATACTCAGACGATTTCAAAATAAGTTTTCAAATGGGATAGAGCTAAGGAAATTATGGGTTATAGCTATGGAGGTTATGGGTATTGATCGAGGGTATTGCTCATGAGGTCAACCTAATGTTTATCATTTTCGTTGCGTCTACGTACTTTCCTGCAATATTGAATCACAATATTGATACGTTCGTGAATCCGAGACAAACCCTGCACTTGTTCAGTGCCGTCATATACATAATTGCTACGAAATACAGTATTGTGAGTTTCATTTGCTCCCTTTTATATATATTTTTGGGACTGAGAATACATGCACTATTTTTATAAATGTTTTACGAAATAGGCACAAGTACTAAAACAAATTCTACGTGGGTTTAAACCAGAAATATACCCTTAGCTTGGTAACATTAAACTACTTGTCTATGTACGGTAGGCGCGAATCCTAAAGATAGATCTATTGGGCCTGACAAACCCCATCCTGACTATGGGATGCTTTAGTACTTCGAGGTTATTTTAAACACACCTGATCTGGTGTACTTCAGAGGGTAAAACATGAACGTTAAGGCTTGTTACCGGGTGCCTACAACTTATAGAATACTTTTAAACACTTGCGAGTGTACGGATATTTATGGAAACTGAAATCTTGTGGTCTATTACTATTAGGGAAATGATTGTTATGATAAACCTATGAACTCACCAACCTTTTGGTTGACACTTTAAAGCATGTTTATTCTCAGGTATTAAAGAAATCTTCCACTGTGCATTAGCTCATTTTAAGGATATTACCTGGAGTCATTCATGACATACTTTGAAAGACGTTGCATTCGAGTCGTTAAGTTCATCAAGATTAATATTAAGTCAATTATAGTTGGATGTAATATGAAATGGTATGCATGCCATCAATTTTTGATGTAAAGAAAGTTTGTCTTTTAAAAACGAATGCAATGTTTGTAAAACGTATCATATAGAGGTCAAATACCTCGCGATGTAATCAACTATTGTGAATCGTTTATAATGTATATGAACGGGTCCTTTCAGGGAGCAAATGAAACTCACAATACTGTATTTCGTAGTAAAAATACATATAACGTCATTTAACAAGTGCAAGGTTGGCCTCGGATTCACGAACGTATCAATATTGAGATTCAATATTACAGGAAAGTACGTAGATGCAACAGAGATGATAAACACTAGATTGACCTCACGAGCATACCCATGAACCATACCCATCACCTCCATAGCTATAACCCATAATTTCCTTAGCTTCGACTCATTCAAAAAAACTATTTTGAAATCACTCGGACAGCACTCCGTCATAATATTTTATGTATACTAATAATATCTTGAAATAATACAGAGCAAATATATATATATATATATATATATATATATATATATATATATATATATATATATATATATATATATATATATATATATATATATATATATAAATTGATTGAGAGAGTTTAGAGAAATATATTTTCAAGTTTCTATGAAATAATGAAACCTATTGAATTCTATTTATAATAGATTTTTGAATTATTAAAGTGAATTATTAAAGTATGAATTATTAAAGTGAATTATTAAAGTATGAATTATTAAAGTGAATTATTAAAGTATGAATTATTAAAGTGAATTATTAAAGTATGAATTATTAAAGTGAATTATTAAAGTGAATTATTAAAGTTAAAGTAAAGTAAAAGTAAAGTAAAGGTAAAGTTAAAGTATAGTAAAAGTATAAAAACTATGTATGTATAATACGCGTATAAATATATATAATATTAATTTAAATCGTTATATATATTTAATAAAATAAAATATAAATATCGTTATATTTATTATACTGGTTAAGTAATGAGTTGTCAAAAGTGATTCTAGATATTTATAAAAGTTATATACGTTTTAATAATAAAGTTCTTTTTAAACTGAAAACGTCTTTGTACATTTGAAAATAGATTAATAGAATATTATGGAAACCAATTCTCCACTAACTTTTATCTAACTTTCGTAAATGACACTTTTTGTTTTTATTTATAAATAGCTTTACAAATTATTCTGAATATCGTTAAGAGGAATAGATTTTCTCAAATCATAGTGGACCTCTCAACAGAGACTTGTAATCATAATTCAATGTTTCTGATAATTCAATCATTTAATATATTTATTTTTAATTTCGTCGAAAATCATATTGAAACAAATACATTCGTGTAAAGTATTATACGTTTAATACTTTATTAATATTCTCAAGTTATAATATATATATACATATACATATCTATTTATATATAACGGTTCGTGACTCGTCGGAATTTGGTCGAGGTTATAATGAATGTATGAACACAGTTTAAAATTCTTGAGATTTAACTTAACAAACTTTGCTTATCGTTTCGGAATAATATAAAGATTAAAGTTTAAATTTGGTCAGAAATTTCTGGGTCGTCACAGTACCTACCCGTTAAATAAATTTCGTCCCCGAAATTTGATAGAGGTCGTCATGACTAACAATGAGAATGTTATTATAACGATTATAGAGTTTTATCATGTTCAAGAAGAATGGTTAAAATAATTCGATTACTCGAAGCGTGTGAGTGAAGTTATCGTAAATAAATGAAATAAGATAATAGTGATTCGTCGTATCTTTTGACGTCATCACGATTGATCTCCGAAAAGAAAATCTTTGTAATCTATATTGGATTTGATTATTCGGCAATTAAGGAAATTATGATCCTCTTCGAATTAATGCGATAATCCATTTTGATTTCTCTGTCGGATATTTCACTATAAATCCACCTCATTTGTTTTCTTACAACTCACACCTTCTTAACTCATATTTTAAAGTATTTGTCAATATGCTTCATCCAGTGCTGAATCTTGATATACTCCTCACTTTCATATCTGTCGCTCTTCTTTTTCATCTGCCTCCGGAAGAATCTATTTACTTTTACTATACTCTTGGTTTTATAGTGTTTTTAGTTCTCCCGTGTCTTTATATTGCTATATGCATTGATATATACGGTTTGTGATTTCTGGGTTGTTGTTGGGTTTTATATCTTCCCTTATATTTCAAAGTCCTTGCTTCTTCTATAATCATTGTCATCCACAGTTAATGCTCTCTTCTATTTGCTATGATTTATACTCCCATTTCTAGTTCGAAGCTTTGTCCTTTCGTTTCTTCTTCTTGCGATTAAGCACCGCTTGTAATGGTCCAGAATTCGCAGATATAAATTTCGGATGAACATTGTTAATGTTCTTGGAAGGAAATTGTAATGGCACGATCTTGACTTGTCAACTTACCAGAATACCTCGGAAAAGGCCGAATCATCAAGAAATATTTTCTTGATATTTAGAGATCAAAGAGAATACAAGAGTCGTGTAACATAGCACATGATGATGTTATGATCTGTGAATCATCATGTTCCATTTAGAAACTCAGCATGAATTACTGTAATATAATCACGTTGATCAAGTGTCATTATATTATATTAACTTATGCTTCAGCTCCCAACACTTCTTCAAGAATATTCCTATTTTAAACTCGAATGTTTCAGAATTTAGAAACTAAAATAGTTTCTTTTATGATATAAAACAGATAGCGCGAAGAGGTAAATGATTTCAGATAAGAATAATTATAAAAATATCTTCAGAAGTATGGATGATACTTATAATGAAAGATACGATGATATCTTAGAATGTCTAATATCAAAGGATGATGAAGGATATTGTTAGCAGGGGTTTAGAGTCAGGAGCAAGGTATTCGTTAATGACTTCAGTAAGTACTGAATCATTTGGATTCTTTGAAGGCAGGTTCAGCCTTTGTGATTTGTCCACAGCCTCCTTCACACTTTGCTCAATCCGTTTTCCAGTTCCAAAGCTTCTCTTTTTCTGAGCTTTGCCAATATACTATCCTTTATCATCCAACTTTTTACTGTTAAGGTCGTTTACAGTTTTTGCTGCTACATCTGCATTTTTCAATATTTCGAGAACTGGTTCGCAGTTTAGGGTGTTTTTCAGAAATTTCTCATTCAAAGAATGTAAGTCTTGGAGGTAGACGTTGTGTGTATATGTAATTGTTGATGTAGACATGCTGCGAGGTTTCAAAATACTGATTGCTGATTCTCAATAATTGTTATGGCAATTCTTGTTATATGGTACGAATGAGTATATGATAGGGTTTCGATAATTATAATGATTTTTTTTTGAAAGTCAAAGATCAGTGAAGTTGTTGGTAAGTTTATTGCTAATGTGGTGAATATAAACGATTCCCCGGTAACGTTAGCGAAAGGGCAACGTATCTATCGAGGTTATAATAAGACTGTTTTGATTGAGAAGTCGAAGTTGACTTGCTGGAGCTGTGACAAAACTGTCTATTTTGAAACGGAATTGAAAAGTTATTTTAGCTAGTAAATGCCAAAGGGTCTAATACGGATACGTGTCGAACTATGACTTGGGTTTTGAGAGTTTTTCAGGTGTATAACTGTGGGTAACATGTGGTTGGATCATCATCTCGATTGTTCCTTAGTTGAAGTGTCTCCAGGAATTTCGAAGGCTTTGAGCACATATCGTAATCGTTAATACATATGATGTTCTAACACAGTTTTGAAGTCAAAGTATAGCTTTGAAAGATATAAGAATCTAAGAGTGATGATACTGGTTATATTTCGAATTGAATTATGCGATTTCAAAAATCAGAATATGTAATTGAATTTGAATGAGTATGATTGTTTTGATTTATATGAAAGAATGGATATTGTTGTGAAAGTAGGGAGTATAGTTGATGATTGCTGAATCAGTTTCGAAAAATGTAATATATTAATTATGAATTTATATATCTCTCGGGTGTTACCTACCCGTTAAAAAATTTTTCACAATTAATATTTTGTACAAAAGAAGTTTATTACAGTCTTTATGAAAATATATGTGTATATTTTCTTTAGATGTAATATAGATTTAATGAGTTAATATTAAATTAAACTCATTTGTTTTATGGTTGGAACTAGAATTGAGTAATCCCTAAAACTTTATAAATTGCATAAGTATTTCTTCAATAATATTGAAATTATGAATCATTACTTTGTTATTTGTTGGTTTTCGTGAAATTCTTGTGAACTTCGCAAGGTACGAATGATGTTATTTGAAATGTTTCGAGTACATCGATGATGAAAGTGTAAAATCAAACATATATTCGAATAATACACTTGATTTATTATGAATTGGATTTTTATTGAATTGAGACAGAGATTGTAATTAACGATGGTTAAGTTGCGGACGAAGGACGTACATCATTGCATATTTGTAATATGAATTAACTGAGTAGTTAAGATTCATACATAATAGCTTAGTACGGGAAGATTTATTATGGTTTAAAAATTTATACATATAAAATATACATATAAATCTTTCGATTGGAAATGAGTTAATACTTCATAACTCGTTGATACAATATATTTGTTGTTGATTCGTAATGATGTCTACAACGATTCTTGAACTGACAGAGTTTGTGATGTTACAGGTGCTGTTGATTCTGACGATACTGACGGCACTGACTGTGTTGATGATGCTACGGTCCTGTTGATGCTGTTGGTAAAACAATTCTAGCTTGTAAATCGTACACCATTTTCGATCAAAGTTTCTACTCTACCATCTCCGTTCACTCATCTGATTTACGGTCAGAATTAAATAATCTCTAAGATTTTGGAGATTACATAACTGCCGCAGAGATATCTCTTCAATGAAGTTTATGAATTAATACTTCATCATTTGTTGTTGTTGATATTCCTGGATATTTACAGGGCGTATGACGTTGATGTTTGAGATACAGATTGTGATGTTGCGGTGTGGGATGTGGATGTTGTTGTTGGTGGTGGTGATGGTACTGTTGGTGTTGCTGATGGTGGTACTGTTTATGCTGCTGGTTTTTGTAACCTTTGCACCATATTCTCCAAACCCACTACCCGAGCGCGAAGCTCGTTGACTTCTTCTATTACACTGGGGTGATTGTCGGTTCGGACGAGCGGATAAATAAAATCTAGAATTTGGTGTAGTATGTAATCGTGACGAGATACTCTAGAAATAAGAGAGAAAATAGTGTTTCGGATAGGTTCGCCGGTAAGTGCTTCAGGTTCTTCGCCAAGAGGGCAATGTGGTGGATGGAAGGGATCACCTTCTTCTTGTCTCCAATGATTAAGGAGGCTACGAACCCATCCCCAATTCATCCAGAATAGATGATGACTAATTGGTTGATCCATTCCGGTTACACTGCTTTCGGAACTTGAGTGGGATTTCATTTCGGAATCCGAGGGACTTGAACTAATGACGAATTCCATTTGGTACGATTGAATAAAGAATTTTTTGATATGAAATGATTTTCCGGCTATCGGGTGGTATTCTAATTATATAGAGCAAAAGGTTTCGTAGATTACGGAGGAATTTACGGAATATGTCAGGCAAAGTTTACAGTAACAGATACGCTAAGATATGAATTAGCAGATACGTTAAGATATGAATTTTGTCTATACACTATTCATGCAATCAATGCAATAAGATGTATCTAGACTAAGAATGATAAGCAGGTAATTTCTGACAAAAATGATGAGCAAAACTTTTGACATGCAGACACGGTCGAAGTCCAGACTCACTAATGCATAACGACTATCAGTTAGACACACTAATGCAGACCTGGTTCGCTAAGACCACCGCTCTGATACCAACTGAAAGGACCCGTTCATATACATTATAAACGATTCACAATAGTTGATTACATCACGAGGTATTTGACCTCTATATGATACATTTTACAAACATTGCATTCGTTTTTAAAAGACAAACTTTCTTTACAATGAAAGTTGATGGCATGCACACCATTTCATAATACATCCAACTATAATTGGCTTAATAATAATCTTGATGAACTCAATGACTCGAATGCAACGTCTTTCAAAATATGCCATGAATGACTCCAAGTAATATCCTTAAAATGAGCTAATGCACAGCGGAAGATTTCTTTAATACCTGAGAATAAACATGCTTTAAAGTGTCAACCAAAAGGTTGGTGAGTTCATAGGTTTATCATAACAATCATTTCAATATATTAATAGACCACAAGATTACCGTTTATAAATATATGTACACTCGCAAGTGTATAAAAGTATTCTATAAGTTGTAGGCACCGGTAACAAGCCTTAACGTTCATGTTTTACCCTCTGAAGTACACCAGATCAGGTGTGTTTAAAATAACCTCGAAGTACTAAAGCATCCCATAGTCAGGATGGGGTTTGTCAGGCCCAATAGATCTATCTTTAGGATTCGCGCCTACCGTACATAGACAAGTAGTTTAATGTTACCAAGCTAAGGGTATATTTCTGGTTTAAACCCACATAGAATTAGTTTTAGTACTTGTGCCTATTTCGTAAAACATTTATAAAACAGCGCATGTATTCTCAGCCCAAAAATATATATTGCAAAAGCAATTAAAAAGGGAGCAAATGAAACTCACAATACTCTATTTCGTAGTAAAAATACATATAACGTCATTTAACAAGTGCAAGGTTGGCCTCGGATTCACGAACGTATCAATATTGAGATTCAATATTGCAGGAAAGTACGTAGACGCAACGGAGATGATAAACACTAGATTGACCTCACGAGCATACCCATGAACCATACCCATCACCTCCATAGCTATAACCCATAATTTCCTTAGCTTCGACTCATTCAAAAAAACTATTTTGAAATCACTCGGACAGCACTCCGTCATAATATTTTATGTATACTAATAATATCTTGAAATAATACAGAGCAAATATATATATATATATATATATATATATATATATATATATATATATATATATATATATATATATATATATATAAATCGATTGAGAGAGTTTAGAGAAATATATTTTCAAGTTTCTATGAAATAATGAAACCTATTGAATTCTATTTATAATAGATTTTTGAATTATTAAAGTGAATTATTAAAGTATGAATTATTAAAGTGAATTATTAAAGTATGAATTATTAAAGTGAATTATTAAAGTATGAATTATTAAAGTGAATTATTAAAGTATGAATTATTAAAGTGAATTATTAAAGTGAATTATTAAAGTTAAAGTAAAGTAAAAGTAAAGTAAAGGTAAAGTTAAAGTATAGTAAAAGTATAAAAACTATGTATGTATAATACGCGTATAAATATATATAATATTAATTTAAATCGTTATATATATTTAATGAAATAAAATATAAATATCGTTATATTTATTATACTGGTTAAGTAATGAGTTGTCAAAAGTGATTCTAGATATTTATAAAAGTTATATACGTTTTAATAATAAAGTTCTTTTTAAACTGAAAACATCTTTGTACGTTTGAAAATAGATTAATAGAATATTATGGAAACCAATTCTCCACTAACTTTTATCTAACTTTCGTAAATGACACTTTTTGTTTTTATTTATAAATAGCTTTAAAAATTATTCTGAATATCGTTAAGAGGAATAGATTTTCTCAAATCATAGTGGACCTCTCAACAGAGACTTGTAATCATAATTCAATGTTTCTGATAATTCAATCATTTAATATATTTCTTTTTAATTTCGTCGAAAATCATATTGAAACAAATACATTCGTGTAAAGTATTATACGTTTAATACTTTATTAATATTCTCAAGTTATAATATATATATACATATACATATCTATTTATATATAACGGTTCGTGACTCGTCAGAATTTGGTCGAGGTTATAATGAATGTATGAACACAGTTTAAAATTCTTGAGATTTAACTTAACAAACTTTGCTTATCGTTTCGGAATAATATAAAGATTAAAGTTTAAATTTGGTCAGAAATTTCTGGGTCGTCACAGTGGGAACTATATACTCACCTAATGTATTTTGTAGTAAAAATACATATAGCATCATTGATCAAGTATAAGGTTGGCCTCGGATTCACAACCTATATTATTTGGATATTTATTAATACACATAATCGTAATCGAATAAATTTATATATATATATGATTTACTAATCATATTATTTTATATTAATAATATATATACGTCTCATAAATTCATTCTGTATATAAAACTAGAAATTTTTGTTATGTTATATATATTTTAAATATGTTTATATATATATATATATATATATATATATATATATATATATATATATATATATATATATATATATATATATATATATATATATATATATATATATATATATATATATATATATATATATATCATTGTTTGTAAAATCAATATTGATAGTAACACTAAAATTATATTAATATTGATCAAGATTGTTAATAATTAAAATTCTTAATTCTTTTAAATAAGGTATTATTGTTAATAATTATATTACTGATAAAAAAATAATAATGATATTTATAGTAATAACTGTAAAAATATAAATTTTTCGGTTAATGATACTTAGGATAATGATTTTAGTATTTATACATTAGTAGTACCCGTTATTTATAAATAATCACACTTACAATGATAATAATGATACTAATAATGGTTATGATACTTATAATAATAGTTGTAATATTAATAATAATTATAATACCGGTAATAATATTAATAATAATGTTATCAATTATGAAATGAAACAAGTATAAATTTTAATGAAACTAATAATAAATTTTATCATTTTCATATAATAACAATAATACTAGTAACAATAATAGTAATTAAAATTTATAATAATAATAATAATAATAATAATAATAATAATAATAATAATAATAATAATAATAATAATAATAATAATAAGATAAATAAGAAGTTATACCCCTTTGAGAAACTTTGTAAATAAAAAGATTGCCCGTAACGAGGCTTGAACCTGTGACCCCTCGTTAACTAACACATCACTTTAACCATTCGATCCATTATGCTTTTCTGTTTTAAACCCATCCCATATTTTTATAACTCGTATTCAAACATCATCTTCCTCATCCTAACCAATTCTTTCGACTGTAACCTCCACAATATGACTAACTACGAAATTTTTGAGTTTTAATTATAGCTTGCAAACGACTTTAAAACTAATATAAGTATTATTGGAAATCAAAGAAAAAAAATATAACGAGAAGCAGCTATTGCTGCTGTCGCTGCTTTTAGTAAAAAAAAATGATTTTCAATTTTTTCGTACGTATCAGATAAAGTTTATAACACGAAAAAGTTTGCTAATCGTATATAGAAACTATATGAATCGTTGATTCATCTTAAATCATAACACAAACTTCAAATTTTATAAAAATTAAATGTTTGACTTTTTGTTCTAAAAACTTTGACTCCGAAATTGAAACCCAATAAGAAGAATTGAGACCTTAGCTTTTCCAGATAGTTTAAGTGGAAGAATCCTAACGAAACCACATTCTTAGTTTTTGAAATTTCATTCGAATTTGAGTTTTTGCAGTTTGAGTTCAATACGGAGGTGTACGCCGCTGTTTAAATAATTTTTCTGATTAATTTCATTAAATAAAAACTGGTGAAGGTGTTTATGATTGATAAATGATACTGTGATGTTAATTGGTATCTCATATCAGCTGATATGCGTCGAGTTTTATAACAGAAGGGATTAATAGTCTTTATTCCATCAGAAGAAAAAAATAATAAGAAATAGATAAAAATACGATCCTGATTTGTACCTGAGATCTGTTGATGGCTATATTTTTACCAATTAAGGAGACAAATTTAACAGTTGGACAGCGATTAAGAACTGAATACGTAAACATATAAATTATTTGTAGTATATACGTATATATTTCTGTATAATAATTATATAATTGTATAATTGTATAATTATATATATTTGTAGTATATTTCTGTATTTCTAAACTTAATTTTAGTATTAAATAAACATTATAATGCTGTTATTAATTTAAAATTTTAATAGAGTAATAATAATAATATCAATATAATGCTAATGATAAAATAATCATATTATTAACTTAAGTCATTATTATAATAATGATAATTTAGTAATAACAATATAAATAATAATAATACTTATTTTATTGGCGATAATAATAATGTTATAAATTTTATCACATTATTTGTATCAAGTTTCGTATCTAATAATGTTAATAAAACTAATATTAATGATAATCATATAAATAGTAGTGATATTAATATCATAATAATATTAATAAGAACACTGATAAAAATTAAAAATAATTATTTTTATTAATTAAGTTAATATAATAACTTATACATAACAATTATATATATATATATATATATATATATATATATATATATATATATATATATATATATATATATATTTTATTTATATATTAACATATAATCATAATTAATAAGGATCATATATATTTGTTCATTTTGATAATATTTAATTATTCTGTTTATTATTTTACTTAATTAATTCTAATTGACTAAAGGTATTCTCTTAATTCCATTTATTATATGTATATACTTATAATTATATATATATATTTACATATTTGCTATACACAGTTGTTCGTGAATCGTCAGGCATGATCAAAGGGTAACTAATTATCCGAATATAGATTTCAAACTTTCTAGACTCAACATTACAGATTTTGCTTATCGTGTCGGAAATATATAAAGTTTAGGGTTTAAATTTGGTCAGAAATTTCCAGGTCATTACAGTACCTACCCGTTAAAGAAATTTCGTCCCCGAAATTTGATAGAGATCGTCATGGATAACAATAGAAATATTTTCATGACATGTATGAGATAATAATGGAGTTTTATCAGTTTTAAGAAATATAGATAAATCGATTCGACCAAGTGAAGCGCACGAATGAAGCTATCACAAAAGAATGAAATGAGTAGATATATTTGTTTCAATCGATGACGTAGTTACTACTGACTTCCGGGATTTAAGGGATTTAAAGAAAATCTTACATAATAAGATTTGATTCTTCGGCGATCAGGATCTTCTTTGATTATATGCAATAATCTGTTTTGATTGCTCTGTCGGACATTTCACTGTAAATCCACCTTCTTCCCTTCCTTACTTCCATACCTCACATCTCCTATCCTTTCTCTTTCAATTTATACCTCAAAGCATTTCCTAAAATGCTCCATCCCGTTCTGATTCTTGTTATACTTCTAACTTCCATATCTTTCATTCTTCTCTTTCATCTACTGCCAGAAGAATCTATTAACTTCTATCATTTCTTCTGAATTATAATGTTTTTAATTCTCCCGTGTCTTTACGTTGCAATACGTATTGATACACACTGTTTGTAAATCCTGAGTGATTGTTGGGTTTTATATCTTCCCTTATACTTCGATGTTCCTGCTTCTGTCTTCTATAATCATTATCATCCACAGTTAATACTCTCTCCTATTTGCTGCGATTTTTACTTCAATTTCTATTTTGGGGCTTTGTCCCTTCGTTTCTTCTTCCCGTCCTCGAGTCAAGCGAGCAATGATCCAGAATTCGTAGGTATGAAATTTGGAATGAACATAGTTAATGCTTTAAGATAGAAATGGTAATGGCACGATTTTGACTTGTCAAATTACCAGATTATCCTGGAAAAGACCGAATCATCAAAAAATATTTTTCTTGATATTTTTGGAAAATTCAATAGAATGTAAGTGTCGTGTAACATGGCACATGATGATGGTACTGTGAATCATCACATTCCATTAGAAACTCAACATGACTTACTGTAATATAATGACGTTGATCAAGTGTCATTATATTATACTAATTCATGCATCAGTTCCCAACCCTACTTCAAAACATTCATATTTTAAACTCGAAGGTTTCAAAATTTAGAAACTAAAATAGTTTCTTTTATGATATGACACAGATAGTGCGAAGAGATGAATGATTTCGGATAAGAATAGTTATAAAGATATCTTCAGAAATATTGAGGATATTTATAATGAAAGATATGATGATATCTTAGAATATTTATGATAATGATGATGATAAAGAATATTATTCGCAAAGGTTTTAGAGTAAGGAGCAAGGTACGTACTAAGGATTTCCGTTGACACTGAATTATTTAGATTCTTTGAAGTCAAACTTATTCTTTGTGATTTGTCTACGGCTTCCTTCATAATTTCGCGTAATCCGCTTTTCGGTACTAAATTTTCTATTGAGTGTTTCCAATACTTCATTCTTTATCATCAACTTTTGGCCATTAAGACCATCTACAACATGCTGCTTCGTCAGCATTCTCAAAATTAACAGATCTGGGTCATTGGTTATCAAACCGAGGTGGTTTCAGAAGAATTGTGTTTTTAGATGATTAAACGCTAATAATAACATGATGGAATATGAAAGGTTCCCCGGTGATGATGAGGAAAGCCAGTCGTATGTATCAAGGTTATAATAAGACTTTATTCGAATGAAAGATTGAAGTTGTTCTGCTGGAGCTGTGACAAAATTGGCTAATTTGGAAAGGAATTGCAAAGTTATTTTGGGTAATAATAACACTAAAGGAATTAACACTGCTACGTGTTAAACGTTGACTCAATCTCCGAGATTTTTCAGGTGTATAGCTATATGCAAGAATCTTTTCTTTCGTAGATGAAGTGTGGCGATTTCATCCTCCCGTTCGGGGTGTTTTAGAAAATCATAAAAGATTTGAACGCGGATTGTAATTGTCGAGGTACAAATGAGGTTTAAGATGAAATCAAGTGGCAAACTTGAAGAATTATTTAGTTTCATATGTTATAATCAATATTTTAATTCATTTTAATTGTCCAAAGTTAGCAGTTCAATAGTCCAATTGTCCAATAGTCCAATGAATTCATATATAATTTAATATATAATTAATTAATACATATCGTGTCCCGTGTACCGGTCTCAGTATTGATCACAACTCAAACCATATATATATTTTGGAATCAACTCCATCCCTGTATAGCCAACTCCCTACCTTCACATATAGAGTGTCTATGGTTGTTCCGAAATATATATATAGATGGGTCGATATGATAGGTCGAAACCTTGTATACGTGTCCCGTTATTTGTAGTGCGTAAAATAAATAAATATATATCATGACCCGTGTACAACGTATTGTCTCAGAATTAATCCAACGTATTGTGTACATATGTCCCGACTTAAAATGCGTAAAAGTAAATAACAGAAGTTAAATGACAATAAATAAAATTGCGAGAATGTAAATTGCGATAATAAAATGTAATACGGAATTAACAGTTAGCTGGGAATAGTTAGCTAGAAACAGTTAGCGTGGAATCTTAACAATATTTCAATTAGTTAATCCGTTTGTTTCTAACAAATTTTATTTTGTCCAATATTATGCCACTTGTTGGATTCTGATAGGATATTAAACTTGCATATATACTTCCTTCGGATGTAATTATGAATTTAATGAGCCAATAGGATATTAAACTCATTTGATTTATCGTTATTACTAGATTACATGATCTCTAAAACATTAGAGATTACATAATTGTCATGTCGCACAAGATAAATGAGGTAGAACGATATGTAAAGCGAAGATACTCGATGTAGAACAATATGTAGAACGAAGGTCATACTCGAAGTACAGATGGTGATATTGAGGCGTGTGATGTTGATATCCAAGGTATAGATTGTGATGTTGAGATTTACGACGCGATTGTGGTTGAGGGTGATAAGGGTACTATTGGCGTTGATGATGATGGTGCTGATTATGCTGCTGGTACTGAATCTTGCGATATTGATGTTACTGGCGGTACTGGTTATGCTGCCGGTGCTGCTGCTGGTGTTTGTAACCTTCGCACCAGGTTCTCCAAAAGCCACTATTCGAGCGCGAAGCTCGTTGACTTCCTCTATTATACCGAGATGATTCGCGGTTGGAGCGATCGAATGAACAAGATTCAAAATATGGGAAAGTATATAATCGTAACGAGATACTCTAGAGATGAGAGAAAAAAATAGTTTCTCGAACAGGTTCGCCGGTAAGTGCTTCAGGTTCATCGCCAAGAGAGCAATTTGGTGGATGGAAGAGATCTTCGATGTGAAATGATTTTCAGATATCGGATGATATTCTAACTATATAGAATATCTATATATATATATAATCCTAAAGATTTCGTAAACTACAGAGGAATTTACGGCATATGTCAGGCAAGTCTACAGATGCGCTAAGATATGAATTATCAGATACACTAAGATATGGGTTTTGTCTTTACACTATGGATGCACTAAATGCAGTAAGACGTGTCTAGACTTAAGAATGATAAGCAGGCAATTTCCTAAGGATGATAAGCAGATGATTTCCGACTAGAAATGATAAGCAAAACTTTTGACATGTAGACACGGTCAAAGTCCAGACTCACTAATGTATCCTAACAACTTACCAGTTAGACACACTAATGCAGACCTGGTTCGCTAAGACCACCGCTCTGATACCACCTGTAAAGACCCGTCCTTATCCACCTGGACAAAGTCTTCAACATTTGGTTCCATTGTGATGATCGACTCCAAGTAATGTCTTTAGTATAAGCTAATGCACAGCGGAAGACTTAATTCGCACCTGAGAATAACATGCTTTAAAACATCAACATAAAGTTGATGAGATATATAGGTTTGATGCTAACAGCGTTATAACTATGGACCATAAGATTTCATATACATACATAATACACTCGCAAGTGTATGAAAAGTCGTTGAGCACTTGGTAACCATACTTAAGATTTAAATCACAGCAGCATATTCTTAAATAAACCCTACACCGTACCAATTGTAGTAACGAAACGAAGTACTGTGCAACCGTTTAAAACTGGTCGTCCAGCCCGGTTGGGGTTGTCAGGCCCGATAGATCTATCAACAGGATTCGCGTTTATGCTCCTCACGTAAATATTAGCTACCAAGTATAAAGAAATATGCCATGGTACAACTCAACGTAGAATTTATTTTTGATCACTTGTGTCCATAACGTAAATCATTTATAAAAACAGCGCATGTATTCTCAGCCCAAAATATTTAGAGTTTAAAAGGGAACTATATACTCACCTAATGTATTTTGTAGTAAAAATACATATAGCATCATTGATCAAGTATAAGGTTGGCCTCGGATTCACAACCTATATTATTTGGATATTTATTAATACACATAATCGTAATCGAATAAATTTATATATATATATGATTTACTAATCATATTATTTTATATTAATAATATATATACGTCTCATAAATTCATTCTGTATATAAAACTAGAAATTTTTGTTATGTTATATATATTTTAAATATGTTTTTATATGTATATATATATATATATATATATATATATATATATATATATATATATATATATATATATATATATATATATATATATATATATATATATATATATATATATATATATATATATATATATATATATATATATATATATATATATATATATATCATTGTTTGTAAAATCAATATTGATAGTAACACTAAAATTATATTAATATTGATCAAGATTGTTAATAATTAAAATTCTTAATTCTTTTAAATAAGGTATTATTGTTAATAATTATATTACTGATAAAAAAATAATAATGATATTTATAGTAATAACTGTAAAAATATAAATTTTTCGGTTAATGATACTTAGGATAATGATTTTAGTATTTATACATTAGTAGTACCCGTTATTTATAAATAATCACACTTACAATGATAATAATGATACTAATAATGGTTATGATACTTATAATAATAGTTGTAATATTAATAATAATTATAATACCGGTAATAATATTAATAATAATGTTATCAATTATGAAATGAAACAAGTATAAATTTTAATGAAACTAATAATAAATTTTATCATTTTCATATAATAACAATAATACTAGTAACAATAATAGTAATTAAAATTTATAATAATAATAATAATAATAATAATAATAATAATAATAATAATAATAATAATAATAATAATAATAATAAGATAAATAAGAAGTTATACCCCTTTGAGAAACTTTGTAAATAAAAAGATTGCCCGTAACGAGGCTTGAACCCGTGACCCCTCGTTAACTAACACATCCCTTTAACTGTAGTGACCCGAACTTTTCCATGTTTATATATATTAATTGAGATTGATATTTACATGATTAAATGTTTCCAACATGTTAAGCAATCAAACTTGTTAAGACTTGATTAATTGAAATATGTTTCATATAGACAATTGACCACCCAAGTTGACCGGTGATTCACGAACGTTAAAACTTGTAAAAACTATATGATGACATATATATGAATATATATATATAGTTAACATGATACTATGATAAGTAAACATATCATTAAGTATATTAACAATGAACTACATATGTAAAAACAAGACTACTAACTTAATCATTTTTAAACGAGACATATATGTAACGATTATCGTTGTAAAGACATTTAATGTATATATATCTTATTAAGAGATATTCATACATGATAATATCATGATAATATAATAATTTAAAATCTCATTTGATATTATAAACATTGGGTTAACAACATTTAACAAGATCGTTAACCTAAAGGTTTCAAAACAACACTTACATGTAACGACTAACGATGACTTAACGACTCAGTTAAAATGTATATACATGCAGTGTTTTAATATGTATTTATACACTTTTGAAAGACTTCAATACACTTATCAAAATACTTCTACTTAACAAAAATGCTTACAATTACATCCTCGTTCAGTTTCATCAACAATTCTACTCGTATGCACCCGTATTCGTACTCGTACAATACACAGCTTTTAGATGTATGTACTATTGGTATATACACTCCAATGATCAGCTCTTAGCAGCCCATTTGAGTCACCTAACACATGTGGGAACCATAATTTGGCAACTAGCATGAAATATCTCATAAAATTACAAAAATATGAGTAATCATTCATGACTTATTTACATGAAAACAAAATTACATATCCTTTATATCTAATCCATACACCAACGACCAAAAACACCTACAAACACTTTCATTCTTCAATTTTCTTCATCTAATTGATCTCTCTCAAGTTCTATCTTCAAGTTCTAAGTGTTCTTCTTATATTCTACAAGTTCTAGTTACATAAAATCAAGAATACTTTCAAGTTTGCTAGCTCACTTCCAATCTTGTAAGGTGATCATCCAACCTCAATAAATCTTTGTTTCTTACAGTAGGTTATCATTCTAATACAAGGTAATAATCATATTCAAACTTTGGTTCAATTTCTATAACTATAACAATCTTATTTCAAGTGATGATCTTACTTGAACTTGTTTTCGTGTCATGATTCTGCTTCAAGAACTTTGAGCCAACCAAGGATCCGTTGAAGCTAGATCTATTTTTCTCTTTTCCAGTAGGTTTATCCAAGGAACTTAAGGTAGTAATGATGTTCATAACATCATTCAATTCATACATATAAAGCTATCTTATTCGAAGGTTTAAACTTGTAATCACTAGAACATAGTTTAGTTAATTCTAAACTTGTTCGCAAACAAAAGTTAATCCTTCTAACTTGACTTTTAAAATCAACTAAACACATGTTCTATATCTATATGATATGCTAACTTAATGATTTAAAACCTGGAAACACGAAAAACACCGTAAAACCGGATTTACGCCGTCGTAGTAACACCGCGGGCTGTTTTGGGTTAGTTAATTAAAAACTATGATAAACTTTGATTTAAAAGTTGTTATTCTGAGAAAATGATTTTTATTATGAACATAAAACTATATCCAAAAATTATGGTTAAACTCAAAGTGGAAGTATGTTTTCTAAAATGGTCATCTAGACGTCGTTCTTTCGACTGAAATGACTACCTTTACAAAAATGACTTGTAACTTATTTTTTCGACTATAAACCTATACTTTTTCTGTTTGGATTCATAAAATAGAGTTCAATATGAAACCATATCAATTTGATTCACTCAAAACGGATTTAAAATGAAGAAGTTATGGGTAAAACAAGATTGGATAATTTTTCTCATTTTAGCTACGTGAAAATTGGTAACAAATCTATTCCAACCATAACTTAATCAACTTGTATTGTATATTATGTAATCTTGAGATACCATAGACACGTATACAATGTTTCGACCTATCATGTCGACACATCTATATATATTTCGGAACAACCATAGACACTCTATATGTGAATGTTGGAGTTAGCTATACAGGGTTGAGGTTGATTCCAAAATATATATAGTTTGAGTTGTGATCAATACTGAGATACGTATACACTGGGTCGTGGATTGATTCAAGATAATATTTATCGATTTATTTCTGTACATCTATCTGTGGACAACTAGTTGTAGGTTACTAACGAGGACAGCTGACTTAATAAACTTAAAACATCAAAATATATTAAAAGTGTTGTAAATATATTTTGAACATACTTTGATATATATGTATATATTGTTATAGGTTCGTGAATCAACCAGTGGCCAAGTCTTACTTCCCGACGAAGTAAAAATCTGTGAAAGTGAGTTATAGTCCCACTTTTAAAATCGAATATTTTTGGGATGAGAATACATGCAGGTTTTATAAATGATTTACAAAATAGACACAAGTACGTGAAACTACATTCTATGGTTGAATTATCGAAATCGAATATGCCCCTTTTTATTAAGTCTGGTAATCTAAGAATTAGGGAACAGACACCCTAATTGACGCGAATCCTAAAGATAGATCTATTGGGCCTAACAAACCCCATTCAAAGTACCGGATGCTTTAGTACTTCGAAATTTATATCATATCCGAAGGGTGTCCCGGAATGATGGGGATATTCTTATATATGCATCTTGTTAATGTCGGTTACCAGGTGTTCACCATATGAATGATTTTTATCTCTATGTATGGGATGTGTATTGAAATATGAAATCTTGTGGTCTATTGTTACGATTTGATATATATAGGTTAAACCTATAACTCACCAACATTTTTGTTGACGTTTAAAGCATGTTTATTCTCAGGTGAATATTAAGAGCTTCCGCTGTCGCATACTTAAATAAGGACGAGATTTGGAGTCCATGCTTGTATGATATTGTGTAAAAACTGCATTCAAGAAACTTATTTTGTTGTAACATATTTGTATTGTAAACCATTATGTAATGGTCGTGTGTAAACAGGATATTTTAGATTATCATTATTTGATAATCTACGTAAAGTTTTTTTTAAACCTTTATTGATGAAATAAAGGTTATGGTTTGTTTAAAAATGAATGCAGTCATTGAAAAACGTCTCATATAGAGGTCAAAACCTCGTAACGAAATCAATTAATATGGAACGTTTTTAATCAATAAGAACGGGACATTTCTGTTGGTATCTGAGTGTTGGTCTTAGAGAACCAGAATTTTGCATTAGTGTGTCTTATCGAGTTTGTTAGGATGCATTAGTGAGTCTGGACTTCGACCGTGTTTACTTGAAAAATGATTGCTTAACAAATTTTGTTGGAAACTATATATTTTTAACATGTGAATATTATGTGATATATTAATCTCTTAACGCGTTTGATATTATGTGATAGATGTCTACCTCTAGAACAAGTCCCATTGACTCACCTAATAATAATGAAGAGTCAAATGTAAATTGGAATGATTCGTGGACTGATTCACAAGTTCCCGAAGAGGAACCGGAAGAAGAGTCGGAACCGGAAGAAGAATCGGAACCGGAAGAAGAATCGGAACCGGATGAAGAAATAGAACCGGTGGGGGAAATAATAAAACGGTTAAGTAAAAGAAAATCCTCAACCAACCGACCAAGGTTAATTATGGTCAATGGTGTTTCCGCCAAGGAAGCAAAATATTGGGAGGATTACCAATTCTCCGATGAATCGGATTCCGACAAAAATTCTGATGATGTTATAGAAATTACCCCAACTGAATTTAAAAAGGCAAAAGAAAATAATAAGGGAAAGGGCATAAAAATAGAGAAATCTAATTCCAACCCCGATGAACTTTATATGTATCGTCAACCCCCAAAGTCCTTAAGTTGTAACAATGACCCGGGAACCTCTAAACCAGCAGGTTTTTCTAAACCAATGTGGATAACGACGGCTCGTATTAGGGGAACATCATATATCCCTAGAAACTTGGCAAAACGAACCAAAACCGATGAAGAAGAAACAAGCGAGTCGGAATAAGATAGTTGTATTCGTATGGTGTAATATAAGTAATATAGTGTGCTTATGCTTTATGATATATGTAAAAATTGCTTGTATTAATAAGTATTTTTTTTTATGAATCTAACTCTTGTCTATTTTACAGTATAAAAACACAAAATGGATAGACAACCCAATATTTTAAGAGACCTACCCGGAGACATGATTGATGAAATCTTGTCTAGAGTCGGTCAGAATTCCTCGGCACAACTATTTAAGGCGAGATCAGTTTGTAAGACATTCGAAGAACGTTCCAAGAATGCCTTGGTTTATAAAAGGCTTTCGTTCGGAAGATGGGGAATATCACATTGGGAAATCCATAAGTTACGATGTGTTTATTTTGATGCATATATTGCGGGGAACCCAAATGCTATTTTACGTAACGGGTTAAGAAATTATTTTGACTCAGTATATCCGAATATAGGACTTCGTGATTTAGAAAAAGCGGCTAACATGCAACATAAAGAAGCATGCTATGCTTACGGGTTAGTAATGTTCGCTTCTCACCAAAGTGAGAACAAGAACATCGGGCTACAACTATTAAACAAAACGTTCCCACAAGTGACGGAGTCGGTAATTGGGGTAAGAAATGAGGTTTTTAGGTTATTACGAGACTGTTGGTCATTACATAACCCTCGTCCCTTTGACGACGTTACAACACGCTGTCTTATCAACGGCCATAACGGTTATGTTCCACAAGACCAAGGATGGGAAGTAATCCTAGTAAAACCAGAATGCATGACTTGTTTCTGGACGTATGAATTACGTGTCTTTATTGCCTTTGCTGAACGACTTGTGTACTAGCTAGAATTATCTTCACAACCATCTTGTATCAAATTTATTGTGTGCTATATTTCATACTATATGTAAAATAAGCGGTATTGTAAGTTGTAAAATATTGTGTTAAAGTTTGAACGCGAAATATTATTATAATCAGTTTTTCATATAGAATTGTAGTAGTTGAATTGTATATTAGCTACTAAGTATGAACTTAACGGGTAGGTACTACCCGAATTTAAACTTATAAAACGCTAATATGAAGAAAAAGCTTTTATAAATGAGTTCATATTATGCTACGAAATACTATTAACTACTCTTAATATTCTGTATGATTAACTATTTTGAAGGAAATGGCACCGACTACTCGACACACCGTGAATATGAATGAAGAGGAATTCCGTACTTTTCTAGCTTCAAACATAGCTGCAGTACAGGCTGCGCTACATACCAACAATAACCTTGGATCTGGCAGTACAGGAAATCGTGTAGGATGCACCTACAAAGAATTCACTGCCTGCAAACCTTTGGAATTTGATGGAACCGAAGGACCGATCGGATTGAAACGGTGGACCGAGAAGGTCGAATCGGTGTTTGCCATAAGTAAGTGTACTGAAGAGGACAAAGTGAAGTACGCTACGCATACCTTCACAGGTTCTGCGTTAACATGGTGGAATACCTATCTAGAGCAAGTGGGACAAGATGATGCTTACGCACTACCGTGGTCAGCATTCAAGCACTTGATGAACGAGAAGTACCGTCCCAGAACCGAGGTCAATAAGCTCAAGACAGAACTTAGAGGGTTACGAACCCAAGGATTTGATATTACCACATACGAAAGACGATTCACAGAATTGTGCCTATTGTGTCCGGGAGCATTCGAAGATGAGGAAGAGAAGATCGACGCGTTTGTGAAAGGATTACCGGAAAGAATCCAAGAAGATATAAGTTCACACGAGCCCGCCTCCATACAACAGGCATGTAGAATGGCTCACAAACTAGTGAACCAGATTGAAGAAAGAATTAAAGAACAGACTGCTGAAGAGGCGAATGTGAAGCAAGTCAAAAGAACGTGGGAGGAAAACGGTGATAAGAATCACCAATACAACAACAACAGCAATTACAACAATAATCGCAATAATTATCCCAACAATCGCAACATCAATCGCAACTACAACAAACGGCCCAACAACAACAACAACAACAACAACAACAACAGCAACTACAACAATCATCCCAACAACAATAATAACCGCAACAACAACAACAATCAGAAGCAGCTATGCCAAAGGTGTGAAAAGTATCACTCGGGGTTCTGCACCAAATTTTGCAACAAGTGTAAAAGAAATGGTCATAGCGCGGCGAAGTGTGAGGTCTATGGACCAGGGATTAATAGAACGAAAGGAACAAATGGTGTCGGAACGAGTAATGGTGGAGCAAGTAGTGTCGGAGCAAGTTATGCCAATGTAGTTTGTTATAAATGTGGAAAACCGGGCCACATTATTAGAAATTGCCCGAACCAGGAGAACATGAATGGACAAGGCCACGGAAGAGTTTTCAATATTAATGCGGCAGAGGCACAAGAAGACCCGGAGCTTGTTACGGGTACGTTTCTTATTCACAATAAATCTGCTTACGTTTTATTTGATTCGGGTGCGGATAGAAGCTATATGGTAGAGATTTTTGTGCTAAATTAAGTTGTCCATTGACGCCTTTGGATAGTAAATTTTTACTCGAATTAGCAAATGGTAAATTAATTTCAGCAGATAATATATGTCGGAATCGAGAAATTAAACTGGTTAGCGAAACATTTAAGATTGACTTGATACCAGTAGAGTTAGGGAGTTTTGATGTGATAATCGGTATGGACTGGTTGAAAGAAGTGAAAGCAGAGATCGTTTGTTACAAAAATGCAATTCGCATTATACGAGAAAAAGGAAAACCCTTAATGGTGTACGGAGAAAAGGGCAACACGAAGCTACATCTTATTAGTAATTTGAAGGCACAAAAACTAATAAGAAAAGGTTGCTATGCTGTTCTAGCACACGTCGAGAAAGTACAAACTGAAGAAAAGAGCATCAATGATGTTCCCATTGCAAAAGAATTTCCCGATGTATTTCCGAAAGAATTACCGGGATTACCCCCACATCGATCCGTTGAATTTCAAATAGATCTTGTACCAGGAGCTGCACCAATATCTCGTGCTCCTTACAGACTCGCACCCAGCGAGATGAAAGAACTGCAAAGCCAATTACAAGAACTTTTAGAGCGTGGTTTCATTCGACCAAGCACATCACCGTGGGGAGCTCCTGTTTTGTTTGTCAAGAAGAAAGATGGTACATTCAGGTTGTGTATCGACTACCGAGAGTTGAACAAACTTACCATCAATAACAGCTACCCACTACCGAGAATCGACGACTTATTTGATCAACTACAAGGCTCGTCTGTTTATTCAAAGATTGACTTACGTTCCGGGTATCATCAAATGCGGGTGAAAGAAGATGATATTCCAAAGACTGCTTTCAGAACACGTTACGGTCATTACGAGTTTATGGTCATGCCGTTTGGTTTAACTAATGCACCAGCTGTGTTCATGGACCTTATGAACCGAGTGTGTGGACCATACCTTGACAAGTTTGTCATTGTTTTCATTGATGACATACTTATTTACTCAAAGAATGACCAAGAACAAGGTGAACATTTGAGAAAGGTGTTAGAAGTATTGAGGAAGGAAGAATTGTACGCTAAGTTTTCAAAGTGTGCATTTTGGTTGGAAGAAGTTCAATTCCTCGGTCACATAGTGAACAAAGAAGGTATTAAGGTGGATCCGGCAAAGATAGAAACTGTTGAAAAGTGGGAAACCCCGAAAACTCCGAAACACATACGCCAGTTTTTAGGACTAGCTGGTTACTACAGAAGGTTCATCCAAGACTTTTCCAGAATAGCAAAACCCTTGACTGCATTAACGCATAAAGGGAAGAAATTTGAATGGAATGATGAACAAGAGAAAGTGTTTCAGTTATTGAAGAAAAAGCTAACTACGGCACCTATATTGTCATTGCCTGAAGGGAATGATGATTTTGTGATTTATTGTGACGCATCAAAGCAAGATCTCGGTTGTGTATTAATGCAACGAACGAAGGTGATTGCTTATGCGTCTAGACAATTGAAGATTCACGAACAAAATTATACGACGCATGATTTGGAATTAGGCGCGGTTGTTTTTGCATTAAAGACTTGGAGGCACTACTTATATGGGGTCAAAAGTATTATATATACCGACCACAAAAGTCTTCAACACATATTTAATCATAAACAACTGAATATGAGGCAGCGTAGGTGGATTGAATTATTGAATGATTACGACTTTGAGATTCGTTACCACCCGGGGAAGGCAAATGTGGTAGCCGATGCCTTGAGCAGGAAGGACAGAGAACCCATTCGAGTAAAATCTATGAATATAATGATTCATAATAACCTTACTACTCAAATAAAGGAGGCGCAACAAGGAGTTTTAAAAGAGGGAAATTTAAAGGATGAAATACCCAAAGGATCGGAGAAGCATCTTAATATTCGGGAAGACGGAACCCGGTATAGGGCTGAAAGGATTTGGGTACCAAAATTTGGAGATATGAGAGAAATGGTACTTAGAGAAGCTCATAAAACCAGATACTCAATACATCCTGGAACGGGGAAGATGTACAAGGATCTCAAGAAACATTTTTGGTGGCCGGGTATGAAAGCCGATGTTGCTAAATATGTAGGAGAATGTTTGACGTGTTCTAAGGTCAAAGCTGAGCATCAGAAACCATCAGGTCTACTTCAACAACCCGAAATCCCAGAATGGAAATGGGAAAACATTACCATGGACTTCATCACTAAATTGCCAAGGACTGCAAGTGGTTTTGATACTATTTGGGTAATAGTTGATCGTCTCACCAAATCAGCACACTTCCTGCCAATAAGAGAAGATGACAAGATGGAGAAGTTAGCACGACTGTATTTGAAGGAAGTCATCTCCAGACATGGAATACCAATCTCTATTATCTCTGATAGGGATGGCAGATTTATTTCAAGATTCTGGCAGACATTACAGCAAGCATTAGGAACTCGTCTAGACATGAGTACTGCCTATCATCCACAAACTGATGGGCAGAGCAAAAGGACAATACAAACGCTTGAAGACATGCTACGAGCATGTGTTATTGATTTCGGAAACAGTTGGGATCGACATCTACCGTTAGCAGAATTTTCCTACAACAACAGCTACCATTCAAGCATTGAGATGGCGTCGTTTGAAGCACTTTATGGTAGAAAGTGCAGGTCTCCAATTTGTTGGAGTGAAGTGGGGGATAGACAGATTACGGGTCCGGAGATTATACAAGAAACTACCGAGAAGATCATCCAAATTCAACAACGGTTGAAAACAGCCCAAAGTCGACAAAAGAGCTACGCTGACATTAAAAGAAAAGATATAGAATTTGAAATTGGAGAGATGGTCATGCTTAAAGTTGCACCTTGGAAATGCGTTGTTCGATTTGGTAAACGAGGGAAATTAAATCCAAGGTATATTGGACCATTCAAGATTATTGATCGTGTCGGACCAGTAGCTTACCGACTTGAGTTACCTCAACAACTCGCGGCTGTACATAACACTTTCCACGTCTCGAATTTGAAGAAATGTTTTGCTAAAGAAGATCTCACTATTCCGTTAGATGAAATCCAAATCAACGAAAAACTTCAATTCATCGAAGAACCCGTCGAAATAATGGATCGTGAGGTTAAAATACTTAAGCTAAACAAGATACCAATTGTTAAGGTTCGATGGAATGCTCGTAGAGGACCCGAGTTCACCTGGGAGCGTGAAGATCAGATGAAGAAGAAATACCCGCATCTATTTCCAGAAGATTCGTCAACACCTTCAACAGCTTAAAATTTCGAGACGAAATTTATTTAACGGGTAGGTACTGTAGTGACCCGAACTTTTCCATGTTTATATATATTAATTGAGATTGATATTTACATGATTAAATGTTTCCAACATGTTAAGAAATCAAACTTTTTAAGACTTGATTAATTGAAATATGTTTCATATAGACAATTGACCACCCAAGTTGACCGGTGATTCACGAACGTTAAAACTTGTAAAAACTATATGATGACATATATATGAATATATATATATATATATAGTTAACATGATACTATGATAAGTAAACATATAATTAAGTATATTAACAATGAACTACATATGTAAAAACAAGACTACTAACTTAATGATTTTTAAACGAGACATATATGTAACGATTATCGTTGTAAAGACATTTAATGTATATATATCTTATTAAGAGATATTCATACATGATAATATCATGATAATATAATAATTTAAAATCTCATTTGATATTATAAACATTGGGTTAACAACATTTAACAAGATCGTTAACCTAAAGGTTTCAAAACAACACTTACATGTAACGACTAACGATGACTTAACGACTCAGTTAAAATGTATATACATGTAGTGTTTTAATATGTATTTATACACTTTTGAAAGACTTCAATACACTTATCAAAATACTTCTACTTAACAAAAATGCTTACAATTACATCCTCGTTCAGTTTCATCAACAATTCTACTCGTATGCACCCGTATTCGTACTCGTACAATACACAGCTTTTAGATGTATGTACTATTGGTATATACACTCCAATGATCAGCTCTTAGCAGCCCATGTGAGTCACCTAACACATGTGGGAACCATCATTTGGCAACTAGCATGAAATATCTCATAAAATTACAAAAATATGAGTAATCATTCATGACTTATTTACATGAAAACAAAATTACATATCCTTTATATCTAATCCATACACCAACGACCAAAAACACCTACAAACACTTTCATTCTTCAATTTTCTTCATCTAATTGATCTCTCTCAAGTTCTATCTTCAAGTTCTAAGTGTTCTTCTTATATTCTACAAGTTCTAGTTACATAAAATCAAGAATACTTTCAAGTTTGCTAGCTCACTTCCAATCTTGTAAGGTGATCATCCAACCTCAATAAATCTTTGTTTATTACAGTAGGTTATCATTCTAATACAAGGTAATAATCATATTCAAACTTTGGTTCAATTTCTATAACTATAACAATCTTATTTCAAGTGATGATCTTACTTGAACTTGTTTTCGTGTCATGATTCTGCTTCAAGAACTTCGAGCCATCCAAGGATCCGTTGAAGCTAGATCTATTTTTCTCTTTTCCAGTAGGTTTATCCAAGGAACTTAAGGTAGTAATGATGTTCATAACATCATTCAATTCATACATATAAAGCTATCTTATTCGAAGGTTTAAACTTGTAATCACTAGAACATAGTTTAGTTAATTCTAAACTTGTTCGCAAACAAAAGTTAATCCTTCTAACTTGACTTTTAAAATCAACTAAACACATGTTCTATATCTATATGATATGCTAACTTAATGATTTAAAACCTGGAAACACGAAAAACACCGTAAAACCGGATTTACGCCGTCGTAGTAACACCGCGGGCTGTTTTGGGTTAGTTAATTAAAAACTATGATAAACTTTGATTTAAAAGTTGTTATTCTGAGAAAATAATTTTTATTATGAACATAAAACTATATCCAAAAATTATGGTTAAACTCAAAGTGGAAGTATGTTTTCTAAAATGGTCATCTAGACGTCGTTCTTTCGACTGAAATGACTACCTTTACAAAAACGACTTGTAACTTATTTTTTCGACTATAAACCTATACTTTTTCTGTTTGGATTCATAAAATAGAGTTCAATATGAAACCATAGCAATTTGATTCACTCAAAACGGATTTAAAATGAAAAAGTTATGGGTAAAACAAGATTGGATAATTTTTCTCATTTTAGCTACGTGAAAATTGGTAACAAATCTATTCCAACCATAACTTAATCAACTTGTATTGTATATTATGTAATCTTGAGAAACCATAGACACGTATACAATGTTTCGACCTATCATGTCGACACATCTATATATATTTCGGAACAACCATAGACACTCTATATGTGAATGTTGGAGTTAGCTATACAGGGTTGAGGTTGATTCCAAAATATATATAGTTTGATTTGTGATCAATACTGAGATATGTATACACTGGGTCGTGGATTGATTCAAGATAATATTTATCAATTTATTTCTGTACATCTAACTGTGGACAACTAGTTGTAGGTTACTAACGAGGACAGCTGACTTAATAAACTTAAAACATCAAAATACATTAAAAGTGTTGTAAATATATTTTGAACATACTTTGATATATATGTATATATTGTTATAGGTTCGTGAATCAACCAGTGGCCAAGTCTTACTTCCCGACGAAGTAAAAATCTGTGAAAGTGAGTTATAGTCCCACTTTTAAAATCGAATATTTTTGGGATGAGAATACATGCAGGTTTTATAAATGATTTACAAAATAGACACAAGTACGTGAAACTACATTCTATGGTTGAATTATCGAAATCGAATATGCCCCTTTTTATTAAGTCTGGTAATCTAAGAATTAGGGAACAGACACCCTAATTGACGCGAATCCTAAAGATAGATCTATTGGGCCTAACAAACCCCATCCAAAGTACCGGATGCTTTAGTACTTCGAAATTTATATCATATCCGAAGGGTGTCCCGGAATGATGGGGATATTCTTATATATGCATCTTGTTAATGTCGGTTACCATGTGTTCACCATATGAATGATTTTTATCTCTATGTATGGGATGTGTATTGAAATATGAAATCTTGTGGTCTATTGTTACGATTTGATATATATAGGTTAAACCTATAACTCACCAACATTTTTGTTGACGTTTAAAGCATGTTTATTCTCAGGTGAATATTAAGAGCTTCCGCTGTCGCATACTTAAATAAGGACGAGATTTGGAGTCCATGCTTGTATGATATTGTGTAAAAACTGCATTCAAGAAACTTATTTTGTTGTAACATATTTGTATTGTAAACCATTATGTAATGGTCGTGTGTAAACAGGATATTTTAGATTATCATTATTTGATAATCTACGTAAAGTTTTTTTAAACCTTTATTGATGAAATAAAGGTTATGGTTTGTTTAAAAATGAATGCAGTCTTTGAAAAACGTCTCATATAGAGGTTATAACCTCGCAACGAAATCAATTAATATGGAACGTTTTTAATCAATAAGAACGGGACATTTCATTAACCATTCGATCCATTATGCTTTTCTGTTTTAAACCCATCCCATATTTTTATAACTCGTATTCAAACATCATCTTCCTCATCCTAACCAATTCTTTCGACTGTAACCTCCACAATATGACTAACTGCGAAATTTTTGAGTTTTAATTATAGCTTGCAAACGACTTTAAAACTAATATAAGTATTATTGGAAATCAAAGAAAAAAAATATAACGAGAAGCAGCTATTGCTGCTGTCGCTGCTTTTAGTAAAAAAAATGATTTTCAATTTTTTCGTACGTATCAGATAAAGTTTATAACACGAAAAAGTTTGCTAATCGTATATAGAAACTATATGAATCGTTGATTCATCTTAAATCATAACACAAACTTCAAATTTTATAAAAATTAAATGTTTGACTTTTTGTTCTAAAAACTTTGACTCCGAAATTGAAACCCAATAAGAAGAATTGAGACCTTAGCTTTTCCAGATAGTTTAAGTGGAAGAATCCTAACGAAACCACATTCTTAGTTTTTGAAATTTCATTCGAATTTGAGATTTTGCAGTTTGAGTTCAATACGGAGGTGTACGCCGCTGTTTAAATAATTTTTCTGATTAATTTCATTAAATAAAAACTGGTGAAGGTGTTTATGATTGACAAATGATACTGTGATGTTAATTGGTATCTCATATCAGCTGATATGCGTCGAGTTTTATAACAGAAGGGATTAATAGTCTTTATTCCATCAGAAGAAAAAAATAATAAGAAATAGATAAAAATACGATCCTGATTTGTACCTGAGATCTGTTGATGGCTATATTTTTACCAATTAAGGAGACAAATTTAACAGTTGGACAGCGATTAAGAACTGAATACGTAAACATATAAATTATTTGTAGTATATACGTATATATTTCTGTATAATAATTATATAATTGTATAATTATATAATTATATATATTTGTAGTATATTTCTATATTTCTAAACTTAATTTTAGTATTAAATAAACATTATAATGCTGTTATTAATTTAAAATTTTAATAGAGTAATAATAATAATATCAATATAATGCTAATGATAAAATAATCATATTATTAACTTAAGTCATTATTATAATAATGATAATTTAGTAATAACAATATAAATAATAATAATACTTATTTTATTGGCGATAATAATAATGTTATAAATTTTATCACATTATTTGTATCAAGTTTCGTATCTAATAATGTTAATAAAACTAATATTAATGATAATCATATAAATAGTAGTGATATTAATATCATAATAATATTAATAAGAACACTGATAAAAATTAAAAATAATTATTTTTATTAATTAAGTTAATATAATAACTTATACATAACAATTATATATATATATATATATATATATATATATATATATATATATATATATATATATATATATATATATATATTAACATATAATCTTAATTAATAAGGATCATATATATTTGTTCATTTTGATAATATTTAATTATTCTGTTTATTATTTTACTTAATTAATTCTAATTGACTAAAGGTATTCTCTTAATTCCATTTATTATATGTATATACTTATAATTATATATATATATTTACATATTTGCTATACACAGTTGTTCGTGAATCGTTAGGCATGATCAAAGGGTAACTAATTATCCGAATATAGATTTCAAACTTTCTAGACTCAACATTACAGATTTTGCTTATCGTGTCGGAAATATATAAAGTTTAGGGTTTAAATTTGGTCGGAAATTTCCGGGTCATTACAGTATACCAACTGAAAGGACCCGTTCATATACATTATAAACGATTCACAATAGTTGATTACATCGCGAGGTATTTGACCTCTATATGATACATTTTACAAACATTGCATTCATTTTTAAACAAACTTTCTTTACAACGAGAGTTGACGGCATGCACACCATTTCATAATACATCCAACTATAATTGGCTTAATAATAATCTTGATGAACTCAATGACTCGAATGCAACGTCTTTCAAAATATGCCATGAATGACTCCAAGTAATATCCTTAAAATGAGCTAATGCACAACGGAAGATTTCTTTAATACCTGAGAATAAACATGCTTTAAAGTGTCAACCAAAAGGTTGGTGAGTTCATAGGTTTATCATAACAATCATTTCAATATATTAATAGACCACAAGATTTCCGTTTATAAATATATGTACACTCGCAAGTGAATAAAAGTATTCTATAAGTTGTAGGCACCCGGTAACAAGCCTTAACGTTCATGTTTTACCCTCTGAAGTACACCAGATCAGGTGTGTTTAAAATAACCTCGAAGTACTAAAGCATCCCATAGTCAGGATGGGGTTTGTCAGGCCCAATAGATCTATCTTTAGGATTCGCGCCTACCGTACATAGACAAG
The DNA here is from genome assembly GCF_046630445.1 of Rutidosis leptorrhynchoides. Lineage (NCBI taxonomy): Eukaryota > Viridiplantae > Streptophyta > Magnoliopsida > Asterales > Asteraceae > Rutidosis > Rutidosis leptorrhynchoides. The sequence continues at coordinate 482,401,180 of NC_092334.1, read as the reverse complement.
TAGTTTAATGTTACCAAGCTAAGGGTATATTTCTGGTTTAAACCCACATAGAATTAGTTTTAGTACTTGTGCCTATTTCGTAAAACATTTATAAAACATCGCATGTATTCTCAGCCCAAAAATATATATATTGCAAAAGCAATTAAAAAGGGAGCAAATAAAACTCACAATACTGTATTTCGTAGTAAAAATACATATAACGTCATTTAACAAGTGCAATGTTGGCCTCGGATTCACGAACGTATCAATATTGAGATTCAATATTGCAGGAAAGTACGTAGACGCAACGGAGATGATAAACACTAGATTGACCTCACGAGCATACCCATGAACCATACCCATCACCTCCATAGCGATAACCCATAATTTCCTTAGCTTCGACTCATTAAAAAAAAAACTATTTTGAAATCACTCGGACAGCACTCCGTCGTAATATTTTATGTATACTAATAATATCTTGAAATAATACAGAGCAAATATATATATATATATAAATCGATTGAGAGAGTTTAGAGAAATATATTTTCAAGTTTCTATGAAATAATGAAACCTATTGAATTCTATTTATAATAGATTTTTGAATTATTAAAGTGAATTATTATAGTATGAATTATTAAAGTGAATTATTAAAGTATGAATTATTAAAGTGAATTATTAAAGTATGAATTATTAAAGTGAATTATTAAAGTATGAATTATTAATGTGAATTATTAAAGTATGAATTATTAAAGTGAATTATTAAAGGATGAATTATTAAAGTGAATTATTAAAGTTAAAGTAAAGTAAAAGTAAAGTAAAGGTAAAGTTAAAGTTAAAGTATAGTAAAAGTATAAAAACTATGTATGTATAATACGCGTATAAATATATATAATATTAATTTAAATCGTTATATATATTTAATGAAATAAAATATAAATATCGTTATATTTATTATACTGGTTAAGTAATGAGTTGTCAAAAGTGATTCTAGATATTTATAAAAGTTATATACGTTTTAATAATAAAGTTTTTTTTAAACTGAAAACGTCTTTGTACGTTTGAAAATAGATTAATAGAATATTATGAAAACCAATTCTCCACTGACTTTTGTCTAACTTTCGTAAATGACACTTTTTATTTTTATTTATAAATAGCTTTACAAAATATTCTGAATATCGTTAAGAGAAATAGATTTTCTCAAATCATAGTGGACCTCTCAACATAGACTTGTAATCATAATTCAATGTTTCTGATAATTCAATCATTTAATATATTTTTTTTAATTTCGTCGAAAATCATATTGAAACAAATACGTTCGTGTAAAGTATTATACGTTTAATACTTTATTAATATTCTCAAGTTATAATATATATATATACATATACATATCTATTTATATATAACGGTTCGTGAATCGTCGGAATTTGGTTGAGGTTATAATGAATGTATGAACACAGTTTAAAATTCTTGAGATTTAACTTAACAAACTTTGCTTATCGTGTCAGAATAATATAAAGATTAAAGTTTAAATTTGGTCGGAAATTTCCGGGTCGTCACAGTACCTACCCGTTAAAGAAATTTTGTCCCCGAAATTTGATAGAGATCGTCATGACTAACAATGAGAATGTTATTATAACGATTTTAGAGTTTTATCATGTTCAAGAAGAATGGATAAAATAATTCGATTACTCGAAGCGTGTGAGTGAAGTTATCGTAAATGAATGAAATAAGATAATAGTGATTCGTCGTATCTTTTGACGTCATCACGATTGATCTCCGAAAAGAAAATATTTGTAATCTATATTGGATTTGATTATTCGGCGATTAAGGAAATTATGATCCTCTTCGAATTAATGCGATAATCCATTTTGATTTCTCTGTCGGATATTTCACTATAAATCCACCTCATTTGTTTTCTTAAAACTCACACCTTCTCAACTCATATTTTAAAGTATTTGTCAATATGCTTCATCCAGTGCTGATTCTTGATATACTCCTCACTTTCATATCTGTCGCTCTTCTTTTTCATCTGCCTCCGGAAGAATCTATTTACTTCTACTATACTCTTGGTTTTATAGTGTTTTTTAGTTCTCCCGTGTCTTTATATTGCTATATGCATTGATATATACGGTTTGTGATTTCTGGATTGTTGTTGGGTTTTATATCTTCCCTTATATTTCAAAGTCCTTGCTTCTTCTATAATCATTGTCATCCACAGTTAATGCTCTCTTCTATTTGCTATGATTTATACTCCCATTTCTAGTTCGGAGCTTTGTCCTTTCGTTTCTTCTTCTTGCTATTAAGCACCGCTTGTAATGGTCCAGAATTCGCAGATATAAATTTTGGATTGAACATTGTTAATGTTCTAGGAAGGAAATTGTAATGGCACGATTTTGACTTGTCAAATTACCAGAATACCTCGGAAAAGGCCGAATCATCAAGAAATATTTTCTTGATATTTAGAGATCAAAGAGAATACAAGAGTCGTGTAACATAGCACATGATGACGTTATGATCTGTGAATCATCATGTTCCATTTAGAAACTCAGCATGAATTACTGTAATATAATCACGTTGATCAAGTGTCATTATATTATACTAACTCATGCTTCAGCTCCCAACACTTCTTCAAGAATATTCCTATTTTAAACTCGAATGTTTCAGAATTTAGAAACTAAAATAGTTTCTTTTATGATATAATACAGATAGCGCGAAGAGGTAAATTATTTCAGATAAGAATAATTATAAAAATATCTTCAGAAGTATGGATGATATTTATAATGAAAGATACGATGATATCTTAGAATGTCTAATATCAGAGGATGATGAAGGATATTGTCCGCAGGGGTTTAGAGTCAGGAGCAAGGTATTCATTAATGACTTCAGCAAGTACTGAATCATTTGGATTCTTTGAAGGCAGGTTCAGCCTTTGTGATTTGTCCACAGCCTCCTTCATACTTTGCTCAATCCGTTTTCCAGTTCCAAAGCTTCTCTTTTTCTGAGCTTTGCCAATATACTATCCTTTATCATCCAACTTTTTACTGTTAAGGTCGTCTACAGTTTTTTCTGCTTCATCAGCATTTTTCAAAATTTCGAGAACTGGTTCGCAGTTTAGGATGTTTTTCAGAAATTTCTCATTTAAAGAATGTAAGTCTTGGAGGTAGACGTTGTGTGTATATGTAATTGTTGATGTAGACATGCTGCCAGGTTTCAAAATACTGATTGTTAATTCTCAATAATTGGTGTGGCAATTCTTGTTATGAGGTACGAATGAGTATATGATAGGGTTTCGATAATTATAATGATTTTTTTTTGGAAAGTCAAAGATCAGTGAAGTTGTTGGTAAGTTTATTGCTAATGTGGTGAATATAAACGATTCCCCGGTAATGTTGGTGAAAGGGCAACGTATCTATCGAGGTTATAATAAGACTGTTTTGATTGAGAAGTCGAAGTTGACTTGCTGGAGCTGTGACAAAACTGTCTATTTTGAAACGGGATTGAAAAGTTATTTTAGCTAGTAAATGCCAAAGGGTCTAACACGGATACGTGTCGAACTATGACTTGGGTTTTGAGAGTTTTTCAGGTGTATAACTGTGGGTAACATGTGGTTGGATCATCATCTCGATTGTTCCTTAGTTGAAGTGTCTTCTGGAATTTCGAAGGGTTTGAGCACATATTGTAATCGTTAATATACATGATGTTCTAACACGGTTTTGAAGTCAAAGTATAGCTTTGAAAGATATTGGAATCTAAGAGTGATGATACTGGTTATATTTCGAATTGAATTATGCGATTTCAAAATCAGAATATGTAATTGAATTTGAATGAGTATGATTGTTTTGATTTATATGAAAGAATGGATATTGTTGTGAAAGTAGGGAGTATAGTTGATGATTGCTGAATCAGTTTTGAAAAATGTAATATATTAATTGTGAATTTATATATCTCTCGGGTATTACCTACCCGTTAAAAAAAAATTTCACAATTAATATTTTGTACAAAAGAAGTTTATTACAGCCTTTATGAAAATATATGTGTATATTTTCTTTAGATGTAACATAGATTTAATGAGTTAATATTAAATTAAACTCATTTGTTTTATGGTTGGAACTAGAATTGAGTAATCCCTAAAACTTTATAAATTGCATAAGTATTTCTTCAATAATATTGAAATTATGAATCATTACTTTGTTATTTGTTGGTTTTCGTGAAATTCTTGTGAACTTCGCAAGGTACGAATGATGTTATTTGAAAAGTTTCGAGTACATCGATGATGAAAGTGTAAAATCAAACATATATTCGAATAATACACTTGATTTATTATGAATTGGATTTTTTATTGAATTGAGACAGAGATTGTAATTAACGATGGTTAAGTTGCGGACGAAGGACGTACATCATTGCATATTTGTAATATGAATTAACTGAGTAGTTAAGATTCACACATAATAGCTTAGTATGGGAAGATTTATTATGGTTTAAAAATTTATACATATAAAATATACATATAAATCTTTCGATTGGAAATGAGTTAATACTTCATAACTCGTTGATACAATATATTTGTTGTTGATTCGTAATGATGTCCACAATGATTCTTGAACTGACAGAGTTTGTGATGTTACAGGTGCTGTTGATTCTGACGATACTGACGGCACTGACTGTGTTGATGATGCTACGGTCCTGTTGATGCTGTTGGTAAAACAATTCTAGCTTGTAAATCGTACACCATTTTCGATCAAAGTTTCTACTCTACCATCTCCGTTCACTCATCCAATTTACGGTCAGAATTAAATAATCTCTAAGATTTTGGAGATTACATAACTGCCGCAGAGATATCTCTTCAATGAAGTTTATGAATTAATACTTCATCGTTTGTTGTTGTTGATATTCCTGGATATTTACAGGGCGTATGACGTTGATGTTTGAGATACATATTGTGATGTTGCGGTGTGAGATGTGGATGTTGTTGTTGGTGGTGGTGATGGTACTGTCGGTGTTGCTGATGGTGGTACTGTTTATGCTGCTGGTGCTGCTGCTGGTGTTTGTAACCTTTGCACTATATTCTCCAAAGCCACTACCCGATGGTGAAGCTCGTTGACTTCTTCTATTACACCGGGGTGATTGTTGGTTCGGACGAGCGGATAAATAAAATCTAGAATTTGGTGTAGTATGTAATCGTTACGAGATACTCTAGAAATAAGAGAGAAAATGGTGTTTCGGATAGGTTCGCCGGTAAGTGCTTCAGGTTCTTCGCCAAGAGGGTAATGTGGTGGATGGAAGGGATCACCTTCTTCTTGTCTCCAATGATTAAGGAGGCTACGAACCCATCCCCAATTCATCCAGAATAGATGATGACTAATTGGTTGATCCATTCCGGTCACACTGCTTTCGGAACTTGAATGGGATTCCATTTCGGAATCCGAGGGACTTGAACCAATGACGAATTCCATTTCGTACGATTGAATAAAGAATTTTTCGATATGAAATGATTTTCCGGCTATCGGGTGGTATTCTAATTATATAGAGCAAAAGGTTTCGTAGATTACGGAGGAATTTACGGAATATGTCAGGCAAAGTTTACAGTAACAGATACGCTAAGATATGAATTAGCAGATACGCTAAGATATGAATTTTGTCTATACACTATTCATGCAATCAATGCAATAAGATGTGTCTAGACTAAGAATGATAAGCAGGTAATTTCCGACAAAATGATGAGCAAAACTTTTGACATGCAGACACGGTCGAAGTCCAGACTCACTAATGCATCCTAACGACTATCAGTTAGACACACTAATGCAGACCTGGTTCGCTAAGACCACCGCTCTGATACCAACTGAAAGGACCCGTTCATATACATTATAAACGATTCACAATAGTTGATTACATCGCGAGGTATTTGACCTCTATATGATACATTTTACAAACATTGCATTCGTTTTTAAAAGACAAACTTTCTTTACAACAAAAGTTGACGGCATGCACACCATTTCATAATACATCCAACTATAATTGGCTTAATAATAATCTTGATGAACTCAATGACTCGAATGCAACGTCTTTCCAAATATGCCATGAATGACTCCAAGTAATATCCTTAAAATGAGCTAATGCACAGCGGAAGATTTCTTTAATACTTGAGAATAAACATGCTTTAAAGTGTCAACCAAAAGGTTGGTGAGTTCATAGGTTTATCATAACAATCATTTCAATATATTAATAGACCACAAGATTTCCGTTTATAAATATATGTACACTCGCAAGTGTATAAAAGTATTCTATAAGTTGTAGGCACCCGGTAACAAGCCTTAACATTCATGTTTTACCCTCTAAAGTACACCAGATCAGGTGTGTTTAAAATAACCTCGAAGTACTAAAGCATCCCATAGTCAGGATGGGGTTTGTCAGGCCCAATAGATCTATCTTTAGGATTCGCGCCTACCGTACATAGACAAGTAGTTTAATGTTACCAAGCTAAGGGTATATTTCTGGTTTAAACCCACGTAGAATTAGTTTTAGTACTTGTGCCTATTTCGTAAAGCATTTATAAAAACAGCGCATGTATTCTCAGTCCCAAAAATATATATAAAAGGGAGCAAATGAAATTCACAATACTGTATTTCGTAGTAAAAATACATATAACGTCATTTAATAAGTGCAAGGTTGGCCTCGGATTCACGAACGTATCAATATTGAGATTAATATTGCAGGAAAGTACGTAGACGCAACGGATATGATAAACACTAGATTGACCTCACGAGCATACCCATGAACCATACCCATCACCTCCATATCTATAACCCATAATTTCCTTAGCTTCAACTCATTCAAAAAAACTATTTTGAAATCACTCGGACAGCACTCCGTCGTAATATTTTATGTATACTAATAATATCTTGAAATAATACAGAGCAAATATATATATTTATATATATAAATCGAGTGAGAGAGTTTAGAGAAATATATTTTCAAGTTTCTATGAAATAATGAAACCTACTTAATTCTATTTATAATAGATTTTTGAATTATTAAAGTGAATTATTAAAGTATGAATTATTAAAGTGAATTATTAAAGTATGAATTATTAAAGTGAATTATTAAATTATGAATTATTAAAGTGAATTATTAAAGTATGAATTATTAAAGTGAATTATTAAAGTATGAATTATTAAAGTGAATTATTAAAGTATGAATTATTAAAGTATTAATTATTAAAGTATGAATTATTAAAGTGAATTATTAAAGTTCAAGTAAAGTAAAAGTAAAGTAAATGTAAAGTTAAAGTATAGTAAAAGTATAAAAAGTATGTATGTATAATACGCGTATAAATATATATAATATTAATTTAAATCGTTATATATATTTAATGAAATAAAATATAAATATCGTTATATTTATTATACTGGTTAAGTAATGAGTTGTCAAAAGTGATTCTAGATATTTATAAAAGTTATATACGTTTTAATAATAAAGTTCTTTTTAAACTGAAAACGTCTTTGTACGTTTGAAAATAGATTAATAGAATATTATGGAAACCAATTCTCCACTAACTTTTGTCTAACTTTCGTAAATGACACTTTTTGTTTTTATTTATAAATAGCTTTACAAATTATTCTGAATATCGTTATGAGGAATAGATTTTCTCAAATCATAGTGGACCTCTCAACAGAGATTTGTAATCATAATTCAATGTTTCTGATAATTCAATCATTTAATATTTTTTTTTAATTTCGTCGAAAATCATATTGAAACAAATACGTTCGTGTAAAGTATTATACGTTTAATACTTTATTAATATTCTCAAGTTATAATATATATATACATATACATATCTATTTATATATAACGGTTCGTGAATCGTCGGAATTTGGTCGAGGTTATAATGAATGTATGAACACAGTTTAAAATTCTTGAGATTTAACTTAACAAACTTTGCTTATCTTGTCGGAATAATATAAAGATTAAAGTTTAAATTTGGTCGGAAATTTCCGGGTCGTCACAGCTGTGAGGACCCGGAAATTTTCGACTAAATTTAAACCTAACCTTTATATGTTTCCGACACGATAAGCAGAATTTGTAATGTTGAATCTCAAAAAGTTTGGAACTACATTCATGTAATCAATTACCCTTTGACCGTGTTCGACGATTCATGAACAATTATGTGTATATAGATATGTATATATAATATATAATATTAACTGAAAACATTAACAAAGTATTAGATATATGATACTTTACATGAACGTATTTGTTTCGATATATTTATCGACAGAATTAAGAGATAATATCAAATGATTGAATTATCAGATACATTATGATATGATTACGGGCCAATGTTATGAGGTCCACTGTGATTTAAGAAATCTATTCTTTTTGACAATATTCGGTAATGGTAAAGTGATCTATAAGTAAGAACGTAGAGTGTAAATAACTTAGATGTTGGATATCGACAAGTTAAGTAACTCGACATTTTTCATTAAGATGATTTCATACGTTTATTAAACCTTTGGACTTTATCCCACGCTTCACCAACAGACTATAATTTAAAAACTTGAAACCTATTATGAATATATATAATTATACTTTTCTAAAAAATTTTATGATATAACGATTTAAATTAATATTAAATATATTTATACGCGTATTATACGTACATAGTTTTATACTTTTACTATACTTTAACTTTACCTTTACTTTACTTTTACTTTACTTTTACTTTACTTTTACTTTAATAATTCACTTTAATAATTCACTTTAATAATTCATACTTTAATAATTCACTTTAATAATTCATACTTTAATAATTCACTTTAATAATTCATACTTTAATAATTCACTTTAATAATTCATACTTTAATAATTCACTTTAATAATTCATACTTTAATAATTCACTTTAATAATTCATACTTTAATAATTCACTTTAATAATTCATACTTTAATAATTCACTTTAATAATTCAAAAATCTATTATAAATAGAATTCAATAGGTTTCATTATTTCATAGAAACTTGAAAATATATTTCTCTAAACTCTCTCAATCGAATTACATATATATATTTACTTAGTATTATTTCAAGATATTATTAGTATACATAAAATACTACGACGGAGTTATATTCAGACGATTTCAAAATAAGTTTTCAAACGGGATAGAGCTAAGAAAATTATGGGTTATAGCTATGGAGATTATGGGTATTGTTTGAGGGTATTGCTCGTGAGGTCAACCTAACGTTTATCATTTTCGTTGCGTCTATGTACTTTCCTGCAATATTGAATCACAATATTGATACGTGAGCATTCATATCTTATCTTTTATATATTAATAGTGTATCCCTGACTAGTGCTCGAGTATATATGATTATGCATGTTTGTATGCTTAGTTTCGTCGTTAAATAGTTTATAATAAATCACGAATTTGATACATATGCTACTGAGATAAGGTATATGATATGCATGTCGTTGAAAAGCTAAAGAAAAATTAATAACTTTTCATTTAGAAATCGTGTGGGTTCGATGAACGGATTAAAAGATATGGTCAACTGAATTATTATTAATTTTAATATTATTATTAAAACGATTATTATAATTGTTATCAGTTGATGTTATTACTAAAATTATCTTTATTACTAAAAATTAATATTTTAATTGAAACTATCATTTTATCATTATTATTATTATCAATATTATTTTATCAAATAAATATGCGTACAAAGATATTTTTACCACACGTAATATAATTACATTAATAATACATACCACTATATTTTTATGATATTAAGTGAATTTTATAAATTTTATTACTTGAGATATATAAAAGTATATTTTTATCATATATGAATTTAAATATAAATTTTTATTTATTAATAAATGACTTGTATTATTTAGTATAATAAGATCTGATATATATATATATATATATATATATATATATATATATATATATATATATATATATATATATTTAAATATATAAAACAACTATATATAAGTTATATAATAAACATGTATAGATTTTGGAAGTCATTTTGGGTCAAGTTGACTTTTGTTGACTTTTGCATGTCGGTCTCGAGCATTAGGATTGTGATATACTACCACTTGACCTAAATTGTTAGACAGATATTGACCAACATATAAATATATATACTTAATATAGGTTCGTGAATCCGAGACAAACCCTGCACTTGTTCAGTGCCGTCATATACATAATTGCTACGAAATACAGTATTGTGAGTTTCATTTGCTCCCTTTTTAATTGCTTTTGCAATATATATTTTTGGGCTGAGAATACATGCGCTGTTTTATAAATGTTTTACGAAATAGGCACAAGTACTAAAACAAATTCTACGTGGGTTTAAACCAGAAATATACCCTTAGCTTGGTAACATTAAACTACTTGTCTATGTACGGTAGGCGCAAAATATATATAAAAGGGAGCAAATGAAACTCACAATACTGTATTTCGTAGTAAAAATACATATAACGTCATTTAACAAGTGCAAGGTTGGCCTCGGATTCACGAACGTATCAATATTGAGATTCAATACTGCAGGAAAGTACGTAGACGCAACGGAGATGATAAATACTAGATTGACCTCACGACCAATACCCTCGATCAATACCCATAACCTCCATAGCTATAACCCATAATTTCCTTAGCTCTATCCCATTTAAAAACTTATTTTGAAATCGTCTGAGTATAACTCCGTCGTAGTATTTTATGTATACTAATAATATCTTGAAATAATACAAAGAAAATATATATATGTAATTCGATTGAGAGAGTTTAGAGAAATATATTTTTAAGTTTCTATGAAATAATGAAACCTATTCAATTCTATTTATAATATATTTTTGAATTATTAAAGTGGATTATTAAAGTATGAATTATTAAAGTGAATTATTAAAGTATGAATTATTAAAGTGAATTATTAAAGTATGAATTATTAAAGTGAATTATTAAAGTATGAATTATTAAATTGAATTATTAAAGTGAATTATTAAAGTGAATTATTAAAGTTAAAGTAAAGTAAAGGTAAAGTTAAAGTACAGTAAAAGTATAAAACTATATACGTATAATACGCGTATAAATGTATATAATATTAATTTAAATCGTTATATATATTTAATAAAATAAAATATAAATATCGTTATCTTTATCATACTGGTTAAGTAATGAGTTGTTAAAAGTGATTCTAGATATTTATAAAAGTTATATACATTTTAATAATAAAGTTCTTTTTAAACTGAAAACGTCTTTGTACGTTTGAAAATAGATTAATAGAATATTATGGAAACCAATTCTCCACTAACTTTTGTCTAACTTTCGTAAATGACACTTTTTGTTTTTATTTAAAAATAGCTTTACAAATTATTCTGAATATCGTTAAGAGGAATAGATTTTCTCAAATCATAGTGGACCTCTCAACAGAGACATGTAATCATAATTCAATGTTTCTGATAATTCAATCATTTAATATATTTTTTTTAATTTCGTCGAAAATCATATTGATACAAATACGTTCGTGTAAAGTATTATACGTTTAATACTTTATTAATATTCTCAAGTTATAATGTATATATACATATACATATCTATTTATATATAACGGTTCGTGAATCGTCGGAATTTGGTCGAGGTTATAATGAATGTATGAACACAGTTTAAAATTCTTGAGATTTAACTTAACAAACTTTGCTTATCGTGTCGGAATAATATAAAGATTAAAGTTTAAATTTGGTCGGAAATTTCCGGGTCGTCAGAGTACCTACCCGTTAAAGAAATTTCGTCCCGAAATTTGATCGAGGTCGTCATGGCTAACAATAAGAATGTTATTATGACGAATATAAGTTGATTCATAGGGTTTTATCTTGATTGAGAAATATGGATAAAATAATTCGATTACTCGAAACGTATGAGTGAAGCTATCGTAAAAGAGTAAAATGAGAAAATAGGGATTCATCTTATCTTTTGACGTCACCACGGTTGATCTCCGGATTAAAGAAAATCTTTCTAATCTATATTGGATTTGATTATTCGGCGATTAAGGAAATTATGATCCTCGTCGAATTAATGCGATAATCCATTTTGATTTCTCTGTCGGATATTTCACTATAAATCCACCTCATTTGTTTTCTTACAACTCACACCTTCTCAACTCATATTTTAAAGTATTTGTCAATATGCTTCATCCAGTGCTGATTCTTGATATACTCCTCACTTTCATATCTGTCGCTCTTCTTTTTCATCTGCCTCCGGAAGAATCTATTTACTTCTACTATACTCTTGGTTTTATAGTGTTTTTAGTTCTCCCGTGTCTTTATATTGCTATATGCATTGATATATACGATTTGTGATTTCTGGGTTGTTGTTGGGTTTTATATCTTCCCTTATATTTCAAAGTCCTTGCTTCTTCTATAATCATTGTCATCCATAGTTAATGCTCTCTTCTATTTGCTATGATTTATACTCCCATTTCTAGTTCGGAGCTTTGTCCTTTCGTTTCTTCTTCTTGCGATTAAGCACCGCTTGTAATGGTCCAGAATTCGCATATATGAATTTCGGAATGAACATTGTTAATGTTCTAAGAAGGAAATTGTAATGGCACGATCTTGACTTGTCAAATTACTAGAATACCTCGGAAAAGGCCGAATCATCAAGAAATATTTTCTTGATATTTTAGAGTTAAAGAGAATACAAGAGTCGTGTAACATAGCACATGATGACGTTATGATATGTGAATCATCACGTTCCATTTAGAAACTCAGCATGACTTACTGTAATATAATCACGTTGATCAAGTGTCATTATATTATACTAGTTCATGCTTCAGTTCCCAACACTACTTCAAGAATATTCCTATTTTAAACTCGAATGTTTTAGAATTTAGAAACTAAAATAGTTTCTTTTATGATATAACACAGATAGCGCGAAGAGGTAAATGATTTTAGATAATAATAATTATAAAAATATCTTCAGAAGTATGGATGATATTTATAATGAAAGATACGATGATATCTTAAAATTTCTAATATCAGAGGATGATGAAGAATATTGTCCGTAAGGGTTTAGAGTCAGGAGCAAGGTATTTGTGACAACCCGAAAATTTCCAACCAAATTTAAACTTTATCTTTATATTATTCCAACACGATAAGCAAAGTTTGTTAAGTTAAATCTCAAGAATTTTAAATTGTGTTCATGCATTCATTATAACCTCGACCAAATTCCAACGATTCACGAACCGTTATATATAAATAAATATGTATATATATGTATATATATTATAACTTGAGAATATTAATAAAGTATTAAACGTATAATACTTTACATGAACGTATTTGTTTCAATATGTTTATCGATGGAATTAGAAGATAATATCAAATGATTAATTTATCAGATACATTGTGATATGATTACGGGTCTATGTTATGAGGTCCACTGTGATTTAAGAAATCTATTCTTTTTTACAACATTCGGAAAATGGTAGAGTGATTTATAAGTAAGAACGTGAAGTGTAACTAACTTAGATGTTGGATATCGACAAGTAAGTAACTCGACATTTTTCATTAAGATGATTTCATACGTTTATTTAACCTTTGAACTTTATCCCATGCTTCACCAACAGACTGTAATTTAAAAACTTGAAACCTATTATGAATATATATGATTCTACTTTTCTAAAACGTTTTATGATATAACGATTTCCATTATTTTAACCTTTAAACAAAATGATTCTTAAAAATATATTTGGTTTTGGAAAACAAAATTATTATATTTATTTGATTTAGTTTCAAACGTACAAAAACGTTTTCAGTTTAAAAAGAACTTTATTATTAAAACGTATATAACTTTTATAAATATCTAGAACCACTTTTGACAACTCATTACTTAACCAGTATGATAAAGATAACGATATTTTATTTTATTTTATTAAATATATATAATGATTTAAATTAATATTATATATATTTATACGCGTATTATACGTACATAGTTTTATACTTTTACTATACTTAAACTTTACCTTTACTTTATTTTTTACTTTACTTTGACTTTAATAATTCACTTTAATAATTCATACTTTAATAATTCACTTTAATAATTCATACTTTAATAATTCACTTTAATAATTCATACTTTAATAATTTACTTTAATAATTCAAAAATCTATCATAAATAGAATTCAATAGGTTTCATTATTTCATAGAAACTTGAAAATATTTTTCTCTAAACTCTCTCAATCGATTTACATATATATATTTACTCCATATTATTTTAAGATATTATTAGTATACATAAAATATTACGTCGGAGTGCGGTCCGGGTGATTTCGAAATTGTTTTTCGAGTGGGATTGGATTAAGGAAATTATGGGTTATAGCTATGGAGGTGATTGGGTATGGTTCATGGGTATGCTCATGAGGTCAATATAGTGTTTATCATCTCCGTTGCGTCTACGTATCTTTCCTGCAATATTGAATCTCAATATTGATACGTGAGTACTCATAATTTAACTTTTACATACTAATAGTGTATCCCTGACTAGTGCTCGAGTATATAGGATTATGCATGTTTGTACTTTTGATATTGCCTTTAGTTAGATTATGTTGAATCCTGAATTAGTTATATATGCGACTGAGATAAGGTATAAGATATGCATGTCGTTGGAAAGCTAGTGAAAAATTAAGAACTTTTTATTTAGATATCGAATGATTTCGATGAACGGATTTGAAGTTATAGTCCATCGAATTTTTGTATTATTATTAAAAATGATTATTATTATCGTCGTTATTATCGTCGTTCTAGTTTTATCTTATTATTATTATTATCTTTATCAATAAAAGGATTTATCATTAAAAATTGTTTTTTTTTATTATTATTACTATCGTTATTATCATTAAAGTTATAATTAGTATTATTATTATTATTATTATTATCTAATTATTATTATTATTATCTAATTATTATTATTATTATTATTATTATTATTATTATTATTATTATTATTATTATTATTATCATTATTATTATTATCATTATTAATATATATATATCATTATTTAAAAATGGTTATTGTTATTGTTATTATTATTATATTATCATTATCGTTAATAATGTCATAGTAATTATCATTATTAGTATTATTGTAATTAAAACTAATATTAGTAACACCTAATTATTTTGATTACTATTATTATCATTATTATGAGCACGATATAAAAGACGATTAAAAGCTATTAAACGAAACGATTAGGAAATAATGAGTAAGAGTATCATGATGAAATTAAAATATTATAAGATATTGATTTAGATAAAATTATCGTTCTTATTATTTTTATCATTACTATTATTATTAAAAGTATCGTTAGTATCAAAACTATCATTTTAACAAAAATTATCATTTTAACAAAAATTATAATTTTAATAGAAATGTCATTGTTACTATAAAATATCATTTTTATTATCATTTTAAATAGAATTATTATTTTAAAGATAATATTAAAAATTATCGTAAATATTAAAGTTATCATAATTAGAATTATCGTTTTATCATAATATCACCTTAGTAATTATAAATATTGATATTTTTATAATAATAATTATTATTACAAAATAATACAACTTTTACTTACTAACATTATAGATATTATTTTATCAAATAAATATGTAATACAAACATATTTTACTACGTGTAATAAATTACTTTAATAATACCTATCATATTATCTTTATGATATTAAATGAACCCTATAAATTTTATTACTTAATATATATAAAAGTATATTTTATTATATAAATTTTAATATAAAATTTTATTTATTAATAAATGAATTATATTATTTACTCTAATAAATCTTTTAAAAATATTTAAAAATATAAAACGACGATATTTAAAATATATTATAATCATGTATAAATTTTGGAAATCATTTTGAGTCAAATTGACTTTTGTTGACTTTTGCATATTAGTCTCGAGCATTAGGATTGTGGTACACTATGACCTGACCTAATTGTTAGACAAATATTGACCAACATATAATTATATATAATTAATTTAGGTTCGTGAATCCGAGGCCAACCTTGCACTTGTTCAATGACGTTATATGTATTTTTACTACGAAATACAGTATGGTGAGTTTCATTTGCCTTTTTACCCTTTATATTTTTGGGACTGAGAATACATGCGCTTTTATAAATGTTTGACGAAATAGACACAAGTAATTGAAACTACATTCTATGGTTGAATTATCGAAATCGAATATGCCCCTTTTTATTAAAGTCTGGTAATCTAAGAATTAGGGAACAGACACCCTAATTGACGCGAATCCTAAAGATAGATCTATTGGGCCTAACAAACCCCATCCAAAGTACCGGATGCTTTAGTACTTCGAAATTTATATCATGTCCGAAGGAGGATCCCGGAATGATAGGGGATATTCTTATATGTATCTAGTTAATGTCGGTTACCAGGTGTTCACCATATGAATGATTATTTTTTTGTCTCTATGCATGGGACGTATATTTATGAGAACTGGAAATGAAATTCTTGTGGTCTATTAAAATGATGGAAATAAATGATTATGATAAACTAATGAACTCACCAACCTTTTGGTTGACACTTTAAAGCATGTTTATTCTCAGGTGTTAAAGAAATCTTCCGCTGTGCATTTGCTCATTTTAAAGATATTACTTGGAGTCTTTCATAGCATATTTCGAAGAACGTTGCTTTCGAGTCATTGAGTTCATCAAAGATTATTATTAAATCAATTTATAGTTGGATAGTGGATATTATGAAATGGTATGCATGCCTGTCAATTTTTGATGTAAAGAAATATTGTCTTTTAAAAACGAATGCAATGTTTGTAAAATGTATCATATAGAGGTCAAATACCTCGCAATGTAATCAACTATTGTGAATCGTTTATAATATATATGAAAGGGTCCTTTCAGTTGGTATCAGAGCGGTGGTCTTAGCGAACCAGGTCTGCATTAGTGTGTCTAACTGATAAGTCGTTAGGATGCATTAGTGAGTCTGGACTTCGACCGTGTCTGCATGTCAAAAGTTTTGCTTATCATTTCTAGTCGGAAATCATCTGCTTATCATCCATAGGAAATTACCTACTTATCATTATTAGTCTAGACACGTCTTGCTACATTAATTGCATGAGTAGTGTATAGACAAAATTCATATCTTAGCGTATCTGCTAAATCATATCTTATCGCATCTGTTACTTTAAACTTTGCCTGACATATCCCGCAAATTCCTCCGTAATCTATGAAATCTTTTGATCTCTATATATAGATATCCTATGTAAATAGAATACCACCCGATAGCCGAAAAATCATTTTATATCGAAAATCCTTTATCCAATCGTACGAAATGGAATTTGTCATCAGTTCAAGTCACTCGGATTCCGAAATGGAATCTCAATCAAGCTCCAAAAGCAGTGTGACCGGAATGGATCAACCAATCAGTCATCACCTATTCTGGATGAATTGGGGATGGGTTCGTAGCCTCCTCAATCATTGGAAACAAGAAGAAGGCGATCCTTTCCATCCACCACATTGCCCTCTTGGCGAAGAACCTGAAGCACTTACCGGCGAACCTGTTCTAGACACCATTTTCTCTCTCATTTCCAGGGTATCTCGTCACGATTATATACTACATCAAATTCTAGATTTTATTTATCCGCTCGTTCCGACCGACAATCATCCTGGAATAATAGAAGAAGTCAACGAACTTCGCGCTCGGGTAGTGGCTTTGGAGAATATGGTGCAGAGATTACAAACACCAGCAGCAGCACCAGCAGAATAACCAGTACCACCATCATCAACGTCAACAGTACCATTACCACCTCCAACCACAACCGCGTTGTAAACCTCAACTTCACAATCTGTCCCACGAGCATCAACGTCATACGCACCATAGATACCAAGGAGTACCAACAACAATAACTGACGAAGTATTAATTCATAACTTCATTGGAGAAACATTCCGCGGCGATTATATAATCTCTAAAGTCTTAGAGATTATCTAATCTAGCCCTAACCATAAATCAGTTAAGCGAACCAAAATGATAGAAGGAAGAGTAGAAACCCTGACAAAAATGGTGTGTGATTAACAAGTTAAACTTGTTTTACCAACAGCATCAACAGTACCGTCAACGTCACCAGCATCGTCAGTACAGTCAACATCAGAATCAACAACACCTATAACATCACAAACTCCGTCAGTTCAAGAATCACTGTGGACATCATTACGAATCAATAACGTGTATATTGTATCAACAAGTTATGAAGAATTAACTCATTCCCTCTGAAGAAATTATATATATATTATATATATATATATATATATATATATATATATATATATATATATATATATATATATATATATATATATATATATATATATATATATATATATATATATATATATTTTGAAATAAAAAATAAATCTTTCCGTGCTAAGCTATTGTGTGTGAATCTTAACTACTCGGTTAATTCATATTACAAATATGCAATAATGTACGTCCCTCGCCCGCGACTTAACCATCGTTAACTACAATCTCTGTCTTAATTCAACAAGTTCCAATTCCTAATAAATCAAGTATATATTTGATTTTACACTTCATCATTGATGTAACCGAAAATTTTCAGATAACATCATTCGTGCGAAGTTCACAAGAATTTAACGAAAACCAACATCACATCTCAACAAATAACAAAGTATTGATTCATAATTTCAATATTATTGAAGAAATACTTATGTAACCTCTAAAGCCTTCAAGGAATTATTCAATTCTAGTTCCAACCGTAAATCGAATGAGTTTAATTTAGTATTAACTCATTAAAATCTATGTTACATCTGAGGAGAATATATACATATATATTTTCATAAAGACTGTAATAAAATTCTTATGTACAAAATATTAATTGTGAAAATTTTTTAACGGGTAGGTAATACCCGAGAGATATATATAAATTCACAATTAATATATTACATTCTTCGAATCAGATTAAGCAAATTATCAATTATACTTCCTACTTTCACAATAATATACATTCTTTCATAGAAATCAAAACAACCATACTCATTCAAACCCAATTACATATTCTGATTTTAAAATCTCAGAATTCAATTTAAGATATAACCGGTACCATCACTTTTAGATTCCTACATCTTTCAAAGCTATACTTTGACTTCAAAAGTGTGTTAGAACATCAAATGTATACAAACGATTACAATCTGTGTTCAAACCCTTCAAAAATCTCTGAAGACACTTCAAATAATGAGCAATCGAGATGATGATCCAACCACATATTACCCACAGTTATGTACTTAAAAAGCTCTCGAAACCAAAGTCAGAATTCAACACATATCTGTGTCAGATCTTTTGACATTTATTAGCAAAAATAACCTTGCAATTCCTTTGCAAAGTAGCAAATTATATCACAGCTCCAACAAGACAACTTCGATTTTTTCATTCTGAGTAGCCTTATCATAATTTTGATATATGTGATTACCCTTTTGTTACCGGAGAACCTTTCATATTCCACCACATTAGCAATAAACTTACCAACAACTTCACTGATCTTGGGCATTCCGAAGAATCTTTATATTTATCGAAACCTCGTCATTTACTCATTTGCCTCTTGTAACGAGAATTGCCATACGAATCATTGGGAATTAGCAATCAGTATTTTGAAATCTCACAGCATGTTGACGCCAACAGTTATACATAACGTCTATTTCTAAGCTTCGAATGTGAAGTTTCTGAAAAACACTCTGAACCGCGAACTAGTTCTCGAAATGCTGATGAAGCAACAAAAACTGTAAACGACCTTAGCAGTAAAAAGTTTGATGATAAAGATTAGTGTATTAACAAAGCTCAGAAATAGAGAAGTTTTGGAACTGGAAAACGGATTGAGCAAAGTATGAAGGAGGCTGTGGACAAATCACAAAGACTGAACCTGCCTTCAAAGAATCCAAATGATTCAGTGTCTGCTGAAGTCATTAACGAATACCTTGCTCCTGACACTAAACCCTTACAGACAATATTCTTCATCATCCTCTGATATTAGAAATTCTAAGATATCATCGTATCTTTCATTATAAATATCCTCCATATTTCTGAAGATATTTTCATAACTATTCTTATCTGGAATCATTTATCTCTTTGCGCTATCTATATTACATCAAAAAGGAAACTGTTTAGTTCCTATACTCTGTAAACCTTTGAGTTTAAAATATGAATATTTTTGAAGTAGTGTTGGAAACTGAAGCATGAGTTAGTATAATATAATGACACTTGATCAACGTGATTATATTACAGTAATTCATGCTGAGTTTCTAAATGGAACGTGATGATTCATAGATCATAACATCATCATGTGCCATGTTATACGACTCTTGTATTCTATTTAACCTCTAAAAAATCAAGAAAATATTTCTTGATGATTCGGCCTTTTCCAAGGTATTCTAGTAATTTGACAAGTTAAGATCATGCCATCACAATTTCCTTCCTAGAACATTAACAATGTTCATTCCGAAATTCATATCTGTGAATTCTGGACCATTACAAGCGGTGCTTAATCGCAAGAAGAAGAAACGAAAGGACAAAACTCCGAAATAGAAATTGCGGTATAAATTGCAGCAAATAAAAGAGAGCATTAACTGTGGATGACAATGATTATAGAAGATAGAAACAGAGACTTTGAAATATAAGGGAAGATATAAAGCCCAACGACAAACCAAAAGTTATAAACCATATATATCGATGCATATAGCAATATAAAGACACGGGAGAACTAGAAACACTATAAACCCAAGAGTATAGTAGAAGTAAATAGATTCTTCCGGCGGTAGATGAAAAAGAAGAATGACCGATATGAAAGTTAGAAGTATATCGAGAATCAGAACTGGATGGAGCATATTGATGAATACATTAAAATATGAGTTGAGGGGGAAAGAATAGAATGTGATGAAACATGACTAGGAACTTAGAAATCAACAGATTTAACTCACACAATGACGGAATAAGTGAATCAAACCCTCTAGTGAATAGGTTAAGCTTTTTGGGATTAATTTAGTCATACCACAACTAAATCAATTGTGATTAGATCAACACTTAGAGATATTATTCACCACCTGGGTGATTTGGGTTGAGAGAGAATCGGAGGAGCTCACCAGATCTGAGTGTGTGTAACAAATGAGAGGCTTAACCTAAAATGAAGAACATAAGACTTTATATACCCCTGCTATTGACTCACCCGCACGATTCATCCATCACACATATGAGTTGGCTTCATCAGCCGTACGGGTGATCACTCACTCGTGTCTTCTCATTTAGGTTGTAATTGTGACTTAGCTCAGCATCAACCGTGCGTATGAGCCTATCAGCCGTACGAGTGAGGCTTCACTCGGACATCAGACTAAGTCTAACATAGTCAAATATCCAAATCTCGTTCCTGCAGTTCCTGTAACCACATACAAACACGGATAGGATAATAACAAACGATCATGGTGGCCTGTAAACTGTTGTACCTGCAATGGACGTGGGTAGATGTCTAGGGACTTGCATAAAATGCATCAACAAAAGGTGTGAGTTGTAAGAAAACGAAGGAGGTGAATTTATAAGAAAATTTCCGACAGAACAATTAAAATGGACGATAGCATTTAAAGCGGATCCAAATTCCCTTTGTTACCGGAGAATCAAATCTTATTACAAAGATTTTCTTCAAATCCCTTGAAATCTGGAAATCAATCATATCTACGTCAAATGATAAGATGAATCTACACTTACTCATTTCACTCTTCTATGTTAGCTTCATTCGTACTCTTCATATAAATGGATTGTTTATCCAAATTATTCGCTGATGATAAAACTCTAATTTTCAGCCTGTATGCATCATGAAAACATACTTATTATCATTCATGACCTTTCCACTCAAATTTCGGGACGAAATTTCTTTAACGGGTAGGTACTGTGACAACCCGAAAATTTCCAACCAAATTTAAACTTTATCTTTATATTATTCCAACACGATAAGCAAAGTTTGTTAAGTTAAATCTCAAGAATTTTAAATTGTGTTCATGTATTCATTATAACCTCGACCAAATTCCAACGATTCACGAACCGTTATATATAAATAAATATGTATATATATGTATATATATTATAACTTGAGAATATTAATAAAGTATTAAACGTATAATACTTTACATGAACGTATTTGTTTCAATATGTATCGATGGAATTAGAAGATAATATCAAATGATTAATTTATCAGATACATTGTGATATGATTACGGGTCTATGTTATGAGGTCCACTGTGATTTAAGAAATCTATTCTTTTTTACAACATTCGAAAAATGGTAAAGTGATTTATAAGTAAGAACGTGAAGTGTAACTAACTTAGATGTTGGATATCGACAAGTAAGTAACTCGACATTTTTCATTAAGATGATTTCATACGTTTATTTAACCTTTGAACTTTATCCCATGCTTCACCAACAGACTGTAATTTAAAAACTTGAAACCTATTATGAATATATATGATTCTACTTTTCTAAAACGTTTTATGATATAACGATTTCCATTATTTTAACCTTTAAACAAAATGATTCTTAAAAATATATTTGGTTTTGGAAAACAAAATTATTATATTTATTTGATTTAGTTTCAAACGTACAAAAACGTTTTCAGTTTAAAAAGAACTTTATTATTAAAACGTATATAACTTTTATAAATATCTAGAACCACTTTTGACAACTCATTACTTAACCAGTATGATAAAGATAACGATATTTATATTTTATTTTATTAAATATATATAATGATTTAAATTAATATTATATATATTTATACGTGTATTATACGTACATAGTTTTATACTTTTACTATACTTAAACTTTACCTTTACTTTATTTTTTACTTTACTTTGACTTTAATAATTCATACTTTAATAATTCACTTTAATAATTCATACTTTAATAATTCACTTTAATAATTCAAAAATCTATTATAAATAGAATTCAATAGGTTTCATTATTTCATAGAAACTTGAAAATATTTTTCTCTAAACTCTCTCAATCGATTTACATATATATATTTACTCCGTATTATTTTAAGATATTATTAGTATACATAAAATATTACGTCGGAGTGCGGTCCGGGTGATTTTGAAATTGTTTTTCGAGTGGGATTGGATTAAGGAAATTATGGGTTATAGCTATGGAGGTGATTGGGTATGGTTCATGGGTATGCTCATGAGGTCAATATAGTGTTTATCATCTCCGTTGCGTCTACGTATCTTTCCTGCAATATTGAATCTCAATATTGATACGTGAGTACTCATAATTTAACTTTTACATACTAATAGTGTATCCCTGACTAGTGCTCGAGTATATAGGATTATGCATGTTTGTAGTTTTGATATTGCCTTTAGTTAGATTATGTTGAATCCTGAATTAGTTATATATGCGACTGAGATAAGGTATAAGATATGCATGTCGTTGGAAAGCTAGCGAAAAATTAAGAACTTTTTATTTAGATATCGAATGATTTCGATGAACGGATTTGAAGTTATAGTCCATCGAATTTTTGTATTATTATTAAAAATGATTATTATTATCGTCGTTATTATCGTCATTCTAGTTTTATCTTATTATTATTATTATTATTATCTTTATCAATAAAAGGATTTATCATTAAAAATTGTTTTTTTTTATTATTATTACTATCGTTATTATCATTAAAGTTATAATTAGTATTATTATTATTATTATTATTATTATTATCTAATTATTATTATTATTATCTAATTATTATTATTATTATTATTATTATTATTATCATTATTATTATTATCATTATTAATATATATATATCATTATTTAAAAATGGTTATTGTTATTGTTATTATTATTATATTATCATTATCGTTAATAATGTCATAGTAATTATCATTATTAGTATTATTGTAATTAAAACTAATATTAGTAACACCTAATTATTTTGATTACTATTATTATCATTATTATGAGCACGATATAAAAGACGATTAAAAGCTATTAAACGAAACGATTAGGAAATAATGAGTAAGAGTATCATGATGAAATTAAAATATTATAAGATATTGATTTAGATAAAATTATCGTTCTTATTATTTTTATCATTACTATTATTATTAAAAGTATCGTTAGTATCAAAACTATCATTTTAACAAAAATTATCATTTTAATAGAAATATCATTGTTACTATAAAATATCATTTTTATTATCATTTTAAACAGAATTATTATTTTAAAGATAATATTAAAAATTATCGTAAATATTAAAGTTATCATAATTAGAATTATCGTTTTATCATAATATCACCTTAGTAATTATAAATATTGATATTTTTATAATAATAATTATTATTACAAAATAATACAACTTTTACTTACTAACATTATAGATATTATTTTATCAAATAAATATGTAATACAAACATATTTTACTACGTGTAATAAATTACTTTAATAATACCTATCATATTATCTGTATGATATTAAATGAACCCTATAAATTTTATTACTTAATATATATAAAAGTATATTTTATTATATAAATTTTAATATAAAATTTTATTTATTAATAAATGAATTATATTATTTACTCTAATAAATCTTTTAAAAATATTTAAAAATATAAAACGACGATATTTAAAATATATTATAATCATGTATAAATTTTGGAAATCATTTTGAGTCAAATTGACTTTTGTTGACTTTTGCATATTAGTCTCGAGCATTAGGATTGTGGTACACTATGACCTGACCTAATTGTTAGACAAATATTGACCAACATATAATTATATATAATTAATTTAGGTTCGTGAATCCGAGGCCAACCTTGCACTTGTTCAATGACGTTATATGTATTTTTACTACGAAATACAGTATGGTGAGTTTCATTTGCCTTTTTACCCTTTATATTTTTGGGACTGAGAATACATGCGCTTTTATAAATGTTTGACGAAATAGACACAAGTAATTGAAACTACATTCTATGGTTGAATTATCGAAATCGAATATGCCCCTTTTTATTAAAGTCTGGTAATCTAAGAATTAGGGAACAGACACCCTAATTGACGCGAATCCTAAAGATAGATCTATTGGGCCTAACAAACCCCATCCAAAGTACCGGATGCTTTAGTACTTCGAAATTTATATCATGTCCGAAGGAGGATCCCGGAATGATAGGGGATATTCTTATATGTATCTAGTTAATGTCGGTTACCAGGTGTTCACCATATGAATGATTATTTTTTTGTCTCTATGCATGGGACGTATATTTATGAGAACTGGAAATGAAATTCTTGTGGTCTATTAAAATGATGGAAATAAATGATTATGATAAACTAATGAACTCACCAACCTTTTGGTTGACACTTTAAAGCATGTTTATTCTCAGGTGTTAAAGAAATCTTCCGCTGTGCATTTGGTCATTTTAAAGATATTACTTGGAGTCTTTCATAGCATATTTCGAAGAACGTTGCATTCGAGTCATTGAGTTCATCAAAGATTATTATTAAATCAATTTATAGTTGGATAGTGGATATTATGAAATGGTATGCATGCCTGTCAATTTTTGATGTAAAGAAAGATTGTCTTTTAAAAATGAATGCAATGTTTGTAAAATGTATCATATAGAGGTCAAATACCTCGCAATGTAATCAACTATTGTGAATCGTTTATAATATATATGAACGGGTCCTTTCAGTTGGTATCAGAGCGGTGGTCTTAGCGAACCAGGTCTGCATTAGTGTGTCTAACTGATAAGTCGTTAGGATGCATTAGTGAGTCTGGACTTCGACCGTGTCTGCATGTCAAAAGTTTTGCTTATCATTTCTAGTCGGAAATCATCTGCTTATCATCCATAGGAAATTACCTACTTATCATTATTAGTCTAGACACGTCTTGCTACATTAATTGCATGAGTAGTGTATAGACAAAATTCATATCTTAGCGTATCTGCTAAATCATATCTTATCGCATCTGTTACTTTAAACTTTGCCTGACATATCCCGCAAATTCCTCCGTAATCTATGAAATCTTTTGATCTCTATATATAGATATCCTATGTAAATAGAATACCACCCGATAGCCGAAAAATCATTTTATATCGAAAATCCTTTATCCAATCGTACGAAATGGAATTTGTCATCAGTTCAAGTCACTCGGATTCCGAAATGGAATCTCACTCAAGCTCCAAAAGCAGTGTGACCGGAATGGATCAACCAATCAGTCATCACCTATTCTGGATGAATTGGGGATGGGTTCGTAGCCTCCTCAATCATTGGAAACAAGAAGAAGGCGATCCTTTCCATCCACCATATTGCCCTCTTGGCGAAGAACCTGAAGCACTTACCGGCGAACCTGTTCGAGACACCATTTTCTCTCTCATTTCCAGGGTATCTCGTCACGATTATATACTACATCAAATTCTAGATTTTATTTATCCGCTCGTTCCGACCGACAATCATCCTGGAATAATAGAAGAAGTCAACGAACTTCGCGCTCGGGTAGTGGCTTTGGAGAATATGGTGCAGAGATTACAAACACCAGCAGCAGCACCAGCAGCATAACCAGTACCACCATCATCAACGCCAACAGTACCATTACCACCTCTAACCACAACCGCGTTGTAAACCTCAACTTCACAATCTGTCCCACGAGCATCAACGTCATACGCACCATAGATACCAAGGAGTACCAACAACAATAACTGACGAAGTATTAATTCATAACTTCATTGGAGAAACATTCCGCGGCGATTATATAATCTCTAAAGTCTTAGAGATTATCTAATCTAGCCCTAACCATAAATCAGTTAAGCGAACCAAAATGCTAGAAGGAAGAGTAGAAACCCTGACAAAAATGGTGTGTGATTAACAAGTTAAACTTGTTTTACCAACAGCATCAACAGTACCGTCAACGTCACCAGCATCGTCAGTACAGTCAACATCAGAATCAACAACACCGATAACATCACAAACTCCGTCAGTTCAAGAATCACTGTGGACATCATTACGAATCAATAACGTGTATATTGTATCAACAAGTTATGAAGAATTAACTCATTCCCTCTGAAGAAATTATATATATTATATATATATATATATATATATATATATATATATATATATATATATTTTGAAATAAAAAATAAATCTTTCCGTGCTAAGCTATTGTGTGTGAATCTTAACTACTCGGTTAATTCATATTACAAATATGCAATAATGTACGTCCCTCGCCCGCGACTTAACCATCGTTAACTACAATCTCTGTCTCAATTCAACAAGTTCCAATTCCTAATAAATCAAGTATATATTTGATTTTACAGTTCATCATTGATGTAACCGAAACTTTTCAGATAACATCATTCGTGCGAAGTTCACAAGAATTTAACGAAAACCAACATCACATCTCAACAAATAACAAAGTATTGATTCATAATTTCAATATTATTGAAGAAATACTTATGTAACCTCTAAAGCCTTCAAGGAATTATTCAATTCTAGTTCCAACCGTAAATCGAATGAGTTTAATTTAGTATTAACTCATTAAAATCTATGTTACATCTGAGGAGAATATATACATATATATTTTCATAAAGACTGTAATAAAATTCTTATGTACAAAATATTAATTGTGAAAATTTTTTAACGGGTAGGTAATACCCGAGAGATATATATAAATTCACAATTAATATATTACATTCTTCGAATCAGATTAAGCAAATTATCAATTATACTTCCTACTTTCACAATAATATACATTCTTTCATAGAAATCAAAACAACCATACTCATTCAAACCCAATTACATATTCTGATTTTAAAATCTCAGAATTCAATTTAAGATATAACCGGTACCATCACTTTTAGATTCCTACATCTTTCAAAGCTATACTTTGACTTCAAAAGTGTGTTAGAACATCAAATGTATACAAACGATTACAATCTGTGTTCAAACCCTTCGAAAATCTCTGAAGACACTTCAAATAATGAGCAATCGAGATGATGATATTTTGTACAAAAGAAGTTTATTACAGTCTTTATGAAAATATATGTGTATATTTTCTTAAGATGTAATATAGATTTAATGAGTTAATATTAAATTAAACTCATTTGTTTTATGGTTGGAACTAGAATTGAGTAATCCCTAAAACTTTATAAATTGCATAAGTATTTCTTCAATAATATTGAAATTATGAATCATTACTTTGTTATTTGTTGGTTTTCGTGAAATTCTTGTGAACTTCGGAAGGTACGAATTGTAGTGACCCGAACTTTTCCATGTTTATATATATTAATTGAGATTGATATTTACATGATTAAATGTTTCCAACATGTTAAGCAATCAAACTTGTTAAGACTTGATTAATTGAAATATGTTTCATATAGACAATTGACCACCCAAGATGATCGGTGATTCACGAACGTTAAAACTTGTAAAAACTATATGATGACATATATATGGATATATATATATAGTTAACATGATACTATGATAAGAAAACATATCATAAAGTATATTAACAATGAACTACATATGTAAAAACAAGACTACTAACTTAATGATTTTTAAACGAGACATATATGTAACGATTTTCGTTGTAAAGACATTTAATGTATATATATCATATTAAGAGATATTTATACATGATAATATCATGATAATATAATAATTTAAAATCTCATTTGATATTATAAACATTGGGTTAACAACATTTAACAAGATCGTTAACCTAAAGGTTTCAAAACAACACTTACATGTAACGACTAACGATGACTTAACGACTCAGTTAAAATATATATACATGTAGTGTTTTAATATGTTTTTATACACTTTTGAAAGACTTAAATACACTTATCAAAATACTTCTACTTAACAAAAATGCTTACAATTACATCCTCGTTCAGTTTCATCAACAATTCTACTCGTATGCACCCGTATTCGTACTCGTACAATACACAGCTTTTAGATGTATGTACTATTGGTATATACACTCCAATGATCAGCTCTTAGCAGCCCATGTGAGTCACCTAACACATGTGGGAACCATCATTTGGCAACTAGCATGAAATATCTCATAAAATTACAAAAATATGAGTAATCATTCATGACTTATTTACATGAAAACAAAATTACATATCCTTTATATCTAATCCATACACCAACGACCAAAAACACCTACAAACACTTTCATTCTTCAATTTTCTTCATCTAATTGATCTCTCTCAAGTTCTATCTTCAAGTTCTAAGTGTTCTTCATAAATTCCAAAAGTTCTAGTTTCATAAAATCAAGAATACTTTCAAGTTTGCTAGCTCACTTCCAATCTTGTAAGGTGATCATCCAACCTCAAGAAATCTTTGTTTCTTACAGTAGGTTATCATTCTAATACAAGGTAATAATCATATTCAAACTTTGGTTCAATTTCTATAACTATAACAATCTTATTTCAAGTGATGATCTTACTTGAACTTGTTTTCGTGTCATGATTCTGCTTCAAGAACTTCGAGCCATCCAAGGATCCATTGAAGCTAGATCCATTTTTCTATTTTCCAGTAGGTTTATCCAAGGAAATTAAGGTAGTAATGATGTTCATAACATCATTCGATTCATACATATAAAGCTATCTTATTCGAAGGTTTAAACTTGTAATCACTAGAACATAGTTTAGTTAATTCTAAACTTGTTCGCAAACAAAAGTTAATCCTTCTAACTTGACTTTTAAAATCAACTAAACACATGTTCTATATCTATATGATATGCTAACTTAATGATTTAAAACCTGGAAACACGAAAAACACCGTAAAACCGGATTTACGCCGTCGTAGTAACACCGCGGGCTGTTTTGGGTTAGTTAATTAAAAACTATGATAAACTTTGATTTAAAAGTTGTTATTCTGAGAAAATAATTTTTATTATGAACATGAAACTATATCCAAAAATTATGGTTAAACTCAAAGTGGAAGTATGTTTTCTAAAATGGTCATCTAGACGTCGTTCTTTCGACTGAAATGACTACCTTTACAAAAACGACTTGTAACTTATTTTTCCGACTATAAACCTATACTTTTTCTGTTTAGATTCATAAAATAGAGTTCAATATGAAACCATAGCAATTTGATTCACTCAAAACGGATTTAAAATGAAGAAGTTATGGGTAAAACAAGATTGGATAATTTTTCTCATTTTAGCTACGTGAAAATTGGTAACAAATCTATTCCAACCATAAATTAATCAACTTGTATTGTATATTATGTAATCTTGAGATACCATAGACACGTATACAATGTTTCGACCTATCATGTCAACACATCTATATATATTTCGGAACAACCATAGACACTCTATATGTGAATGTTGGAGTTAGCTATACAGGGTTGAGGTTGATTCCAAAATATATATAGTTTGAGTTGTGATCAATACTGAGATACGTATACACTGGGTCGTGGATTGATTCAAGATAATATTTATTGATTTATTTCTGTACATCTAACTGTGGACAACTAGTTATAGGTTACTAACGAGGACAGCTGACTTAATAAACTTAAAACATCAAAACATATTAAAAGTGTTGTAAATATATTTTGAACATACTTTAATATATATGTATATATTGTTATAGGTTCGTGAATCAACAGTGGCCAAGTCTTACTTCCCGACGAAGTAAAAATCTGTGAAAGTGAGTTATAGTCCCACTTTTAAAATCTAATATTTTTGGGATGAGAATACATGCAGGTTTTATAAATGATTTACAAAATAGACACAAGTACGTGAAACTACATTCTATGGTTGAATTATCGAAATCGAATATGCCCCTTTTTATTAAGTCTGGTAATCTAAGAATTAGGGAACAGACCCCCTAATTGACGCGAATCCTAAAGATAGATCTATCGGGCCTAACAAACCCCATCCAAAGTACCGGATGCTTTAGTACTTCGAAATTTATATCATATCCGAAGGGTGTCCCGGAATGATGGGGATATTCTTATATATGCATCTTGTTATTGTCGGTTACCAGGTGTTCACCATATGAATGATTTTTATCTCTATGTATGGGATGTGTATTGAAATATGAAATCTTGTGGTCTATTGTTACGATTTGATATATATAGGTTAAACCTATAACTCACCAACATTTTTGTTGACGTTTAAAGCATGTTTATTCTCAGGTGAATATTAAGAGCCTCCGCTGTTGCATACTAAAATAAGGACAAGATTTGGAGTCCATGTTTGTATGATATTGTGTAAAAACTGCATTCAAGAAACTGATTTCGATGTAACATATTTGTATTGTAAACCATTATGTAATGGTCGTGTGTAAACAGGATATTTTAGATTATCATTATTTGATAATCTACGTAAAGCTTTTTAAACCTTTATTTATGAAATAAAGGTTATGGTTTGTTTTAAAAATGAATGCAGTCTTTGAAAAACGTCTCATATAGAGGTCAAAACCTCGCAACGAAATCAATTAATATGGAACGTTTTTAATCAATAAGAACGGGACATTTCAGTTGGTATCCGAGCGTTGGTCTTAGAGAACCAGAAAATTTGCATTAGTGTGTCTTATCGAGTTTGTTAGGATGCATTAGTGAGTCTGGACTTCGACCGTGTTTTCTTTAAAAATGATTGCTTAACATTTTTGTTGGAAACTATATATTTTTAACATATGAATATTATGTGATATATTAATCTCTTAACGTGTTTGATATTATGTGATAGATGTCTACCTCTAGAACAAGTCCCATTGACTCACCTAATAATAATGAAGAGTCAAATGTAAATTGGAATGATTTGTGGACTGATTCACAAGTTCCCGAAGAGGAACCGGAAGAAGAGTCGGAACCGGAAGAAGAATCGGAACCGGAAGAAGAATCGGAACCTGATGAAGAAATAGAACCGGTGGGGGAAATAATAAAACGGTTAAGTAAAAGAAAATCCTCAACCAACCGACCAAAGTTAATTATGGTCAATGGTGTTTCCGCCAAGGAAGCAAAATATTGGGAGGATTACCAATTCTCCGATGAATCGGATTCCGACGAGAATTCCGATGATGTTATAGAAATTACCCCAACTGAATTTAAAAAGGCAAAAGAAAATAATAAGGGAAAGGGCATAAAAATAGAGAAATCTAATTCCAACCCCGATGAACTTTATATGTATCGTCAACCCCCGAAGTCCTTAAGTTGTAACAATGACCCGGGAACCTCTAAACCACCAGGTTTTTCTAAACCAATGTGGACAACGACGGCTCGTATTAGGGGAACATCATATATCCCTAGAAACTTGGCAAAACGAACCAAAACCTAAGAAGAAGAAACGAGCGAGTCGGAATAAGATAGTTGTATTCGTGTGGTGTAATATATGTAATATAGTGTTCTTATGCTTTATGATATATGTAAAAATTGCTTGTATTAATAAGTATTTTTTTATGAATCTAACTATTGTCTATTTTACAGTTTAAAAACACAAAATGGATAGACAACCCAATATTTTAAGAGACCTACCCGGAGACATGATTGATGAAATTTTGTCTAGAGTCGGCCAGAATTCTTCGGCACAACTATTTAAGGCGAGATCAGTTTGTAAGACATTCGAAGAACGTTCCAAGAATGTCTTGGTTTATAAGAGACATTCGTTTGAAAGATGGGGGATATCACATTGGGAAACCCATAAGTTACGATGTGTTTACTTTGACGCATATATTGCGGGGAACCCAAATGCTATTTTACGCAACGGGTTAAGAAATTATTTTGACTCAATATATCCGAATATTGGACTTCGTGATTTAGAAAAAGCGGCTAACATGCAACATAAAGAAGCATGTTATGCTTATGGATTAGTAATGTTCGCTTCTCACCAAAGTGAGAACAAGAACATCGGGCTACAACTATTAAACAAAACGTTTCCACAAGTGACGGAGTCGGTAATTGGGGTAAGAAATGAGGTTTTTAGATTATTACGGGACTGTTGGACATTACGTAACCCTCGTCCCTTTGATGACGTTACAACACGCTGTCTTATCAACGGCCATAACGGTTATGTTGCACAAGACCAAGGATGGGAAGTAGTCCTAGTAAAACCAGAATGCATGACTTGTTTCTGGACGTATGAATTACGTGTCTTTATTGCCTTTGCTGAACGACTTGTGTACTAGCTAGAATTGTCTTCACAACTATCTTGTATCAAAGTTATTGTGTACTATATTTCATGCTTTATGTAAAATAAGCGGTATTGTAAGTTTGTAAAATATTGTATAAAAGTTTGAACGCGAAATATTATTATAATCAGTTTTTCATATAGAATTGTAGTAGTTGAATTGTATATTAGCTACTAAGTATGAACTTAACGGGTAGGTACTACCCGAATTTAAACTTATAAAACGCTAATATGAAGAAAAAGCTTTTATAAATGAGTTCATATTATGCTACGAAATACTATTAACTACTCTTAATATTCTGTATGATTAACTTGTTCCATTTAACTATTTTGAAGGAAATGGCACCGACTACTCGACACACCGTGAATATGAATGAAGAGGAATTCCGTACTTTTCTAGCTTCAAACATAGCCGCAGTACAGGCTGCGCTACATACCAACAATAACCTTGGATCTAGCAGTACAGGAAATCGTGTAGGATGCACCTACAAAGAATTCACTGCCTGCAAACCTTTGGAATTTGATGGAACCGAAGGACCGATCGGATTGAAACGGTGGACCGAGAAGGTTGAATCGGTGTTTGCCATAAGTAAGTGTACTGAAGAGGACAAAGTGAAGTACGCTACGCATACCTTCACAGGTTCTGCGTTAACATGGTGGAATACCTATCTAGAGCAAGTGGGACAAGATGATGCGTACGCACTACCGTGGTCAGCATTCAAGCACTTGATGAACGAGAAGTACCGTCCCAGAACCGAGGTCAATAAGCTCAAGACAGAACTTAGAGGGTTACGAACCCAAGGATTTGATATTACCACGTACGAAAGACGATTCACATAATTGTGCCTATTGTGTCCGGGAGCATTCGAAGATGAGGAAGAGAAGATCGACGCGTTTGTGAAAGGATTACCGGAAAGAATCCAAGAAGATATAAGTTCACACGAGCCCGCCTACATACAACAAGCATGTAGAATGGCTCACAAACTAGTGAACCAGATTGAAGAAAGAATTAAAGAACAGACTGCTGAAGAGGCCAATGTGAAGCAAGTCAAAAGAAAGTGGGAGGAAAACGGTGATAAGAATCACCAATACAACAACAACAGCAATTACAACAATAATCGCAACAATTATCCCAACAATCGCAACATCAATCGCAACTACAACAAACGTCCCAACAACAACAACAACAACAACAACAACAGCAACTACAACAATCATCCCAACAACAATAATAACCGCAACAACAACAACAATCAGAAGCAGCTATGCCAAAGGTGTGAAAAGAATCACTCGGGGTTCTGCACCAAATTTTGCAACAAGTGTAAAAGAAATGGTCATAGCGCGGCGAAGTGTGAGGTCTACGGACCAGGGGTTAATAGAACGAAAGGAACAAATGGTGTCGGAACGAGTAATGGCGGAGCAAGTAGTGTCGGAGCAAGTTATGCCAATGTAGTTTGTTATAAATGTGGAAAACCAGGCCACATTATTAGAAATTGCCCGAACCAGGAGAACACGAATGGACAAGGCCGTGGAAGAGTTTTCAATATTAATGCGGTAGAGGCACAGGAAGATCCGGAGCTTGTTACGGGTAAGTTTCTTATTGACAATAAATCTGCTTACGTTTTATTTGATTCGGGTGCGGATAGAAGCTATATGAGTAGAGATTTTTGTGCTAAATTAAGTTGTCCATTGACGCCTTTGGATAGTAAATTTTTACTCGAATTAGCAAATGGTAAATTAATTTCAGCAGATAATATATGTCGGAATCGAGAAATTAAACTGGTTAGCGAAACATTTAAGATTGATTTGATACCAGTAGAGTTAGGGAGTTTTGATGTGATAATCGGTATGGACTGGTTGAAAGAAGTGAAAGCGGAGATCGTTTGTTACAAAAATGCAATTCGCATTATACGAGAAAAAGGAAAACCCTTAATGGTGTACGGAGAAAAGGGCAACACGAAGCTACATCTTATTAGTAATTTGAAGGCACAAAAACTAATAAGAAAAGGTTGCTATGCTGTTCTAGCACACGTCGAGAAAGTACAAACTGAAGAAAAGAGCATCAATGATGTTCCCATTGCAAAAGAATTTCCCGATGTATTTCCGAAAGAATTACCGGGATTACCCCCACATCGATCCGTTGAATTTCAAATAGATCTTGTACCAGGAGCTGCACCAATAGCTCGTGCTCCTTACAGACTCGCACCCAGCGAGATGAAAGAACTGCAAAGCTAATTACAAGAACTTTTAGAGCGTGGTTTCATTCGACCAAGCACATCACCGTGGGGAGCTCCTGTTTTGTTTGTCAAGAAGAAAGATGGTACATTCAGGTTGTGTATCGACTACCGAGAGTTGAACAAACTTACCATCAAGAACCGCTACCCACTACCGAGAATCGACGACTTATTTGATCAACTACAAGGCTCGTCTGTTTATTCAAAGATTGACTTACGTTCCGGGTATCATCAAATGCGGGTGAAAGAAGATGATATTCCAAAGACTGCTTTCAGAACACGTTACGGTCATTACGAGTTTATGGTCATGCCGTTTGGTTTAACTAATGCACCAGCTGTGTTCATGGACCTTATGAACCGAGTGTGTGGACCATACCTTGACAAGTTTGTCATTGTTTTCATTGATGACATACTTATTTACTCAAAGAATGACCAAGAACACGGTGAACATTTGAGAAAGGTGTTAGAAGTATTGAGGAAGGAAGAATTGTACGCTAAGTTTTCAAAGTGTGCATTTTGGTTGGAAGAAGTTCAATTCCTCGGTCACATAGTGAACAAAGAAGGTATTAAGGTGGATCCGGCAAAGATAGAAACTGTTGAAAAGTGGGAAACCCCGAAAACTCCGAAACACATACGCCAGTTTTTAGGACTAGCTGGTTACTACAGAAGGTTCATCCAAGACTTTTCCAGAATAACAAAACCCTTGACTGCATTAACACATAAAGGGAAGAAATTTGAATGGAATGATGAACAAGAGAAAGCGTTTCAGTTATTGAAGAAAAAGCTAACTACGGCACCTATATTGTCATTGCCTGAAGGGAATGATGATTTTGTGATTTATTGTGATGCATCAAAGCAAGGTCTCGGTTGTGTATTAATGCAACGAACGAAGGTGATTGCTTATGCGTCTAGACAATTGAAGATTCACGAACAAAATTATACGACGCATGATTTGGAATTAGGCGCGGTTGTTTTTGCATTAAAGACTTGGAGGCACTACTTATATGGGGTCAAAAGTGTTATATATACCGACCACAAAAGTCTTCAACACATATTTAATCAGAAACAACTGAATATGAGGCAGCGTAGGTGGATTGAATTATTGAATGATTACGAATTTGAGATTCGTTACCACCCGGGGAAGGCAAATGTGGTAGCCGATGCCTTGAGCAGGAAGGACAGAGAACCCATTCGGGTAAAATCTATGAATATAATGATTCATAATAACATTACTACTCAAATAAAGGAGGCGCAACAAGGAGTTTTAAAAGAGGGAAATTTAAAGGATGAAATACCCAAAGGATCGGAGAAGCATCTTAATATTCGGGAAGACGAAACCCGGTATAGGGCTGAAAGGATTTGGGTACCAAAATTTGGAGATATAAGAGAAATGGTACTTAGAGAAGCTCATAAAACCAGATACTCAATACATCCTGGAACGGGGAAGATGTACAAGGATCTCAAGAAACATTTTTGGTGGCCGGGTATGAAAGCCGATGTTGCTAAATACGTAGGAGAATGTTTGACGTGTTCTAAGGTCAAAGCTGAGCATCAGAAACCATCAGGTCTACTTCAACAACCCGAAATCCCGGAATGGAAATGGGAAAACATTACCATGGATTTCATCACTAAATTGCCAAGGACTGCAAGTGGTTTTGATACTATTTGGGTAATAGTTGATCGTCTCACCAAATCAGCACACTTCCTACCAATAAGAGAAGATGACAAGATGGAGAAGTTAGCACGACTGTATTTGAAGGAAGTCGTCTCCAGACATGGAATACCAATCTCTATTATCTCTGATAGGGATGGCAGATTTATTTCAAGATTCTGGCAGACATTACAGCAAGCATTAGGAACTCGTCTAGACATGAGTACTGCCTATCATCCACAAACTGATGGGTAGAGTGAAAGGACGATACAAACGCTTGAAGACATGCTACGAGCATGTGTTATTGATTTCGGAAACAGTTGGGATCGACATCTACCGTTAGCAGAATTTTCCTACAACAACAGCTACCATTCAAGCATTGAGATGGCGCCGTTTGAAGCACTTTATGGTAGAAAGTGCAGGTCTCCGATTTGTTGGAGTGAAGTGGGGGATAGACAGATTACGGGTCCGGAGATTATACAAGAAACTACCGAGAAGATCATCCAAATTCAACAACGGTTGAAAACCGCCCAAAGTCGACAAAAGAGCTACGCTGACATTAAAAGAAAAGATATAGAATTTGAAATTGGAGAGATGGTCATGCTTAAAGTTGCACCTTGGAAAGGCGTTGTTCGATTTGGTAAACGAGGGAAATTAAATCCAAGGTATATTGGACCATTCAAGATTATTGATCGTGTCGGACCAGTAGCTTACCGACTAGAGTTACCTCAACAACTCGCGGCTGTACATAACACTTTCCACGTCTCGAATTTAAAGAAATGTTTTGCTAAAGAAGACCTCACTATTCCGTTAGATGAAA
This sequence comes from Rutidosis leptorrhynchoides, assembly GCF_046630445.1. Lineage (NCBI taxonomy): Eukaryota > Viridiplantae > Streptophyta > Magnoliopsida > Asterales > Asteraceae > Rutidosis > Rutidosis leptorrhynchoides. Next base: position 482,363,264 of record NC_092334.1, on the reverse strand, counting down.
TCCAAATCAACGAAAAACTTCAATTCATCGAAGAACCCGTCGAAATAATGGATCGTGAGGTTAAAAGACTTAAGCAAAACAAGATACCAATTGTTAAGGTTCGATGGAATGCTCGTAGAGGACCCGAGTTCACCTGGGAGCGTGAAGATCAGATGAAGAAGAAATACCCGCATCTATTTCCAGAAGATTCGTCAACACCTTCAACAGCTTAAAATTTCGGGACGAAATTTATTTAACGGGTAGGTACTGTAGTGACCCGAACTTTTCCATGTTTATATATATTAATTGAGATTGATATTTACATGATTAAATGTTTCCAACATGTTAAGCAATCAAACTTGTTAAGACTTGATTAATTGAAATATGTTTCATATAGACAATTGACCACCCAAGATGATCGGTGATTCACGAACGTTAAAACTTGTAAAAACTATATGATGACATATATATGGATATATATATATATAGTTAACATGATACTATGATAAGAAAACATATCATAAAGTATATTAACAATGAACTACATATGTAAAAACAAGACTACTAACTTAATGATTTTTAAACGAGACATATATGTAACGATTATCGTTGTAAAGACATTTAATGTAAATATATCATATTAAGAGATATTCATACATGATAATATCATGATAATATAATAATTTAAAATCTCATTTGATATTATAAACATTGGGTTAACAACATTTAACAAGATCGTTAACCTAAAGGTTTCAAAACAACACTTACATGTAACGACTAACGATGACTTAACGACTCAGTTAAAATGTATATACATGTAGTGTTTTAATATGTTTTTATACACTTTTGAAAGACTTCAATACACTTATCAAAATACTTCTACTTAACAAAAATGCTTACAATTACATCCTCGTTCAGTTTCATCAACAATTCTACTCGTATGCACCCGTATTCGTACTCGTACAATACACAGCTTTTAGATGTATGTACTATTGGTATATACACTCCAATGATCAGCTCTTAGCAGCCCATGTGAGTCACCTAACACATGTGGGAACCATCATTTGGCAACTAGCATGAAATATCTCATAAAATTACAAAAATATGAGTAATCATTCATGACTTATTTACATGAAAACAAAATTACATATCCTTTATATCTAATCCATACACCAACGACCAAAAACACCTACAAACACTTTCATTCTTCAATTTTCTTCATCTAATTGATCTCTCTCAAGTTCTATCTTCAAGTTCTAAGTGTTCTTCATAAATTCCAAAAGTTCTAGTTTCATAAAATCAAGAATACTTTCAAGTTTGCTAGCTCACTTCCAATCTTGTAAGGTGATCATCCAACCTCAAGAAATCTTTGTTTCTTACAGTAGGTTATCATTCTAATACAAGGTAATAATCATATTCAAACTTTGGTTCAATTTCTATAACTATAACAATCTTATTTCAAGTGATGATCTTACTTGAACTTGTTTTCGTGTCATGATTCTGCTTCAAGAACTTCGAGCCATCCAAGGATCCATTGAAGCTAGATCCATTTTTCTATTTTCCAGTAGGTTTATCCAAGGAAATTAAGGTAGTAATGATGTTCATAACATCATTCGATTCATACATATAAAGCTATCTTATTCGAAGGTTTAAACTTGTAATCACTAGAACATAGTTTAGTTAATTCTAAACTTGTTCGCAAACAAAAGTTAATCCTTCTAACTTGACTTTTAAAATCAACTAAACACATGTTCTATATCTATATGATATGCTAACTTAATGATTTAAAACCTGGAAACACGAAAAACACCGTAAAACCGGATTTACGCCGTCGTAGTAACACCGCGGGCTGTTTTGGGTTAGTTAATTAAAAACTATGATAAACTTTGATTTAAAAGTTGTTATTCTGAGAAAATAATTTTTATTATGAACATGAAACTATATCCAAAAATTATGGTTAAACTCAAAGTGGAAGTATGTTTTCTAAAATGGTCATCTAGACGTCGTTCTTTCGACTGAAATGACTACCTTTACAAAAACGACTTGTAACTTATTTTTCCGACTATAAACCTATACTTTTTCTGTTTAGATTCATAAAATAGAGTTCAATATGAAACCATAGTAATTTGATTCACTCAAAACGGATTTAAAATGAAGAAGTTATGGGTAAAACAAGATTGGATAATTTTTCTCATTTTAGCTACGTGAAAATTGGTAACAAATCTATTCCAACCATAAATTAATCAACTTGTATTGTATATTATGTAATCTTGAGATACCATAGACACGTATACAATGTTTCGACCTATCATGTCGACACATCTATATATATTTCGGAACAACCATAGACACTCTATATGTGAATGTTGGAGTTAGCTATACAGGGTTGAGGTTGATTCCAAAATATATATAGTTTGAGTTGTGATCAATACTGAGATACGTATACACTGGGTCGTGGATTGATTCAAGATAATATTTATCGATTTATTTCTGTACATCTAACTGTGGACAACTAGTTATAGGTTACTAACGAGGACAGCTGACTTAATAAACTTAAAACATCAAAACATATTAAAAGTGTTGTAAATATATTTTGAACATACTTTAATATATATGTATATATTGTTATAGGTTCGTGAATCAACAGTGGCCAAGTCTTACTTCCCGACGAAGTAAAAATCTGTGAAAGTGAGTTATAGTCCCACTTTTAAAATCTAATATTTTTGGGATGAGAATACATGCAGGTTTTATAAATGATTTACAAAATAGACACAAGTACGTGAAACTACATTCTATGGTTGAATTATCGAAATCGAATATGCCCCTTTTTATTAAGTCTGGTAATCTAAGAATTAGGGAACAGACCCCCTAATTGACGCGAATCCTAAAGATAGATCTATCGGGCCTAACAAACCCCATCCAAAGTACCGGATGCTTTAGTACTTCGAAATTTATATCATATCCGAAGGGTGTCCCGGAATGATGGGGATATTCTTATATATGCATCTTGTTATTGTCGGTTACCAGGTGTTCACCATATGAATGATTTTTATCTCTATGTATGGGATGTGTATTGAAATATGAAATCTTGTGGTCTATTGTTACGATTTGATATATATAGGTTAAACCTATAACTCACCAACATTTTTGTTAACGTTCAAAGCATGTTTATTCTCAGGTGAATATTAAGAGCTTCCGCTGTTGCATACTAAAATAAGGACAAGATTTGGAGTCCATGTTTGTATGATATTGTGTAAAAACTGCATTCAAGAAACTGATTTCGATGTAACATATTTGTATTGTAAACCATTATGTAATGGTCGTGTGTAAACAGGATATTTTAGATTATCATTATTTGATAATCTACGTAAAGATTTTTAAACCTTTATTTATGAAATAAAGGTTATGGTTTGTTTTAAAAATGAATGCAATCTTTGAAAAACGTCTCATATAGAGGTCAAAACCTCGCAACGAAATCAATTAATATGGAACGTTTTTAATCAATAAGAACGGGACATTTCACGAATGATGTTATTTGAAAAGTTTCGAGTACATCGATGATGAAAGTGTAAAATCAAACATATATTCGAATAATACACTTGATTTATTATGAATTGGATTTTTATTGAATTGAGACAGAGATTGTAATTAACGATAGTTAAGTTGCGGACGAAGGACGTACATCATTGCATATTTGTAATATGAATTAACTGAGTAGTTAAGATTCACACATAATAGCTTAGTACGGGAACATTTATTATGGTTTAAAAATTTATACATATAAAATATACATATAAATCTTTCGATTGGAAATGAGTTAATAATTCATAACTCATTGATACAATATATTTGTTGTTGATTCGTAATGATGTCCACAATGATTCTTGAACTGACAGAGTTTGTGATGTTACAGGTGCTGTTGATTCTGACGATACTGACGGCACTGACAGTGTTGATGATGCTACGGTCCTGTTGATGCTGTTGGTAAAACAATTCTAGCTTGTAAATCGTACACCATTTTCGATCAAAGTTTCTACTCTACCATCTCCGTTCACTCATCCGATTTACGGTCAGAATTAAATAATCTCTAAGATGTTGGAGATTACATAACTGCCCCAGAGATATCTCTTCAATGAAGTTTATGAATTAATACTTCATCGTTTGTTGTTGTTGATATTCCTGGATATTTACAGGGCGTATGACGTTGATGTTTGAGATACAGATTGTGATGTTGCGGTGTGGGATGTGGATGTTGTTGTTGGTGGTGGTGATGGTACTGTTGGTGTTGCTGATGGTGGTACTGTTTATGCTGCTGGTGCTGCTGCTGGTGTTTGTAACCTTTGCACCATATTCTCCAAAGCCGCTAACCGAGCGCGAAGCTCGTTGATTTCTTCTATTACACCGGGGTGATTGTCGGTTCGGACGAGCGGATAAATAAAATCTAGAATTTGATTTAGTATGTAATCGTGACGAGATACTCTAGAAATAAGAGAGAAAATGGTGTTTCGGATAGGTTCGCCGGTAAGTGCTTCAGGTTCTTCGCCAAGAGGGCAATGTGGTGGATGGAAGGGATCACCTTCTTCTTATCTCCAATGATTAAGGAGGCTACGAACCCATCCCCAATTCATCCAGAATAGATGATGACTAATTGGTTGATCCATTCCGGTCACACTGCTTTCGGAACTTGAGTGGGATTCCATTTCGAAATCCGAGGGACTTGAACTAATGACGAATTCCATTTCGTACGATTGAATAAAGAATTTTTCGATATGAAATGATTTTTAGGCTATCGGGTGGTATTCTAATTATATAGAGCAAAAGGTTTCGTAGATTACGGAGGAATTTACGGAATATGTCAGGTAAAGTTTACAGTAACAGATATGCTAAGATATGAATTAGCAGATACGCTAAGATATGAATTTTGTCTACACACAATTCATGCAATCAATGCAATAAGATCTGTCTAGACTAAGAATGATAAGCAGGTAATTTCCGACAACAATGATGAGCAAAACTTTTGAAATGCAGACACGGTCGAAGTCCAGACTCACTAATGCATCCTAACGACTATTAGTTAGACACACTAATGCAGACCTGGTTCGCTAAGACCACCGCTCTGATACCAACTAAAAGGACCCATTCATATACATTATAAATGATTCACAATAGTTGATTACATCGCGAGGTATTTGACCTCTATATGATACATTTTACAAACATTGCATTCGTTTTTAAAAGACAAACTTTCTTTACAACGAAAGTTGACGGCATGCACACCATTTCATAATACATCCAACTATAATTGGCTTAATAATAATCTTGATGAACTCAATGACTCGAATGCAACGTCTTTCAAAATATGCCATGAATGACTCCAAGTAATATCCTTAAAATGAGCTAATGCACAGCGGAAGATTTCTTTAATACCTGAGAATAAACATGCTTTAAAGTGTCAACCAAAAGGTTGGTGAGTTCATAGGTTTATCATAATAATCATTTCAATATATTAATAGACCACAAGATTTTTGTTTATAAATATATGTACACTCGCAAGTGTATAAAAGTATTCTATAAGTTGTAGGAACCCGGTAACAAGCCTTAACGTTCATGTTTTACCCTCTGAAGTACACCAGATCAGGTGTGTTTAAAATAACCTCGAAGTACTAAAGCATCCCATAGTCAGGATGGGGTTTGTCAGGCCCAATAGATCTATCTTTAGGATTCGCGCCTATTGTACATAGACAAGTAGTTTAATGTTACCAAGCTAAGGGTATATTTCTGGTTTAAACCCACGTAGAATTAGTTTTAGTACTTGTGCCTATTTCGTAAAACATTTATAAAAACAGCGCATGTATTCTCAGTCCCAAAATATATATAAAAGGGAGCAAATGAAACTCACAATACTGTATTTCGTAGTAAAAATACATATAACGTCATTTAACAAGTGCAAGGTTGGCCTCGGATTCACGAACGTATCAATATTGAGATTCAATACTGCAGGAAAGTACGTAGACGCAACGGAGATGATAAACACTAGATTGACCTCACGACCAATACCCTCGATCAATACCCATAACCTCCATAGCTATAACCCATAATTTCCTTAGCTCTATAACTAAAAGGACCCGTTCATATACATTATAAACGATTCACAATAGTTGATTACATCGCGAGGTATTTGACCTCTATATGATACATTTTACAAACATTGCATTCGTTTTTAAAAGACAAACTTTCTTTACAACGAAAGTTGACGGCATGCACACCATTTCATAATACATCCAACTATAATTGGCTTAATAATAATCTTGATGAACTCAATGACTCGAATGCAACGTCTTTCAAAATATGCCATGAATGACTCCAAGTAATATCCTTAAAATGAGCTAATGCACAGCGGAAGATTTCTTTAATACCTGAGAATAAACATGCTTTAAAGTGTCAACCAAAAGGTTGGTGAGTTCATAGGTTTATCATAATAATCATTTCAATATATTAATAGACCACAAGATTTCCGTTTATAAATATATGTACACTCTCAAGTGTATAAAAGTATTCTATAAGTTGTAGGCACCCGGTAACAAGCCTTAACGTTCATGTTTTACCCTCTAAAGTACACCAGATCAGGTGTGTTTAAAATAACCTCGAAGTACTAAAGCATCTCATAGTCAGGATGGGGTTTGTCAGGCCCAATAGATCTATCTTTAGGATTCGCGCCTACCGTACATAGACAAGTAGTTTAATGTTACCAAGCTAAGGGTATATTTCTGGTTTAAACCCACATAGAATTAGTTTTAGTACTTGTGCCTATTTCGTAAAATATTTATAAAAACAGCGCATGTATTCTCAGTCCCAAAAATATATATAAAAGGGAGCAAATGAAACTCACAATACTGTATTTCGTAGTAAAAATACATATAACGTCATTTAACAAGTGCAAGGTTGGCCTCGGATTCACGAACGTATCAATATTGAGATTCAATACTGCAGGAAAGTACGTAGACGCAACGGAGATGATAAACACTAGATTGACCTCACGACCAATACCCTCGATCAATACCCATAACCTCCATAGCTATAACCCATAATTTCCTTAGCTCTATCCCGTTTAAAAACTTATTTTGAAATCGTCTGAGTATAACTCCGTCGTAGTATTTTATGTATACTAATAATATCTTGAAATAATACAAAGAAAATATATATATGTAATTCGATTGAGAGAGTTTAGAGAAATATATTTTCAAGTTTCTATGAAATAATGAAACCTATTCAATTCTATTTATAATATATTTTTGAATTATTAAAGTGGATTATTAAAGTATGAATTATTAAAGTGAATTATTAAAGTATGAATTATTAAAGTGAATTATTAAAGTATGAATTATTAAAGTGAATTATTAAAGTGAATTATTAAAGTATGAATTATTAAATTGAATTATTAAAGTGAATTATTAAAGTGAATTATTAAAGTTAAAGTAAAGGTAAAGTTAAAGTATAGTAAAAGTATAAAACTATATACGTATAATACGCGTATAAATATATATAATATTAATTTAAATCGTTATATATATTTAATAAAATAAAATATAAATATCGTTATCTTTATCATACTGGTTAAGTAATGAGTTGTTAAAAGTGATTCTAGATATTTATAAAAGTTATATACGTTTTAATAATAAAGTTCTTTTTAAACTGAAAACGTCTTTGTACGTTTAAAAATAGATTAATAGAATATTATGGAAACCAATTCTCCACTAACTTTTGTCTAACTTTCGTAAATGACACTTTTTGTTTTTATTTAAAAATAGCTTTACAAATTATTCTGAATATCGTTAAGAGGAATAGATTTTCTCAAATCATAGTGGACCTCTCAACAGAGACATGTAATCATAATTCAATGTTTCTGATAATTCAATCATTTAATATATTTTTTTTTAATTTCGTCGAAAATCATATTGATACAAATACGTTCGTGTAAAGTATTATACGTTTAATACTTTATTAATATTCTCAAGTTATAATGTATATATACATATACATATCTATTTATATATAACGGTTCGTGAATCGTCGGAATTTGGTCGAGGTTATAATGAATGTATGAACACAGTTTAAAATTCTTGAGATTTAACTTAACAAACTTTGCTTATCGTGTCGGAATAATATAAAGATTAAAGTTTAAATTTGGTCGGAAATTTCCGGGTATTCACAGTACCTACCCGTTAAAGAAATTTCGTCCCGAAATTTGATCGAGGTCGTCATGGCTAACAATAAGAATGTTATTATGAAGAATATAAGTTGATTCATAGGGTTTTATCTTGATTGAGAAATATGGATAAAATAATTCGATTACTCGAAACGTATGAGTGAAGCTATCGTAAAAGAGTAAAATGAGAAAATAGGGATTCATCTTATCTTTTGACGTCACCACGGTTGATCTCCGGATTAAAAAAAATCTTTCTAATCTATATTGGATTTGATTATTCGGCGATTAAGGAAATTATGATCCTCGTCGAATTAATGCGATAATCCATTTTGATTTCTCTGTCGGATATTTCACTATAAATCCACCTCATTTGTTTTCTTACAACTCACACCTTCTCAACTCATATTTTAAAGTATTTGTCAATATGCTTCATCCAGTGCTGATTCTTGATATACTCCTCACTTTCATATTTGTCGCTCTTCTTTTTCATCTGCCTTCGGAAGAATCTATTTACTTCTACTATACTCTTGGTTTTATAGTGTTTTTAGTTCTCCCGTGTCTTTATATTGCTATATGCATTGATATATACGGTTTGTGATTTCTGGGTTGTTGTTGGGTTTTATATCTTCCCTTATATTTCAAAGTCCTTGCTTCTTCTATAATCATTGTCATCCATAGTTAATGCTCTCTTCTATTTGCTATGATTTATACTCCCATTTCTAGTTCGTAGCTTTGTCCTTTCGTTTCTTCTTCTTGCGATTAAGCACCGCTTGTAATGGTCCAGAATTCGCATATATGAATTTCGGAATGAACATTGTTAATGTTCTAAGAAGGAAATTGTAATGGCACGATCTTGACTTGTCAAATTACTAGAATACCTCGGAAAAGGCCGAATCATCAAGAAATATTTTCTTGATATTTTAGAGTTAAAGAGAATACAAGAGTCGTGTAACATAGCACATGATGACGTTATGATATGTGAATCATCACGTTCCATTTAGAAACTCAGCATGACTTACTGTAATATAATCACGTTGATCAAGTGTCATTATATTATACTAGTTCATGCTTCAGTTCCCAACACTACTTCAAGAATATTCCTATTTTAAACTCGAATGTTTTAGAATTTAGAAACTAAAATAGTTTCTTTTATGATATAATATAGATAGCGCGGAGAGGTAAATGATTTTAGATAATAATAATTATAAAAATATCTTCAGAAGTATGGATGATATTTATAATGAAAGATACGATGATATCTTAAAATTTCTAATATCAGAGGATGATGAAGAATATTGTCCGTAAGGGTTTAGAATCAGGAGCAAGGTATTTGATAATGACTTCAGCAGACACGGAATCATTTGGATTCTTTGAAGGTAGATTTCGTCCTTGTGATTTATCCACAGCCTTCTTCATGGTTTGCTCAATCCGTATTTTTCAGTACCAAATCTTCTCTTTTTCTGAGCTTTGCCAACACACTACTCTTTATCATCAAACTTTTTACTGTTAAGGTCGTTTATAGTTTTTGCTGCTTCATCAGTATTTCGAGAACTAGTTCGCAGTTTAGGGTATTTTTCAGAAACTTCACATTCAAAGTATATAAGTCCAGAATATAGACACATATAATTGTTGGCGTAGACATGCTGTGAGATTTCAAAATACTGATTGCTAATTTCCGATGATTCGTATGGCAATTCTCGTTACAAGATGCAGATGAGTAAATGATGGGGTTTTGATAAATATAAAGATTTTTCGGAAAGTCAAAGATCAATGAAGTTGTTAATAAGTTTACTGCTAATGTGGCGAGATATGAAAGGTTCCCCGGTAATAATGATGAAGGGGTAATCATTTTAATAAGTCTTATTCGAATGAACAATTGAAGTTGGTTTGCTGGAGCTGTGACAAAACCGTCTATTTTTAGAAGGGATTGAAAAGTTATTTTAGCTAGTAAATGCCAAAAGGTCTGACATGGATGCATGTTAAATTATGACTTTGGTTTCAAGAGTTTTTCAGGTACGTAACTGTGGATAACATGTGGTTGGATCATCATCTCGATTGTTCATTATTTGAGGTGTCTTCAGGTATTTCGAAGGGCTTGAACACAGATTATAATCGTTAATATACATACGATGTTCTAACAAAGTTTTGAAGTTAAAGTATAGCTTTGAAAGATATAGGAATCTAAGAGTGATGATACTGGTTATATTTCGAATTGAATTATGCGATTTCAAAATCAGAATATGTAATTGAATTTGAATGAGTATGATTGTTTTGATTTATATGAAAGAATGGATATTGTTGTGAAAGTAGGGAGTATAGTTGATGATTGCTGAATCAGTTTCGAAAAATGTAATATATTAATTGTGAATTTATATATCTCTCGGGTATTACCTACCCGTTAAAAAAAATTGACAATTAATATTTTGTACAAAAGAAGTTTATTACAGTCTTTATGAAAATATATGTGTATATTTTCTTAAGATGTAATATAGATTTAATGAGTTAATATTAAATTAAACTCATTTGTTTTATGGTTGGAACTAGAATTGAGTAATCCCTAAAACTTTATAAATTGCATAAGTATTTCTTCAATAATATTGAAATTATGAATCATTACTTTGTTATTTGTTGGTTTTCGTGAAATTCTTGTGAACTTCGGAAGGTACGAATGATGTTATTTGAAAAGTTTCGAGTACATCGATGATGAAAGTGTAAAATCAAACATATATTCGAATAATACACTTGATTTATTATGAATTGGATTTTTATTGAATTGAGATAGAGATTGTAATTAACGATAGTTAAGTTGCGGACGAAGGACGTACATCATTGCATATTTGTAATATGAATTAACTGAGTAGTTAAGATTCACACATAATAGCTTAGTACGGGAACATTTATTATGGTTTAAAAATTTATACATATAAAATATACATATAAATCTTTCGATTGGAAATGAGTTAATAATTCATAACTCATTGATACAATATATTTGTTGTTGATTCGTAATGATGTCCACAATGATTCTTGAACTGACAGAGTTTGTGATGTTACAGGTGCTGTTGATTCTGACAACACTGACGGCACTGACAGTGTTGATGATGCTACGGTCCTGTTGATGCTGTTGGTAAAAAAATTCTAGCTTATTAGTATATTTAAAATAACTTTCAGTTGGTATCAGAGCTGGTTTAATGCCGTTTATTAGCGGGTTAATCGTAGAGGGGGTTCTCACAGTGTTACCTGTGACGAAGCATTGGCTCTTACTCCTCACGGTCCCTATTAGGGTTGGCTGTACTGCCGAGAGGCGGGCCGTAAAATCAGTATCTGAGGTACGCTCAGTGGTCACAGGCGGTTAGCTGAGAAGGCACTGAGTGGGATGCGTCCCCAACTTTCAGTTGGTATCAGAGCGGTGGTCTTAGCGAACCAGGTCTGCATTAGTGTGTCTAACTGATAGTCGTTAGGATGCATTAGTGACTCTGGACTTCGACCGTGTCTGCATGTCAAAAGTTTTGCTCATCATTTTTGTCGGAAATTATCTGCTTATCATTCTTAGTCTAGACACATCTTATTGCATTGATTGCGTGAATAGTGTATAGACAAAATTCATATCTTAGCGTATCTGCTAATTCATATCTTAGCGTATCTGTTACTGTAAACTTTGCCTGACATATTCCGTAAATTCCTCCGTAATCTACGAAACCTTTTGCTCTATATAATTAGAATACTACCTGATAGCCGGAAAATCATTTCATATCGAAAAATTCTTTATTCAATCGTACGAAATGGAATTCGTCATTAGTTCAAGTCCCTCGGATTCTGAAATGGAATCCCACTCAAGTTCCGAAAGCAGTGTGACCGGAATGGATCAACCAATTAGTCATCATCTATTCTAGATGAATTGGGGATGGGTTCGTAGCCTCCTTAATCATTGGAGACAAGAAGAAGGTGATCCCTTCCATCCACCACATTGCCCTCTTGGCGAAGAACCTGAAGCACTTACCGGCGAACCTATTCGAAACACTATTTTCTCTCTCATTTCCAGAGTATCTCGTCATGATTATATACTACACCAAATTCTAGATCTTATTTATCCGCTCGTCCGAACCGACAATCACCCCGGTGTAATAGAAGAAGTCAACGAGCTTCGCGCTCGGGTAGTGGCTTTGGAGAATATGGTGCAAAGGTTACAAACACCAGCAGCAGCACCAACAACATAACCAGTACCACCATCAACAACATCAACAGTACCATTACCACTACCAACAACAACCGCATCGCAAACCTCAACTTCACAATCTGTCCCATGAACATCGACGTCATACGCCCTTTAGATACTAAGGAATACCACAACGATGAAGTATTGATTCATAACTTCATTGGGAAAACATTCTATGACGATTATGTAATTTCTAAAGTTTAGAAATTATCTATCCTAGCCTTAACCATAAATTAAGTGAGTTTAATTTAATATTAACTCATTAAATCAATATTACATCTGAAGAAATATACACATATATTTCCATAAAGACTGTAATAAAATTCTTTTGTACAAAATATTAATTGTGACAATTTTTTTTAACGGGTAGGTAATACCCGAGAGATATATAAATTCACAATTAATATGTTACATTCTTCAAATCTGATTCAGCAAATCATCCATTATACTCCCTACTTTCACAACAATATACATTCTTTTATAGAAATCAAAACAACCATACTCATTCAATAATTAGAAAGGACCCGTTCATATATATTATAAACGATTCACAATAGTTGATTACATCGCGAGGTATTTGACCTCTATATGATACATTTTACAAACATTGCATTCGTTTTTAAAAGACAAACTTTCTTTACAACGAAAGTTGATGGCATGCACACCATTTGATAATACATCCAACTATAATTGACATAATAATAATCTTGATGAACTCAATGACTCGAATGCAACGTCTTTCAAAATATGCCATGAATGACTCCAAGTAATATCCTTAAAATGAGCTAATGCACAGCGGAAGATTTCTTTAATACTTGAGAATAAACATGCTTTAAAGTGTCAACCAAAAGGTTGGTGAGTTCATAGGTTTATCATAACAATCATTTCAATATATTAATAGACCACAAGATTTTCGTTTATAAATATATGTACACTCGCAAGCGTATAAAAGTATTCTATAAGTTGTAGGCACTCGGTAACAAGCCTTAACGTTCATGTTTTACCCTCTAAAAGTACACCGAATCAGGTGTGTTATATAAACCTCGAAGTACTAAAGCATCCCATAGTCAGGATGGGGTTTGTCAGGCCCAATAGATCTATCTTTAGGATTCGCGCCTACCAGTCATACACCATTAGTTATAGTTACCAAGCTAAGGGGATATTTCTGGTTTAAACCTACGTAGAATTAGTTTTAGTACTTGTGCCTATTTCGTAAAACAGTTATAAAATATGCATGTATTCTCAACCCAAAAATATATAATGCAAAAGCATTTAAAAAGGGAGCTATGAAAACTCACCATACTGTATTTCGTAGTAAAAATACATATAACGTCTTTTAACAAGTGCAAGGTTGGCCTCGGATTCACGAACCTATATTAATTATATATATTTATATGTTGGTCAATATTTGTCTAACAATTTTTGGTCAAGTCATAGTGTACCACAATCCTAATGCTCGAGACTAATATGCAAAAGTCAACAAAAGTCAACTTGACCCAAAATGACTTCTAAAATTTATACGTGTTTATTATATAACTTAACTATAGTCGTTTTATATATTTAAATATATTTATTAGATTTTATAATAATAAAAGTCATTTATTAATAAAAATTTATATTAACGTTTATATATAATATATACTTTTATATATCTTAAGTAGTAAAATTTATAAAGTTCACTTAATATCGTAAAACTATAGTGGTAAGTATTATTAATGTAATTATATTACGCGTGGTGAAAAATATCTTTGTATCCCCTATTTATTTGATAAAATAATATTGATCATAATAATAATAAGTAAAAGTTGTATTATTTTGTAAATAATAATTATTATTATTCTATAACAATATTTATATTTACTAAAAATGGTATTATGATAAAATGATAATACTAACATAATAGTAATAATGATATTTTATAATAACAATGATATTTCTATTAAAATAATAACGACGATAGTAATAATAATCATTTTAACAATAATACTAAAATTCAGTTGACTATAACTTCTAATCCGTTCATCGAAACTATTCGATATCTAAATGAAAAGTTCTTAATTTTTCGATAGCTTTCCAATGACATGCATATCATATACCCTATCTCAGTAGCATATGTATCTAATTCAGGATTCAACAAACCTATCTAAGGACAATATCGAATGTACAAGCATGCATAATCCTATATATTCGAGCACTAGTCAGGGATACACTATTGATATATAAAAGTTAAGTTATGAGTGCTCACGTATCAATATTGAGATTCAATATTGCAGGAAAGTACGTAGACGCAACGGAGATGATAAACACTAGATTGACCTCACGAGCATACCCATGAACCATACCCATCACCTCCATAGCTATAACCCATAATTTCCTTAGCTTCGACTCATTAAAAAAACTATTTTGAAATCACTCGGACATCACTCCGTCGTAATATTTTATGTATACTAATAATATCTTGAAATAATACAGAGCAAATATATATATATATATGTATATATATATATATATATATATATATATGTATATATATATATATATATATGTATATATATATATATATGTATATATATATATATATGTATATGTAAATCAATTGAGAGAGTTTAGAGAAATATATTTTCAAGTTTCTATGAAATAATGAAACCTATTGAATTCTATTTATAATAGATTTTTGAATTATTAAAGTGAATTATTAAAGTATGAATTATTAAAGTGAATTATTAAAGTATGAATTATTAAAGTGAATTATTAAAGTATGAATTATTAAAGTGAATTATTAAAGTATGAATTATTAAAGTGAATTATTAAAGTGAATTATTAAAGTGAATTATTAAAGTATGAATTATTAAAGTGAATTATTAAAGTATGAATTATTAAAGTGAATTATTAAAGTATGAATTATTAAAGTGAATTATTAAAGTTAAAGTAAAGTAAAGGTAAAGTTAAAGCATAGTAAAAGTATAAAAACTATATATGTATAATACGCGTATAAATATATATAATATTAATTTAAATCGTTATATATATTTAATGAAATAAAATATAAATATCGTTATATTTATTATACTGGTTAAGTAATGAGTTGTCAAAAGTGATTCTAGATATTTATAAAAATTATATACGTTTTAATAATAAAGTTCTTTTTAAACTGAAAATGTTTTTGTACGTTTGAATATTTATTATATTATAATATTAAAGTATATTAAAGAATATTTATTATATTAATATTAAATATATAATAATATTATTATATATATACTTATATTAATATTTATTGTAATGAAAGAATTTTTAATTACAATCTTTATGAAAACATATATACATATATGTTTATTAATATATTAATATATATTAATTGTTAATATATATTTTATTATTTTATTTTTTTGAATGATATTAATGAATATTTTTACTAGTAATATTATAAATATATATATTATTAATATTACCAATAATATTAATATATATATATTAGTTAAAATACAGTAATGCGACTATCAGTTAGGGTTATATTTAATTTTATCTAGTAACTGATAAAATATATATATATTAATATTAGGGTCATTGTTAATGTTCAGAATTATCTCATTACATAATTAATATATATATATTAATATTATTGGTAATATTAATAATAATAATTATTTATAATATTACTAGTAAAAATATTCATTACTAGGTTATAATATGAACTTGTCACTACAGGTGGTATCAGAGCGGTGGTCTTAGCGAACCAGGTCTTGCATTAGTGTGTATAACTGATAGTTGTTTAGATGCATTAGTGAGTCTGGACTTCGACTGTGTCTGCATGTCAAATGTTTTGCTTATCATTTTGTGTCGAAAATTACCTGTTTATCACTCTTAGTCAAGACACATCTTACTGCATTGATTGCATAGATAGTGTATAGATAAATTCATATCTTAGCATATCTGTTATTGTTACTTTTGCCTGACAGTTTCCGTAGATTCCTCCGTAAATTATGAGATTATAGTACTATATATGCATATGTAAATTATGTATTGCAAGGTACTAATCTACATCCGATAATCTATTTATTATCGAATATCCTTCATCTGATCGTAAAAGATGAATCCCTCAACCAGTTCGAGTCCCTCAGATTTCGATAGCTATTCCGATAGCTATTCCGACAGCTATTCCGATATGGACTTCCACTCGAGCTCCAAAAGCAGTGTAACCAGAATGAATCAATCAATTAGCCATCATCTATTCTGGATGAATTGGAGATGAGTTCGTAGTCGACTTAAGCAATGGAGACACGAAGAAAGCGATCCTTTCCACCAACCAAATTATCCTCTTGACGATGAACTTGAAACACTTACCGGCGAACCTGTTCGAGACACCATTTTCTCTCTCATTTTTAGAGTATCTCGCCACGATTATATTCTATCTAAAATTCTACACCTTATTCATCCGCTCGTTCCGACCGACAATCATTCCGGAGTAATAAGTCAACGAGCTTCGCGCACGAGTTATAACCTTGAAAAATATGGTGCAAAACGTACCAGCTTCAGCAACATCAGCAGCACCAGCAGCATAACCAGTACTACCAACAACTTAAGTTTCAACATCACACACCTCAACACCACAATCTATACCTCGAGCATAATAATCATTCTACATGACGTTCTACATCAATTATCCTTGTTTGACATAGCGATTATGTAATCTCTAATGGTTTAGAGATTATATATTCTTGTTCTAATGATAAATCAAATGAGATTAATATCATAATTGACTCATTAAATCCATGATTACATCTGAAGAAAATATATATGTATATATGTTTTCATAAAGATTGTAATTAAAAATTCTTTTGTACAAACTGTTAATGGTGAAAATATTTTAACGGGTAGGTAATACCCGAGGAATATTTAGATTTCACATTAATAAATTACACCGTACATTCTTCAAATTTGATTCAACGATCATTTACTATCCTATTTACAACCACCGATATACGTATCCGTTCACCAAAGAATAACTATTTTCATTCAAACTCAATTTCATATTTGGATTTTGACCTATCATAATCCAACAAGTGGCATAATGAAGAAATAATGGACACAATAAAAATTGATTTGAAACAGACTAATTAATTATAAGAAATTTTATTAAGAAACCACGCTAACAAGATCCTAGCTAACTGTTCCTAGCTAACTGTTAATTCCGTATTACATTTTATTTTATCGCAATTTAATTATCGCAATTTATTTATCGCATTTTAATTCTCGCAATTTTATTTATCGTCATTTAATTTCTGTTATTTATTTTACGCACTTTAAATATCGTGACACGTATACAAGGTTTTGACATATCATATCGACGCATCTATATATATTATTTGGAATAACCATAGACACTCTATATGCAATAATGTTGGAGTTAGCTATACAGGGTTGAGGTTGATTCTACAATAATATATATAGTTTGAGTTGTGATCGAGTCTGAGACATGTACACGGGTCACGATACGTATTATTTAATTCGAATATTATATATTAAATTATATATGAATTATTGGACTGTTAACTGTGTACTATCGACTGTGGACTGCCAACATTGGACAATTAAAATGAATTAAAATATTGATTATAACATATAAAACTAAATAATTCTTCAAGTTTGCCACTTGATTTCATCTTAAACCTCATTTGTATCTCAACAATTACAATCTGCATGCAAACCTTTCATGTTTCTTGAAAACACCTCAATCGAGAGGATGAACCAACCACACTTCATCTACAGAAAGAAAGATTGATGTGTATAGTTATGCACCTGAAAACTCTCGAAAACTGAGTAAACGTTTAACACGTAGCTGTGCTAATTCCTTTAGTGTTATTATTACCCAAAATAACTTTGCAGATCTTTTTCAAATTAGCCAATTTTGTCACAGCTCAAGCAAGTCAACTTCGAATTTCATTCGAAACAACCTTATTATAACCTTGATATATATGCGTACTCTTTTATTGTTACCGGGGAATCTTTCATATTCTACCGTATTACCAGCAGACGTACCAGCAACCTCATTGCTTTTTGGTTTAAATCTCTCCGATAAATCATTATATTTATTCATTGAAACCCTATCATATACTCATCCGCATCTTGTAACGAGAACTGCCATACCAATTATCGGGAATCAGCAATCAGTACTTTGAAAACGCACAGCATATCTACATCAACAGTTGTATGTATAACATTTATCTTTTAGAATTATGGTCTTTCATTCTGAAATTCTGAACAGCACTCAGTCTACAAATCAATACTCTGAATGTTGAAAAATCCGAATGAAGAAGCAGAAACTATAGACAACCGTAAACGACCTTAATCATCGGAAGTTTAATGATAAAGAATAGTATGTTGGAAAGGCTCAAAAAAAGTTGGAACTGGAAAACGGATTGAGCAAACTACGAAGGAGTCTCTAAACACAACACAAGAACTAAACTTGTACATTAAGAATCCTGATGATTCTGTTTCTGATGAAATCTTTAGCGAATACCTTTCTTTTGACTCCAAACTCTTGCGGACAAATTTTTTTCACCATCCTTCGATATTAGAAATTCCAAGATATCATCGTATCTTTCATTATAAATATTCTCCATATTTCTGAAGATATTTTTCATAACTATTCTTATCTGAAATTATTAATCTCTTCGTGCTATCAGTGTTACATCATATAGAAACTGTTAGTTTCTATATTCTGTAAACTTTCGAGCTTAAAATATGAATTTTATTGAAGTAATGTTGGGAACTGATGCATGAGTTAGTATAATATAATGACACTTGATCAACGTGATTATATTACAGTAAGTCATGCTAAGTTTTAATGGAACGTGATGATTCACAGACCATAACATCATCATGTGCCAGGTTACACGACTCTTACATTCTATTAAATCTCTAAACCAAATCAAGAACATATTTTTCTGATAATTCCATCTTTTCCAGTGACTTCTGATAATTTGGCAAATGTTTCGAAAATATGAACTGAAGTATAAAAGTTGAGAGTTATGGAAAATAATGGAACGAAAAAGGTTCATTTATAGTGGGAGTATCAGACGTTATAATCGAAACAGATTATCGCATTTAATTAAAGAGATCTTAATTTCCTTAAATCCTGAATAATCAGATCTTACAGATTTCCTAGATTTTCTTTAAATCCCTTGAATTCTGGAATTCAACCCTGACTGTGTCAAAAGTTAAGACGAATCTTTACTTTTCCTATTTCAATCTTTTGCGATAGCTTCACTCATACGCTTCAAGTAATCGAATCGTTTTATCTATATTAATCAATAATGATAAAACTCTATTAAATCACTCATATTCGTCATGAAAACATTTTTATTGTTAGCCATGACCACCTCACACAAATTTCGGGACGAAATTTCTTAACGGGTAGGTACTGTGACGACCCGGAAATTTCCAATCAAATTTAAACTTAATCTTTGTATGATTTCGACACGATAAGCAAAGTCTGTAAAGTTGAGTCTCAAAAAGTTTGAACTATTTATTAAATTTTAAAACTTCTTATATTTTACTTGGGGTTGGGAGTGAATAATTAAAGTAATTAATAGTTAGTGATCGAATTTTATACCATATTGACCAAAATAAATAAATATAGTAAATTTAAAAAAATGGTATTTTTCTAAAGACTTTTATCTGCCACTCATTAGCAATAGATCATGATATATTATTCCTATTAAAAAGTGTCGGCTGTTAACTATTTTTTTTTCGTTGTAAATTCTAAATATAGATTATTATGAACCCCACTTGTTTAATGATTGTTACAAAATTATTTCTATGGTTCCTGTTAATGGTGCACTGTGAAATTTCTTTATATGCTAGCAAAGAATGAAATTATTGGTCTAAGAAACAAGAATCATGAACCCATTTTGAGGTGTGTATGAAAACCATTTTGAATATTCGTTAATTTTTTTTAATTTTAATAACTAATAATGAAAACTACTGCTGGTTGGATTTTGAATATGTATGCACTTTCTTGATGTGTATGAAAACGAATCTTGTTTAATTTTGAATAAGGTTTATACATCACGAGCTAATACTATTTTTTTTCTTTTCAATATTCGTTTTCCTGTCTACTAAAATCCAACTGGTCGACCGTTTTATCAATATCAAACAAAATCAGTTATCGATCTTAATCCACTTTTATTATTATATGACATATCTAATATATACTATCTTTAGTTGGTTTAAGTATTGCTGCTACTAAACATGGTATCATTTAAAATCTCATTTATGCGTGACTTACATTTGGCAAACAACATCTTGTCACATTATTATTATTTTTTTATTTACTACACCATGTAACCATCACAAACCCACTCCTACTTCTATCTGCTGTCGACATAAAACACCTCAACCATGATCTCCATTTCATCACTTTCAGCCTTCCTTCATGCGACTACTATATCTATTTTTATGTTTCTATTTTTTATTTATCAACATTCACCACCTTCCATCACTACAACGTCACCCACAACCGTAAACAACCACTATAGCCGATCATCATCATCACCACCATTCGGTGACCACCTTTCGACAACAATTGAAACCGAACCATCACCCTCTTCACTCCTACAACCACCTCCTTTCTTGTTCTTTCTTCGTGATCCCAAAATCCACTCAAAACAATCATAAAGTAAATATCGAAATATCCGTGATCAATGCATGCCTATAATGTAACTACTATATGTTCTTTTCTCTATGATTTTGACGTACAAATTTAAAGCAACTACACCACTTGCTATTATATGCTCTAGTGGGACAAGAAGTGGGACAAAAAGTGAGACAAGAAACACGTGAAGCATTCTTTTATTTATTTATACCATGCACCGATTTCTAAAAATCCACCAAACATATATCATGAAATCGGTTGAATTGATATTTGGGCCGGTACTATATTTTTTTTTTCTTCGTGCACTTGTTGATGGGCCGAGACACTAGCCTATTGATTATATATTTTGTTGGGCCGATATCCATACCATCTTTTTTTTTGTGGGCTGCCGTTTTTCTTGTTGCATTTAGACCCAACAACATATATTTAGTAATATGAAGTTAACATTATGAAATGAATGATGTTACATGAAATGGTTACGCGATATTGAAGACTAGGAATAGGGTCGAGTATTATGAAATCACGATAATAAAGGGAGTATGAATATACGATAATGATTCGAATATGGTTACGTATGATGTTATCGGGTTAGCGGGACGTCGCGGGTTCAACCCTGAACTTGGGCATTTTTAAGGGCTACTTCATTGAGGTAGTTTACTTATTACTCCTTTTTATTATTATTATTATTTTTATTATTATTATTATTATTTTTATTATTATTATTATTATTATTATTATTATTATTATTATTATTATTATTATTATTATTATTATTATTATTATTATTATTAAGATTATTAATATTAAAGTTATCATTGTAAATAAAATTATCATTTTAATTAAAAGTGTCATATTATTAAAGGTATCATTATTATTATTATTATTATTATTATTATTATTATTATTATTATTATTATTATTATTATTATCACTAAACATAATTTATTATTATTATTAATATTATTATTATTATCATTATTTTTATTACTAGTATTATTATTATTATTATTATTATTATTATTATTATTATTATTATTATTATTATTATTATTATTATCATTATTGAAATTATTATTAGTACCATTTATATTAAAAATTATCATTTTTAAAACTATATTTTTTTATTATTATCATTAATAGGATCATTAATATTATTATCATTATTATTATTAGTATTATTATTATTATTATTATTATTATCAATTTTATCATTACTAATAATATTTTTAATACGTATAACATAACAAAATTTATAATTTTTCTTATTTAACTATATAAAAAGTATATAAGTTGTCAATATAAAAAGTATAACATTAATATTAATATAGATATATTTGTTAAATAAGTACGTGTTTTAATATATATATATATATATATATATATATATATATATATATATATACAAATGATATAGGTTCGTGAATCCGAGGCCAACCCTACACTTGTTAAATGTCGTCATATGTATTTTTACTACAAAATACAGTATGGTGAGTTTCATTTGCTCCCTTTTTAATTTCTTTTGCAATATATATTTTTGGGCTGAGAATACATGCGCTGTTTTATAAATGTTTTACGAAGTAGGCACAAGTACTAAAACTAATTCTATGTGGGTTTAAACCAGAAATATACCCTTAGCTTGGTAACATTAAACTACTTGTCTATGTACGGTAGGCGCGAATCCTAAAGATAGATCTATTGGGCCTGACAAACCCCATCCTGACTATGGGATGCTTTAGTACTTCGAGGTTATTTTAAACACACCTGATCTGGTGTACTTCAGAGGGTAAAACATGAACGTTAAGGCTTGTTACCGGGTGCCTACAATTTATAGAATACTTTTATACACTTGCGAGTGTACATATATTTATAACCGGAAATCTTGTGGTCTATTGAAACTATTGATAACTGTTGTTACTATAAACTTATGAACTCACCAACCTTTTGGTTGACACTTTTAAGCATGTTTATTCTCAGGTATGAAATAAACCTTCCGCTGTGCATTAGCTCATTTTAAGGACATTACTTGGAGTCGATCATCGCAATGGGACCAAATGTTGATGACTTCGTCCAGGTGGATAAGGACGGGTCACTACAAACCAACTGGTACATTTTTCTTTAATTTATATAAAAAAATACTAATAAATGTATTATTAATAATTAATAATAATAATAATAATAATAATAATAATAATAATAATAATAATAATAATAATAATAATAATAAATAAATAATAATGATTCTAATACTAATAAAAATGATATTGGTCATGTTAATAACAATAAAATGTGTTATTTTCTAATAGATATTAATAATAATACTAATTATAATAATATTATGATAATAATAATATTGATGATAATAATAATATAACAATCAAATTCACATCTACAAATTATATTTTTTTTAAATAATATTAATATTACCGATATTAATATTGGTATTATTACTAAAAGTAATAACAATAGTATTATAACAACTATATTTATACGTAATAAATATATATGTATATATATGTATTATACTTATGTAATAATCATAGAGATTCTTATATAATAACTTTTATTGAATATTTAGTATTTTTACATTTTATATATAATACAACATCATAATACTCATATTTATATATATAGCATCCTTTTAAATTTATTTTTTTTTATCATATTTTTACATTTTTAATTCTAATATTTAAATTATATTTTATAACTTCAAATTATATATATATATATATATATATATATATATATATATATATATATATATATATATATATATATGTATATATATATTTAAATTTACATGTATAGTTATCTCTATTTATTATTTATTGGTTCGTGAATCGTTGGAATTGATCACGGGTTGAATGAATCCATGTAAACAGTTCAAAATTTATGAGACTCAACATTACAGACTTTGCTTATCGTGTCGGAAACATATAAAGATTAAGTTTAAATTTGATCGAAAATTTCTGGGTCGTCACAGTACCTACCCGTTAAAGAAATTTCGTCCCGAAATTTGATCGAGGTTGTCATGGCTGACAATAAATATGTTTTCATGAAGCAAATGAGTTGATAAATAGAGTTTTATTACCACTGAGTAATAAGGATAAAACAATTCGATTATTCGAAGAGTACGAGTGAAGCTATCACAAAAGAGTGAAATAAATAAATGCAGATTTGAATTAACCGATGACGTAGTCACAGTTGATTTCCGGAATTTAAGGGATTTTAAGAAATCTTTGAAATCTATAAGATCTGATTCTTTAGTGAATAAGGAAATTAGGATCTCTATAATTAAATGCGGTTGTCAGTCCTGATTGCTCTGTCGGATATTTCCATTATAAATTGACCCTTTCCGTTTCATTACTTTCACCACTTCAATACTTTCTTTCTTAATTCATATTTCTAAGAATTGTGAAAATGCTTAATCCAGTTCTAATCCTTGATATTTTCTTGATTATCGTATCAATCACTCTTCTTTTTCAATTACCACCAGAGGAATCTGTCTACTTCTACTATGCTTTAGGGATTATTGTATTTATCATACTCCCGTGTCTTTATATTGCTATACACATTGATATACACGGTTTGTAATTTCTGTGTTGTTGTTGGGCTTTATATTTTCCCTTATATTTCAGAGCTCCATGCTCTTGTTTTCTCTTCCCGACTTCAAGTCAAGTGAATAATGGTCCAGAATTCATAGATATAGAGTTTCGAATGATTATAACGTTCTAAGCACGAAAGAGCGTATTCTCACGATTTGATTGGTTAAATTACAAGAATCACTGAGGATGGAACTATCAAGAATATATTTTCTTGATATGTTCGGAGGTTGAACAGATTGAACGAGTCGTGTAACATGGCACATGATGACGTTATGATCTGTGAATCATCATGTTTCATTAGAATTTCCAGCATGGCTTAGTGTAATATAATCACGTTGGCCAGGCGCCATTATATTATACTAACTCATGCTTTAATTCCTAACACTTCTCTAGAAATCATTCATAATTCAAATTCGGGTGTTATAAAAATTCATAAACTAAAACAGTTTCCGTTATGATGTAATGCAGACAGTACGAAAAGATAGATAATTTTGGACGAGAATAGTTATGAAAATATCTTCAGAAACATCGAAGATATTTATGATGATATGTTCAGAATTTCAAAGATCGAAGGTTGATGAAGAAAGATTTTCCGCAAGATTTAATATGAGTAAGGAGCAAGATATTCTCTAAAGATTTCATCGGATACAGAATTATCTGGATTCTTTGAATATAGAGTTTGGTCCTTGTATTTTTCCTTGATCTCCTTCATGGTTTGCTCAATCCGTTCTTCAGTACCAAATTTCTATCGAGCGTTCCTAACACTCCATTCTTTATCGTCAAACTTTTGGCCATTAAGACCATCTACAATTTTGCTGTTTCCTCTGCATTTAATTCTATTATATCTGAATCATCGGTTATCCATTCAAGAGGTTTCAAGAGAATTGTGTTTTTTGATGATTGAATGCTGATTGTAATTGTCAAGATACAAAGGATGTTTAAGATGAAATCATGTTACAAAGGATGAAATCAAGTGGCAAACTTGAAGAAATGTTTAGTTTCATATGTTATAATCAATATTTTAATTCATTTTTATTGTCCAATGTTAGTAGTCTAATAGACCAATAGTCCAATAGTTCATATATAGTTTAATATATAATATTCGAATTAATTAATACGTATCGTGACCCATGTACCGGTCTCAGTATTGATCACAACTCAAACTATATATATATATATATATATATATATATATATATATATATATATATATATATATATATATATATATATATATATATATATATATATATATATATATATATATATATATATATATATATATATATATATATATATATTTTGGAATCAACCTCAACCCTGTATAGCTAACTCCGTCATTTGCATATAGAGTGTCTATGGTTGTTCCAAGATAGATATATAGATGGGTCAATATGATATGTCGAAACCTTGTATACGTGTCCCGTTATTTAAAGTGCGTAAAAGTAAATAACAGAAATTAAATGACGATAAATAAAATTGCGAGAATGTAAATTGCGAGAATGTAAATTGCTATATATAAAATGTAACCATTTAGCTAGGAACAGTTAGCTAGGAACAGTTAGCGTGGAACCTTAACAAAATTTCTCATAATTAATTTGTTTGTTTCTAACAAATTTTATTTTCTCCAATGTTTTCTTCATTATGCCACTTGTTGGATTCTGATAGGTCAAAATCCAAATATGAAATTAAATTTGAATGAGAATAGTTATTCTTTGGTGAACGGATACGTATATCGGTGGTTGTAATTAGGATAGTAAATGACTGTTGAATCAAATTCGAAGAATGTAAAATGTAACTTATTAATGTGAAATCTAAATATTCCTCAGGTATTACCTACCCGTTAAAATATTTTCACCATTAACAGTTTGTACGAGAGAATTTTTAATTACAATCTTTATGAAAATATACATACATTTATATTTTCTTCAGATGTAATCACCGATTTAATGAGTCAATAAGATATTAAACTCATTTGATTTATCGTTAGAATATAGAATACATAATCTCTAAAACTTTAGAAATTACATAATCACCATGTCGAGCGAAGATAATCGATGTAGAACGATATGTAGAACGAAGATAAAGTAGATAGAATGATACGTAGAACGGTGATTATGCTCGAGGTACAGAATGAGATATTGAGGCATGTGATGTTGAAATTTAGGTACTGGTGCTGTAACTGATGGTATTATTGGTGCCGGTGATTTTGTTGAAGCTGGTACGTTTTGCACCATATTTTCCAGGGCTACAGCTCGGGCGCAAAACTCGTTGATTTCTTATATTATTCCGGGATGATTGTCGGTCAGAACGAGCAGATGAATAAGGTTTAGAATTTTAAATAGAATATAATCGTGGCGAGATATTCCGGAAATGAGTATGAAAATGGTGCTTCGGACAGGTTCGCCGGTAAGTGCTTCAGGTTCTTCACCAAGAGGGCAATGTGGTGGATGGAAGGGATCACCTTCTTCTTGTCTCCAATGATTGAGTAGACTACGAATCCATCAGATGAATTGGGGATGGCTGATTGGTTGATTTATTTTGGTGACGCTGCTTTCGGAGCTTAGGTGAACATCCATGTCGGAATAGCTGTCGGAATAACTATCGGAATAGTTATCGGAATCTGAGGGACTCGAACTGGTTGCAGGATTCATCTCGTACGATCAGATGAAGGATTTTTGATAAGAAATAGATTATAGGACGTAGATTAGTACCCTGAAATACATAATATACATATGCATATATAATACTAAAATCTCATAAGTTACGGAGAAATCTACGGAAGTTGTCAGGAAAAGTCTATAGTAACAGATACGTTAAGATATGAATTTATCTATACACCGTCTATGCAATAGAGGCAGTAAAATGTGTCTAGACTTTATGGATGATAAGCAAATAATTTTCGACACTAAATGATAAGAAAAACTTTTGACACACAGACACGGTCGAAGTCCAGACTCACTAATGCATCCTAACGACTATCAGTTAGACACACTAATGCAAGACCTGGTTCGCTAAGACCATCGCTCTGATACCAACTGAAACAACCCGTCCTTATCCATCTGGATGAAATCGTCAACATTTGGTCCCATTGCGATGATCGACTCCAAGTAATGTCCTTAAAATGATCAAATGCACAGCGGAAGACTTAATTCGTACCTGAGAATAAACATGCTTAAAAGTGTCAACCAACAGGTTGGTGAGTTCATAGTTTTATCATGATAATCATTTCAATATATTAATAGACCACAAGATTTCCGTTATCATAAACATAATACACTTGCAAGTGTATGTAAAGCATTCTAAGTGGTTGAGCACTTGGTAACCATACTTAACTATTAATCAACGTCGCATATTCCCTTTATTATGAAATCTCACTACACCGTACCAAGTGTAGCCTACAAAACGAAGTACTGTGCAACCGTTGAATACTGGTCGTCCAGTCCGGTTGGGGTTGTCAGGCCCGATAGATCTATCAACAGGATTCGCGTTTACAATACCCATGTAAATAGTAGTTACCAAGCTACAGGGAAGTATGCCAGTGGTACAACTCAACGTAGAATATATTTTTAAGTACTTGTGTCTATTTTATAAACATTTATAAAAGCAACGCATGTATTCTCAGCACAAAAATATATATTGCAAAAGCAATTAAAAAGGGAGCAAATGAAACTCACCGAATGTATTTTGTAGTAAAAATACATACGACTATATTGAACAATGCAGGGTTGGCGTCGGATTCACGAACCTATATCATTTGTATATATAATAAAATATTTAATCGTAATCGAACAAGTGTATATATTATATCTTAGTTTATATAC
Organism: Rutidosis leptorrhynchoides; assembly: GCF_046630445.1. NCBI lineage: Eukaryota > Viridiplantae > Streptophyta > Magnoliopsida > Asterales > Asteraceae > Rutidosis > Rutidosis leptorrhynchoides. The sequence goes on along the minus strand of NC_092334.1, from coordinate 482,334,781 downwards.
TATGTTTATTTAGTTTGTGTATATATTCAAGATGTTTATTATTTATAAAGTTATATTAATATTTATATTTGATTAGCCTTTTAATAAAATACCTAACATGTTATATATGAATATTTATATAAATTTTGTTAATATGATTAAAGCGTACCTATAACCTTAATAATATTCTTAAAACTTTTATTTTCACAATCGTAATTATTTTATATAATATTGATATAGATAATACTGATAATAATTATAATGATAGTTTTTAATAATAATACTCATAATAGTGATAATATCAGTACTTTTTAATAGATTAAATAGTTTAATAATGAAAATAATGAGAATTATACTTTTTGATGTTAATACATAGTATTTTATAATAATAATTGTTACAACCTTATTACTTATGGTAATCTTAATAGTAATATTTTTATTAAAAATAATAATAATTTCTAAAATGATACAAATACTACTTTTAATAAAAATGATAGTAACTTTTATTATTTTCATCATAATACTAATTATAATCCTAACAATACTAATAATATTAACATCTAATGATAATAAGAGTAATAATAATAATTTTTAAAATAGAGAACTACCTCAAGAACTCTTTTAAAAAGAAAACAGCTTGGACCGGAATCGAACCCAAGACCTCTCGTTCCATGCCAACACCACTAAACCATTTATCTAACCCTGTTTTTCTATTTTAACAGCCCACTCATATCTTTATAACCCGTTCTCTATAATTCGGCCCAAATTGAAAATCCATCAACAACATATTTCGGCCCAACAACGAATTATGGCCCAACGACGGATTATGGTTCTTTTTCTAAGAAAAAATGGCACAGCAGGGATTTAAACTTGCAACCTCCCGTTCCCCTAACATGCACCCAAACCATCTGCTCTAATATGTTTTTCTGAAATAAATCCCAACACATTTAATTATAACTATTACTGCCTAGTTCTTCTCTCATCTTCTTCTCTATAAAACTTTAATCGACCAAGGCCATTTTCAAACCATTACAACAGCGATTTTTGATACTTCGATTTAGTTATAAACAAACAACATCCATGTTTGTATTATTAGAAAGAAAAAAAATAAAAAAAAATAATAAAAAAAAAACACAGCCTGAGCTGTTCTTCGTAGGCCTTTTTAGAAAAAAAATTGATTTTTGTAATTGAGAATGATCTGAACAAAGTTTATAACACGAAATAGTTGCTAAACATTTTCTTTAATCTTTCTAATTCATCAATTGTACTTGAAACATAACAGAAATTTCAAATTTGCTTGAAGAACAAAAGTTGACTTTTTATCACAAAAACTTTGACTTCGAAATTTCGAAATCAGTTTGAGGAATTGAGACTCGAATTTCTGCAGGAAGTTTTAACACATGATTGCTAACAAAACTTCATTGTTCAATTTTGAAAATCGATTCGTATTCGAATTATAGGCAAAAAGTTGGGTGTATAGGAGACCGACGGGTTTTTCCCCAAATTTTCTGTTTTAATTCCACAATTTGTTTTAATTGAAATTGATATTGGTTATGGAAAGTCTAGTAAATTGTTTAATATCCTGAATTGAGAATTTGCTATATAGATTGGAAGTGTTGGACAGTAAATTCGCTCAGAAGGAAGAGACAAGTATAAAAACCAAAATAAAATAAAGATGATACAGATATGTAACTGAATTTGGAGGCTTTCTAATCGTGATTGGTACGAACCTCTAATTAAATACAGTTGATAGGCACAAGAAACCAACTGGTACGTTTTTCTTTAATTTATATAAAAAAATACTAATAAATGTATTATTAATAATTAATAATAATAATAATAATAATAATAATAATAATAATAATAATAATAATAATAATAATAATAATAATAATAAATAATAATGAATCTAATACTAATAAAAATGATATTGGTCATGTTAATAACAATAAAATGTGTTATTTTCTAATAGATATTAATAATAATACTAATTATAATAATATTATGATAATAATAATATTGATGATAATAATAATATAACAATCAAATTCACATCTACAAATTATATTTTTTTTAAATAATATTAATATTACCGATATTAATATTGGTATTATTACTAAAAGTAATAACAATAGTATTATAACAACTATATTTATACGTAATGAATATATATGTATATATATGTATTATACTTATGTAATAATCATAGAGATTCTTATATAATAACTTTTATTGAATATTTAGTATTTTTACATTTTATATATAATACAACATCATAATACTCATATTTATATATATAGCATCCTAATAATATTAATTATTAGGATGCTATCAAACATTATATATTAATATAATTGTAAATATATAATGTTAATATATTAACAATTATATATTAATTATTTAATATAAGTCAACTACGATAACTTCAGTATTTTATAATTTATATAAATATAAAATACTACTTAATATTAATAATATACTAATAATTAACATATGAGATAATTAATAGTAGTGAAATCATGTTTATTATTTCGCTAATTTCAATATATGTTCTAATCATTTATTTATATATGAAAATTATATAAAGATAATTATTATACATATTATCTTTATATAATAGTTTTATAGTTAATTATTAGTATATTTTATGATATTATTTAATATCATAAAATATACTAATAATAATAATATATATTGAAATTAAATATATTATTAATAGAAAAATGCTTGGGACGTATGAATATGATTGATGGGCCAACGAGTTCGATTAATTGTGGAGGATTGAAATTTATGATAGAGGAAAGAAAATACTAATTAAAATACTGATTAAGATAATTATACACAAGATATAGATGATTCCATGATGAATGAATGATCACCGATTGATAATGATACATAATGATTTATGAGGAGGTTAGATAATTAAGATGTTAGATTAAGGAGGATGATGATGAATTTATTATGAAGATATTAAAGAGTTGGATACATCTAAATATTTATTCTCACGAGACTTTCCAGAATAGAGTGATGGTTCAACGGTTTGGGTGTGTTTGTGTTTAAACAAGGGGTCTTGAGGTCGAATCCGGGCATAGACAGTTATTTTTGGAACTTTTACTTGTAAGGTAGTAATATTACTCTTATTATTACTTATTATTATTATTATTATTATTATTATTATTATTATTATTATTATTATTATTATTATTATTATTATTATTATTATTATTATTATTATTATTATTATTTATTGTTATTATTAATATCATTAAAAGTATCCTTATTATTATTATTTTTATCATTATTATTATTATTATCATTAAACATGATTTTTAGTATCATTATTAATATTAATATTATTATTAATATTATTATTATCATTATTATTATTACTTCAAATAAAACAACTAGTATTATTATCAAAAATTTATGTTTTCATTATTAAACCTAATTATTACTATTACCAACACTATTTTAGTATCATTAAAATCATTATTTTTTTAACAAACACAAGTTATTTATATAAAAATATACATATATAATAACTATATAAATATTACATTTCTATTTTAAATAAGTAATATATAATTAATATATACAAACGGATTTGATGTTTATTACATGTTAAATATATATGTGTTAATATATATATATAAATGATATAGGTTCGTGAATCCGAGTCCAATTCTACACTTGTTCAATATTGTCATATGTATTTTTACTACAAAATACAGTATTGTGAGTTTCATTACTCCCTTTTTATATATATTTTTGGGCTGAGAATACATGCGCTGTTTTATAAATGTTTTACGAAATTGGCACAAGTACTAAAACTAATTCTATGTGGGTTTAAACCAGAAATATACCCTTAGCTTGGTAACATTAAACTACTTGTCTATGTACGGTAGGCGCGAATCCTAAAGATAGATCTATTGGGCCTGACAAACCCCATCCTGACTATGGGATGCTTTAGTACTTCGAGGTTATTTTAAACACACCTGATCTGGTGTACTTCAGAGGGTAAAACATGAATGTTAAGGCTTGTTACCGGGTGCCTACAACTTATAGAATACTTTCATACACTTGCGAGTGTACATATATTTATAAACGGAAATCTTGTGGTCTATTAACATACTGAAATGATTATTATGATAAACCTATGAACTCACCAACCTTTTGGTTGACACTTTTAAGCATGTTTATTCTCAGGTACGAATTAAGTCTTCCGCTGTGCATTTGCTCAATTTAAGGACATTACTTGGAGTCGATCATCGCAAAGGGACCAAATGTTGATGACTTCGTCCAGGTGGGTAAGGACGGGTCACTACAGGTGGTATCAGAGCGGTGGTCTTAGCGAACCAGTTCTTGCAATAGTGTGTCTAACTGATAGTTGTTTAGATGCATTAGTGAGTCTGGACTTCGACTGTGTCTGCATGTCAAAAGTTTTGCTTATCATTTCGTGTCAAAAATTACCTGCTTATCATTCTTAGGAAATCACTTGCTTATCATTCTTAATCTAGACATATCTTACTGCCTGGATTACATGAATAGTGTACAGACAAAAATTCATATCTTAGCGTATCTATTACTTTAGACTTGCCTGACAGCTTCCGTAGATTTCTCTGTAACTTATGGGATTTTAGTATTATATATGCATATGTAAATTATGAATTTCAGGGTACTAATCTACATCCTATAATCTATTTCTTATCGAAAAGTCTTTCATCTGATTGTACGAAATGAATCCCTCAACCAGTTCGAATTCCTCGGATTCCAACAGCTATTCCGATATGGAGTTTCACCTATCAGGGTCACCAGAATGAATCAACCAATCAGTCATCCCCAATTCATCTGATGGGTTCGTAGTCGACTTAATCAATGGAAACGAGAAGAAGGCGATCCTTTCCATCCACCACATTCCCCTCTTGGCGAAGAATCTGAAGCACTTACCGGCGAACCTGTCCGTAATACTATTTTCTCTCTCATTTTCCGAATATCTCGCCAAGATTATATTCTATCTAAAATTTTGAATCTCATTCATCCGCTCGTTTCGACCGACAATCATCGCGGAGTAATGGAAGAAGTTAACGAACTTCGCGCTCGAGAAATCAATTTGGAGAATATGGTGCAAAATTTACCAGCTTCAGCAACATCACCGGCACCAACAGTACCATCAATAACAGCACCAGTACCATCAACATCACATGCCTCAACATTGCACACTATACCTCGAGTATAATCATCGTTCTACGTATTATTCTACCTCATTTATCTTCGTTCGGCATGGCGATTAGGTAATCTCTAATATTTTAGAGATTATGTATTCTAGTTCTAACGATAAATCAAATGAGATTAATATCATTTTGACTCATTAAATCCATAGTTACATCTGAAGAAAATATATATGTATATATATTTTCATAAAGATTGTAATTAAAAGTTCTTTCATACAAACTGTTAATGGTGAAAATATTTTAACGGGTAGGTAATACCCAAGGAATATTCAGATTTCACATTAATAAGTTATACTGTACATTCTTCGAAGCTGATTCAACAGTCGATTACTATCCTACTTACATCCACAGATATATGTATCCGTTCACCGGAGAATAATTTTTTTATTATTCAAATTCATATTTGGATTTTGATTTATCAGAATCAACAAGTGGCATAATGAAGAAAACATTGAACAAAAATAAAATTCGTTAGAAACAAACAAATTAATTATGAGAAAATTTGTTAAGAATCCACGCTAACTGTTCCTAGCTAACTGTTCCTAGCAAACTGTTAATTCCGTATTACCTTTTATTTATCGCAATTTATTTTTTGCAATTTATTTATCGCATTTTATTTATCGCAATTTTAATTATCTCAATTTTATTTATCATCATTAAATTTCTGTTATTTATTTTACGCACTTTAAATATCGGGACACGTATACAAGGTTTTGACATATCATATCGACGCATCTATATATATTATTTGGAATAACCATAGACACTCTATATGCAGTAATGCGGGAGTTAGCTATACAGGGTTGAGGTTGATTCTACAATAATATATATAGTTTGAGTTGTGATCGAGTCTGAGACATGTACACGGGTCATGATACGTATTAATTAATTCAAATATTATAAATTAAACTATATATGAATTATTGGACTGTTAACTGTGGACTATCAACTGTGGACTAATAACATTGGACAATTAAAATGAATTAAAATATTGATTATAACATATGAAACTAAACAATTCTTCAAGTTTGCCACTTGATTTCATTCTAAACCTCATTTGTATCTTGACGATTCCAATCTGCGTACAAACCATTCATGATTCTTGAAAACACATCAATCGAGAGGATGAACCTACTGCATCTCATCTATGAAAGAAAAGATTTATGCATATAGTTATGCACCTGAAAAACTCTCGAAAACTGAGTAAACATTTAACACGTAGCTGTGCTAATTCCTTTAGTATTATTATTACCCAAAATAACTTGGAAATTCCTTTCAAAGTAGCAAATTTTGTCACAGCTCCAGCAAGTCAACTTCGACTATTCGTTCAAAATAGCCTTATTATAACCTTGATATATATGTGTGCTCTTTTATTGTTACCGGGGAACCTTTTATATGTCACCATATTACCATGAGCGTTTAATCATCTAAAAACATATTTCTCCTGAAACCACCTCGGATTGATAACCGACAATTCAAATATGGCTGCATTAGATGCAGAGGAAACAGTAAAATTGTAGATGGCCTAAATTGCCAAGAGTTTGATGATAAAGAATGGAGTGTTGGGAACGCTCGATAGAAAAATTTGGTATTGAAAAACGGATTGAGCTAACTGTGAAGGAGACCAAGGACAAATACAAGGACCAAACCCTATATTCAAAGAATCCAGGTAATTCTGGATTCGATGAAATCTTTAGAGAATATCTTGCTCCGAGGTCATGTTAAAATCTTGCGGAAATTTTTTTCTTCATCAACCTCCGAACCTAGAAATTCCAAAATATCATTATAAATATCTTTGATATTTCTGAAGATATTTTCATAGCTATTCTTATCTGCAATCAATTATCTTTTCGAGATATCAATGTTATATCAGAAAGGAAACTATTTTAGTTTCTAAATTCTAAGAAATTCGAATTTAAAATATGAATGTTTTGAAGTAGTGTTGGGAACTGATGCATGAGTTAGTATAATATAATGACACTTGATCAATTACAGTAAGTCATGCTGAGTTTCTAATGAAACGTGATGATTCACAGAACATACCGTCATCATGTGCCATGTAACACGACTCATTCATTCTGTTTCATCTCTAAACATATCAAGAAAATATATTCTTGATAGTTCTGTCCTCAGTGATTCTGGTAATATAACAAATCAAATCGTGATATTACGTTTCTTTCTGCTTAGAATGTTAAGTTCATTCGAAACTCCATACCTACAAATTCTGGCCCATTACTCGCTTTACTAGAGGTAGAGAAGAGAATAAAAAGGCAAAGAGCTCCGAAATATAAGGGAAAATATAAAGCCCAACAACAACAATTAAATCACAAATCGTGTACATTAATACAGATAGCAATATAAAGACACGGGGAGTATGATAAATACAATAACCCCAAGAGCATAGTAGAAGTAAACAGATTCCTCGGGTGGTAGTTGAAATAGAAGAATGACAGATACGATAGTCAGGAAAATAACAAGGATCAGAACTGGATTAAGTATTTTCACAATCTTTTGGATGTATGAACTATGAAAGAAAGTATATGAATGGTGAGAATAATGGAACAGAAGAGTTTAATTTATAATGGAAATATAAGACAGAGTAATCGAGGCAGACCACCGTATTTAATTATAGAGATCTTAATATTCCTTATTCGCCGAAGAATCAAATCTTTTAGATTTCGAAGATTTTCTTTAAATCCCTTGAATTCCGGAATTCAACAGTGACTACGTCAAAAGTTACATCTCTATCTCAATCTTTTGTGACAGCTTCACTTGTACGCTTCACACGATCGAATCGTTTTATCTATATTAACCAATAATGATAAAACTCTATTTATCAACTTATATTCGTCATGAAAACATATTTATTGTCAACCATGACCACCTCAATCAAATTTCGGGACGAAATTTCTTTAACGGGTAGGTACTGTGATGACCCGGAAATTTCCGATCAAATTTAAACTTTAATCTTTATATGTTTCCGACACGATAAGCAAAATCTGTAATGTTGAGTCTCGAAAGTTTTGAAATCTATATTCATGTAATCAATTACCCTTTGACTATCTTTGACGATTCACGAACAATTGTGTATATATAAAATAGATAAGTATATATTGTTAATATTATTATTATTATCAGTAAAATTTATGTTATTATAACTAATAATATTATTAGTATCATGAATAATAAAAATATTTTATTTAAGTCAATGATAGATATATTATTAATATCAATAGATAATACATAAATAAATTTTGATATATATAAGTATTAACATTACTAATATTAATCTAATTAGTATTATTATCATAAGTATCATTAATAATATATTAATTGCTATTATTTTTATTTTTATTGGTATGAATTTAAAAAAAAAATAAAAAAATTTATTATTATTAATACAATTATTATTATTATTAGTATTCTTCTTAAAATTATAATATTAATGGATGTATTAATAAATCTATATCAGTAACTTAAGTTATTGAAATTAATATAACATATACAAAAGATATACCCCACATAATTATGAAGAAACAGATATATTTCATATATAAATACATATATTCATGTACTCTGTTTGATGTCACGATCTTCCTATTCAATCCGTCTAACTAATTGATATAGGTGATCACGGGTACGATTTTAATTCCAAAATTCTGTTAAAAGTCAGCTTCAACTTTTATGATTTTGTTTCTTTCTGTTGTCTTCATTGAAGGTCGACATTCTCATTACCATTAAGTAACAATCAACCACTCCTATTTTCTATTATGTTAAACCATTACCACTAAAACCACCATATATTTAATACTAGGGGTGTTCTTGTTCTTCCAACTATAAACACACCACAAACCCACCAAGAACAACTCATTAACCATTAGAACCAACCGAGAACTGCTACTCGTTTTCTTTGTTTGCAACTGTTTTGTTGCTTATTGTTCAACCCACAACCTCAGATACATATGTCATAACCCGACCTTAACCATAAGGACGAATACAATAACATATGATTCCATCGCGAGGTATTGACCTCTATATGGGACATTTTTCAAAAACTGCATTAGTTTTTACAATACAAACCATAGCTTTTATTACAAATACAAGGTTTAAACAACTTAATAATGATTATCGTTTAGCGATAATCTTAGACTTACAAACTTTACATGTGATAATAACAATACGACCTCCAACATATTTTACATTACAAATCCTCCGATATGCAGTTTTATTTTTGACACAAATATGCATACTCAAGATCTTACTTAAATTCAACATGTTGCAGCGGAAGCTTTTAGTTATCACCTGAGAATAAACATGCTTAAAACGTCAACATAAAGTTGGTGAGATATAGGTTTAATGCCGGCAGCGTTATGAATATAGACCACAAGATTTCATATATAAACGTTTTAATAAAAATATTCTAAGTTGTTGAGCACTTGATAACCATACTTAACATTTAATCAACGTCGCATATTCCCTTTATTATGAAATCTTACTACACCGTACCAAGTGTAGTCACCGAAACCAAGTACTGTGCAACCGTTGAATACTGGTCGTCCAGTCCGGTTGGGGTTGTCAGGCCCGATAGATCTATCAACAGGATTCGCGTTTACAATACCTCATGTAAATAGTAGTTACCAAGTTACAAGGAAGTATGCCAGTGGTACAACTCAACGTAGAATATATATTTTTAATCACTTGTGTCCATAATGTAAATCATAAAATGCATGTATTCTCATCCCGAAATATTTAGAGTTTAAAAGTGGGACTATATACTCACTTTTGTCTTGAAGGTATTTAACTCGACTTGGTCTCCGATAGATATCACGAACCTAACCATATATATAATATATCAACATATTTTCTTTTCAAGTAATCGTTATATATATATATATATATATATATATATATATATATATATATATATATATATATATATATATATATATATATATATATATATATATATATATAACTTTAATACTTTTAATATTTTCTTAGTCCGTAGTTAGCAGTCCGATGTTAGTGGTCCACAATTAGTTGCTTAAATAAAATAAATAAAGACCCCATCGTATTCGTGTTGATCAGAATTAATCTTGACCCATGGTACCATGTTGTCAAATGACGTGTTGCGTACATAAAGTACCGTGTTGTCAAATGACGTGTTGCGTACAATCATGAGGTCTTATGATTAATCTTCTCGTGTTGTTTACGGGTGGTCCTGAAATATATAAAATAAAATCATAAGTAAATATATATTAAATATTATGTTAATTAGCCAAGATATGATTAATCCGATTTTGTCATAATATGATATATTACAGGTCTTGAAGTGTTTCTAAAAATCAAATTAGAAGGATCTATTTAGTTTGTGAACAAGTTTGAAATCACTCAAACTATGTTCTTGTTGTTAAAATTTTATAACACAAAATAAGATAGCTATATAAATATGAATCGAATATGGTTATGAATAAGGTTACTACCTCAAGTTACTTGGACAAAGCTACTGGAAAAGGTAAGAAAAATCTTGGAATCAAAAGAGTGGTGCAGTGGGATTGAAAGATTGGAAGTAATCTCCTTGAAATCGGATGACTATATTGATACGTTCTTGAGTAGGTAAATGAAGAGAGATTAGGGAGTGAATTAACTTGAAAGAAAATTGGAAATGAAATTGTATGTGTGTGTGTGCAAAATAGCATGATTATGGGGTGGATATATAGGAGATTTAGTTTGTTTTCTTGCACAAAAGTCACACATGAGGTTAAATGGCTGGTTCCCACATGTAACATCATGTCTAGTGGCTGATCATTGAAGTTTATTATTGGTATATACCAATAGTAAATACGTATAGAAGCTGGGTATGATACGGTTACATATACCCTAGATATACTTGTAGAAATTTTGAGGAATCGGAACGAGAATTCAAATATGGACGGGTTTATAACTGTAAAAGAGGCTCAAAACTGGGCTTTTATTTTTGGGTCAAACCGGGCCAAAATAAAATTTTAAGACATTTTTAACAAAGCAATGTTAGCCCAAAAAAAAATTTCCAAGCTGACCTGGACCCCGGCCCCCGCCATGTCAGCTCGACCCCAGCCAGGGGCTCTGCCCCTTGGACCCCGCCAGGGGTTGCCACCCCTTGGACCCCGCTTATCGGGGGCGCTGCCCCCGAACCCCCTTCATAATCAAGATAAGTTCAAACAAGTGTGCACTCCGCACTTCCCCAAACTTGTTCGATATTTATCAAGATTATTTTGGTTACAAATTAATTCCCTTACACTTAAATCATATTGGTGACATAGATCACCAACACATTATATATTGTAAGTATATATGTCAAAGAATGTTACATATAGTTATCGTTTTGATAACTTAAGTTAGTGGTCTCAAAGTATACTTATAACTCATTGTTGTTAGTTCACAATGAAATGTTAAACCATCCTTAAATCATGTTAAATATGTATAGATATGTACATATACATAATCGTATAATTATCGTGTGTTATATAGTTCGTTATATCATCGGTCAAATTGGACGGTCAAATGTTGTGTGAAACTCTTTTCAAAAACATAAGTCTCAATAGTTTGGATTGCTTATCATGTTGGTATGGTTTATTTTATGTAAATATTAATCTCATAAGTATAAAACGATCGGAAAAATCCGGGTCGTTACAACATACGCCTCAACCCTCTTCTTCTTAAACACACCAACTGGCTACGGAAATTATGGGTTATAGCTATGGAGGTGATGGGTATGGTTCATGGGTATGCTCGTGCGAGAATAAATATTTAGATGTATCCAACTCTTTAATATCTTCATAATAAATTCATCATCATCCTCCATAATCTAACATCTTAATTATCTAACCTCCTCATAAATCATTATGTATCATTATCAATCGGTGATCATTCATTCATCATGGAATCATCTATATCTTGTGTATCATTATCTTAATCAGTATTTTAATTAGTATTTTCTTTCCTCTATCATAAATTTCAATCCTCTACAATTAATCGAACTCGTTGGCCCATCAATCATATTCATACGTCTCAAGCATTTTTCTAATTCATAACCGTAACAAACCCTTGTCCAAATGGTTTAAATTCGTCAATTTAAAAGGTAACATCATGGTGGGGTTTGCTTGTTATTAAAATTCGACTAGTGTTCCAATCATTTTGGTGTAATCAACTTAACCACTCCACTTTTTATTAGCACTCACATGCTATACTATTTCCTTCAAATTAGACGGCCAACCTTTGAACAACAATCACTTATATAGTAGTTAAATCACTCTTCAATCACCATGTAATTGATTTAATTTTGTTGGCCATTAAAGAAAAAGAAAACCACAAAAGAACTTGCCTACTACTTTTACCAATTATTTCGGCCAAAGTAAAAGAAAAAGATGTGGCCCAATCGATCCATCTCATCTTATTCTATATCCTTTATTAGTCAAGTTGTACTTTAGATTTTTGTAGTGGTAGGGTTTATTTGAAAACAACAACCACTTCATTTCCCTTGTTTATTAACACTTCGATAGGTATGATCGTAAATATAAATATAACTGCATCAAAGGTCGCTTACAGTGGTGTTTGATTGATGGTTTGAGGTGTTGATTTGTAGCTGTAAATCGTATCTTGTTTGATCGAGCTAGGTGCATCACAAAAGGTGGTTAAATGGAAGTGGTGGTGGTTTATAATCGTGCATAGAAATAGCATGTTTCGTGGGTTTTCTTGTAGAACAGAAGGTTTGGTTTTTGTCGATGGGGTTCTCAGCCTGCAACCGTAACATAGACGTGTGCAATTAGTAGCAGTTGGTGATATTAGAATGATGTTGTCCAGTTGAGATAAGAGGCAGAGGTGGTTTGGTTGTTCATGGTGTGATGTGGTGGTGAGGTGATGGTTCCCGAAGGGTTTTCATGGTGGTTAGTGGTTTCATTTTGGACTGGAAACAGAAACAAGAAAGCCCCGTAACAGTAGCTGTAGCAGCAGTAAGTAATGATGGTAAAGTAATGGTTATTTAAGGGTTGATGGGTGTCGAGAGTGAGGTTGATAGGGTAGCCGGTTGGTGTGTTTAAGAAGAAGAGGGTTGAGGCGTATGTATCTGAGGTTGTGGGTTGAACAATAAGCAACAAAACAGTTGCAAACAAAGAAAACGAGTAGCAGTTCTCGATTGGTTCTAATGGTTAATGAGTTGTTCTTGGTGGGTTTGTGGTGTGTTTATAGTTGGAAGAACAAGAACACCCCTAGTATTAAATATATGGTGGTTTTAGTGGTAATGGTTTAACATAATAGAAAATAGGAGTGGTTGATTGTTACTTAATGGTAATGAGAATGTCGACCTTCAATGAAGACAACAGAAAGAAACAAAATCATAAAAGTTGAAGCTGACTTTTAACAGAATTTTGGAATTAAAATCGTACCCGTGATCACCTATATCAATTAGTTAGACGGATTGAATAGGAAGATCGTGACATCAAACAGAGTACATGAATATATGTATTTATATATGAAATATATCTGTTTCTTCATAATTATGTGGGGTATATCTTTTGTATATGTTATATTAATTTCAATAACTTAAGTTATTGATATAGATTTATTAATACATCCATTAATATTATAATTTTAAGTAGAATACTAATAATAATAATAATTGTATTAATAATAATAAATTTTTTTATTTTTTTTTAAATTCATACCAATAAAAATAAAAATAATAGCAATTAATATATTATTAATGATACTTATGATAATAATACTAATTAGATTAATATTAGTAATATTAATACTTATATATATCAAAATTTATTTATGTATTATCTATTGATATTAATAATATATCTATCATTGACTTAAATAAAATATTTTTATTATTCATGATACTAATAATATTATTAGTTATAATAACATAAATTTTACTGATAATGATAATAATATTAACAATATATACTTATCTATTTTATATATACACAATTGTTCGTGAATCGTCGAAGATAGTCAAAGGGTAATTGATTACATGAATATAGATTTCAAAACTTTCGAGACTCAACATTACAGATTTTGCTTATCGTGTCGGAAACATATAAAGATTAAAGTTTAAATTTGATCGGAAATTTCCGGGTCATCACAGTACCTACCCGTTAAAGAAATTTCGTCCCGAAATTTGATTGAGGTGGTCATGGTTGACAATAAATATGTTTTCATGACGAATATAAGTTGATAAATAGAGTTTTATCATTATTGGTTAATATAGATAAAACGATTCGATCGTGTGATGCGTACAAGTGAAGCTGTCACAAAAGATTGAGATAGAGATGTAACTTTTGACGTAGTCACTGTTGAATTCCGGAATTCAAGGGATTTAAAGAAAATCTTCGAAATCTAAAAGATTTGATTCTTCGGCGAATAAGGAATATTAAGATCTCTATAATTAAATACGGTGGTCTGCCTCGATTACTCTGTCTTATATTTCCATTATAAATTAAACTCTTCTGTTCCATTATTCTCACCATTCATATACTTTCTTTCATAGTTCATACATCCAAAAGATTGTGAAAATACTTAATCCAGTTCTGATCCTTGTTATTTTCCTGACAATCGTATCTGTCATTCTTCTATTTCAACTACCACCCGAGGAATCTGTTTACTTCTACTATGCTCTTGGGGTTATTATGTTTATCATACTCCCGTGTCTTTATATTGCTATCTGTATTAATGTACACGGTTTGTGATTTAATTGTTGTTGTTGGGCTTTATATTTTCCCTTATATTTCGGAGCTCTTTGCCTTTTTATTCTCTTCTCTACCTCTAGTAAAGCGAGTAATGGGCCAGAATTTGTAGGTATGGAGTTTCGAATGAACTTAACGTTCTAAGCAGAAAGAAACGTAATAGCACGATTTGATTTGTTATATTACCAGGCAAAGCGGACAATATTGTGGTCATGTTAAGCTGGGGTGTTACAGAATGGTATCAGAGCCACTCATGTGCCGTTGGGGGTGGTGGGGCAAACCTCATCGAGGACGATGAGTCCATAAGTGGGGGTGAATGTAACACCCTAGGCAAATCCCGCATCGCCCATGGACATGAGTGATCATGGGATTATAATGTAATACTCACGCTTAAATGACACAACGCGTTTTGGGACCACAGGCAGAGCAGATGTGTGAGTACGCTGCAGTTAAGCGTGCTCAGGCGAGAGCACTACCAGGACGGGTGACCTCCTGGGAAAGTGCTTCTCGTGTGTGGTCGCCAAGAAAAAGCCGTGCGCCTATCTATATAGGATTTGATTCTTCGGTGATTAAGGAAATTATGATCCTCTTCGATTTAATGCGATGATTTATCTCGATTTTTCTGTCGGATATTTCACTATAAATCCACCTCCTTCATTTCCTTTTAATTCACACCTTCTATTCTTTCTCCCTCAATTCTTACTTTAAAATTATTCGTCAATATGCTTCATCCAGTGCTGATTCTCGATATACTCCTCACTTTCATATCTGTCGTTCTTCTTTTTCATCTACCTCCGGAAGAATCTATTTACTTCTACTATACTCTTGGTTTTATAGTATTTTTAGTTCTCCCGTGTCTTTATATTGCTATATGCATCGATATATACGGTTTATAGTTTCTGGGTTGTTGTTGGGTTTTATATCTTCCCTTATATTTCGATGTCCCTGCTTCTGTCTTCTATAATCATTGTCATCCCCAATTAATGCTCTCTTTTATTTGCTGTGATTTATACCCCAATTTCTATTTCGGAGTTTTGTCCTTTCGTTTCTTCTTCTTGCGATTAAGCACCGCTTGTAATGGTCCAGAATTCGCATATATGAATTTCGGAATGAACATTGTTAATGTTCTAAGAAGGAAATTGTAATGGCACGATCTTGACTTGTCAAATTACTAGAATACCTCGGAAAAGGCTGAATCATCAAGAAATATTTTCTTGATATTTTAGAGGTTAAAGAGAATACAAGAGTCGTGTAACATAGCACATGATGACGTTATGATCTGTGAATCATCATGTTCTATTTAGAAACTCAACATGACTTACTGTAATATAATCACGTTGATCAAGTGTCATTATATTATACTAGTTCATGCTTCAGTTCCCAACACTACTTCAAAAATATTCCTATTTTAAATTCGAAAGTTTCAGAATTTAGAAACTAAAATAGTTTCTTTTATGATGTAATACAGACAGCACGAAGAGGTAAATAATTTCAGATAAGAATAATTATGGAAATATCTTCAGAAATATGGAGGTTATTTATAATGAAAGATACGATGATATCTTAAAATTTTTAATATCAGAGGATGATGAAGAATATTGTCCGTAAGGGTTTAGAGTCATGAGCAAGGTATTCGATAATGACTTCAGCAGACACGGAATCATTTAGATTCTTTGAAGGTAGATTTCGTCCTTGTGATTTATCCACAGCCTTCTTCATGGTTTGCTCAATCCGTATTTTTCAGTACCAAATCTTCTCTTTTTCTGAGCTTTGCCAACACACTACTCTTTATCATCAAACTTTTTACTGTTAAGATCGTTTATAGTTTTTGCTGCTTCATCAGTATTTCAAGAACTAGTTCACTGTTTAGGGTGTTTTTCAGAAACTTCACATTCAAAGTATATAAGTCCAGAAGATAGACACATATAATTGTTGGTGTAGACATGCTGCGAGATTTCAAAATACTGATTGCTAATTTCTGATGATTCGTATGGCAATTCTCGTTACAAGATGCAGATGAGTAAATGATGGGGTTTTGATAAATATAAAGATTTTTCGGAAAGTCAAAGATCAATGAAGTTGTTAATAAGTTTACTGCTAATGTGGCGAGATATGAAAGGTTCCCCGGTAATAATGATGAAGGGGTAATCATTATAATAAGGCTTATTCGAATGAACAATTGAAGTTGATTTGCTGGAGCTGTGACAAAACCGTCTATTTTTAGAAGGGATTGAAAAGTTATTTTAGCTAGTAAATGCCAAAAGGTCTGACATGGATACATGTTAAATTATGACTTTGGTTTCAAGAGTTTTTCAGGTACGTAACTGTGGATAATATGTGGTTGGATCATCATCTCAACTGTTCATTATTTGAAGTGTCTTCAGGTATTTCGAAGGGCTTGAACACATATTATAATCATTAATATACATACGATGTTCTAACATAGTTTTGAAGTTAAAGTATAGCTTTGAAAGATGTAAGAATCTAAGAGTGATGATACCGGTTATAACTTGAATTGAATTCGGCGATTTCAAAATCAGAATATGTACTTAGATTTTTGAATGAGTATGGTTGTTTTGATTTCTATAAAAGAATGTATATTTTTGTGAAAGTAGGGAGTATAATGGATGATTTGCTGAATCAGATTTGAAGAATGTAACATATTAATTGTGAATTTATATATCTCTCGGGTATTACCTACCCGTTAAAAAATATGTCACACTTAATATTTTGTACAAAAGAATTTTATTACAGTCTTTATGGAAATATATGTGTATATTTCTTCAGATGTAATATAGATTTAATGAGTTAATATTAAATTAAACTCACTTGATTTATGGTTAAGGCTAGGATAGATAATTTCTAAACTTTAGAAATTACATAATCGTCGTAGAATGTTTTCCCAATGAAGTTATGAATCAATACTTCATCGTTGTGGTATTCCTTAGTATCTACAGGGCATATGACGTCGATGCTCATGGGACAGATTGTGAAGTTGAGGTTTGCGATGCGGTTGTTGTTGGTGGTGGTAATGGTACTGTTGATGTTGTTGATGGTGGTACTAGTTATGTTGCTGGTGCTGCTGCTGGTGTTTGTAACCTTTGCACCATATTCTCCAAAGCCACTACCCGAGCGCGAAGCTCGTTGACTTCTTCAATTACACTGGGGTGATTGTCGGTTCGGACGAGCGGATAAATAAGATCTAGAATTTGGTGTAGTATATAATCATGACAAGATACTCTGGAAATGAGAGAGAAAATGGTTTTTCGGACAGGTTCGCCGGTAAGTGCTTCAGGTTCATTGCTAAGAGGACAATGTGGTGGATGGAAAGGATCGCCTTCTTCTTGTCTCCAATGATTAAGGAGGCTACGAACCCATCCCCAATTCATCCAGAATAGATGATGGCTGATTGGTTGATTCATTCCAGTCACACTGCTTTCGGAGCTTGAGTGGGATTCCATTTCGGAATCCGAGGAACTTGAACTGATGATGAATTCCATTTCGTACGATTTGATAAAGGATTTTTCGATACGAAATGATTTTCCGGCTATCGGGTGGTATTCTAACTACATAGAATATCTATATATATAGATCAAAAGATTTCATAGATTACGGAGGAATTTACGGAATATGTCAGGCAAAGTTTACGGTAACATGCTTTAAAGTGTCAACCAAAATGTTGGTGAGTTCATAGGTTTATCATAACAATCATTTCAATATATTAATAATATATTGAAATGATTGTTAATTTTATTAACAATTAATTTTATTATCTTACTGTAAATAATATAATTTTATTATATATATTTAATGTTAATATATATAATAAATCATTATTAATTATTAAATATTTAAAATATGATTATATATTATTTTTCAGTAACTATTTAAATTAATTAATTTTTAACAATATATAATTAATGTATATATAAATAATATATATAATTAATGTATATATTATTTATATATACATTAATTATATATATTTATAATTAAATATATATAATTAATGTATTTGAACGGGTTCATGTTTTACCCTCTGAAGTACACCAGATCAGGTGTGTTTAATATAACCTCGAAGTACTAAAGCATCCCATAGTCAGGATGGGGTTTGTCAGGCCCAATAGATCTATCTTTAGGATTCGCGCCTACCGTACATAGACAAGTAGTTTAATGTTACCAAGCTAAGGGTATATTTCTGGTTTAAACCCACGTAGAATTAGTTTTAGTACTTGTGCCTATTTCGTAAAACATTTATAAAAATAGCGCATGTATTCTCAGCCCCAAAAATATATATAAAAGGGAGCAAATGAAACTCACAATACTGTATTTCGTTGTAAAAATACATATAACGTCATTTAACAAGTGCAAGGTTGGACTCGGATTCACGAACGTATCAATATTGAGATTCAATATTGCAGGAAAGTACGTAGATGCAACGGAGATGATAAACACTAGATTGACCTCACGAGCATACCCATGAACCATACCCATCACCTCCATAGCTATAACCCATAATTTCCTTAGCTTCGACTCATTCAAAAAAACTATTTTGAAATCACTCGGACAGCACTCCGTCGTAATATTTTATGTATACTAATAATATCTTGAAATAATACAAAGAAAATATATATATGTAATTCGATTGAGAGAGTTTAGAGAAATATATTTTCAAGTTTCTATGAAATAATGAAACCTATTGAATTCTATTTATAACAGATTTTTGAATTATTAAAGTGAATTATTAAAATATGAATTATTAAAGTGAATTATTAAAGTATGAATTATTAAAGTATGAATTATTAAAGTGAATTATTAAAGTGAATTATTAAAGTATGAATTATTAAAGTGAATTATTAAAGTGAATTATTAAAGTTTGAATTATT
Organism: Rutidosis leptorrhynchoides; assembly: GCF_046630445.1. Classification (NCBI taxonomy): domain Eukaryota; kingdom Viridiplantae; phylum Streptophyta; class Magnoliopsida; order Asterales; family Asteraceae; genus Rutidosis; species Rutidosis leptorrhynchoides. The sequence continues at coordinate 482,314,954 of NC_092334.1, read as the reverse complement.
AAAGTGAATTATTAAAGTATGAATTATTAAAGTATGAATTATTAAAGTATGAATTATTAAATTGAATTATTAAAGTATGAATTATTAAAGCAAAATAAAAGTAAAGTAAAGGTAAAGTTAAAGTATAGTAAAAGTATAAAACTATATACGTATAATACGCGTATAAGTATATATAATATTAATTTAAATCGTTATATATATTTAATAAAATAAAATATAAATATCGTTATCTTTATCATACTGGTTAAGTAATGAGTTGTCAAAAGTGGTTCTAGATATTTATAAAAGATATATACGTTTTAATAATAAAGTTCTTTTTAAACTGAAAACGTTTTTTGTACTTTTGAAACTAAATTAATAGAATATTATGGAAACCAATTCTCCACTAACTTTTGTCTAACTTTCGTAAATGACACTTTTTGTTTTTATTTATAAATAGCTTTACAAATTATTCTGAATATCGTTAAGAGGAATAGATTTTCTCAAATCATAGTGGACCTCTCAACAGAGACTTGTAATCATAATTCAATGTTTCTGATAATTCAATCATTTAATATATTTTTTTAATTTCATCAAAAATCATATTGAAACAAATACGTTCGTGTAAGGTATTATACGTTTAATACTTTATTAATATTCTCAAGTTATAATATATATATACATATACATATCTATTTATATATAACGGTTCGTGAATCGTCGGAATTTGGTCGAGGTTATAATGAATGTATGAACACAGTTTAAAATTCTTGAGATTTAACTTAACAAACTTTGCTTATCGTGTCGGAATAATATAAAGATTAAAGTTTAAATTTGGTCGGAAATTTCCGGGTCGTCACATATTGTTTATCATTTCTAGTGGAAAACTACCTGCTTATCATTCCTAAATCTAGACACGACTACCTGCACTTATTTGATAGATAGTGTATAGATAAATTCATATCTTAGCATAACTGCTAATTCATATCTTAGCGTATCTGTTACTGTAGACTTTATCTGACACGTTTCCTTAAATCCCTGCGTAATCTACGGGATCTTCTGTACTATGTATACGTATTCTATATAATTAGAATATCATTTGATATCCGAAATTCATTTCATACCAAAAACTCTTTATCTAACCGAGCAAAATGGAACTCACCGTTAGTTCAAGTCCCTCGGATTCCGATATGGAGTTTCACCTAAGCTCCGAAAGCAGCGTCACCAGAATGAAACACCCAGTCATCCATTCCCAATTCATCTGATGTGTTCGTAGTTGACTTAATTAATGGAGAAGAGAAGAAGGCGATTCTTTTCTTCCACCAACCGAATTCACCACTTGACGGAGAACCCGAAGCACTTACTGGCGAACCAGTCCGAAACACCATTTTCACCCTCAATTCCCAAATAACTCGCCACGATTATATTCTATCTACAATTCTAAACCTTATTCATCCGCTCATTCCGACCGACAATCATCCCGGAATAATGGAAGAAGTCAACAAGTTTCGCGCCCGAGTTGTAGCCTTGGAAAATATGGTGCAAAATGTATCAGCTTCAACAACATTACGTGCACCAATAGTACCATCAATAACAGCACCAGTACCATCAACAATCCATGCCTCAACATCTCATCCTATACCTCGAGTATAATTAGCATTCTACATATCGTTCTACATCATTTATCTTCGTTCTACGTGGTAATTATGTAACCTCTAATGTTTTAGAGATTATATATTCTCGTTCTATCAGGAAATCAAATGAGATTAATATCATATTAACTCATTAAATCCATGATTACATCTGAAGAAAATATATATGTATGTATATTTTCATAAAGATTGTAATAAAAAATTCTTTCGTACAAACTGTTAATGTTGAAAATATTTTAACGGGTAGGTAATACCCTAGGAATATTCAGATTTCACATTAATAAGTTACACTTTACATTCTTCGAAGCTGATTCAACAGTTGTTTACTATCCTACTTACATCCACCGATATACAAATCCGTTCACCACAGAATAACCATTTTCATTCAATTTCATATTTGAATTTTGACTTATCAGAATTCAACAAGTGGCATAATGAAGAAAATATTAAACAAAATAAAATTTGTTAGAAACAAACAAATTAACTATGAGAATTTTGTTAAGAATCCACGCTAACTGTTACTAGCTAATTGTTCCTAGCTAACAGATTACATTTTATTTATCGCAGTTTAATTATCGTAATTTACATTCTCGCAATTTTATTTATCGTCATTTAATTTCTGTTATTTACTTTACGCACTTTATTTATCGTCATTTAATTTCTGTTATTTATTTTTACGCACTTTAAATATCGGGACACGTATACAAGGTTTTGACATATCATATCGACGCATCTATATATATTATTTGGAATAACCATAGACACTCTATATGCAGTAATGCGGGAGTTAGCTATACAGGGTTGAGGTTGATTCTAAAATAATATATATACTTTGAGTTGTGATCGAGTCTGAGACATGTACACGGGTCACTATACGTATTAATTAATTCGAATATTATATATTAAATTATATATGAATTATTGGACTGTTAACTGTGGACTATCGAATGTGGACTAATGACATTGGACAATTAAAATGAATTAAAATATTGATTATAACATATGAAACTAAATAATTCTTCAAGGTTGCCACTTGATCTTATCTTAAACCTCATTTGAATCTTGACGATTCCAATCCATGTTCAAATCTTTCATGATTATTGAAAACACCTCGATTGAGAGAATGAACCAACCGCACTTCATCTACAAAAGAAAAGATTGATGCATATAGATATGCACCTGAAAAACTCTCGAAAACTGAGTAAACGTTTAACACGTAGCTGTGCTAATTCCTTTAGTGTTATTAGTACCCAAAATAACATTGCAGTTCTTCTTCAAAGTAGCCAATTTTGTCACAGCTTCAGCAAATCGATTTCGACTTTCCATTCGAAACAACCTTATTATAACCTTGATATATATGCGTGCTCTTTATTGTTATCGGGGAACCTTTTATATTATACCGTATTACCATCAGCGTTTAATCATCTAAAAACACAATTCTCCTGAAACCACCTCGGATTGATAACCGACGATTCAGAAATGGCTGCATTAAATGCAGAGGAAACAGTAAAATTTTAGATGGCCTAAATAGCCAAGAGGTTGATGATAAAGAATGGAGTCTTAGGGAACGCTCGATAGAAAATTTGGTACTGAAAAATGGATTGAGCTAACCATGAAGGAGACCATTGACAAATACAAGGACCAAACCCTATGTTCATGAATCCAGGTAATTCTGAATCCGATGAAATCTTTATAGAATATCTTACTCCGAAGTCATGTTAAAATCTTGCGAAAAATTTTTCTTCATCAACTTTCGAACTTTGCAATTCCAAAATATCATCATAAATTTTTCGATATTTCTGAAGATATTTTCATAAATATTCTTGTCCGAAATTATATACCTCTTCGTGCTATCTGTATTTCATTATATTGGAAACTTCTGTAAAATATAAGTATAAACCATGAATGAATAGTGGAGAAGTGTTGGGAATTAAAGCATGAGTTAGTATAATATAATGGCGCTTGGCCAACGTGATTATATTACAGTAAGTCATGCTAAATTTCTAATGGAGTGTGATGATGATTCACAAATCTTACCCTCATCATGTGCCATATTACACGACTCTTTCATTCTACTTAATTTCTAAGCATATCACGGAAATATTTCTTTGATATTTCTGTTCTTCTGTAATTCCGACAGTTTGCTAATAAATCGTGCGATTACATTTTATTTCTGATTAGAAGATTTCTTTAAATTCCTTGAATCTCGAAAATCAACCATAACTACGTCAAAAGTTAAGACGAATCTCTATTTCTTTATTTCAATCCTTTGCGATAGGTTCACTTATACTCTTCGCGTAATCCAATTGTTTTATTTATATTACTCAATAATGATAAAACTCGATTTAACAACTCATATCGTCATGAAAACATTTTTATTGTTATCCATGACAACCTCTATCAAATTTCGGGGACGAAATTTCTTTAACGGGTAGGTACTGTAATGACCCGGAAAATTCCGATTAATTTTAACGAAATTATCGATACGATTTAATATTCTTGAAAAGATAAGCCAAGTCTGTTAGGTTGAGTCTCAAAAATTTTGAACTATTTCATATATTCAATTGACCTTCGACTGTTCTTGACGATTCACGAACAACTATTTGTAAATGGATACATATATATGTGTGTGTGTATAAATGTGTATATAAATACTACTTGGAAATATATAAAATAATATTAAATCTAATTGTTAAAAATATATAATATATATTTATGTGATAAAACTTGTTATTTAAAACTGATTATATATAGAGAGAGAGTAAATGGAAAATGAATGATTTCGAGCTTATTTGGCAAACGTCGGTAACACTCGGTTGACGTTTCGTTAGTTTTAATATAGATATATTACATGTTCTTGAGGGACTAAAATAAAAGTTGAACTGTAAATCGATATCGAAGATGTTAGAATTGTTAAAAATATTTTTACCTTCTTAAGCTTAAATATTAGTACTCCGTACATATAAATCGGAACAGAAAATAAATAAGTTTCGAATTTTTTTATCAGGTTTCAAACAGTTAATGAGTGAAATAATTAAATATATTTAATTTAAAAATTTGAGATTTTTTAGGAACACTTTTATACGTTAACTGTTTAGCAATGGACACGATATAGTCATCCGGATAAAGTGTGGTAATATATTGACAACTAATAATCACGAGATATAATTTAAATTACTATTAGGCACTGTATTCTTTTTCAAATGATTCCAAATCTTCCGATGGCTAAACTGTATACTCTTTGTTTGCTTTGAATTAGAAATGATTAGGATATATTATTATAATTAGTATTATATTATATATATAAATAGATATATCTATATATAAATCTTGATATATCTATATATATAGATACGTATACACTCGTAGTTAAAAAAAACCCGACACCACTTTGGTCTCCTCCAGCAACCATCAGCCAACAACCGTCATCTCCACCGGCGGCCACCACAGTCCACCACCAAGAACCACCTTATTCTCTCTTTCTTTCTCTCTCTCTCTCTCTCTCTCTCTCTCTCTCTCTCTCTTCTCCTTTTACCATGTTCATGAACCTCAAAACCGTCCCAACCATTAAACCTTTAAAATATTTTCTGTTTCTCATTGAATTCCAACACCACATACCACCGTTACCATTTTGTTTCCTTTACAACCATCGAAACCACTAAAAACCTGCAAATATACTTCATGTCGTTGGTTCCTGTCGAGAAGAACATCGCTATTCGATCGAACACATCTACAAAATATTTTTTTGTTCGGACAGACCATCGAAGGCTAACTGCAACTGTCTCCGTTTATATGAACGACGATGATGCATTTAAAAGAACACAATGATGATGTTTTAATATGATAATGATGGTACATGAAATCACGATGTTGATGTTTGTTAAGGATGATTAAGAACGAAGATGAAGATGATGAGGAGGGAAACGAAGAAAGAAGAAGATGGTTTGATTAAAAAAAACGATGATGACATGATGACTGGAAAAAAAATGATTATGATGAAGATGAAGTACAGTTTCGTATTTAATAAAAATATAGACACGCGTGTTAATACCAAAACAAAATGGCGGTTCAGTAGTCTGGTAAGTGTTTGTTGAACGAAAGGTCTGGTGTTCGATCCTCGCCTGCGACAGTTTTTTTTATTTAAACAACAACCATTGGGTCGCCTAACATTATATGAATTTGTTCTTGGGACGTGGGCTTTCTGTTGGGCCAAGGACGTTTATGTTTTCGAGTGGGCCAAGTGTTATGATATGATTATGGTAAAGGTACCGTAGTATGATAATTGAAGAATATGAATGGATTAGGAAATTGAAACAAACAGAAAATGGTTAAAAGAAATTAATGATGGGATTAAAACAAAAATGGAAGAGTAGCGTAATGGTTTAAGGTGTTTATGGGTTAGCTAGAGGTCGTGGGTTCGAGTCCCGTCCCAGGAAGTTATGTCTTTTAGTGTTTCTAAGGTATAATTTGATATTTATTATTATTATTATTATTATTATTATTATCAGTATCATTTTTATTAAAAACTATCATCATTATTATTATCATTATTAGAGAAATTATCATTTTTATCAAAATTATTATTATTACTATTCTTATTATTATTTTGACATTAATATTATTATATTTATATTATCAATATCATTATCATAATAACTATTATTATTATTATTATTATTATTATTATTATTATTATTATTATTATTATTATTATTATTATTATTATTATTATTGTAAAATAAAACAACTTTTACTCATTATCATTATCAATATTATTTTATTAAACAACTATTTGTTATATAAAACTATATTTACTACACATAACCTAACTATATTAATACTTCTATAATAAAATAATAAATATAATCAACAAAGTTATTAATGAAAAACCTAATTAAAATAACAATTAAATCTCTAAAATTGTTTACCGTAACATGTGTTAATATACATAACTGAATATATGTTTGTGAATCCGAGGCTAACCCTATACTTGTTCAATGACGTCATATGTATTTTTACTACAAAATACAGTATGGTGAGTTTCATTTGCTCCCTTTTATATATATTTTTGGGACTGAGAATACATGCGCTGTTTTTATAAATGTTTTACGAAATAGGCACAAGTACTAAAACTAATTCTACGTGGGTTTAAACCAGAAATATACCCTTAGCTTGGTAACATTAAACTACTTGTCTATGTACGGTAGGCGCGAATCCTAAAGATAGATCTATTGGGCCTGACAAACCCCATCCTGACTATGGGATGCTTTAGTACTTCGAGGTTATTTTAAATACACCTGATCTGGTGTACTTCAGAGGGTAAAACATGAACGTTAAGGCTTGTTACCGGGTGCCTACAACTTATAGATAACTTTTATACACTTGTGAGTGTATACACCTTTATAAACGAAAATCTTGTGGTCTATTAACATATTGAAATGATTGTTATGATAAACCTATGAACTCACCAACCTTTTGGTTGACACTTTTAAGCATGTTTATTCTCAGGTACGAATTAAGTCTTCCGCTGTGCGTTTGCTCAATTGAAAGATATTACTTGGAGTCATTCATGGCATATTCATGGCATATTTAGGTCAGTACCTCGCAATGGGACCAGATGTTGATGACTTCGTCCAGGGGTAAGGACGGGTCCTCACACCAGGTGTACTGGTCTGTTACAGAAACCAGAAGAACAGAAACTATAAACAGAAAGCAGAAAAATAAATGGACATAGTGACGCTCGGAGGGCCATAGATTCTAAACCGTAACTCGGATTAAGACGAGTCTTATATGAAAAGTTATCTACTCGAAAAGATCTATTTGAAAATCATAATCAAAACAGCCCAGGTCTACTGGTCTGATACAGAGACAGTAGGTCAGTAGGGTTTGGACAGAAACAGTAAGATAATGGGTTTCGGTGCTCGATGTTTATCACGGTTCTCATCCTTAATGCATATAGCTTCAAGTGTACAACTCATTGATGTGTTTGCATCATCTTGACCAAGATTTGACCATCATAACCCAAGTGCAAGTCTATGACATGAAGCACAACTCACTTAAGAGTTGTATGAAGTTTGATGAACCAAAGTTACATCAAAGTCTTAGATCTAACACATACATGAACTTTAAAAGAAATATTGAACTATAAACTTGAAAGTTAACTAATTAATCAAGATCTTAAGATGTAGAACATAGTTCTTAGTTAGATCTTGAAGATCCAAGACTCAAAAGTCTAGATCAAGCATAAGTATACAAAGTTATATTTAAAGAAAACTTATTTACATGTTCTTGAACTTTTAAGTTAACTTTTAGTTCCAAGAGATATGAGATCAAGACTAACTTGTAGTACTTGACCATATAATCTAACTACATGAAATTAAAGTGTATAAAATGAAGAAGTAACTAAGTAAACATGTAATTTGTTCATGGTTGTTCATACTTTAAAGATTCAAACCAAAGTTTGATCTTTAGAAAGTAAACTTTAAAGTTTACTTCATGAACTTCAAGTATGTCTTTCAACCATGAACTTTATAATCTTTTGAAATAAGTAAGGTAGAACATAACTAGATAGATTATGTTCTTGTTATAACAAGATAAAAATGAAGAATCAAACTAGTGAGTTAGATTCTTGAAAGCTAGTAAGTAAATAACAAACAACAAAGTAAGTAAGTAATAATAACAAACAAGTATTCAAGTAACAAAAGATGATGATGATTAATGGGATGTTTGAAATCGGTTTTCAAGTGAAGAAAAGAAGAACAAGTTGTTCAAAACACTTACAAGATAGAGAGAAAAGAGAGAAAAATGTATGCAAGTAAGTGTGTGTAGTGAATGAGAGAATGTGAGTGAAGTAGTAAGTAAAAAAAAAAGATTTGAATCCCCTTTACTCTCATCAAAGATCACGGCTGCAGCAGCCCATCAAGGGGAAGGAAAGAGTTTGTTGGTTATTAACATGAAAAGCTTACAAAAGGTGGTTAATGCATGGGGTTTCATGGGGATCAAAGCATAACTAGATTCCAATCCTTACAACTAACTAGTTACCATTTAATTGATACTTACACTTGAAAGAGTGGGCTAAAGGGTCCATTAATAATGTAGGGTGGGCTTGTAAGCCCAAAGTCAAGTGTCCATTAACTTAAAACAAGTCCAAGTTCCATTAATTAACAAATTAATCCATTTAAAGCCCAAGTAACTAACTAATAGTCTTAGTTAGTTAAAATGATTAATAAAACTAATCATGAATGTAAATAATACTTGAAAATATTATTCGTGCAAGTTCCGGGTGTCACAAAGATGTTTCGGGCAATTAAAGTCAAGTTCGGGCAATCATGGCAACATGTAAATGTAATAACGTACATTCGTTTTATCACACCTATTAATAATAATAATTATTAATAAATAAACGTTGGAAATTCCAGGGTTGTTACAGTATCGTCAACATCGAACTTAAACCCATATCCCACAAGCAAATTAATCATATACCTACATATATAATTATTCCACTCACCTTAACACGTCGGTGGTGATTTAACACTTCCGTATGCTTCGAGCAAGGTACCTAATACATTAAGTACACATTCAATACACAACTAGTGGAATTAACCACAATACTCACACTTGAGCATTTAATGACCTAATTTGCATTAAATGGCTCAACTACACCAAAACCGCCCATTAATGGCTAAGACTTGTCATAAATCACTAGGAACAAGTGATGTAAGTCTACTAACACCAACTAACCCGAACAATGGGCATTCCATACCCATTTCACCCAATTAGGTCAACTATTACACATTTGACTCATTTTGACACTTACACTTGCAATTTTAGTCAACATCATCCATTAACAATTCTTTCATCATTTACAAGTGTATTAGTGAATAACAACACCATCTAACACTTACAAATCTCGATTTACATAACCAAACCCTATATTATAGTTATTAGGGTTTCCTTACATCAAAATAACCCAAATTCACCCATTTAACTCCCAAATGGGTCTCACAAGACTCAAATGGCCAAAACCCTAGCCATAAATTAACTAAAACTCAAAACATGGAGTTAAGACTTACCAATACTATTAAGTCGTAGCTAAGAACGAGGAGAACAAATTTTCTATTTGCTCCAAAGATCGAATCACAAGTCTTCACCTTCGAATCTCACCTTTAATCCAAATGGGTTTTATGTTTTGGAAGAGAAAATGGAAAGAAAAGGAAAAAGGAAATGAATTAAATGAGATAAGTGGTTGAGGTTTAATGCTCCAATCAGATCCATATGCGAAAAGACGAAAATACCCTTTGACCACCCCTTTTTAAATGGGAAAAACGTATCAGATCTGCAGCTTTGTCGCGTCGCGACCTCAATTGTCGCGGCGCGGCAATACGCTGGATTTTCGAGCTGCCTTATTCCACTCCTGACTTTGATTTGCTTTATTTGTCGCGGTGCGTCCAAGATCTCCGCGGCGCGGCAATGGCCTGTAACTGGCCATTTTGACAACTTAATACAACTATTAATTTATTCGACTTGTACACCTCGTTCATGCTTCCTACACGCGTTTAAACTTCGTCTTTAAGTCTCACATGACTTAATACCATCAAAACCCATGCATATACTTATACATGCATACATTCTCAAACATATACATATGAATATACCTTGTATACATCGAGTTAACACTTTATATCGTTTAATCACATAAACAAGCGAAATATAAACGTTCGAACGATTAACTAAGTACCTTAAGACACGTATGAAGAAAACGGGATGTTACACATTCACTTTTAAACCTGTTAGATACATATATATTTAAGTTTCATGTTAACCAATTGTACCGCAAGAAACTATAAATAACTCAATTATATAATGGAGTATTCATTAATGGATACTTGACACAGACTTGTGGATTGTCTTGGCACTTACTACTACTACACCTACGCTTTAGCAATAGTAGTGCATCAATATCAAGTTTCAAATCAATAACAGGATCAATCAATTGGTTTTGCTATTTGATGGCACTTTTTACAACCGATATATGACCATTCATCGTCGGGCAAGACAACAATGATTTCAGCTTGCACAGCATGAAGGCTGTGCTAAAAAGTATTCACAAATAATAAGTATGTAATTACCATTATTTAATATTGAGAAATACTTACGTTTTCATAAATGTTTATATGGGAAAAGTACAACATAAATTTAAACAATGAACAACTTACACTACATATAGCTAACTCATTACAGCCTACACAAGTAACTTCTTTAAACCACCCTTCAAGTTGTTTTTTTGGTGGAGTTAGGGTAAGTGTTAACGACGTTTGAGAGTCCCGAGTTGCATGAATTTCCAAAAGCCTAACACACATATATAAATGGATTCAAATGTAACCCATATAAAATACAACACTTTATTTTATTGAAGATGAAAATAAGTAAAGTCAATAATGTAAACTTTGTCCGAAATACATGAACAGGTTCAACATCAGCATTTATCGTGACTTGAGTAAATTCCAATTCGAACGAACAGTCATATCTTGTACATCAATATTTAACCAAAAATTAGAAACATGAATAAATTAGTTGTATAATTCAATGCAGATATAATAATTAATGGTAAACATCAATACCATACCTCCATGTTTCTTTGTTCTGCCAAACTGTATGATTAGTATGACACATTCCTAATCAGCGGCTTCGTTCAAATGATTTTGAAAATCCTTCATGAACGTTCCCCACAGAGTACAGGACAAAACTGTATCACTGCCATCATAAATATAATCGAATGAATATGAATAAATTATTAATAAAATTAAAAATCTTAGAAGATCAACACAAAAAGTAATTATGTTAAAGAATGTATCATTTAAAAGCTGTAGAATGTAAGAAATATACTTTAGATCTTTCAAGTCGATCACAATATATTTGGACTGGAGGTCGTCACCATCACGGTACTGTTTCTCTGGACTGTAATTTGTGACCCTACCAATCACATCTGTAATACAAAAATCATCACACAGCATATAAACTGCTATAATAAATATACTTTTGATTTATTAATTTTTGAAATTGAAAATATACCTGCAGTTACTCCTTCTGCTACTTTGTTTTCAGCGAGTAGATCATCAAAAGGAATAAACTTAAACCCATTATCACCATTCCACTCAGTTGCCTCAAGAGGCAAAACAGATGTCTTGTGATTGAAATTCAACTTTGAATCCTGTGACCAATGAGTCGTCCTACCGCTAAATGGATTGTTTCCAATAAATGCATTTTTAAAAATATAGTTATGTTGTATTTTAAGGAGAGTCTCATACTTTTCCTTATAAAAATTCTTTATGGTAACTCCAATTCGATCACCCTGTTGTATAAGCATATACTGATTTAACATTCAAATACAAAAAGATATATTATAATAAAAAAATTATAAAGTTTATGGTTTACCTCTTCATCAGAAATAATCAACTCAAGAAAAGGTCGACCTTGATCAAAATTTTTGTTAACCATTGTCTCCATGGACAAAAGTTTTACCCTCAGGTTAACATAAAAAATTTTTTGTGTTGATTTGTCTGATCAAAAGCATGTTAGAAGATATTTTCAATAGAAATGTTTATAATCAGTGGATGCAGTGTGAAATAAGAATTGATTGAGTGTTGATTGGTGAATATAACAATTGTGATGGAATGAGATATATAATGGAATACACAAACGATAGGGTCAGTTATTTTTTGGATAGATCCCACAATGGTTATTTTCCAGTTCACCAAAAGATTAGTATGCTGATTTGTAGGAATTCACAATAACTGCACGTATCTTTTTTAATTGAGATAAATCCCACGTCTCTAATATACAGGAATTCAAAATAATAGTGCGTTGTTATTAAAAATTAAATCATAGCAGATTTTTAGGAATAAATCACACAATAAACTATACAATGACTAACTTAATTAATCACATAATCAGTTTTATGATACCAATTTCAATTAAAAATTTAATCATATACTTTACACACAATGAGGCAGAATAACGAATTGTTGAATAACCTAACATAATTCAAATATAAAAATTATGTAGACTTCGTTTCCAGATCAGAAAATATGATTTATAGAAAATGTTTACAACGATGATAAAAATAAATGATATTGAGTAACTTAGAATTTCAATTGTATTGCCATATGATTAACACTAACTGATCATGCAAAATTGTTATTCTATTCTGAATTGTGAAATCAAAAATAAATCGTCTTTGTCAATCATGGACTAATTAGTTACATAAATTGACACAATACCTGTTTTCCGACAAGGCACATTTAAAGCAGATTCATCCAGAAAAGTGTCTTCATAGTCGTTTAAGTGATTCCTCAACAACGGATTGTTATTCACCATTGATCATCACGAACTGTAAATCACACAATAGACTATATAATAAAAAACTTAATTAATCACATAATCATTTATATGATACCAATTTCAATGAAAAATATGACCATATAGTTTACATACAATGAGGCAGACTAACGAATTGTAGAATCGCCTAACCTAATTCAAATATAAAAATTGTGTACACTTTGTTTTGAGATCAGAACATATGATTTAGAAAAAATGTTTAATACGATAATAAAAATCAATGAGATTGAGTAGCTTAGAATTTCAAAAGTATTGCCATATGATTAACACAAACTGATAATTCCAAAAAGTTATTCTAATCTGAAATCTGAAATCAAAAATAAAATTGTCCTTGACAATCATGGACTCATTACTTTCATAATTTGATTAATTACCTGATTGTTAATCACGATTGTTCATCATGATCTTTGAAACATGAGAATTAGATTTCCGATTTGAAAGGACCCGTTCATATACATTATAAACGATTCACAATAGTTGATTACATCGCGAGGTATTTGACCTCTATATGATACATTTTACAAATATTGCATTCGTTTTTAAAAGACAAACTTTCTTTACATCGAGAGTTGATAGCATGCATACCATTTCATAATACATTCAACTATAATTGACTAAATAATAATCTTGATGAACTTAACGACTCGAATGCAACGTCTTTCGAAATATGCCATGAATGACTCCAAGTAATATCCTTAAAATGAGCTAATGCACAGCGGAAGATTACTTTATTACCCGAGAATAAATATGCTTTAAAGTGTCAACCAAAAGGTTGGTGAGTTCATTAGTTTATCATAAATAATCATTTCCAATATTTTAATAGACCACAAGATACTCATATTTAGAAAATGTGACGACCCGGAAATTTCCGACCAAATTTAAACTTAATCTTTATATGAATTCAACACGATAAGCAAAGTCGGTAATGTTGAGTCTCAAAATATTTGAACTGTTTCATGAATTCAATTACCCTTCGACTGTTCTCGATGATTCACGAACAATTAATTGTATATAGATATGTGTGTATGTATATATAAATAATAATTCGAAATATAATTTGAAGTATTATATGTTGTTGTTAGTAAAAATAAATAAAATAAAAATAGGATATTATAATAATTATTATTTAAAATATATCTCTATATATAAATAAAGTATATTAAAAATAAATATTAAATGATTGTAATACTCATTTGATATTTCGATTTATATTAATCAAGTTAAAAACGAGCTTATATGATTTTAAAAATAAAAGGTGATTCGAAAATGAGTTATATAAGTTATAGGCTTATTGAAAGTATATTTAGGATCTAATTATTTAATTTTAACACTTTTTATATTTTACCCAGAATTGGAAGGGGCAATTGATGTAATTTTTATTTAACAAATTAAGGATCGAATTTTATACCATAATGACCAAAATAAATAAATATAGTTAATTTAAAAATATGGGATTTTTCTGAACACTTTTATCCGCCACTGATTTCGCTCGATACACTATCCGTGAAAACTGTCGGCATATATTAACAAATCTAGATTTATGTTTAAATTGATGGAAAACGTTTTTAATTTATTATTATTATATTTATGTTATTACTTTATGATTTATAATGAGTAAAAGAAGAATCAAATAAGGGATCCGTGAATTTTAAAGGTGGATTACACTGCTGAGTAATCTCTTTCTGTTTTCTATCAATTCATCAGTCCATTCAATTGAATTAAAAGTATTATATAATTATTACCTTATTACTACTAAAATTATTGATTATTGATTGATTATCATGAAAGTATTAACTATCTATCAATTCTATATATATTATAGTTATACATATTGCAGAGGTTATGAAACCCACTTCACACCACCCATATCCTTCATCGTATGTACTCCCGTCACCATGTTGTTACAACAAAATTTTGTTCTGAACCAAAGCCAATCACCAAACCCACTTACAATTTGCTTCTTGTCCGAGAACATATCATCACCTTCTTCAACCATCAAACCACGACCATATGAACCATCACCAAAACCGTTACCTTCACTACTTCGGTTATTCTATTTCATTCAATGAAACCAAACACCACTTGTAAGTACCACCTTGAAATCCACTTGTTCTTTTCTATTTATGTCAATGCAAACGAAACCACCATTCGCAAATCTTGATAACTTAAACTCATTTGCTAATTGCCTATTCTGTTTTCTATTTCTATTGCCATCAAACCAACACCTTCGGTCACCTCACACATGCAAACCTCCTGCTATGCGAATACCAAACCAACCCCATGAACGAACCATCTCTCTTATGTCTCTCTTAATTTTAACTTCATTTGATCACCATTAACCGCCATCAATAAAAACTATTGCTATTAAATGTAAATTCTGCCTGATCAACCATCATAGCCTCCATGCTCGATTGATTCTGCTATTTATGGTTTGTTACTGCAGTCAATGGAAATCAATAAACAACCATAGATACCCATTACTAACCCATCATGTTTAACTCCCATCGTTCATCACCTTTCTATATTTTTTTCGTGAACCCATAAAACCGCCCAAACCCTCACCCCATTTTAATCACCAACATAACTACTACGCTGTATCTGCTTTTGTTTTCCATCCATAAGTAGCCAGGAACCAAAATAGCTGCTGCACACTTATTTTTTTTTCCCTTTGTTTTGTTAATCCACGATGACAACCACCCTTGTTTATATTTATAATCGAACTAAGACATCTGCTTTTCCTTTTCAACATGGCCGACAAATTTCTCAGTTTTATAACCCACTTGTTGTATTTTATTCGCCTATTATATTATATCTTCTGATAGAATCCCAAAACCTGCTACCCAACTTCCATCGTAAGATTTTCAGTCCGTTAAACCTTTTAAGGCCCAACAGAGATTAACTTGGGCCCAAACACTTATTTTTGGCCCAACAAAAATTGTGTCGAGCTGCTTCCTGTTTCAGTTTCTGTTACAGCACGTTGATATATGAGATATATTATAACGAGGGTATTAGTGGTGATAACCAGTCGAATAGTGATAATAATTGATGATACGTTTAAAAAAAAGATGAAGAAAAGTATGAACGATGAAGATGATATCGAAGATGATGATGAATAGTTAAGAATGAGAATGATGATTAAAATGATACATGATTATAATTCTGTGAAGATGTTTTGATCGTGATGCTATAATAGTGATAGGTTACAACGAATTTGATAAGATAAATAGATTGGATTTAGGAAGGAGGATGAGAAAACAAATTACGGGATATATATATATATATATATATATATATATATATATATATATATATATATATATGGTATCTAGTATAAGTCAGATAAACAAGCACAGCCGATTGGTTTAGTGAGTGTTCGGGTATTCGAGAGGTCGCGAGTTCAATCCTGGCTTGGGGCAGTTTATTTTTGAAGGGTTTCTTAAGGTAGTTTTCATTTTGATATTATTATTATTATTCTTATTATTGTTATTATTATTATTATTATTATTCATTATAATTATTACAAGTATTATAGTTATTAGTATTATTATTAGCTAAACCCTAGTTACAACTATGATTAGGATTAGTATTATTATTTTTATTATTATTAAAATAATACAATTTGTTACAATTAGTATTAGTATCATTTTAAAATTTATAGTATTATTATTATGGACGTAAGTATTATTATTAATACTAGCATTTTCGTTAATATGAATATCATTAACAAGTACTATTATTATTAAAATTAATATAATTATTACTAAAAGAATCATTACTTTAAATCTATATTTTTATAAAGACTATTATTAATACTATCATTAATATTATTAGTACTATGAAAATTATTATTATTATCAGTATAATTATTCTAGTGTTATTATAACTAGCATTTTGTAAACAAAAGAGTAATTACATAAAAGTATATTTGATATACATAACTTAACTATATTAATATTTTTATATACAAAATAAATGCATTTAATTAAATAATGAAATATATATATAAGTTATTAATATAAAAATTATATCACTAATAATATATATATATATATATATATATATATATATATATATATATATATATATATATATATATATATATATATATATATATATTCGATTACGATTATATATATTAATGAATACACAAATAATATAGGTTCGTGAATCCGAGGCCAACCCTGCATTGTTCAGTTGTTCAATGTCGTCATATGTATTTTTACTACAAAATACAGTATTGTGAGTTTCATTACTCCCTTTTTAAATGCTTTTGCAATATATATTTTTGGGACTGAGAATACATGCGCTACTTTTATAAATGTTTTACGAAATAGACACAAGTAATCGAAACTACATTATATGGTTGAATGATCGAAGCCGAATATGCCCCTTTTTGCTTGGTAACCTACGAATTTGTAAACCGATCTACTAATTGACGCGAATCCTAAAGATAGATCTATTGGGCCTAACGAACCCCATCCAAAGTACCGGATGCATTAGTACTTCGAATTTCATTTTTATCATGTCTGAATGATTTCTCGGAATGATAGGGGATATTCTTATATGCATCTTGTTAATGTCGGTTACCAGGTGTTCAATCCATATGAATGAGTTTTATCTCTATGCATGGGACGTATATTTATGAGAAATGAAAATGAAAATCTTGTGGTCTATTAACATGATGGAAATGATTATTTATGTTAAACTAATGAACTCACCAACTTTTTGGTTGATACTTTAAAGCATGTTTATTCTCAGGTATGAAAGAAATCTTCCACTGTGCATTTGCTCATTTTAGAGATATTACTTGGAGTCATTCATGACGTATTTCAAAAGACGTTGCATTCGAGTCGTCGAGTTCATCAAGATTATTAATAAGTCAATTATAGTTGGATATATTATAAAATGGTATGCATGCCGTCAACTTTCGATGTAATGAAAGTTTATCTTTTAAAAACGAATGCAATGTTTATAAAATGTATCATATAGAGGTCAAGTACCTGGCGATGTAACCAAATGTAATGTATTCGTCCAGATGGATTAGGACGGGTCGTTATAGGTGGTATCAGAGCGGTGGTCTTAGCGAACCAGGTCTTGCATTAGTGTGTGTAACTGATAGTTGTTTAGATGCATTAGTGAGTTTGGACTTCGACCGTGTCTGCATGTCAAAAGTTTTGCTTATCATTTCTAGTCGGAAATCATCTGCTTATCATCCTTAGAAAATTACCTGCTTATCATTCTTAGTCTAGACATGTCTTACTGCCTCTATTGCATAGACATTGTATAGATAAATTCATATCTTAGCGTATCTGTTATTGTTACCTTTGCCTGACAGCTTCCGTAGATTCCTCTGTAACTTATGGGATTTTAGTATTATATATGCATATGTAAATTATGTATTGCAGAGTACTAATCTACATCCTATAATCTATTTCTTATCGAAAATCCTTCATCTGATCGTACGAGATGAATCCCTCAACCAGTTCGAGTCCCTCAGATTTCGATAGCTATTCCGATAGTTATTCCGACAGCTATTCCAACTTGGATATTCACCTAAGCTCCGAAAGCGGTGTCACCAGAATGAATCAATCAATCAGCCATCCCCAATTCATCTGATGGGTTCGTAGTTGACTTAATCAACGGAGACGCGAAGAAGGCAATCCTTTCCACCAACCAAATTGCCCTCTTGGTGAAGAACATGAAGCACCTACCGGAGAATCTATCCGAAACACCATTTTCAGCCTCATTTCCAGAGTAGTTCGACACGATTATATTCTATCCACAATTTTAAACCTTATTCATCCACTCGTTCTGACCGACAATGTAACACCCCGTCAAATCCCTTTAACGGAATGTTTACTCTGGTCCCAGTGCTTGGCTTGACTTCTACATAACATCAATATTCTACAGCGGAAGCAATTTATACCTGAGAATAAAACACGCAAAACGGGTCAACTATAATGTTGAGTGAATCTACAGATTTTATGTAAACAATACAGTATGTTTAAGAAATAACATTTCGAAAATGTTTACTAGTGAAAGACCACCAAAGTTTAATGTTAAAGTTTTTAGACAACACCGTTTCTCGTTTCAAAAGTTTGTTGACACTACCATGTCAAATTTCAATCATTTGTAGATAACACCCTGTCAAGTTTTATCTCATTTGCTCGTAAACCATAGTTTAAATATCGTTGTATAGTATCTGAAAAACAGTTATCAGAAACATTAGTTTAATTTCCCTGCCCACGAGATTCTATCGCTGCATACACCGAGCACCTGAATACTAGCATTAACCCGAGTATAGATGCCACTATACCCGCCTTTACCTCCTAAAATGTTATACACCTGTACGATGTATCTAATGTTCAAAATAAATGCACCACTGCTTTTATAGTGGGTGAGGTTGTCAACCTAACGGATCCGTCCATCTAAATTGTGCTTACACCGATGGTATTAAAAGTATTCAAGCTAGAGGCTTTGTGTACAAACTCAGTATGCATATGTGTAGTACTCATGTCATTATAAAAGTAATTGAAAATGTTATTATAACAGCGTGTATTCTCATCCCTGAAAACATGTAAAAAGCGGGACTGTATACTCACCTTTGAATAAAGCTCGGAATGAAAGACAAACGACTTGTACGGTTCAGACCCGAGTAATGTAACCTAAGTATATGTATTTAGGTTGGTCAATATATGTATCTTAAACAAGTGTGGTTTCATAGCATACGTTGTCTTATTGCTCGACTCGACGCGCTTTAAAGTAAAAGTCAACTATATCATGCAAGTCAAACAAAGTCAACCGAAGTCAAACCGAAAGTCAAACTTGGTAAATGTGGTCAAATAAAGTCAAAATAAGTAGGTTCATGTCAAATATTGGTCAACATGTCAAACCCAAGTCATACAATACGTTTTAGGTCATGAATAATCATTTTCACAATTTCAGTTTATCGTTGTGCACCAAATCCATGAACACGTAGCATGCTTAGCACATTATCTCATAGTACAAAATTCACATAAACATGAAAAACTCCAGATCATAAATATACTTAAAATAGATTCCAAAAATTCTGGCCAGGGTCTAATACGATAATTAAAAGTCAGGAATCAGAAGGGGTACATTTGGGGTTTACCAAGTCAGTTTCTGACCGCGCACTGATTTCATTTTGGCTATAACCAGAGTTAGGAACATGAAATTGATACAATACCAGTGGCCATAGTTCAAGGACAAATCAAACTAACACATATCAAAAATCTAGCAACTTTTGTTTAGCCAATTGGTACAGTTTATTCGTGCAAGTTGAACATTCAGTTTTCAGCTCAAATCAGAACTCAGATAAAGTATGACTCTATTGTGCCCAATGCATAAGGTTTCAGAGATTGACATAAACTAACAACAAGTCACATATCATGTTAAGTTTCATTTTACAGAAGCATACATTCTCAAACAATATACAAAATTCACAAAGTACAAAACCGTGTGCAATTAACAGATTCGATTCTCATTTGGTTAGTCACATTCGCATACGATTATCCGAAGATCTAGATACAATTAGCCTATGATATCTACATGAAAGATGAAGTAATTTTTGTCTAATTTTCAAATATGGCAAAGCTTTAATCACAGAGATTAACACATTTTATCGTACAAGGTTATTTTGATGCAAGTGCTGTATAAAACTACATTTACACTAATTCTAGCATATCTCGGGCTGTACATAAGCAAACGACATGATATCCTAGTCTAACTTGAGTGTTTTTAAAGTATATTTCCAGTGGTGTAAGTCTCACATTCCAATTCGATTTCTACCAATACCAGATTTCTGATCAAGCAACAAAAACACAACGATAATTCAAATCGACATAACTTAATCATATGGAAACGAAATCAAGCGAATCCAAAGCCTAAACTCAATAGTTTTTTGCAAGGAATCTGATTATAACATAATAATTAACATTTGAAAAACTTAATTTTTCTGATCAAATAAATACAAATTTGTTTTTAAACCCTAGCGCATCAAACAATCAAATCAACGATTACAATTAACACGTACGCGTATAGACTTGAGCAATTGACAACATAACTATGAAACTCACATGAAAATCAGATTTTAAGAATTAGGGTTCATGCAAATATACCTTAGATCAACAATCAAAGCACACCAATACGTAGAGGATAACGCGAATTGCAACTTTTGTTCTTGAGGTTTAATCAAAAATTGAAAATTGAATGGTATGGTGATGGTGATGGTGTCGACATGAAAGAGAGCCAGGGAGGGAGAGGCAGTCGATTATTTTGAGTATAAGTGAAGGGTTCTGCTAAATTTAGGTTTACACTCTAATTTATATTAGGGTTTAATTATCATAAAATACAAACAAGTCCCTAAAGTTGTAAAATTAAACATAAAGGGGTGAGGGGGAGGGGGTTCAGCCGAATGGGGCCCTCATGGGGTTCCCGGGCTCTCGTTTTGCAATCTCGTGTAATCGTGGTCCGTTTTAAGTACCGTTTTGTCGTACCGAAGGTCCGGAACGCTAACCCGATGGTTAAACGCAACCAATTATCTAATTTATTAAAAACCCAATAAATTAAATATTTTAAAAAAGTTAATAATTAATAAAATTAATATTAAAATAAACCCGAGCGTTTCGTTGCTCAAAAAGCTTTTATCAAAATCGTATCATTTTTATCGTATTTCATTATCCGAAGTATTTATTTGAATTAATATCAACCCATATCAATTATTAAAACCCTCTGAATATCAAGTACGCATTTAATACACGTAAACACATAAAAGTTAAATAACCGCCGTTAAATAAACTAACGGAAGGTTAACGAAAGTAACGGAAAATCAGGGTTGTTACATTACCCACCTGTTATTGAAAATTTCGTCCCGAAATTTTAGTGATCGTCCGCTGAAGTGGTTTCCTCGGGAAACAATTGCGGATACTTCAGCCTCATCTGGTCTTCATGCACCCACGTGAACTCTGGTCCTCTTCTCGCGTTCCACCGAACTTTAATGTAGTGACCCAGAAATTTCCGACCAAATTTAAACTTAATCTTAATATGATTTCGATACGATAAACAATGTCTGTGATGTTGAGTATCAAAATTTTTGAACTGTTTACATGAAGTCAGTTAACTTTGACCATTCCCGATGATTCACGAACAAAATTTATAACTGGATGTGCATATATGATTATATATATATATATATATATTAATAAAATTCTATACATAGGTAACATATTAAATATAATAATATATATTTATAATTAATAAATATTAGAGATTCAATATATTATGTAATAAGTAAATATGATACAATTAATAAATTGTAAAAGTAATTACAAATTAAAATATGGTTAATAATATTATTATTATTACTTTCTTTATGAGTAAAAGAAAATGTTAATATTAACATCATTATTATATTTACTAGTATCATTGTATTAGTAAAATTATAAATTTAATTAAGGTTATTGAATGTATTATTATTAACTTGAATACTAAAATTTTCATGTTATTTAAAAATTGATATTTTCATTATTCTTATTATTATGATATTAATATTATTAATATTATTATTATCTCTATTATTATTTTTATTACTATTAAGTTCTGTTATTTTTATCAAAATTAAAATTTATGTTAAATATTAAGGTTTGTATTAATAATAATATTTTGTTTCCTTAGTAAGTAGAATACAGATATAATTATATGTTGATAAACAGATATACAGATATGTATTACTTGGGTATATACAGAATTATATATATATATATATATATATATATATATATATATATATATATATATATATATATATATATATATATATATATATATATATATATAAAAGAAAATGGTAACTAAATATAAATATATCTGCAAAAGCTTTAACATCGATATCTGATTTGTTTTTTTCTTCTTGTTCCCTTTTCGTTTTCTTTCTCTTCCACTCGTGATGCCTTGTCAAATAAATCATTGCTATCAATTATTAATTATCATTGCATTTATCGAGTGAATTAAACCAATTATGAGTGAAACCCCAAACCGACTCCTTTTCTGCTTTTTATTTCTTTTCTTTATTGTTATTTTTTTTCCCCGAGTGAGTTCTTCTATTAGAATTACTCCATACTTATATAAGAATCGATATTTCAATTGTTAAAAGATTCATTCAATTATCCTTCTTCAGTAATAAATCTCGACAACAAAGGTATGATTTGTATCTATTAATATAAACAGAAAATTTTTAAAAAGAAACCCATAGGTCTCTGTCTCTGTTCGTAAAACTTTTTATTCATAAACCAATTTGTAATTAAACTTCAAAATTTACTAAAGCTGTTATGTTAGGGTTCACATGGCTGAACTTTCTACAAAGTTTCAAGTCTTAATTCAATAAATTGAAGTCGACTTTTCAAGTCAAAGTTTAATTTTCAAAAAGTCAAAAATCGTGTTCATAGTGAAATTCGTAAATGTTTTGATGATATGAATTAAATTGATGATCCATGAAGATTATATGAACAATTTAGAACCGGTTTCATGTTATAAGTTTTGTCTAAAACTTTGTAAAATTTCGAAATTGTTTTTGAGGTGGGTTCTTGATGTCAGCGACTTACCTGAATAATTTTTTTATTTATTTACTTCTTTTATGTTTTAAATTAATTAGATAAACCTTTAATCGATTTTATATAAACAATAAATTGTAAAGTTAATTGATAACTTACTGATTAAATTTTGAATCTGGGTGATCTGGTATTGAACGAAGGAGATGAAGTGGAACATAAAACAGATACGGTATATAATAAATTTAGGATAGATTAAATCTCAGAAAAATAGAAACAGAGGAACGGTTCAAGGGTGTTTGTGTTTAGCGATTGGTCTCGGGTTCGAGACCTGGTTATGACATTACATTATTTTTAGGGACTTCTTTTGAAGGTTCGTGAATCCGAGGCCAACCCTGCATTGTTCAATATAGTCATATGTATTTTTACTACAAAATACATTAGGTGAGTTTCATTAATCCCTTTTTAAATGCTTTTGCAATATATATTTTTGGGACTGAGAATACATGCGCTGCTTTTATAAATGCTTTAAGAAATAGACACAAGAAATCGAAACTACATTATATGGTTGAATTATTGAAATCGAATATGCCCCTTTTTATTTAGTCTGGTAATCTAAGAATTGGGGAACAGACACCCTAATTGACGCGAACTCTAAAGATAGATCTATCGGGCCCAACAAGCCCCATCCAAAGTACCAGATGCTTTAGTACTTCGAAATTTATATCATGTCCGAAGGAGGATCCCGGAATGATGGGGATATTCTTATATGCATATTGTGAATGTCGATTACCAGGCGTTCAATCCATATGAATGATATTTTTGTCTCTATGCATGGGACGTATATTTATGAGAAATGAAAATCTTGTGGTCTATTAAAATAATGGAAATGATTATTCATGTTAAACTAATGAACTCACCAACCTTTTGGTTGACACTTTAAAGCATGTTTATTCTCAGGTATGAAAGAAGTCTTCCGCTGTGAAATTGCTCATTTTAAAGATATTACTTGGAGTCATTCATGACATATTTCAAAAGACGTTGCATTCGAGTCATTGAGTTCATCAAGATTATTATTAAGTCAATTATAGTTAGATATATTATAAAATGGTATGCGTGCCGTCAACTTTCGATGTAATGAAAGATTGTCTTTTCAAAAATGAATGCAATGTTTGTAAAATGTATCATATAGAGGTCAAGTACCTCGCGATGTAATCAACTATTGAGAATCGTTTGTAATCGATATGGACTTTGTCCAGATGGATTAGGACGGGTCTTCACAGTTGGTATCAGAGCAGAGGTCTTAGCAAACCAGGTCTGCATTAGTGTGTCTAACTGATAAGTCGTTAGGAGGCATTAGTGAGTCTGGACTTCGACCGTGTCTGCATGTCAAAAGTTTTGCTTATCATTTCTAGTCGGAAATCATCTGCTTATCATCCTTAGGAAATTACCTGCTTATCATTCTTAGTCTAGACACATCTTACTGCAATGATTGTATGAATAGTGTATAGACAAAATTTGTATCTTATCGTATCTGCTAATCTATATCTTAGCGTATCTGTTACTGTAACTTTGCCTGACATATTCCGTAGATTCCTCCGAACTTATGGGATTTTAGTATTATATATGAATATGTAAAGTATGTATTACAGGGTACTAATTTACATCCTATAATCTATTTCTTATCAAAAATCCTTCATCTGATCGTACGAGATGAATCCCTCAACCAGTTCGAGTCCCTCGGATTCTGACAGCTATTCCGATAGTTATCCCGACAGTTATTCCGAATGGATAGCCATCTAACTCCGGAAGCAATGTCACCAGAATGAATCAACCAATCATCCATCCTTAATTCATTTGTTGGATTCATAGTCGACTTAATCAATGGAGACGCGCAGAAGGCGATCCCTTCCACTAATCGAATTCACCTTTTGGCGAAGAACCTGAAGCACTTACCGGCGAACCTGTTCGTAACATCACTTTCACCATCATTTCCCGAATATATCGCCATGACTATATCATAACTCAGATTCTAAACCTTATTCATCCGCTCGTTCCTACCGACAATCACCCCGGAGTAATCGAAGAAGTCAACGAACTTCGCGCTCAAGTAATCAATTTGGAGAACATGGTGCAAAACTTACCAGCTTTAACAACATCACCGGCACCAATAGTACCAACAGTAACAACACCAGTACTATCAACAATCTGAAATGTCCCGTTCTTATTGATTAAAAACGTTCCATATTAATTGATTTCGTTGCGAGGTTTTGACCTCTATATGAGACGTTTTTCAAAGACTGCATTCATTTTAAAACAAACCATAACCTTTATTTCATCAATAAAGGTTTAAAAAGCTTTACGTAGATTATCAAATAATGATAATCTAAAATATCCTGTTTACACACGACCATTACATAATGGTTTACAATACAAATATATTACAACAAAATAAGTTTCTTGAATGCAGTTTGTACACAATATCATACAAGCATGGACTCCAAATCTCGTCCTTATTTATGTATGCGACAGCGGAATCTCTTAATAATCACCTGAGAATAAACATGCTTAAAACGTCAACAAAAATGTTGGTGAGTTATAGGTTTAACCTATATATATCAAATCGTAACAATAGACCACAAGATTTCATATTTCAATACACATCCCATACATAGAGATAAAAATCATTCATATGGTGAACACCTGGTAACCGACATTAACAAGATGCATATTTAAGAATATCCCCATCATTCCGGGACACCCTTCGGATATGATATAAATTTCGAAGTACTAAAGCATCCGGTACTTTGGATAGGGTTTGTTAGGCCCAATAGATCTATCTTTAGAATTCGCGTCAATTAGGGTGTCTGTTCCCTAATTCTTAGATTACCAGACTTAATAAAAAGGGGCATATTCGATTTCGATAATTCAACCATAGAATGTAGTTTCACGTACTTGTGTCTATTTTGTTAATCATTTATAAAACCTGCATGTATTCTCATCCCAAAAATATTAGATTTTAAAAGTGGGACTATAACTCACTTTCACAGATTTTTACTTCGTCGGGAAGTAAGACTTGGCCACTGGTTGATTCACGAACCTATAACAATATATACATATATATTAAAGTATGTTCAAAATATATTTACAACACTTTTAATATATTTTGATGTTTTAAGTTTATTAAGTCAGCTGTCCTCGTTAGTAACCTACAACTAGTTGTCCACAGTTAGATGTACATAAATAAATCGATAAATATTATCTTGAATCAATCCACGACCCAGTGTATACGTATCTCAGTATTGATCACAACTCAAACTATATATATTTTGGAATCAACCTCAACCCTGTATAGCTAACTCCAACATTCACATATAGAGTGTCTATGGTTGTTCCGAAATATATATAGATGTGTCGACATGATAGGTCGAGACATTGTATACGTGTCTATGGTATCTGAAGATTACATAATATACAATACAAGTTGATTAAGTTATGGTTGGAATAGATTTGTTACCAATTTTCACGTAGCTAAAATGAGAAAAATTATCCAATCTTGTTTTACCCATAACTTCTTCATTTTAAATCCGTTTTGAGTGAATCAAATTGCTATGGTTTCATATTGAACTCTATTTTATGAATCTAAACAGAAAAAGTATAGGTTTATAGTCGGAAAAATAAGTTACAAGTCGTTTTTGTAAAGGTAGTCATTTCAGTCGAAAGAACGACGTCTAGATGACCATTTTAGAAAACATACTTCCACTTTGAGTTTAACCATAATTTTTGGATATAATTTCATGTTCATAATAAAAATCATTTTCTCAGAATAACAACTTTTAAATCAAAGTTTATCATAGTTTTTAATTAACTAACCCAAAACAGCCCGCGGTGTTACTACGACGGCGTAAATCCGGTTTTACGGTGTTTTTCGTGTCTCCAGGTTTTAAATCATTAAGTTAGCATATCATATAGATATAGAACATGTGTTTAGTTGATTTTAAAAGTCAAGTTAGAAGGATTAACTTTTGTTTGCGAACAAGTTTAGAATTAACTAAACTATGTTCTAGTGATTACAAGTTTAAACCTTCGAGTAAGATAGCTTTATATGTATGAATTGAATGATGTTATGAACATCATTACTACCTTAAGTTCCTTGGATAAACCTACTGGAAAAGTGAAAAATGGATCTAGCTTCAACGGATCCTTGGATGGCTCTAAGTTCTTGAAGCAGAATCATGACACGAAAACAAGTTCAAGTAAGATCATCACTTGAAATAAGATTGTTATAGTTATAGAAATTGAACCAAAGTTTGAATATGATTATTACCTTGTATTAGAATGATAACCTACTGTAAGAAACAAAGATTTCTTGAGGTTGGATGATCACCTTACAAGATTGGAAGTGAGCTAGCAAACTTGAAAGTATTCTTGATTTTATGTAACTAGAACTTGTAGAATATATGAAGAACACTTAGAACTTGAAGATAGAACTTGAGAGAGATCAATTAGATGAATAAAATTGAAGAATGAAAGTGTTTGTAGGTGTTTTTGGTCGTTGGTGTATGGATTAGATATAAAGGATATGTAATTTTGTTTTCATGTAAATAAGTCATGAATGATTACTCATATTTTTGTAATTTTATGAGATATTTCATGCTAGTTGCCAAATGATGGTTCCCACATGTGTTAGGTGACTCACATGGGCTGCTAAGAGCTGATCATTGGAGTGTATATACCAATAGTACATACATCTAAAAGCTGTGTATTGTACGAGTACGAATACGGGTGCATACGAGTAGAATTGTTGATGAAACTGAACGAGGATGTAATTGTAAGAATTTTTGTTAAGTAGAAGTATTTTGATAAGTGTATTGAAGTCTTTTAAAAGTGTATAAATACATATTAAAACACTACATGTATATACATTTTAACTGAGTCGTTAAGTCATCGTTAGTCGTTACATGTAAGTGTTGTTTTGAAACCTTAAGGTTAACGATCTTGTTAAATGTTGTTAACCCAATGTTTATAATATCAAATGAGATTTTAAATTATTATATTATCATGATATTATCATGTATGAATATCTCTTAATATGATATATATACATTTAAATGTCGTTACAACGATAATCGTTACATATATGTCTCGTTTCGAAATCCTTAAGTTAGTAGTCTTGTTTATATGTATATAACTCATTGTTAATATACTTATGGAGATACTTACTTATCATAATCTCATGTTAACCATATGTATATCCATATATATATCGTCATGTCGTTTTTACAAGTTTTAACGTTCGTGAATCGCCGGTCAACTTGGGTGGTCAATTGTCTATATGAAACATATTTCAATTAATCAAGTCTTAACAAGTTTGATTGCTTAACATGTTGAAAACATTTAATCATGTAAATATCAATCTCAATTAATATATATATAAACATGGAAAAGTTCGGGTCACTACAGTACCTACCCGTTAAATAAATTTCGTCCCGAAATTTTAAGCTGTTGAAGGTGTTGACGAATCTTCTGGAAATAGATGCGGGTATTTCTTCTTCATCTGATCTTCACGCTCCCAGGTGAACTCGGGTCCTCTACGAGCATTCCATCGAACCTTAACAATTGGTATCTTGTTTTGCTTAAGTCTTTTAACCTCACGATCCATTATTTCGACGGGTTCTTCGATGAATTGAAGTTTTTCGTTGATTTGGATTTCATCTAACGGAATAGTGAGATCTTCTTTAGCAAAACATTACTTCAAATTCGAGACGTGGAAAGTGTTATGTACAGCCGCGAGTTGTTGAGGTAACTCAAGTTGGTAAGCTACTGGTCCGACACGATCAATAATCTTGAATGGTCCAATATACCTTGGATTTAATTTCCCTCGTTTACCAAATCGAACAACGCCTTTCCAAGGTGCAACTTTAAGCATGACCATCTCTCCAATTTTAAATTCTATATCTTTTCTTTTAATGTCAGCGTAGCTCTTTTGTCGACTTTGGGCGGTTTTCAACCGTTGTTGAATTTGGATGATCTTCTCGGTAGTTTCTTGTATAATCTCCGGACCCGTAATCTGTCTATCCCCCACTTCACTCCAACAAATCGGAGACCCGCACTTTCTACCATAAAGTGCTTCAAACGGCGCCATCTCAATGCTTGAATGGTAGCTGTTGTTGTAGGAAAATTCTGCTAACGGTAGATGTCGATCCCAACTGTTTCCGAAATCAATAACACATGCTCGTAGCATGTCTTCAAGCGTTTGTATCGTCCTTTCGCTCTGCCCATTAGTTTGTGGATGATAGGCAGTACTCATGTCTAGACGAGTTCCTAATGCTTGCTGTAATGTCTGCCAGAATCTTGAAATAAATCTGCCATCCCTATCAGAGATAATAGAGATTGGTATTCCATGTCTGGAGACGACTTCCTTCAAATACAGTCATGCTAACTTCTCCATTTTGTCATCTTCTCTTATTGGCAGGAAGTGTGCTGATTTGGTGAGACGATCAACTATTACCCAATTAGTATCAAAACCACTTGCAGTCCTTGGCAATTTAGTGATGAAATCCATGGTAATGTTTTCCCATTTCCATTCCGGGATTTCGAGTTGTTGAAGTAGACCTGATGGTTTCTGATGCTCAGCTTTGACCTTAGAACACGTCAAACATTCTCCTACGTATTTAGCAACATCGGCTTTCATACCCGGCCACCAAAAAATGTTTCTTGAGATCCTTGTACATCTTCCCCGTTCCAGGATGTATTGAGTATCTGGTTTTATGAGCTTCTATAAGTACCATTTCTCTCATATCTCCAAATTTTGGTACCCAAATCCTTTCAGCCCTATACCGGGTTCCGTCTTCTCGAATATTAATATGCTTCTCCGATCCTTTGGGTATTTCATCCTTTAAATTTCCCTCTTTTAAAACTCCTTGTTGCGCCTCCTTTATTTGAGTAGTAATGTTATTATGAATCATTATATTCATAGATTTTACTCGAATGGGTTCTCTGTCCTTCCTGCTCAAGGCATCGGCTACCACATTTGCCTTCCCCGGGTGGTAACGAATCTCAAAGTCGTAATCATTCAACAATTCAATCCACCTACGCTGCCTCATATTCAGTTGTTTCTGATTAAATATGTGTTGAAGACTTTTGTGGTCGGTATATATAATACTTTTGACCCCATATAAGTAGTGCCTCCAAGTCTTTAATGCAAAAACAACCGCGCCTAATTCCAAATCATGCGTCGTATAATTTTGTTCGTGAATCTTCAATTGTCTAGACGCATAAGCAATCACCTTCGTTCGTTGCATTAATACACAACCGAGACCTTGCTTTGATGCGTCATAATAAATCACAAAATCATCATTCCCTTCAGGTAATGACAATATAGGTGCCGTAGTTAGCTTTTTCTTCAATAACTGAAACGCTTTCTCTTGTTCATCATTCCATTCAAATTTCTTCCCTTTATGCGTTAATGCAGTCAAGGGTTTTGCTATTCTGGAAAAGTCTTGGATGAACCTTCTGTAGTAACCAGCTAGTCCTAAAAACTGGCGTATGTGTTTCGGAGTTTTCGGGGTTTCCCACTTTTCAACAGTTTCTATCTTTGCCGGATCCACCTTAATACCTTCTTTGTTCACTATGTGACCGAGGAATTGAACTTCTTCCAACCAAAATGCACACTTTGAAAACTTAGCGTACAATTCTTCCTTCCTCAATACTTCTAACACCTTTCTCAAATGTTCATCGTGTTCTTGGTCATTCTTTGAGTAAATAAGTATGTCATCAATGAAAACAATGACAAACTTGTCAAGGTATGGTCCACACACTCGGTTCATAAGGTCCATGAACACAGCTGGTGCATTAGTTAAACCAAACAGCATGACCATAAACTCGTAATGACTGTAACGTGTTCTGAAAGCAGTCTTTGGAATATCATCTTCTTTCACCCGCATTTGATGATACCCGGAACGTAAGTCAATCTTTGAATAAACAGACGAGCCTTGTAGTTGATCAAATAAGTCGTCGATTCTCGGTAGTGGGTAGCGGTTCTTGATGGTAAGTTTGTTCAACTCTCGGTAGTCGATACACAACCTGAATGTACCATCTTTCTTCTTGACAAACAAAACAGGAGCTCCCCACGGTGATGTGCTTGGTCGAATGAAACCACGCTCTAAAAGTTCTTGTAATTGGCTTTGCAGTTCTTTCATCTCGCTGGGTGCGAGTCTGTAAGGAGCACGAGCTATTGGTGCAGCTCCTGGTACAAGATCTATTTGAAATTCAACGGATCGATGTGTGGGTAATCCCGGTAATTCTTTCGGAAATACATCGGGAAATTCTTTTGCAATGGGAACATCATTGATGCTCTTTTCTTCAGTTTGTACTTTCTCGACGTGTGCTAGGACAGCATAGCAACCTTTTCTTATTAGTTTTTGTGCCTTCAAATTACTAATAAGATGTAGCTTCGTGTTGCCCTTTTCTCCGTACACCATTAAGGGTTTTCCTTTTTCTCGTATAATGCGAATTGCATTTTTGTAACAAACGATCTCTGCTTTCACTTCTTTCAACCAGTCCATACCGATTATCACATCAAAACTCCCTAACTCTACTAGTATCAAATCAATCTTAAATGTTTCGCTAACCAGTTTAATTTCTCGATTCCGACATATATTATCTGCTGAAATTAATTTACCATTTGCTAATTCGAGTAAAAATTTACTATCCAAAGGCGTCAATGGACAACTTAATTTAGCACAAAAATCTCTACTCATATAGCTTCTATCCGCACCCGAATCAAATAAAATGTAAGCAGATTTATTGTCAATAAGAAACGTACCCGTAACAAGCTCCGGGTCTTCCTGTGCCTCTGCCGCATTAATATTGAAAACTCTTCCGCGGCCTTGTCCATTCGTGTTCTCCTGGTTCGGGCAATTTCTAATAATGTGGCCCGGTTTTCCACATTTATAACAAACTACATTGGCATAACTTGCTCCGACACTACTTGCTCCGACATTACTAGTTCTGACACTATTTGTTCCTTTCGTTCTATTAACCCCTGGTCCGTAGACCTCACACTTCGCCGCGCTATGACCATTTCTTTTACACTTGTTGCAAAATTTGGTGCAGAACCCCGAGTGATACTTTTCACACCTTTGGCATAGCTGCTTCTGATTGTTATTGTTGTTGCGGTTATTATTGTTGTTGGGATGATTGTTATAGTTGCTGTTGTTGTTGTTGTTGTTGTTGGGTCGTTTGATGTAGTTGCGATTGATGTTGCGATTGTTGGGATAATTGTTGCGATTATTGTTGTAATTGCTGTTGTTGTTGTATTGGTGATTCTTATCACCGTTTTCCTCCCACTTTCTTTTAACTTGCTTCACATTGGCCTCTTCAGCAGTCTGTTCTTTAATTCTTTCTTCAATCTGGTTCACTAGTTTGTGAGCCATTCTACATGCCTGTTGTATGGAGGCGGGCTCGTGTGAACTTATATCTTCTTGGATTCTTTTCGGTAATCCTTTCACAAACGCGTCGATCTTCTCTTCCTCATCTTCGAATGCTCCCGGACACAATAGGCACAATTCTGTGAATCGTCTTTCGTACGTGGTAATATCAAATCCTTGGGTTCGTAACCCTCTAAGTTCTGTCTTGAGCTTATTGACCTCGGTTCTGGGACGGTACTTCTCGTTCATCAAGTGCTTGAATGCTGACCACGGTAGTGCGTACGCATCGTCTTGTCCCACTTGCTCTAGATAGGTATTCCACCATGTTAACGCAGAACCTGTGAAGGTATGCGTAGCGTACTTTACTTTGTCCTCTTCAGTACACTTACTTATGGCAAACACCGATTCGACCTTCTTGGTCCACCGTTTCAATCCGATCGGTCCTTCGGTTCCATCAAATTCTAAAGGTTTGCAGGCAGTGAATTCTTTGTAGGTGCATCCTACACGATTTCCTGTACCGCTAGATCCAAGGTTATTGTTGGTATGTAGCGCAGCCTGTACTGCGGCTATGTTTGAAGCTAGAAAAGTACGGAATTCCTCTTCATTCATATTCACGGTGTGTCGAGTAGTCGGTGCCATTTCCTTCAAAATAGTCAAATGGAACAAGTTAATCATACAGAATATTAAGAGTAGTTAATAGTATTTCGTAGCATAATATGAACTCATTTATAAAAGCTTTTTCTTCATATTAGCGTTTTATAAGTTTAAATTCGGGTAGTACCTACCCGTTAAGTTCATACTTAGTAGCTAATATACAATTCAACTACTACAATTCTATATGAAAAACTGATTATAATAATATTTCGCGTTCAAACTTTTATACAATATTTTACAAACTTACAATACCGCTTATTTTACATAAAGCATGAAATATAGCACACAATAACTTTGATACAAGATAGTTGTGAAGATAATTCTAGCTAGTACACAAGTCGTTCAGCAAAGGCAATAAAGACACGTAATTCATATGTCCAGAAACAAGTCATGCATTCTGGTTTTACTAGGACTACTTCCCATCCTTGGTCTTGTGAAACATAACCGTTATGGTCGTTGATAAGACAGCGTGTTGTAACGTCGTCAAAGGGACAAGGGTTACGTAATGTCCAACAGTCCCGTAACAATCTAAAAACCTCATTTCTTACCCCAATTACCGACTCCGTCACTTGTGGGAACGTTTTGTTTAATAGTTGTAGGCCGATGTTCTTATTCTCACTTTGGTGAGAAGCGAACATTACTAATCTGTAAGCATAACATGCTTCTTTATGTTGCATGTTAGCCGCTTTTTCTAAATCACGAAGTCCAATATTCGGATATATTGAGTCAAAATAATTTCTTAACCCTTTGCGTAAAATAGCATTTGGGTTCCCCGCAATATATGCGTCATAGTAAACACATCGTAACTTATGAATTTCCCAATGTGATATCCCCCATCTTTCGAACGAAAGCCTTTTATAAACCAAGGCATTCTTGGAACGTTCTTCGAATGTCTTACAAACTGATCTCGCCTTAAATAGTTGTGCCGAAGAATTCTGACCGACTCTAGACAAGATTTCATCAATCATGTCTCCGGGTAGGTCTCTTAAAATATTGGGTTGTCTATCCATTTTGTGTTTTTATACTGTAAAATAGACAAGAGTTAGATTCATAAAAAAAATACTTATTAATACAAGCAATTTTTACATATATCATAAAGCATAAGCACACTATATTACATATATTACACCACACGAATACAACTATCTTATTCCGACTCGCTTGTTTCTTCTTCTTCGGTTTTGGTTCGTTTTGCCAAGTTTCTAGGGATATATGATGTTCCCCTAATACGAGCAGTAATTTTCCACATTGGTTTAGAAAAACCTGGTGGTTTAGAGGTTCCCAGGTCATTGTTACAACTTAAGGACTTTGGGGGTTGACGATACATATAAAGTTCATCGGGGTTGGAATTAGATTTCTCTATTTTTATGCCCTTTCCCTTATTATTTTCTTTTGCCTTTTTAAATTCAGTTGGGGTAATTTCTATAACATCATCGGAATTCTCGTCGGAATCCGATTCATCAGAGAATTGGTAATCCTCCCAATATTTTGCTTCCTTGGCGGAAACACCATTGACCATAATTAACCTTGGTCGGTTGGTTAAGGATTTTCTTTTACTTAACCGTTTTATTATTTCCCCCACCGGTTCTATTTCTTCATCCGGTTCCGATTCTTCTTCCGGTTCCGATTCTTCTTCTCGTTCCGACTCTTCTTCCGGTTCCTCTTCGGGAACTTGTGAATCAGTCCACGAATCATTCCAATTTACATTTGACTCTTCATTATTATTAGGTGAGTCAATGGGACTTGTTCTAGAGGTAGACATCTATCACATAATATCAAACGCGTTAAGAGATTAATATATCACATAATATTCACATGTTAAAAATATATAGTTTCCAACAAAATTTGTTAAGCAATCATTTTTCAAGTAAACACGGTCGAAGTCCAGACTCACTAATGCATCCTAACAAACTCGATAAGACACACTAATGCAAAATTCTGGTTCTCTAAGACCAACGCTCGGATACCAACTGAAATGTCCCGTTCTTATTGATTAAAAACGTTCCATATTAATTGATTTCGTTGCGAGGTTTTGACCTCTATATGAGACGTTTTTCAAAGACTGCATTCATTTTAAAACAAACCATAACCTTTATTTCATCAATAAAGGTTTAAAAAGCTTTACGTAGATTATCAAATAATGATAATCTAAAATATCCTGTTTACACACGACCATTACATAATGGTTTACAATACAAATATATTACAACAAAATAAGTTTCTTGAATGCAGTTTTTACACAATATCATACAAGCATGGACTCCAAATCTCGTCCTTATTTAAGTATGCGACAGCGGAAGCTCTTAATAATCACCTGAGAATAAACATGCTTAAAACGTCAACAAAAATGTTGGTGAGTTATAGGTTTAACCTATATATATCAAATCGTAACAATAGACCACAAGATTTCATATTTCAATACACATCCCATACATAGAGATAAAAATCATTCATATGGTGAACACCTGGTAACCGACATTAACAAGATGCATATTTAAGAATATCCCCATCATTCCGGGACACCCTTCGGATATGATATAAATTTCGAAGTACTAAAGCATCCGGTACTTTGGATGGGGTTTGTTAGGCCCAATAGATCTATCTTTAGGATTCGCGTCAATTAGGGTGTCTGTTCCCTAATTCTTAGATTACCAGACTTAATAAAAAGGGGCATATTCGATTTCGATAATTCAACCATTGAATGTAGTTTCACGTACTTGTGTCTATTTTGTAAATCATTTATAAAACCTGCATGTATTCTCATCCCAAAAATATTAGATTTTAAAAGTGGGACTATAACTCACTTTCACAGATTTTGACTTCGTCGGGAAGTAAGACTTGGCCACTGGTTGATTCACGAACCTATAACAATATATAGATATATATTAAAGTATGTTCAAAATATATTTACAACACTTTTAATATATTTTGATGTTTTAAGTTTATTAAGTCAGCTGTCCTCGTTAGTAACCTACAACTAGTTGTCCACAGTTAGATGTACAGAAATAAATCGATAAATATTATCTTGAATCAATCCACGACCCAGTGTATACGTATCTCAGTATTGATCACAACTCAAACTATATATATTTTGGATGAACCTCAACCCTGTATAGCTAACTCCAACATTCACATATAGAGTGTCTATGGTTGTTCCGAAATATATATAGATGTGTCGACATGATAGGTCGAGACATTGTATACGTGTCTATGGTATCTCAAGATTACATAATATACAATACAAGTTGATTAAGTTATGGTTGGAATAGATTTGTTACCAATTTTCACGTAGCTAAAATGAGAAAAATTATCCAATCTTGTTTTACCCATAACTTCTTCATTTTAAATCCGTTTTGAGTTAATCAAATTGCTATGGTTTCATATTGAACTCTATTTTATGAATCTAAACAGAAAAAGTATAGGTTTATAGTCGGAAAAATAAGTTACAAGTCGTTTTTGTAAAGGTAGTCATTTCAGTCGAAAGAACGACGTCTAGATGACCATTTTAGAAAACATACTTCCACTTTGAGTTTAACCATAATTTTTGGATATAGTTTCATGTTCATAATAAAAATCATTTTCTCAGAATAACAACTTTTAAATCAAAGTTTATCATAGTTTTTAATTAACTAACCCAAAACAGCCCGCGGTTTTACTACGACGGCGTAAATCCGGTTTTACGGTGTTTTTCGTGTCTCCAGGTTTTAAATCATTAAGTTAGAATATCATATAGATATAGAATATGTGTTTAGTTGATTTTAAAAGTCAAGTTAGAAGGATTAACTTTTGTTTGCGAACAAGTTTAGAATTAACTAAACTATGTTCTAGTGATTACAAGTTTAAACCTTCGAGTAAGATAGCTTTATATGTATGAATTGAATGATGTTATGAACATCATTACTACCTTAAGTTCCTTGGATAAACCTACTGGAAAAGTGAAAAATGGATCTAGCTTCAACGGATCCTTGGATGGCTCGAAGTTCTTGAAGCAGAATCATGACACGAAAACAAGTTCAAGTAAGATCATCACTTGAAATAAGATTGTTATAGTTATAGAAATTGAACCAAAGTTTGAATATGATTATTACCTTGTATTAGAATGATAACCTACTGTAAGAAACAAAGATTTCTTGAGGTTGGATGATCACCTTACAAGATTGGAAGTGAGCTAGCAAACTTGAAAGTATTCTTGATTTTATGTAACTAGAACTTGTAGAATATATGAAGAACACTTAGAACTTGAAGATAGAACTTGAGAGAGATCAATTAGATGAAGAAAATTGAAGAATGAAAGTGTTTGTAGGTGTTTTTGGTCGTTGGTGTATGGATTAGATATAAAGGATATGTAATTTTGTTTTCATGTAAATAAGTCATGAATGATTACTCATATTTTTGTAATTTTATGAGATATTTCATGCTAGTTGCCAAATGATGGTTCCCACATGTGTTAGGTGACTCACATGGGCTGCTAAGAGCTGATCATTGAAGTGTATATACCAATAGTACATACATCTAAAAGCTGTGTATTGTACGAGTACGAATACGGGTGCATACGAGTAGAATTGTTGATGAAACTGAACGAGGATGTAATTGTAAGAATTTTTGTTAAGTAGAAGTATTTTGATAAGTGTATTGAAGTCTTTTAAAAGTGTATAAATACATATTAAAACACTACATGTATATACATTTTAACTGAGTCGTTAAGTCATCGTTAGTCGTTACATGTAAGTGTTGTTTTGAAACCTTTAGGTTAACGATCTTGTTAAATGTTGTTAACCCAATGTTTATAATATCAAATGAGATTTTAAATTATTATATTATCATGATATTATCATGTATGAATATCTCTTAATATGATATATATACATTTAAATGTCGTTACAACGATAATCGTTACATATATGTCTCGTTTCGAAATCCTTAAGTTAGTAGTCTTGTTTATATGTATATAACTCATTGTTAATATACTTATGGAGATACTTACTTATCATAATCTCATGTTAACCATATGTATATCCATATATATATCGTCATGTCGTTTTTACAAGTTTTAACGTTCGTGAATCGCCGGTCAACTTGGGTGGTCAATTGTCTATATGAAACATATTTCAATTAATCAAGTCTTAACAAGTTTGATTGCTTAACATGTTGAAAATATTTAATCATGTAAATATCAATCTCAATTAATATATATAAACATGGAAAATTTCGGGTCACTACACAATCCATGCCTCAACATCTCATTCTGTACCTCGAGTATAATTATCGTTCCACGAATCGTTCTACATTATTTATCTTCGTTCGGCATGGCGATTATATAATCTCTAATGATTTAGACATTAGTTATTCTTATTCTAACGATAAATCAAATGAGTCTAATATCATACTGACTCATTAAATCCATGATTACATCTGAAGAAAATATATATGTATATATGTTTTCATAAAGATGGTAATTAAAAATCTTTTTGTACAAACTATTAACGATGAAAATATTTTAACGGGTAGGTAATACCCGAGGAATATTTAAGATTCACATTAATAAGTTACATTGTACACTCTTCGAATCTGATTCAACGGTCATTTAATATCCTACTTACATCCAATGATATATAAATCCGTTCACCACAGAATAACTCTTTTCATTCAATTTTAATATTTCAATTTTGATCTATCAGAATTCAACAAGTGGCATAATGAAGAAATAATGGACACAATAAAAATTGATTAGAAACAGACTAATTAACAATATAGAAATTTGTTAAGAAACCACGCTAACAAGATCCTAGCTAACTGTTCCTAGCTAACTGTTAATTCCATAGTACATTTTATTTATCGCAATTTAATTATCGCAATTTATTTTATCGTAATTTTAATTCTCGCAATTTTATTTATCGTCATTTATTTTCTGTTATTTATTTTACGTACTTTAAATATCGGGACACGTATACAAGGTTTTGACATATCATATCGACGCATCTATATATATTATTTGGAATCACCATAGACACTCTATATGCAGTAATGATCGAGTTTTATATACAGGGTTGAGGATGATTCTACAATAATATATATAGTTTGAGTTGTGATCGAGTCTGAGATGTATACGGGTCACGACATGTATTAATTAATTCGAATATTGTATATTAAACTGTATAAGAATTATTGGACTGTCAACTGTGGACTATCGACTGTGGACTAATAACATTGGACAATTAAAATAAATTAAAATATTGAATATAACATATGAAACTAAACAATTCTTCAAGTTTGCCACTTGATTTCATCTTAAACCTCATTTGTATCTTGACGATTACAATCTGCGTTCAAGCCTTTCATGATTCTTGAAAACACTTCAGTCGAGAGGACAAACCAACCGCACTCCATTTACGAAGAAAAGAATGATGGATAAAGATATGCATTTGAAAACACTCAGAACCTGAGTAAAACGTTTAACCTGTATCTGTGTTAGCTCCTTTAGCATTATTATTACCCAAAATAACTTTAGAATTCCTTTTCAAGGTAGAAAATTTTATTACAGCTCCAGCAAGTCAATTTCGACTTTTCGTTCGAAACAACCTTATTATAATCTTGATATATATGTGTACTCTTTTATTGTTATCGGAGAACCTTTTATATTCCATCTTATTACCAGCAGACATACCAATAACCTCGTTGCTCTTTGGTTTAAATCTCTCCGACAAATCACAATATTTATCTATTGAAGTCTTATCATATACTCATCCGCATCTTGTGACGAAAACTGCCATACAATTACCGGGAATCAGCAATCAGTACTTTGAAAACTTACAGCATATCTACATCAATAGTTATATGTATGACATTTATCTCTTAGAATTATGATCTCTCCTTCTAGAATTCTGAAAAGCACTCAGTCACAAATCAATACTCTGAATGTTGAAAAAGCAGAATGAAGCAGCAGAAACCATAGACAACCGTAAACGACCATAATCATCGAAAGTTTGATGATAAAGAATAGTATGTTGTAAAAGCTCAGAAAAGTTGGAACTGGAAAACGGATTGAGCTAACCACAAAGGAGACCAAGGACAAATACAAGGACCATACCATATATTCAAAGACTCCAGGTAATTCTGGATCCGATGAAACCTTCAACGAATATCTTGCTCTGTACTCATGTTAAAATATTGCGGAAAATCTTTCTTCATCAACCATCGAACTTAGAAATTCCAAAATATCATCATCAATATCTT
This sequence comes from Rutidosis leptorrhynchoides, assembly GCF_046630445.1. Lineage (NCBI taxonomy): Eukaryota > Viridiplantae > Streptophyta > Magnoliopsida > Asterales > Asteraceae > Rutidosis > Rutidosis leptorrhynchoides. The sequence continues at coordinate 482,274,043 of NC_092334.1, read as the reverse complement.
CGATATTTCTGAGGATATTTTCATAAATATTCTCGTCCGAAATTATATACCTCTTCGTGCTTCCTGTGTATCATTATATTGGAAACATTCAAGAGAAAATTTAGTACCGAAAAGCAGATTATGCGAAACTATGAAGAAAGTCGTGGACAAATCACAAAGAATAGGTTTGACTTCAAAGAATCCAAATGATTCAATGTCTGCTAAAGTCTTTAGTGAATATCTTGCTCCTTACTCTAAACCCTTGCAGACAATAGTTTCTATCATCCGCTGATTTTAGAAATTCCGAGATATCATCGTATCTTTCATTATAAATGTCCTCCATATTTCTGAAGATATTTTCATAACTATTCTTATCTGAAATCATTAATCACTTCGTGCTATCAGTGTTACATCATATAGAAACTGTTAGTTTCTATATTCTGTAAACTTTCGAGCTTAAAATATGAATGTTATTGAAGTAATGTTGGAAACTGATGCATGAGTTAGTATAATATAATGACACTTGATCAACGTGATTATATTATAGTAAGTCAAGCTGAGTTTCTAATAAAACGTGATGATTCACAGACTCTAACGTCATCATGTGCCATGTTACCCGACTCTTGTATTCTATTTACAACTCTAAAATATCAAGAAAATATTCCTTGATGATTCGGTCTTTTCCAGGGTATTCTGGTAATTTAACAAATCAAGATCGTGCCATTACCATTCCCTTCTTAGAACATTAACAATGTTTATTCTGAAACTTATATTCGCGAATTCTGGACCATTACAAGAGATGCCCAATCGCAAGAAGAAGAAACGAAGGGATAAAGCTCCGAAATAGAAAGTGGAGTATAAATCGCAGCAAATAGGAGGGAGTATTAACTGTGGATAACAATGATTATAGAAAACAGAAATAAGGACATTGAAATATAAGGGGAGATATAAAACCCAATAACAACACGGAAATTACAGACCGTGTATATCAATGTTTATCGCAATATAAAGGCACAGGAGAATTAAAAATACTATAATCCCAAGGGCGAAGTAAAAGAAAACAGATTCCTCCGGTGAAAGTTGGAAAAGGAGAATGATTGTTGAAATAGTCAGGATGAGGACAAGGATCATAACGGGATTAAGCATTTTCAGAATCTTTTGGATGTATGAAACAAGAAGGAAAGTATAGGAATGGTGAGAATAATGGAACGGAAGAGTTTAATTCATAATGGAAATATCAGATAGAATAATCGAGGCAGATCACCGTATTAATTATAGAGATCTTAATTTCCTTACTCTCCGAAGAATCAAATCTTTTAGATTTCGAAGATTTTCTTTAAATCCCTTGAATTCCAGAATTCAATCGCGACTACGTCAAAAGTTATGGAAAAATCTCCATTTCTTCATCTCGATCTTTTGTGATAGCTTCATTCATACACTTCGATTAATCGAATCATTTTATCCATATTACTCAATGATGATAGAACTCTATTTATCCACTCATATTCGTCATGAAAACATTTTTATTGTTAACCATGACCACCTCACTCAAATTTCGGGACGAAGTTTCTTTAACGGGTAGGTACTGTAGTGACCCAGAAATTTCAGACCAAATTTAAACTTAATCTTAATATGATTTCGACACGATAAACAATGTCTGTGATGTTGAGTATCAAAATTTTTGAACTGTTTACATGAAGTCAGTTAACTTTGACCATTCCCAACGATTCACGAACAAAATTTATAACTGGATGTGCATATATGATTATATATATATATATATTAATAAAATTCTATACATAGGTAACATATTAAATATAATAATATATATTTATAATTAATAAATATTAGAGATTCAATATATTATGTAATAAGTAAATATGATACAATTAATAAATTGTAAAAGTAATTACAAATTAAAATATGGTTAATAATATTATTATTATTACTTTCTTAATGACTAAAAGTAAATGTTAATATTAACATCATTATTATATTTACTAGTATCATTGTATTAGTAAAATTATAAATTTAATTAAGGTTATTGAAAGTATTATTATTAACTTGAATACTAAAATTTTCATGTTATTTAAAAATTGATATTTTCATTATTCTTATTATTATGATATTAATATTATTAATATTATTATTATCTCTATTATTATTTTTATTACTATTAAGTTCTGTTATTTTTATCAAAATTAAAATTTATGTTAAATATTAAGGTTTGTATTAATAATAATATTTTGTTTCCTTAATAAGTAGAATACAGATATAATTATATGTTGATAAACAGATATACAGATATGTATTACTTGGGTATATACAGAATTATATATATATATATATATATATATATATATATATATATATATATATATAAGAAAATGGTAACTAAATATAAATATATCTGCAAAAGCTTTAACATCGATATCTAATTTATTTTTTTCTTCTTGTTCCCTTTTCGTTTTCTTTCTCTTCCACTCGTGATGCCTTGTCAAATAAATCATTGCTATCAATTATCAATTATCATTGCATTTATCGAGTGAATTAAACCAATTTTGAGTGAAACCCCAAACCGACTCCTTTTCTGCTTTTTATTTCTTTTCTTTATTGTTATTTTTTTTTTTCCCGAGTGAGTTCTTCTATTAGAATTACACCATACTTATATAAGAATCGATATTTCAATTGTTAAAAGATTCATTCAATTATCCTTCTTCAGAAATAAATCTCGACAACAAAGGTATGATTTGTATCTATTAATATAAACAGAAAAATTTTAAAAAGAAACCCATAGGTCTCTGTCTCTGTTCGTAAAACTTTTTATTCATAAACCAATTTGTAATTAAACTTCAAAATTTACTAAAGCTGTTATGTTAGGGTTCACATGGTTGAACTTTCTACAAAGTTTCAAGTCTTAATTCAATAAATTGAAGTCGAATTTTCAAGTCAAAGTTTAATTTTCAAAAAGTCAAAAATCGTGTTCATAGTGAAATTCGTAAATGTTTTGATGATATGAATTAAATTGATGATCCATGAAGATTATACGAACAATTTAGAACCGGTTTCATGTTATAAGTTTTGTCTAAAACTTTATAAAATTTTGAAATTGTTTTTGAGGTGGGTTCTTGATGTCAGCGACTTACCTGAATAATTTTTTTATTTATTTACTTCTTTTATGTTTTAAATTAATTAGATAAACCTTTAATCGATTTTATATAAACAATAAATTGTAAAGTTAATTGATAACTTACTGATTAAATTTTGAATCTGGGTGATCTGGTATTGAACGAAGGAGATGAAGAGGAACATAAAACAGATACGGTATATAATAAATTTAGGATAGATTAAATCTCAGAAAAATAGAAACAGAGGAACGGTTCAAGGGTGTTTGTGTTTAGCGATTGGTCTCGGGTTCGAGACCTGGTTGTGACATTACATTGTTTTTAGGGACTTCTTTTGAAGGTTCGTGAATCCGAGGCCAACCCTGCATTGTTCAATATAGTCATATGTATTTTTACTACAAAATACATTAGCTGAGTTTCATTAATCCCTTTTTAAATGCTTTTGCAATATATATTTTTGGGACTGAGAATACATGCGCTGCTTTTATAAATGCTTTAAGAAATAGACACAAGAAATCGAAACTACATTATATGGTTGAATTATCAAAATCGAATATGCCCCTTTTTATTTAGTCTGGTAATCTAAGAATTAGGGAACAAACACTGTAATTGACGCGAACTCTAAAGATAGATCTATCGGGCCCAACAAGCCCCATCCAAAGTACCGGATGCTTTAGTACTTCGAAATTTATATCATGTCAAAAGGAGGATCCCGGAATGATGGGGATATTCTTATATGCATATTGTGAATGTCGGTTACCAGGTATTCAATCCATATGAATGATATTTTTGTCTCTATGCATGGGACGTATATTTATGAGAAATGAAAATCTTGTGGTCTATTAAAATGATGGAAATGATTATTCATGTTAAACTAATGAACTCACCAACCTTTTGGTTGACACTTTAAAGCATGTTTATTCTCAGGTATGAAAGAAGTCTTCCGCTGTGAAATTGCTCATTTTAAAGATATTACTTGGAGTCATTCATGACATATTTCAAAAGACGTTGCATTCGAGTCGTTGAGTTCATCAAGATTATTATTAAGTCAATTATAGTTAGATATATTATAAAATGGTATGCGTGCCGTCAACTTTCGATGTAATGAAAGATTGTCTTTTCAAAAATGAATGCAATGTTTGTAAAATGTATCATATAGAGGTCAAGTACCTCGCGATGTAATCAACTATTGAGAATTGTTTGTAATCGATATGGACTTTGTCCAGATGGATTAGGACGGGTCTTCACATTTAACGATAGGAATTCTGCTTTGCTTCAACTGCTTGACCTCACAGCCCAAGATTTCAACAGGTTCCTGAATGATATGAAGTTTGTCGTCGATACGTAGTTCCTCTAAAGGAATAATCAAATTATCATCGGCTAGGCACTTCTTTAGATTGGATACATGGAAAACGTCATGAATACCGCTGAGTGTGTGACAACCCGGAAATTTCCAACCAAATTTAAACTTTAATCTTTATATGTTTCCGACACGATAAGCAATATTTGTTAAGTTAAATTTCAAGAATTTTAAATATGTTCATACATTCATTCAACCTCGACCAAGTTCCAACAATTCACGAACCATTAAACAAATATGATTATATATGTATACGTGTATATATATTATAACTTGAAACGTAAACAAAATATTAGATTAAATACTTTATATGATTGTATCTGTTTCAAAATGTTTATCAATGGAATTAGAAGATAAGATCAAATGATTGAATTATCAGATATATTGAATTATGATTACAAGTCTCTGTTGAAAGGCCCACGTTGATTTGAGAAATCTTTCCATTTTAACAATATTCAGAAAATGATAAAGTGATTTATAAATAAGAAAAATTGTCATTCATTGAGAACTAGACAAAGGATAGTGGAAGATTAAATCTCATAACGACTCGATTGATCTATTTAGTTGCAAACGTACAAAAACGTTTTCATTTTAAAAAGAACTTTATTATTAAAACGTATATAACTTTTATAAATATCTAGAACCACTTTTGACAACTCATTACTTAACTAGTATGATAAAGATAACGATATTTATATTTTATTTTATTAAATATATATAACGATTTAAATTAATATTATATATATTTATACGCGTATTATACGTACATAGTTTTATACTTTTACTATACTTAAACTTTACCCTTACTTTATTTTTACTTTACTTTAACTTTAATAATTCACTTTAATAATTCATACTTTAATAATTTACTTTAATAATTCGTACTTTAATAATTCACTTTAATAATTCATACTTTAATAATTCACTTTAATAATTCATACTTTAATAATTCACTTTAATAATTCAAAAATCTATTATAAATAGAATTCAATAGGTTTCATTATTTCATAGAAACTTGAAAATATTTTTCTCTAAACTCTCTCAATCGATTTACATATATATATTTACTCCGTATTATTTCAAGATATTATTAGTATACATAAAATATTACGACGGAGTGCTGTCCGAGTGATTTCAAAATTGTTTTTCGAGTTGGATAGGATTAAGGAAATTATGGGTTATAGCTATGGAGGTGATTGAATATGGTTCATGGGTATGCTCGTGAGGTCAATATAGTGTTTATCATTTCCGTTGCGTCTACGTACCTTTCCTGCAATATTGAATCTCGATATTGATACGTGAGTACTCATAATTTAACTTTTACATACTAATAGTGTATCCCTGACTAGTGCTCGAGTATTTAGGATTATGCATGCTTGTACTTTTGATATTGCCCTTAGACAGGTTAGTTTGAATCTTGAATTAGTTACACTTGCAGTTGAGATAAGGTATAAGATATGCATGTCCTTGGAAAGCTAGCGAAAAATTAAGAACTTTTTCTTTAGATATCGAATGGTTTCGATGAACGGATTAGAAGTTATAATCAATTGAATTTTTGATATTTTTATTAAAAATGATTATTATTATCGTCGTTTTTATCGTCGTTCTAGTTTTATCTTATTATTATCATTATTATTATCTGTATCAATAAAAGGGATTTATCATTAAAAATTATTATTTTTTATTTATTTATTACTATCGTTATTATCGTTAAAGTTATTATTAGTATTATTATTATTATTATCATTATTAATATATATATCATTATTTAAAAATAGTTATTGTTATTGTTATTATTATTATTACTATATTATCATTAAGATAATTATTAGTATTATCGTTAATAATGTTATAGTAACTATCATTATTAATATTAGTGTAATTAAAACAAATATTTGTAACACCTAATTATTTTGATTACTATTATTATCATTATTATGGACACGATATAAAAGATGATTTAAAAGCTATTAAACAAAACGATTAGGAAATAATGAGTAAGAGTATCATGATGAAATTAAAATATTATAAGATATTGATTTAGATAAAATTATCGTTCTTATTATTTTTATCATTACTATTATTATTAAAAGTATCGTTAGTATTAAAACTATCATTTTAACAAAAATTATCATTTTAATAGAAATGTCATTGTTACTATAAAATATCATTATTATTATTTTAAATTTAAATAGAATTATTATTTTAAAGATAATATTAAAAATTATCGTAAATATTAAAGTTATCATAATTAGAATTATCGTTTTATCATAATGTCATCTTAGTAATTATAAATATTGATATTTTTATAATAATAATAATTATTACAAAATAATACAACTTTTACTTACTATCAGTATAGATATTATTTTATCAAATAAATATGTGATACAAACATATTTTACTACGTGTAATAACTTACTTTAATAATACCTATCATATTATCTTTATGATATTAAATGAACCCTATAAATTTTATTAATTAATATATATAAAAGTATATTTTATTATATAAATTTAATATAAAATTTTATTTATTAATAAATAAATTATATTATTTACTCTAATAAATCTTTTAAAAATATTTAAAAATATAAAACGACGATATTTAAACTATATATTAATCATGTATAGATTTTTGGAAATTATTTTGAGTCAAATTTACTTTTGTTGACTTTTGCATATTAGTCTCGAGCATTAGGATTGTGGTACACTATGACTTGACCTAATTTGTTAGACAAATATTGACCAACACATAAATATATATAATTAATTTAGGTTCGTGAATCCGAGGCCAACCTTGCACTTGTTCAATGACGTTATATGTATTTTTACTACGAAATACAGTATGGTGAGTTTCATTTACCTTTTTACCCTTTATATTTTTGGGCTTAGAATACATGCGCAATTTTTATAAATGCTTTACGAAATAGACACAAGTGATCGAAACTACATTCAATGGTTGGATTATTAAACCGAATATGCCCTTATATAGTCTGGTAATCTAAGAATTAGGGAACAGAAACCCTAATTGACACGAACTCTAAAGATAGATCTATTGGGCCTAACAAACCCCATCCAAAGTACCAGATGCTTTAGTACTTCGAAATTTATATCATGTCCGAAGGAGGATCCCGGAATGATAGGGGATATTCTTATATGTATCTAGTTAATGTCGGTTACCAGGTGTTCACCATATGAATGATTATTTTTGTCTCTATGCATGGGACGTATATTTATGAGAACTGGAAATGAAATTCTTGTGGTCTATTAAAATGATGGAAATAAATGATTATGATAAACTAAAGAACTCACCAACCTTTTGGTTGACACTTTAAAGCATGTTTATTCTCAGGTGTTAAAGAAATCTTCCGTTGTGCATTTGCTCATTTTAAAGATATTACTTGGAGTCTTTCATAGCATATTTCGAAGAACGTTGCATTCGAGTCATTGAGTTCATCAAAGATTATTATTAAATCAATTTATAGTTGGATAGTAGATATTATGAAATGGTATGCATGCCTGTCAATTTTCGATGTAAAGAAAGTTTGTCTTTTAAAAACGAATGCAATGTTTGTAAATTGTATCATATAGAGGTCAAATACCTCGCAATGTAATCAACTATTGTGAATCGTTTATAATGTATATGAACGGGTCCTTTCAGTTGGTATCAGAGCGGTGGTCTTAGCAAACCAGGTCTGCATTAGTGTGTCTAACTGATAAGTCGATAGGATGCATTAGTGAGTCTGGACTTCGACCGTGTCTGCATGTCAAAAGTTTTTCTTATCATTTTGTGTCGAAAATTAACTTCTTATCATCCTCAGGAAATTACCTGCTTATCATTTTTAGTCTAAGACACGTCTTGCTGCATTGATTGCATGAATAGTGTATAGACAAAAATTCATATCTTAGCATATCTGCTAAATCATATCTTATCGTATTTGTTACTTTAAACTTTGCCTGACATATGCCGCAAAGTCCTCCGTAATCTACGAAATCTTTTCTATATAATTAGAATACCATCCGTTAGCCAAAATCATTTCATATCGGAAGAAAAAAAATCCTTTCTCCAATCGTACGAAATGGAATTCGTCATCAGTTCAAGTCACTTAGATTCCGAAATGGAATCCCATTCAAGCTCCGAAAGCAGTGTGATCGGAATAGATCAACCAATCAGTCATCACCTATTCTGGATGAATTGGGGATGGGTTCGTAGCCTCGTCAATCATTGGAGACAAGAAGAAGGTGATCCCTTCCATCCACCACATTGCCCTCTTGACGAAGAACCTGAAGCACTTACCGGCGAACCTGTTCGAAACACCATTTTCTCGCTCATTTCCAGAGTATCTCGTCACGATTATATATTACATCAAATTTTAGATTTTATTTATCCGCTCGTCTGAGCCGACAATCACCCCGGTGTAATAGAAGAAGTCAATGAGCTTCGCGTTCGGGGAGTGGCTTTGGAGAATATGGTGCAGAGATTACAAACACCAGCAGCAGCAACAACAGGATAACCAGTACCACCATCATCAACGCCAACAGTACCATTACCACCTCCAACCACAACCGCGTCGTAAACCTCAACTTCACAATCCGTCCCACGAGCATCAACGTCATACGCACCATAGATACCAAGGAGTACCAACAACAATAACTGACGAAGTATTAATTCATAGCTTCATTGGAGAAACATTCCGCGGTGATTATGTAATCTCTAAAGTCTTAGAGATTATCTAATCTAGTCCTAACCATAAATCAGTTAAGCGAACCAAAATGATAGAAGAAAGAGTAGAAACCCTGACAAAAATGGTGTGTGATTAACAAGCTAAACTTGCTTTACCAACATCATCAACAGTACCGTCAGCGTTACCAGCATCGTCAGTACAGTCAACCTCTGGATCAACAACACCGATAACATCACAAACTCAGTCAGTTCAAGAATCACTGTGGACATCATTACGAATCAATAACGTGTATATTGTATCAACGAGTTATGAAGAATTAACTCATTCCCTCTGAAGAAATTATATGTATATTATATATATATATATATATATATATATATATATATATATATATATATATATATATATATATATATATATATATATATATATATATATATATATATATATATATATATATATATATTTGAAATAAATCATTCCGTGCTAAGCTATTGTGTGTGAATCTTAACTACGCGGTTAATTCATATTACAAATATGCAATAATGTACGTCCTTCGGCTGCAACTTAACCAGCGTTAACTACAATCTCTGTCGCAATTCAACAAATTCCAATTCATAATAAATCAAGTATATATTTGATTTTACACTTTCATCATCGATGTACCTGAAACTTTTCAGATAACATCATTCGTAGTTTGCGAAATTCACAAGAATTCCACGAACTGAACATCATACATCAACAAATAACGAAGTATTAATTCATAATTTCAATGTCATTAAAGAAATACTGCGTAAAAGTTATGTACTTTTTAAAGCCTTTAGGGATTATTCAATTCTAATTTCAACCGTAAATCAAATGAGTTTAATTTAACATTAACTCATTAAATCTATGTTACATCTGAAGAAAATATACATATATATATTTTCATAAAGACTGTAATAAAATTCTTTTGTACAAAATATTAATTGTGAAATTTTTTTAACGAGATATATAAATTCACAATTAATGTGTTACATTCTTCGAATTTGATTCAGCAAATTATCCATTATACTCCCTACTTTCACAATAATATACATTCTTTTATAGAAATCAAAACAATCATACTCATTCGTAATTTAATTACATATTCTGATTTTGAAATCTCAAAATTCAACTTGAGATATGACCAAAATCATCACTCTTAGATCCTTACATCTTTCACAAGCTATATTTTGACTTCAAAACTGTGTTAGAACATCAAATGTATGTTAACAATTACAATCTGTGTTCAAACCCTTCGAAAATTGTTGAAGACACTTCGAATGATGAGCAATCGAGATGATGATCCAACCACATGTTACCCACAGTTATGTACCCGAAAAACTCTTGAAACCAAAGTAAAAGTTTAAACAACGTATCCGCGTCAGATTCTTTGACATTTATTAGCAAAAATAACTTTGCGACTCCTATTCAAAGTAGCCAGTTTTGTCACAGCTTCAGCAAGTCAACTTCGACTTTTCAGTCAGACTAACCTTATTATAACCTTGAGATATACACCATCGTTACCAGGGAACCTTTTACATTCCACCACATTATTAGCAGATGTATCAACAACTTCATTACCCTTTGACTTTAGCCTCTCTAAAAAGTCATTATAATTATTCATTGAAGCCCCATCATTTACTCATTCGCATCTTGTAATGAGAATTGCCATACGAATCATTGGGAATTAGCAATCAGTATTTTGAAATCTCACAGCATGTCTACACCAACAATTATATGTGTATATATAACGTCTATCTTCTGGACTTAATTTGAATGTGAAGTTTCTGAAAAACACTCCGAACTACGAATTGGTTCTACGAAAATGGAAAAAATGCTGATGAAGCAGCAAAAACTATAAATGACTTTAAACGGTAAAAGCTGGATGATAATGATGAAGTGTGCTGGAAAAGCGCAGAAAAAGAGAAGTTTTGGAACTGGAAAACGGATTGAGCAAAGTAGGAAGGAGGCTGTGGACAAATTACAAAGACTGAACCTGACTTCAAAGGATCCAAATGATTCAGTACCTGCTGAAGTCGTTAACGAATACCTTGCTCCTGACTCTAAACCCCTGCAGACAATATTCTTCATCATCCTTTGATATTAGAAATTCTAAAATATCATCGTATCTTTCATTATAAATATCCTCCATATTTCTGAAGATATTTTTTTAATTTTTCTTATTTGAAATCATTTACCTCTTCGCGCTATCTGTATTACATCATAAAAGAAACTATTTTAGTTTCTAAATTCTGAAACATTCAAGTTAAGATAGGAATATTTTGAAGTAGTGTTGGGAACTGAAGCATGAATTAGTATAATATAATGACACTTGATCAATGTGATTATATTACAGTAAGTCATGCTGAGTTTCTAAATAGAACGTAATGATTCACAGATCATAACATCATCATGTGCCATGTTATACGACTCTTGTATTCTATTTAACCTCTAAAATATCAAGAAAATATTTCTTGATTATTTATGCCTTTTCCAAGGTATTCTAGTAATTTGACAAGTCAAGATCGTGCCATCACAATTTCCTTCCTAGAACATTAACAATGTTCATTCCGAAATTCATATCTGTGAATTCTGGACCATTACAAGCGGTGCTTAATCGCAAGAAGAAGAAACGAAATGACAAAACTCCGAAATAGAAATTGGGGTATAAATTGCAGCAAATAAAAGAGAGCATTAACTGTGAATGATAATGATTATAGAAGACAGAAGCAGAGACTTTGAAATATAAGGGAACATATAGAGCCCAACGACAAACCAGAAATTATAAACCATATATATCGATGCATATAGCAATATAAAGACACGGGAGAACTAGAAACACTATAAACCCAAGAGTATAGTAGAAGTAAATAGATTCTTCCAGCGGTAGATGAAAAATAAGGATGACCGATATGAGAGTTAGAAGTATATCGAGAATCAGAACTGGATGGAGCATATTGATGAATACTTTAAAATATGAGTTGAGGGGGAAAGAATGGAAGGTGATGAAACAAGACTAGGAACTTAGAAATCAACAGATTTAACTCACACAATGGCGGAATAAGTGAATCAAACCCTCTAGTGAATAGGTTAAGTTTTTTTTTTATTAATTTAGACAAACCACAACTATATCAAGTGTGATTAGATCAACACCTAGATCTATTATTCACCACCTGGGTGATTTGGACTGAGAGAGAATCGGAGGAGCTCACTAGATCTGAGTGTGTGTAACAAATGAGAGGCTTAACCTAAAATGAAGAACATAAGACTTTATATACCCCTGCTGTTGACTCATCCATACGATTCATTCATCACACGTATGAGGTGGCTTCATTAGCCGTACGGGTGATCACTCACTCGTGTCTTCTCAATTAGGTTGTAATTGTGACTTAGCTCAGCATCAACCGTGCGTATGATCCTGTCAGTCGTACTAGTGAGGCTTCACTCGTACGTCTGACTAAGTCTAACATAGTCAGACATCTAAATCTCGTTCCTGCAGTTCCTGTAACCACATACAAACACGAATAGGATAATAACGAGCAATCATGGTGGCCTGTAAACTGTTGTACCTGCAATGGACGTGGGTAGATGTCTAGGGACTCGCATAAAATGTATCAACAGAAGGTGTGAGTTGTAAGGAAACGAAGAAAATCTCCGACAGAACAATTAAAATGGACGATCGCATTTAAAGCGGATCCTAATTCCCTTGATTACCGGAGAGTCAAATCTTATTAAGAAGATTTTCTTCAAATCCCTTGAAATCTGGGAATCAATCATATCTACGTCAAATGATAAGATGAATCTACACTTACTCATTTCACTCTTCTATGTTAGCTTCATTCGTACTCTTCATATAAATGGATTGTTTATCCAAATTATTCGCTGATGATAAAACTCTAATTTTCAGCCCGTATGCATCATGAAAACATACTTATTATCATTCACGACCTTTCCACTCAAATTTCGAGACGAAATTTCTTTAACGGGTAGGTACTGTGACAACCCGGAAATTTCCAACCAAATTTAAACTTTAATCTTTATATGTTTCCGACACGATAAGCAATATTTGTTAAGTTAAATTTCAAGAATTTTAAATATGTTCATACATTCATTCAACCTCGACCAAGTTCCAACAATTCACGAACCATTAAACAAATATGATTATATATGTATACGTGTATATATATTATAACTTGAAACGTAAACAAAATATTAGATTAAATACTTTATATGATTGTATCTGTTTCAAAATGTTTATCAATGGAATTAGAAGATAAGATCAAATGATTGAATTATCAGATATATTGAATTATGATTACAAGTCTCTGTTGAAAGGCTCACGTTGATTTGAGAAATCTTTCCATTTTAACAATATTCGGAAAATGATAAAGTGATTTATAAATAAGAACAAATTGTCATTCATTGAGAACTAGACAAAGGATAGTGGAAGATTAAATCTCATAACGACTCGATTGATCTATTTAGTTGCAAACGTACAAAAACGTTTTCAGTTTAAAAAGAACTTTATTATTAAAACGTATATAACTTTTATAAATATCTAGAACCACTTTTGACAACTCATTACTTAACTAGTATGATAAAGATAACGATATTTATATTTTATTTTATTAAATATATATAACGATTTAAATTAATATTATATATATTTATACGCGTATTATACGTACATAGTTTTATACTTTTACTATACTTAAACTTTACCCTTACTTTATTTTTACTTTACTTTAACTTTAATAATTCATACTTTAATAATTTACTTTAATAATTCGTACTTTAATAATTCACTTTAATAATTCATACTTTAATAATTCACTTTAATAATTCATACTTTAATAATTCACTTTAATAATTCATACTTTAATAATTCACTTTAATAATTCAAAAATCTATTATAAATAGAATTCAATAGGTTTCATTATTTCATAGAAACTTGAAAATATTTTTCTCTAAACTCTCTCAATCGATTTACATATATATATTTACTCCGTATTATTTCAAGATATTATTAGTATACATAAAATATTACGACGGAGTGCTGTCCGAGTGATTTCAAAATTGTTTTTCGAGTTGGATAGGATTAAGGAAATTATGGGTTATAGCTATGGAGGTGATTGAATATGGTTCATGGGTATGCTCGTGAGGTCAATATAGTGTTTATCATTTCCGTTGCGTCTACGTACCTTTCCTGCAATATTGAATCTCGATATTGATACGTGAGTACTCATAATTTAACTTTTACATACTAATAGTGTATCCCTGACTAGTGCTCGAGTATTTAGGATTATGCATGCTTGTACTTTTGATATTGCCCTTAGACAGGTTAGGTTGAATCTTGAATTAGTTACACTTGCAGTTGAGATAAGGTATAAGATATGCATGTCCTTGGAAAGCTAGCGAAAAATTAAGAACTTTTTCTTTAGATATCGAATGGTTTCGATGAACGGATTAGAAGTTATAATCAATTGAATTTTTGATATTTTTATTAAAAATGATTATTATTATCGTCGTTTTTATCGTCGTTCTAGTTTTATCTTATTATTATCATTATTATTATCTTTATCAATAAAAGGGATTTATCATTAAAAATTGTTATTTTTTATTTATTTATTACTATCGTTATTATCGTTAAAGTTATTATTAGTATTATTATTATTATTATCATTATTAATATATATATCATTATTTAAAAATGGTTATTGTTATTGTTATTATTATTATTACTATATTATCATTAAGATAATTATTAGTATTATCGTTAATAATGTTATAGTAACTATCATTATTAATATTAGTGTAATTAAAACAAATATTTGTAACACCTAATTATTTTGATTACTATTATTATCATTATTATGGACACGATATAAAAGATGATTTAAAAGCTATTAAACGAAACGATTAGGAAATAATGAGTAAGAGTATCATGATGAAATTAAAATATTATAAGATATTGATTTAGATAAAATTATCGTTCTTATTATTTTTATCATTACTATTATTATTAAAAGTATCGTTAGTATTAAAACTATCATTTTAACAAAAATTATCATTTTAATAGAAATGTCATTGTTACTATAAAATATCATTATTATTATTATTTTAAATTTAAATAGAATTATTATTTTAAAGATAATATTAAAAATTATCGTAAATATTAAAGTTATCATAATTAGAATTATCGTTTTATCATAATGTCATCTTAGTAATTATAAATATTGATATTTTTATAATAATAATAATTATTACAAAATAATACAACTTTTACTTACTATCAGTATAGATATTATTTTATCAAATAAATATGTGATACAAACATATTTTACTACGTGTAATAACTTACTTTAATAATACCTATCATATTATCTTTATGATATTAAATGAACCCTATAAATTTTATTAATTAATATATATAAAAGTATATTTTATTCTATAAATTTAATATAAAATTTTATTTATTAATAAATAAATTATATTATTTACTCTAATAAATCTTTTAAAAATATTTAAAAATATAAAACGACGATATTTAAACTATATATTAATCATGTATAGATTTTTGGAAATTATTTTGAGTCAAATTTACTTTTGTTGACTTTTGCATATTAGTCTCGAGCATTAGGATTGTGGTACACTATGACTTGACCTAATTTGTTAGACAAATATTGACCAACACATAAATATATATAATTAATTTAGGTTCGTGAATCCGAGGCCAACCTTGCACTTGTTCAATGACGTTATATGTATTTTTACTACGAAATACAGTATGGTGAGTTTCATTTACCTTTTTACCCTTTATATTTTTGGGCTGAGAATACATGCGCAATTTTTATAAATGCTTTACGAAATAGACACAAGTGATCGAAACTACATTCTATGGTTGTATTATTAAACCGAATATGCCCCTATATAGTCTGGTAATCTAAGAATTAGGGAACAGAAACCCTAATTGACGCGAACTCTAAAGATAGATCTATTGGGCCTAACAAACCCCATCCAAAGTACCGGATGCTTTAGTACTTCGAAATTTATATCATGTCCGAAGGAGGATCCCGGAATGATAGGGGATATTCTTATATGTATCTAGTTAATGTCGGTTACCAGGTGTTCACCATATGAATGATTATTTTTGTCTCTATGCATGGGACGTATATTTATGAGAACTGGAAATGAAATTCTTGTGGTCTATTAAAATGATGGAAATAAATGATTATGATAAACTAATGAACTCACCAACCTTTTGGTTGACACTTTAAAGCATGTTTATTCTCAGGTGTAAAAGAAATCTTCCGTTGTGCATTTGCTCATTTTAAAGATATTACTTGGAGTCTTTCATAGCATATTTCGAAGAACGTTGCATTCGAGTCATTGAGTTCATCAAAGATTATTATTAAATCAATTTATAGTTGGATAGTAGATATTATGAAATGGTATGCATGCCTGTCAATTTTCGATGTAAAGAAAGTTTGTCTTTTAAAAACGAATGCAATGTTTGTAAATTGTATCATATAGAGGTCAAATACCTCGCAATGTAATCAACTATTGTGAATCGTTTATAATGTATATGAACGGGTCCTTTCAGAGTGCTTGTGGAAGTTCCAATCTGTAAGCTACCGATCTAACTCTTTCAGTTATCTCAAACGGTCTAACATATCTAGGACTCAGTTTACCTTGTTTCCCAAATCGTACAACACCCTTCCAAGGTGATACCTTAAGCATAACCTTGTCACCAACTTGGAACTCTATGTCCTTCCGTCTAACATCGACGTAACTCTTTTGATGACTTCGAGCCATTCTCAATCGTTCCTGAATCTGTAGAACCTTCTCAGTTGTCTCCTGAATATTCTCAGGACCTGACAACTGACTATCTCCCAACTCGCTCCAACAAACAGGAGATCTACACTTCCTTCCATACAATGCCTCGAAAGGTGCAGCTTTAATACTCGCATGGTAGCTGTTATTGTATGAGAACTCAGCTAGTGGTAAATACTTATCCCATACGTTTCCAAAATCAATGACACACGCTCTCAACATGTCCTCAAAAGTCTGAATAGTTCGTTCGCTCTGGCCATCCATCTGGGGGTGATATGCTGTACTCATATCTAAACGGGTCTCCATTGCTTTCTGTAACGATTGCCAAAACCTGGAAGTAAATCTGCTGTCGCGGTCGGATATAATGGATATAGGCACTCCATGCCTAGAGACGACTTCCTTAATGTAGATCTGAGCCAACTTCTCCATTTTATCAGTTTCCCTTATCGGTAAAAAGTGTGCGGACTTAGTGAGACGATCCACGATAACCCAAATAGTATCGTGACCTCCCGCCGTTCTCGGCAGTTTCGTAATGAAGTCCATGGAAATTCCTTCCCACTTCCACTGGGGAATCTTTGGTTGAATTAATAATCCTGATAGCTTCTGATGCTCAGCCTTGACCTTAGCGTAAGTCAAGCACTTCCCGACATAAGTGGCAATGTCAGCTTTCAAATACGGCCACCAATAAAACGCCTTCAAATCCTGGTATATCTTATCTAATCCCGGATGAATTGAGTATCTCGACTTGTGTGCTTCCTCCAACACTAGTTCTCTCAATCCACCAAAATTTGGTATCCAAATTAGGTTAGCAAAGTACCGTGTTCCATCCTCCTTGATGTCAAACTTCTTATCCATCCCTTTGAGAAATTCAACATCAACATTCTCTTGTTTCATGGCTTCTTGTTGTGCTTTGCGGATTTGTGATGTGAGATTCGTACGGACAACTATGTTAAGCGCTTTAACCCTAAGAGGTTTCTCTCGCTCCTTTCTGCTCAAGGCATCTGCCACAACATTCGCCTTGCCCGGATGGTATTGAAGTTCGCAGTTATAATCGTTAAGTAGTTCCATCCAACGTCGCTGTCTCATGTTGAGCTGCTTCTGATCGAATATGTGCTGTAAACTCTTATGGTCAGTGAAGATAGTGAACTTGGTTCCAAGCAGGTAGTGTCTCCACATTTTAAGTGCAAAGACAACAGCTCTTAACTCAAGGTCGTGCGTAGTGTAGTTCTGCTCGTGAATCTTTAACTAACGCGATCCATAAGCAATAACCTTATTTCGTTGCATAAGCACGCAACCCATTCCTTGACGTGAGGCATCACAATAAACAACAAAATCTTCACTTCCCTCGGGTAGAGACAATACTGGTGCAGTTGTTAACTTCTCTTTCAATAACTGAAATGCAGACTCTTGCTGTTCTGACCACTCATACTTCTTGCCCTTATGAGTCAACGCGGTCAATGGTCGGGCTATCTTAGAGAATCCTTCAATGAATCTCCGGTAGTAACCAGCTAGACCCAAAAGTTGCCTAATCTGTGTTGGCGTCTTTGGAGTTTCCCAATTCTTAACCGACTCAATCTTTGCTGGATCGACCTGTATTCCATTGGCCCCTACAACATGGCCAAGAAATTGTACTTCTGGTAACCAAAAGTCACACTTAGAGAACTTTGCATACAACTGCTCTTCTCTAAGCATAATCAATATCGAACGTAGATGCTGCTCGTGCTCTTCTCTGTTCTTGGAGTACACCAATATATCATCAATGAACACAATGACGAATTTATCTAGGTATGGATTACACACACGGTTTATGAGGTCCATGAGCACTGCTGGTGCGTTCGTCAAACCAAACGACATCACTGTAAACTCATAATGTCCATAACGTGTTCTAAACACTGTCTTCGGGACATCAGCTTCTTTGACTCTCAATTGGTGATACCCGAATCTCAAATCAATGTTCGAATAACAACTGGATCCTTGTAGCTGATCAAATAAGTCATCAATCCTCGGTAGCGGATACCGATTCTTAATTGTTAGCTTGTTCAATTCTCTGTAGTTGATACACAATCTCATTGACCCATCCTTCTTCTTAACAAACAGGACCGGAGCTCCCCAAGGCGAAGAACTCTGTATAATAAATCCCTTGTCTAATAACTCTTGCAATTGACTAGACAACTCTTGAAGTTCTGGGGGTGCAAGTCTGTACGGTGCGTGAGCCACCGGTGCCGCTCCTGGCACTAAGTCTATCTGAAACTCAATTCCTCGATGCGGTGGGAGACCAGGTAATTCCTCCGGAAAAACTTCAAGAAATTCCTTAACTATAGGAACGTCTTCAGGTCTCCTTTCTTCTGGTACAATTTGGCTTACATGAGCCAAGAACGCGTTACATCCCTTTCTTACACACTTCTGGACCTTCAAGTAATTAGTGTAACTTGACGGGTGTACTGATCTCTTCTCCGTACACCATTACCATCGGTGGAAGGAATTTGAATAGCCCTTGGTTCATAGCTGCCTCGGTTGTATCGTTAGATAAACAGTTTGTTTCAACCACGAGGTTAAAACTTCCTAGTTTAATAGTTCTATAGAGTACACGTTATCTAAGGAAGGTACAGGGTTATAAACGTTGCGACCAAACTTCTCTAGCGTAAGGCTTCTCTCAGCACCGGTGTTGACAGCATATATAAACATTATGGTTGATGAGTGAGGACGTGACGAATTTCATGGAAAACGAAAATGAATAAGGTGTAATGGCAACTCAAACAAAATTGATATTTAATCGAAAAAGGTTCGTACAATCTCCCAGGCATGTGTGTCTCGCGGGAAAACAGTTGATGTGTAGTTCGCGTCGATGTGTTCAAAGTTGGTTGGTAATGTTTGTGGGTATAATGAAAATGATTGTCGCTTAAGAATAGTATGTTGGAACAAAATGATGAGGGATATGGTAACGGGTAGTATTACTAGTAGCAATGAGTGGTGGCGTTAGCGATAAGTAGCGATGGGTTGTGATAAGCAGTGATGATAGCAGTGATGTATAAGTTGTTAGATAGCATGCTCACATCATAAGTATATGCATATGTACTCTAATGCACCCAATAAGGCATAATGGTCTTCAGTCGGTAGGCTCGTGTTGGAAAACAAAATCATGGACGGCGGATGGATGAATGATAGGTAAGTTGGTAATCGAGTGGACAATACCTACTACGTATTGTGCGGGCGGTTATCAGGAATTTCTCCTCTAAAGACGTATCAGAAATGAGTTGTGATGCACGTTAGCGAGTAGTAAAACGCGAAGGTGTTGGTAGTGTCGAGTATTACTTAGTAGTAGTAAGCTGTAATGAGTAGTATTGAGTAATAGCAAGTAGTAAGGGGGTAGTAGTAAGTAGTATTTAGTAATGACAAGCAGTGAGAAGTAGTGATCAGTCGTGACTAGCAGTGAGAGGCGGCGTTGAGTAGTAGTTATCAGTGATAAACAGTACTGAGTAGTGGTATGAGATGACGAGTGTGTTCAAGTAGTGTCCCAGTAGTAACAAGTAGTGATTGGTGGTGACAGACAGTGTCGAGCAGTGATGATTTGGGTCAAGATCACAAGTTACTTACAAGCTATATTAACAAAATTTGCACAGTGTAAGTCTCTACTCATATTTAAGGTTATACAGTTTGTGTTCACAACGGTGTTTATCCAAGTAACCTACTTGACTCGCCCCCAATTCCTTATTTTGTGATGTCGGAATTTCTATATGAGTTTACGTAATGTAATCCCGGTCATTACATTACGCTATCTCACATTTCCATTCGACATCACTCCATAAGTTCAAGATGGCGTAGTTCACTTAATCTAGTTAGATCTGGCTTCGTGTGTACGTATGTGTTTCGTGATATAGTATATTTAGTCCAAGTCCATGTTGTATGGTATAAGGCGTATGTGTATGTGGTGTAATGTGTAGCCCTACATGTAGTATTGTGAAGCAAATAGTGCAGGTATGGTGTATAAAAGTCGTCCAAGACACACGGCTATAGACTAGACTCCACTAATGCGCCCTACGGTTAGACACACTAATGTATCCTAGTTCCCTATAGCCAAAGCTCTGATACCAAATGTAACACCCCATCAAATCCCTTTAACGGAATGTTAACTCTGGTCCCAGTGCTTAGCTTGACTTCTACATAATAGCAATATTCTACAGCGGAAGCAATTTATACCTTAGAATAAAACACACAAAACGAGTTAACTATAATGTTGAGTGAATCTACAGGTTTTAGGTAAACAATACAGTATGTTTAAGAAATAACATTTCGAAAACGTTTACTAGTGAAAGACCACCAAAGTTTAATGTTAAAGTTTTTAGACAACACCGTTTCTCATTTCAAAAGTTTGTTGACACTACCATGTCAAATTTCAATCATTTGTAGACAACACCCTGTCAAGTTTAATCTCATTTGCTCGTAAACCATAGTTTAAATATCGTTGTATAGTATCTGAAAAACAGTTATCAGAAAAATTAGTTTAATTTCCCTGCCCATGAGATTCTATCGCTGCATACACCGAGCATCTGAATACTAGCATTAACCCGAGTATAGATGCCACTATACCCGCCTTTACCTCCTAAAATGTTATACACCTGTATGAGTGTATCTAATGTTCAAAATAAATGCACCACTGCTTTTATAGTAGGTGAGGTTGTTAACCTAACGGATCCGTCCATCTAAATTGTGCTTACACCGATGGTATTAAAAGTATTCAAGCTAGAGGCTTTGTGTACAAACTCAGTATGCATATGTGTAGTACTCATGTCATTATAAAAGTAATTGAAAATGTAATTATAACAGCGTGTATTCTCATCCCTGAAAACGTGTAAAAAGCGGGACTGTAGACTCACCTTTGAATAAAGCTCGGAATGAAAGACAAACGACTTTTACGGTTCAGACCCGAGTAATGTAACCTAAGTATATGTATTTAGGTTGGTCAGTATATGTATCTTAAACAAGTGTGGTTTCATAGCATACGTTGTCTTATTGCTCGACTCGATGCGCTTTAAAGTAAAAGTCAACTATATCATGCAAGTCAAACAAAGTCAACCGAAGTCAAACCGAAAGTCAAACTTGGTCAATGTGGTCAACTAAAGTCAACATAAGTAGGTTCATGTCAAATATTGGTCAACATGTCAAACCCAAGTCATACAATACGTTTTAGGTCATGAATAATCATTTTCACAATTTCAGTTTATCGTTATGCACCAAATCCATGAACACGTAGCATACTTAGCACATTATCTCATAGTAAAAAATTCACATAAACATTAAAAACTCCAGATCATATATAGACTTAAAATCAATTCCAAAAAGTCCGGCCAGGGTCTCATACAATAATTAAAAGTCAGGAATCAGAAGGGGTACATTTGGGGTTTACCAAGTCAGTTTCTGACCACGCACTGATTTTATTTTGTCTAAAACCGGAGTTAGGAACATTCAATTGATACAATACCAGTGGCAATAGTTCAAGGACAAATCAAAGTAACACATATCAAAAATCTAGTAACTTTTGTTTAGCCAATTGGTACAGTTTATTCGTGCAAGTTGAACATTCAGTTTTCAGCTCAAATCATAACTCACATAAAGTATGACTCTATTGTGCCCAATGCATAAGGTTTCAGAGATTGACATAAACTAACAACAAGTCACATATCATGTTAAGTTTCATTTTCCAGAAGAATACATGCTCAAACAATATACAAAATTCACAAAGTACAAAACCGTGTGCAATTTACAGATTCGATTCTCATTTGGTTAGTCACATTCGCATACGATTATCCGAAGATCTAGATACAATTATCCTATGATATCTACATGAAAGATGAATTACTTTTTGTTTGATTTTCAAATATGCAAAGCTTTAATCACAGAGATTAACACATTTTATCATACAAGGTTATTTTCATGCAAGTGCTGTATAAAACTACATTTACACTAATTCTAGCATATCTCAGGCTATACATAAGCAAACGACATGATATCCTAGTCCAACTTGAGTGTTTTTAAATTATATTTCCACTGGTATAAGTCTAAAATTCCAATTCATTTTCTATCAATACCAGATTTTTGATCAAGCAACAAAAACATAACGATAATTCAAATCGACATAACTTAATCATACGGAAACGAAATCAAGCGAATCCAAAGCCTAAACTCAATAGTTTTTCGCAAGGAATCTGATTATAACATAATAATTAACATTTGAAAAACTTAATTTTTCTGATCAAATAAATACAAATTCGTTTTTAAACCCTAGCGCATCAAACAATCAAATCAACGATTACAATTGACATGTACGTGTATAGACTTGAGTAATTGACAACATAACTATAAAACTCACATAAAAATCAGATTTTAAGAATTAGGGTTCATGCAAATATAACTTAGATCAACAATCAAAGCACACTGATGTTAAAGCGAAGGGGTACGTGATAGTACTATATTTTACTATGAAATACGTTACAAATATTACACAAGTTTTAATTATTTATTTACAAAATGGATATACCTAAACCTTGCTACAACACTATCGGCAGTGTACCTAATCGTAGAGTAGTGTAGTTTTTAGTAAGTCCGGTTCGTTCCACAGGGAGCTGGTGATACTTACTATATTTTTAATTATATTTATATAAAATATATATAATTATATAAGTAGTAATATTATTATAAAAGGGGGGTTTTACCGTTTAATGACCGGTTTGTCGATTCTATATTTTAAGGGTAAAGATAAATGACGATAATTAAAGTGCGTAAAATAATGACAATAAATAAAATGACAGTAAATAAAATTGCGAGTAATAAAATGACAGTAAATAAAGATACGATGAGTAATACAATAAAAGAATTATGCTTATTTAAACTTCCGTAATCATGATGTTTGACGTGTTGATTTTAATTTATTACCATGGGTTAATTGTCCTTTGTCCTGGTTTATTTGATACGTCTATCTGGTTTTTGTCCATAATAGTCCATCGGTCATAAATATAAAGTGCGAGTATCCTCGTCAAATTACCCTTATACCCGAAGTCAAATATTCCAACAGATTAAGGATTTAAACTGTGACGCAGTTATCACTTCTGTCAACAATTACACCAGTTATCACTGTATGTAATCCACCCCTATTTTAATTAGTTTATGAATATTAATTCATCCACTTGATCAGAATGAATAATCAATTACCCAACCCAATTGATTAATTAAATGATTATAACAGATTCCATATGAACATCACTAAATAGGACAACCATAATCATTATTAATTATTAGGTTAATTAATTTGAAGATAGGTTCGACAGACTCCAATGAGTTGTCACTCAATTAGACAATACCCCCCATCTATTAATAGTCAATAGTTCAATTTCCACAAGTGTCGGTCTTTTGCCCAAACCTTAATTATGGTACAAAGTTCAATAACCCCGTCTTAATATTTTAGCCCAACATCACGATTACTTCGGCTCAAATAAGCATAATAATAACTTAGCTACGAGACATTAATGTAAAAAGGTTGAACATAACTTACAATGATTAAAAATAGCGTAGCGTTACACGGACAGAATTTCGACTTCAAAAACCCGTAAAATAACCTTTACATAACCCGAACTAATCTAATATAACACTAATCTATACTATATATATATATATATATATATTTATTATCTTATGGAGTATTATTATTATTATTTGTGTGTGTGGTGTCTTGAAAACGAGTAGAAAACTGGCCTTTTATAGAACCTGAGCTGAATCTGATCCTCATGCGACTTGCATGGGAAATAGGCATAAATCCATGCGAGTCGCATGGCTATGCTGGACAGCTCACATACGTTTGTCACATAGCTTTGCCGACATAATATAAAATAAATATAAATATATAAATAATTAATATAATTATTTATATATTATATTTTATTCTTGTGCATAGTAGACTAGATATTTTTGGTCCGTTGCGTCGGGCGTTTCTTCTTGGCTCGGGTCCCGGTTCCGGATTTTCGGACGTCTTCGCGTATTATTTTATATCGTGTACTTTGCGTTCCACAACTTGTACTCTTGTCATTTTTAGACGTCCTTCATAAATATTTTGAACCTTTTTGATTGAATCTTGTACATTTGAGCATTTTGGACCTTTTTGTCTTCAAATCTTCGTTTACGCCTTTTGTCTTCGCACTTATTAAATATAAACGAATATTACTTGAATATGGAACAATTACAACTAAAATCTTGTCTTTCTTGGGGGATAATGCTATGAAATATATGTTCCTTTTTAACCTTATCAATATCCCCACACTTGAGCGTTGCTTGTCCTCAAGCAATACAGTCTTGAAATAGGATAATACAAATCACTTCTTTATTCTTCACACTTTATACATCAGTGATTTTGATAGAGCGGTATAAACAATGATAGTAACGATGTGGTTAAAGGTGGGTGTGTCTTTTATAGTTGCCTCGGGTTTAGGTCAACGACACTGGCAATCAAATAGCCGATTTACTTTCGGTTTCCAAAGCAAAGTGCACATTTGAAAGGCGGTTTACAGTCCCACATGACTTATAAAAATGTAGATCCTTAAGGAAATTGGATCTTTATGAAAACATTTGATATTTTGAAAATTCAAGCTAGATTTTATCCTAGACAAGTTTTTCGGAATAACCCTTCACCGGTGTTGCAAAATATTTTTGTGGGTTTTGTGGGTTTCAGATTTGAAAATTTTAGCTCAACACTTGTGGTTTTGTGTTACCCACTTGCTAACCTTGTATTAGGAAAGCAACACGTCCAGTTTACTTGTCCCGTATATTACCTTTCGGTAAACTACCGTCCGGTTGTAAAAGAAAGCGTTGAACAAGCAACTGTTAAGGCAATGTCCCGTGACATGCTTTTGATTATGGTCTATAACGTGTCGGACGCAATTACTATCCTTGGTAGGAGCAATAGTAAAGCTCACCCTTATAATTTTTCGGTCTGGCACAAGGTCCTGTCTTTGACCACTATGCAACCACCGTTCTTACGGTTGACACCCGATTTAGTTCAGGTGACCTAATGAATTCCAGGTGAATTCCTAGGATTTTACGTTCAATGGTAATGAACGCATTGAAAATGGGTTTTCAGAAAACAAATCGGTTTGTATTTTTGATCAAAATATTTTCTCGTTTAAGCTCGAGTTTAGATATCATTGAATTCCATGAGTTTGTAATTCTCAATCTTTAAGGTCAATCTCTAGGATTGAGTAATATCAGTCTTAAATGCTGATTTTTAATCTTTAAGGAGATTATCCTTTCTGGGGATCTGATTCATTAGTCTTATCAAGCTAATTTGCACGGTGCCCCCCCATTGTACAAGATAAATCCTTCTCATGGTTAGGATAAATCTGACCACTTGGCGACCCTGTTTGATGCTGAGGTCCGTGGATTTCCAGCCGATTTTAGTGATGACTTTTCTAGATTTTTCGTCTACCTACAGCTGGTCTGGACGACAACTTCATGACCTAAATCAAGAAGCGCGTGTCTTTTTCGGAAGACTTTACTTCCTTTTAATGATGGAATTGATTCATCGTGTAGATCCATCTTTCATTACAGTAAATCGGGTAAAACAGTTAATTTAGTCCAAAACAAAAACACCTGCAATAACTTTACAGAAACATATGATAGATAGTTTTTAATAACTTGGTATATTCTCCCCACACTTAGTTTCTTTCTTTGCCTTGTTATTTTCCTTTATTCCATTTTAAATGAATTCAAGCGTTTTGGGTTGTTTCTCAATTTATGTCCTTTTCTAGGTAACGATAATTTCGGTATTAACACCTAGTTTTCATCGTTCATAAATATGTATAAACATGATTTTAAATTTATTTATTTGAAAATTTTTCAAATTTTCACAAAATTTGGCAAATAAACCAAGTGTAAACCCGAGAGAATTTATAACCCTTCCCCACACTTGAGATCATGCAATGCCCTCATTTGCATGAAATCAGACTCTAATTATAAATTCATGAGGGTGATTAGTGTAGAAAAGTGATTAAGAATACCTAGTTTGTACTTACAAAGCTCGTCGAATGATAGATGGCGCGCCTCATCGTTCCTTCCTTTTTGTTTTATCATACATGTTTTTCTTCAAAAATGGTTGCTTTTCTGAACTGTTTGCTAATTTTTTTGAAAATACATATTTTACCCTAACTTATCATGCATGGTTATTAACGAGTTATGCACTAACCCGAACCCCTATTTTAACGTTAAGTGGGGTTAGACTTCCCCACACTTAGCTGACGACATGTGAAGTCGGTAGAATAAGTTCCACGAATTAGAATAGTGAGCCAGTTATTTATATCTCGGGTGGTGTATAATATATCAATGGGTTTAAAGTTTAGACTCACCCGATCGTCACTACCTAATTCTTTTTTAAATGTAGCTTTTAGTAAATGTATATGTCTCTTTTCTGGTTCTTGGTCAAATGGATCGATATACACCGACATACATACTATAGGGTGGACAATTCCTAACATTTCCTTCCGTTTATTCTCGGGATCAAAGTTTTCACCTCTATTACCCAATTGGGTGAAATCCGAGGTGTCATTATCTATTAAAGCTCGTAGTTCATCTTCGGTAGATGACTCGTCTTTTGAGAATATTGGGTTGGAAGGTTGTGGAATGGTGAATTTCGGGATTGGAGTAGATTCTTCTTCATTAACGGTACTTATTGGTCTCACCATTTTGGTCTCGGGGGTAAAATTTTCAACATTATCGTTTTCCCAAGAGTACCAATTTGTCACCCTTACATCTTCTTCGTCGGTAGAGGCTAATGTGTCGATATGTTGTGAAATTGGTAAGGCTGAATAAGAATTATCATCGGGATAGTTGGTGATTTCGGAGCTCTCGAATTCATTAAAATTCGATGATTTGAGATTTTCTTGCACAATACTCCTCAGATCAACATGTGTGTAATCTGATAGAGTTTCAGCTTGCCTATTTACAAACTCTCTCATTTGTTCCTTTTGAGCATCAAGTTCTTCGAGTTTGATTCTCATATAATCTAAAGAATCTTCAAGTTCTTCTGGTTGTTGAGTTTGAATATCTTCTTGGGAATAATCCCAATTAGAATTGTGTTCTTCATAATCGTTCCATTCAGGTTCTGTGGGTGCGTAATTTTCAGTAGGAACGTAATAGTAACATTCCCATGTTGAGTGATAATCTCCACAGATTTCACAACCAGTTATTGTTTCGTCGTTCGCGATCCAAGATTGACTGACCGAATTGTCATCAACACTCGGTTGAGAGTATTGATTTAATTGATTTTGGAGTTCAAAAAGAGTTTCCAAGGCCTTGTTTTCAAAATTTTCCATTTTATTGCGATGGCCAAATTTTAGCTACAATGTGGTGCATTCACGAATTATCCTATTAGTTATAAAAATAGAAAAACTTATATAAGTTGTCCAATTAATAGACTTTTCTGATTTTGCCCACGTTTCGAATAGCCAAAAGATGCAGCAGGTAGCCAGGAGCCTTTAAATCGGAAGCCCACAACTAGCCACTAACAAATCCAACTATTACTACGAACCAGAAAAATGTCAACGTCCATTAATTTAACCGCTTAAATAATTTTTCTTTCTGTTTGAGATATTAGATAAGAAATAGAGAAAATTCTAGGTCCTAAAAACTAGAGTGTCGAGAAAATAGAAAGAAATAGATTGCGCGTCGAAAAGTGTCGAAAAATAAAAAGGTAGAAAAATAGACGTCGAAAAATAAAAGTAAGAAAGTCGTACGAAAAATGGCGTCGCAAAATTCTAAAGCACCTAAATCTTAGTCTAAGGAATAAGTACTTAAGGGATTTTACGGCAAACCTAAAAATCTAGAAATATAAAAATAAACTACGGCAAAATCTATATTTAAAACTAAGTACGAACGACAAAATACAAATATTACGCTAAACGACTAAAAGATACAAAATATAAAAATATATAAAAAGTTGAGAAAAAGAATAATTTTTTAAAAAAAAAATATTATTTTTATATTATTATTTATTAAAGATATTAATTTATATATTAATAAAACTAATTAAAAGTAAAATACAAATTAATTAAGAATTAAAACTAATTAATATTAAATTAATAAACTAATTAGGGTTTATATTAATAATAATAAATAAAATACCGTATTTAATGCGAAAGTAGGGTTGTATGTGGCCCTGTCAGACCCCTCATGCGACTCGCATGGGGTTCAGGCTAAGGGTCATGCGAGTCGCATGACCTCCAGAGCCGGTTCAAATGAGGGGGGTCAAATGACAGGCTCAACCGTATTATTTATATTTATTTATATTTTCTGTTTTAAATATTAAATAAAATATATATATAATTTAAATAAAAACTTAATATTTTTATAAAACTAAAAATAGAAATATTTGATGATTTTATAAATAAAAATCTTAAAATTATATAAAAATATATATTTTTTTTTTCTTTTCGGTTTTAATTTTTTAAATTTTTAGATTTTTAAATTTTTTAATTTTTAGGATTTTATATTGTTTTTCTAAAAATAATAAATATATATATACAAAAATGAAAAATAGATAGTTTCGCCGACTCCCCGGCAGCGGCGCCAAAAACTTGATGTTAAAACGAAGGGGTACGTGATAGTACTATATTTTACTATGAAATACGTTACAAATATTACACAAGTTTTAATTATTTATTTACAAAATGGATATACCTAAACCTTGCTACAACACTATAGGCAGTGTACCTAATCGTAGAGTAGTGTAGTTTTTAGTAAGTCCGGTTCGTTCCACAGGGAGCTGGTGATACTTACTATATTTTTAATTATATTTATATAAAATATATATAATTATATAAGTAGTAATATTATTATAAAAGGGGGGTTTTACCGTTTAATGACCGGTTTGTCGATTCTATATTTTAAGCGTAAAGATAAATGACGATAATTAAAGTGCGTAAAATAATGCCAATAAATAAAATGACAGTAAATAAAATTGCGAGTAATAAAATGACAGTAAATAAAGATACGATGAGAAATACAATAAAAGAATTATGCTTATTTAAACTTCCGTAATCATGATGTTTGACGTGTTGATTTTAATTTATTACCATGGGTTAATTGTCCTTTGTCCTGGTTTATTTGATACGTCTATCTGGTTTTTGTCCATAATAGTCCATCGGTCATAAATATAAAGTGCGAGTATCCTCGTCAAATTACCCTTATACCCGAAGTCAAATATTCCAACAGATTAAGGATTTAAACTGTGACGCAGTTATCACTTCTGTCAACAATTACACCAGTTATCACTGTATGTAATCCACCCCTGTTTTAATTAGTTTATGAATATTAATTCATCCACTTGATCAGAATGAATAATCAATTACCCAACCCAATTGATTAATTAAATGATTATAACAGATTCCATATGAACATCACTAAATAGGACAACCATAATCATTATTAATTATTAGGTTAATTAATTTGAAGATAGGTTCGACAGACTCCAATGAGTTGTCACTCAATTAGATAATACCCCCCATCTATTAATAGTCAATAGTTCAATTTCCACAAGTGTCGGTCTTTTGCCCAAACCTTAATTATGGTACAAAGTTCAATAACCCCGTCTTAATATTTTAGCCCAACATCACGATTACTTCGGCTCAAATAAGCATAATAATAACTTAGCTACGAGACATTAATGTAAAAAGGTTGAACATAACTTACAATGATTAAAAATAGCGTAGCGTTACACGGACAGAATTTCGACTTCAAAAACCCGTAAAATAACCTTTACATAACCCGAACTAATCTAATATAACACTAATCTATACTATATATATATATATATATATATATATATATATATATATATATATTTATTATCTTATGGAGTATTATTATTATTATTTGTGTGTGTGGTGTCTTGAAAACGAGTAGAAAACTGGCCTTTTATAGAACCTGAGCTGAATCTGATCCTCATGCGACTCGCATGGGAAATAGGCATAAATCCATGCGAGTCGCATGGCTATGCTGGACAGCTCACATACGTTTGTCACATAGCTTTGCCGACATAATATAAAATAAATATAAATATATAAATAATTAATATAATTATTTATATATTATATTTTATTCTTGTGCATAGTAGACTAGATATTTTTGGTCCGTTGCGTCGGGCGTTTCTTCTTGGCTCGGGTCCCGGTTCCGGATTTTCGGACGTCTTCGCGTATTATTTTATATCGTGTACTTTGCGTTCCACAACTTGTACTCTTGTCATTTTTAGACGTCCTTCATAAATATTTTGAACCTTTTTGATTGAATCTTGTACATTTGAGCATTTTGGACCTTTTTGTCTTCAAATCTTCGTTTACGCCTTTTGTCATCGCACTTATTAAATATAAACGAATATTACTTGAATATGGAACAATTACAACTAAAATCTTGTCTTTCTTGGGGGATAATGCTATGAAATATATGTTCCTTTTTAACCTTATCACACACCAATACGTAGAGGATAAAGCGAATTGCAACTTTTGTTCTTGAGGTTTAATCAAAAATTGAAAATTGAATGGTATGGTGATGGTGATGATGTCGACGTGAAAGAGAGCCAGGGAGGGAGAGGCAGTCGATTATTTTGAGTATAAGTGAAGGGTTCTGCTAAATTTAGGTTTACACTCTAATTTATATTAGGGTTTAATTATCATAAAATACAAACAAGTCCCTAAAGTTGTAAAATTAAACATAAATGGGTGAGGGGGAGGGGGTTCGGCCGAATGGGGCCCTCATGGGGTTCCCGGGCTCTCGTTTTGCAATCCCGTGTAATCGTGGTCCGTTTTAAGTACCGTTTTGTCGTACCGAAGGCCCGGAACGCTAACCCGATGGTTAAACGCAACCAATTGTCTAATTTATTAAAAACCCAATAAATTAAATATTTTAAAAAAGTTAATAATTAATAAAATTAATATTAAAATAAACCCGAGCGTTTCGTTGCTCAAAAAGCTTTTATCAAAATCGTATCATTTTTATCGTATTTCATTATCCGAAGTATTTATTTGAATTAATATCAACCCATATCAATTATTAAAACCCTCCGAAGATCAAGTACGCATTTAATACATGTAAACACATAAAAGTTAAATAATCGCCATTAAATAAACTAACGGAAGGTTAACGAAAGTAATGGAAAAATCAGGGTTGTTACAGACAATCATCCAGGAATAATAGAAGAAGTCAACGAACTTCACGTTTGAGTATTCAATTTGGAGAATATGGTGCAAAGGTTACAAACACCAGCAGCACCAACAGTACCATCAATAACATCACCAGTACCATCAACAATCCATGCCTCAACATCTCATTCTGTACCTCGAGTATAATCATCATACTACGTATCGTTCTACATCAATTATCTTCCTTCTTCATGGCGATTACGTAATCTCTAAAGTTTTAGAGATTATTTATTCTAGTTTCAACCGAAAACTAAATGAGATTAATATCACATTAACTCATTAAATCCATGATTATATCTGAAGAAAATATATAAGTATATATATTTTCATAAAGATTGTAATTAAAAATTCTTTTGTACAAACTGTTAATGGTGAAAATATTTTAACGGGTAGGTAATACCCGAGAAATATTTAGATTTTACATTAATAAGTTACACTGTACATTCTTTGAATTTGATTCAACGATCATTTACTATCCTACTTACATCCACAGATATACGAATCCGTTCACAATAGAATAACCATTTTCATTCAATTTCATATTTGGATTTTGACCTATCAGAATCCAACAAGTGGCATAATGAAGAAAACATTGGACAAAATAAAATTTGTTAGAAACAAACGAATTAACTATGAGAAATTTTGTTAAGAATCCACGCTAACTGTTCCTAGCTAACTGATTACATTTTATTTATCGCCATATATATTATCGCAATTTTATTTATCATCATTTAATTTCTGTTATTTATTTTACGCACTTTAAATATCGGGACACGTATACAAGGTTTTGACATATCATATCGACGCATCTATATATATTATTTGGAATAACCATAGACACTCTATATGCAGTAATGATCGAGTTAGCTATACAGGGTTGAGGTTGATTCTATAATAATATATATACTTTGAGTTGTGATCGTGTCTGAGACATGTATACAATGGGTCACGAATACGTATTAATTAATTCGAATATTATATATTAAACTATATATGAATTGTTGAATTACTAATTGTGGACTACGAACTGTGGACTAATGACATCGGACAATTAAAATGAATTAAAATATTGATTATAACATATGAAACTAAACATCTCTTCAAGTTTGCCACTTGATTTCATCTTAAACTTCATTTGTATCTTGACGATTACAATCTGCGTTCAAACCTTTCATGATTCTTGAAAACACCTCAATCGAGAGGATGAATCAACCGCATTTCATCTACGGAAGAAAAGATTGATGCATATAGTTATGCACCTGAAAAACACTCGGAACCTGAGTAAATGTTAACACGTATCTGTGCTAGCTCCTTTGTCATTGTTATTACCGAAAATAACGTTGCAATTCTTTTTTTCAAATTAGCCAATTTTGTCACAGCTTCAGCAAGTCAACTTCAACTTTTTGTTCGAAACAACCTTATTATAACCTTGATATATATGCGTGCTCTATTATTGTTACCGGAGAACCTTTTATATTCCACCATATTACCATCAGCATTTAATCATCTAAAAACACAATTCTCTTGAAACCACCTCGGATTGATAACCGATGATTCAGATATGGTAGCATTAAATGCAGAGGAAACAGCAAAATCGTAGATGGTCTAAACGACCAAAAGTTTGATAATAAAGAATGGAATGTTGGGAACGCTCGATAGAATATTTGGTACTGAAAAACAGATTGAGCTAACCATGAAGGAGACTCTGAACAAATCACAAAGACTAAACTTGTACATAAAGAATCATGATGATTCTGTTTCTGATGAAATCTTTAGCAAATACCTTGCTCCTTAATCTCTCTAAATCATCGTGAATGAATTTCTTCATCACAATTTGATTCTAAAATTCTAAGATATTATCATATCTTTCATTATAAATATCCTCGATATTTTTGAAGATATTTTCATAACTATTCTTAACTGAAATCAGTTATTTCTTCGCCTTATCAGTGTTACATCATATAAGAAACTATTAGTTTCTATATTTTGTAAACTTTCGAGTTTAAACTAGGAATGTTTTTTAAGTAGTGTTGGGAATTGATGCATGAGTTAGTATAATATAATGACACTTGATCAACGTGATTATATTACAGTAAGTCATGCTGAGTTTCTAATGGAACGTGATGATTCACAGATCATAACGTCATCTTGTGCCATTTTACACGACTCTTACATTCTATCTAATATATAAACATATCAAAAACATAATTTCTTGATAGTTCTATTTTTTCTCTTGAATTCTAGTAATTTAACCAATCAAGATCGTGCTATTACAATCTTACTCTTAGAACATTAGCTATGTTCATTCGAAACTCCGTACTTACAAATTCTGGACCATTACTCGCTTGATTTAAAGTCGGGAAGAGAAAACAAAAGCATGGAGCTCTGAAATATAGAGGAGAATATAAAGCCCGATAATAACACATAAATTACAAACTGTGTATGTCAATGTTTATCGAAACATAAAGACACGGGAGAATTAAAAACACTATAACTCCAAGGGCGAAGTAGAAGAAAACAGATTCCTCCGGTGGAAGTTAGAAAAGGAGAATGTTGCGATAGTAAGGATAAGGACAAGGATTAGAACTGGATTAAGCATTTTCACAATCTTTTGAATTTGGGAATTGAGTATAGGAGTGATAAAAGTAATGGAACGGAAGAAGTAAATTTATAGTGAAATATCTGATAAAGAGATTGAGATAGATAATCGCATTTAATTAAAGAGATTTTATTCACCCAAGAATCAAATCTTTCAGACCTCGACGATTTTCTCTAAATCCCTTGAATTCCAGAAATCAACCTTATCTACGTCAAAAGATTTGACGAAACATTATTTCTTCAATTCACTCTTTTGTGATAACTTCACTTATACGTTTCGAGTAACCGAATTGTTTTATCCATATTACTCAATGATGATAAAACTCTATTTATCAACTCATATTCGTCAGGAAAACATTCTTATTGTTAGCCATGATGATCCCACTCAAATTTCGGGACGAAATTTCTTTAACGGGTAGGTACTGTGACGACCTGGAAATTTCCGACCAAATTTAAACTTAATCTTTATATGAATTCAATACGATAAGCAAAGTCGGTAATGTTGAGTCTCAAAATATTTGAACTGTTTCATGAATTCAATTACCCTTCGACTGTTCTCGATGATTCACGAACAATTAATTGTATATAGATATGTGTGTATGTATATATAAATAATAATTCGAAATATAATTTGAAGTATTATATGTTGTTGTTAATAAAAATAAATAAAATAAAAATAGGATATTATAATAATTATTATTTAAAATGTATCTCTATATATAAATAAAGTATATTTAAAATAAATATTAAATGATTGTAATACTCATTTGATACTTCGATTGATATTAATCAAGTTAAAAATGAGCATATATGATTTTAAAAATAAAAGGTGATCCGAAAATGAGTTATATAAGTTATAGGCTTATTGAAAGTATATTTAGGATCTAATTATTTAATTTTACCACTTTTTATATTTTACCCAGAATTGGGAGGGGCAATTGATGTAATTTTTATTTAACAAATTAAGGATCAAATTTTATACCATAATGACCAAAATAAATAAATATAGTTAATTCAAAAATATGGGATTTTTCTGAACATTTTTATCCACCACTGATTTCGCCCGATACACTATCCGTGAAAATTGTCGGCATATATTAACAAATCTAGATTTATGTTTAAATTGATGGAAAACATTTTTAATTTATTATTATTATATTTATGTTATTACTTTATGATTTATAATGAGTAAAAGAAGAATCAAATAAGGGATCCGTGAATTTTAAAGGTGGATTACACTGCTGAGTAATCTCTTTCTGTTTCCTATCAATTCATCAGTCCATTCAATTGAATTAAAAGTATTATATAATTATTACCTTATTACTACTAAAATTATTGATTATTGATTGATTATCATGAAAGTATTAACTATCTATCAATTCTATATATATTATAGTTATACATATTGCAGAGGTTATGAAACCCACTTCACACCACCCATATCCTTTATCATATATACTCCCGTCACCATGTTGTTACAACAAAATTTTGTTCTGAATCAAAGCCAATCACCAAACCCACTTACAATTTGCTTCTTGTTCGAGAACATATCATCACCTTCTTCAACCATCAAACCACGACCATATGAACCATCACCAAAACTGTTACCTTCACTACTTCGGTTATTCTATTTCATTCAATGAAACCGAACACCACTTGTAAGTACCACCTTGAAATCCACTTGTTCTTTTCTATTTATGTCAATGCAAACGAAACCACCATTCGCAAATCTTGATAACTCAAACTCATTTGCAAATTGCCTATTCTGTTTTCTATTTCTATTGCCATCAAACCAACACCTTCGGTCACCTCACACATGCAAACCTCCTGCTATTCGAATACCAAACCAACCCCGTGAATGAACCATCTCTCTTCTGTCTCTCTTAATTTTAACTTCATTCGATCACCATTAACCGCCATCAATAAAAACTATTGCTATTAAATGTAAATTCTGCCTGATCAACCATCATAGCCTCCATGCTCGATTGATTCTGCTATTTTTGGTTTGTTACTGCAGTCAACGGAAATCAATAAACAACCATCGATACCCATTACAAATGAAAGGACCCATTCATATACATTATAAACGATTCTCAATAGTTGATTACATCGCGAGGTAGTTGACCTCTATATGATACATTTTACAAACATTGCATTCGTTTTTAAAAAGACAAACTTTCATTTCATCAAAAGTTGACGGCATGCATACCATTTCATAATATATCCAACTATAATTGACTTAATAATAATCTTGATGAACTCAACGACTCGAATGCAACGTCTTTTGAAATATGTCATGAATGACTCCAAGTAATATATCTAAAATGAGCAAATGCACAGCGAAAGATTTCTTTCATACCTGAGAATAAACATGCTTTCAAGTGTCAACTAAAAAGTTGGTGAGTTCATAGGTTTATCATAAAATAAAAAAATTCATCATTTTGATAGACCACAAGATTTAAATCCTGCATGGTACAAATGGGCCCGAATCCTATACCCACATGTAATGTACATGCGATATCTTTTAAATACAGTACACCTTTCTCGTGTACGAAATCATCTTTCATAAATCTTAGTAACCGTACACATATCTCGTGCACAAAAATAACATACACATAACCTGTGTGTAAAATTATTCTCTCGATACATAACATTCACTTTTCATTGCTTTCATAGCTTGGCTTGGTAACTGACCTTAACATATAATGCGCATA
Source organism: Rutidosis leptorrhynchoides (assembly GCF_046630445.1). Taxonomy (NCBI): domain Eukaryota; kingdom Viridiplantae; phylum Streptophyta; class Magnoliopsida; order Asterales; family Asteraceae; genus Rutidosis; species Rutidosis leptorrhynchoides. The sequence continues at coordinate 482,236,492 of NC_092334.1, read as the reverse complement.
ATAATATCCTCAAATAGAACATCTTGTCTGTATAATAATCATATAAACTTCGAAGTACTAAACACCACGCCCACTAGCCCTTCCGTCTAGTGAACATTCTGGGTGGGGGTTTTAAACCCGGTAGCTACCTTTAGGATTCGCGTCAATTAGGCGTGCACTAATTCTCAAAATTAGTGATGTTCCCTAATTCTTAGGTTATCAAGCAATAGTAATCAGGGGAAAAATATTCATATCAATTGTGGAAATTATCACGTCCACATAATTCAATGGTGGCAATTATCACGTCCACATAATTCATTCGAGGAATGTTTTGCTTGTGTCTATCTCGTCAAACATTTATAAAAGCATTTCATGTATTCGTAGTTCAAAATGTATTTCAAAAGTATTTAATAAAGCAGTTGTAAAAGTAGCGCATGTATTCTCAGTCCCAAAAATGTAATGAGTAAAGGGAATCAAATGAACTCACAATACGATATTTTGTAGTAAAAATATGCATACGACTGTACTGAACAATGCAAGGTTGGCTTCAGATTCACGAACCTATATTCAATTATGTATATTAATACATGTAATGGAAATCGAACAAATTTATATCTTATTAGTGATTTTAATTGTTATTTTAAATCATGTGTTTCATTAATAACTTAATTAATTACTTTTATTAATATTTATTATGTAAATATTACTATAGTTATGTTACATGTGATAATCATATAATATTTGTTGTAATAATAATGATAATACCAATGGTAATATTAATAATACAAATGATGATAGTAATAATAATAATAATGTTAAAAATAATAATTTTAATGTTAAAATAATAATGATTTTTAATGATAATAATAATAATAATTATAATTTTAATATTTAATGTCAGTTTAATAATAATAATAATAATAATAATAATAATAATAATAATAATAATAATAATAATAATAATAATAATAATAATAATAATAATAATAATAATAATAATAATAATAATAATAATAATAATAATAATAATAATAATAATGAAAATAGTAATACTACCTCAAAGGAGTAGCCCTTAAAAATAATGCCCAAGCCCGGGTTTGAACCCGCGATGTCCCACTAACCCGAAACTCCTTTTAATCAATCCTCTGCTTCTCATTTTCTGTTTTAATTAGCACCTAAAATTCTCTTAACTCGTAATACATGTGGTTTAAATAAAAACCTTTACACTAAACGTGTTGCGTGCCCGATCAAACAGCAACCCTAGCATCATCATCCTAATCATAACTGTAATCATTATACATCGATTCATCATCATACTACATCATTAACGGGTCATCATCTTCATCATCAACATCATTTATATCGCCATACCATCAACATTTTATTACTATCTTATCATCATCTAATCTTTACATCATCTGACTTCATCCTTAATCATCATATCATTCATCATGATCATCATCACCTTGCTTCATCATCGTCATCTTTAACCTCTCCACCATTACCTTCAATATATAATCATCATCATTCTTACACTGTTTCACTATAATTATCATTATAACACCATCCTTATCACCTTAAAATGATCTTCATTATCATTGTCATTATCGGTTACAATTATGATCATAATCATAATCATAATCCTCATGCAATTCAATTATCATTCCATGATAATTATTTACATCGTCAATTACTATCCCGTATAACATAGCAGTCCTATACTTCCATAATTCGGCCCATAACTCCTAATTTAACATGTTTGGCCCAAATAAAAGAGTCATAAAAGACTTGTCCTAAATATCAGCCGTTAGCCAAAAGTGTGTTCGATTTACATGTTTATTTATATATTTTTTTTTAACTCGAAAGGTGTCAGCAGAAACAGGAAGTACACTGTTATCATCATCCATAATTGATTTTCTTTACTTTATTAGGGCAAGTGGATTATAATTTACTAGTTGTCGGCCAAAAAAAATGTCTTGAACATCTTTCTTTCTTTCTAGTTATTCTCTATATTTAATACCTTTATCATTGGTATTATGGAGAATAGAAAAAAAAAATAGAATCTGCAGCAGGTTTCTCCCTAGCACCATCATCAATTCGTTCATACAAAAATAGATGCAGTAAAATTTTAAGGGTATCACAAGTTGCAGGTTGACGTGGTGTGGTTCAACGAGGGAGAAAGCAGAAGAATATAGTAGTAGTCAATCAACCAGAGTTACAGTAGCCTGGTTCACGAAGGTAAAGAAGAAAAAGAAAAAAAATAATAGTAACCTAGCGATGGTGTTTGATCGTGGCTGTTTTTCGGTTGTGTGAGGTGGTTTCCCGAAAAGAAATAGGAAAGGAAGGGTGTAACAGTGTTATGGTTTTGGTGTTGGGTTCAGTTGGGTTGGCTAATTGAAGAACACGATGTGATGATAGAGGTGTGGTGGTGGTGTGTCACGATTGCAAGAATGCAGTAGCAGGAATTAAAGAGGGTTCTCTAGTGTTCTTGATCTTTATTATCACAACAAAGAATGATTTGGATTTGGGTTGTAAACCAAACACGAAATCAAAACAGTATTATTAACAAGAAAGTCGTGTTTAAAGTGGGTTTATTGGTGATCTTACTCGTTAACAGCAGCATGTTCGGTTAAGATGATGATGATATAATTGATTGTGTTCCAATAGTGAGTCGAGCAAGTGCAGCAGTCGAGTAGTAATAGTTCGATGGTTTGTGAGCCGAAGGCGGAGGATAGTTTTTAAGTGTGTTTCATTTATGTAAGTGTTGTCTTAATTTCAATTATGTTAGGATATATAATGAACATTCTCTTGTTTTAATTCGTGATTGAAAGTGATTCGTAACAAACTGATCACATTTTGTTTTGTAGGAATGATGTTAGTCGATAGAAATATTCGAGGCCAGATGGAGAAAACAAGAAAAATATAAAGCAGATAGTGAAGTGTAACAGATTCGTACGATTATCTACAGCACAAGATTCGATTACAGTTTGTTTCGTAGCAGATTTGTGATCGACATGAAATATTTGCTCAGGAAGAAATTGAAAATAATTAAAAGAAGATTGTGATTGTCAACAGGTTCGTACGATTTACTATTGGTCTCTGACAACTTGATTTGATCATCTTGTTTGTATTGAGATGTTAATTTGAACGGGTAACAAGTTGAAGACAGGAAGGACGAGTAAAAATAAAATATCAAGAAGATTTATGTTGATGCCTAACTGAATTCGATTCTTCATCTATTTAATATCTAGCAAAATCTTTGTATCTTACTGAATCATTATATCTGGTTTTGATTCTATCAAATTTCTTTTGTTGTGTATCTGTGATTGCATTTGATATTGTACAAAATCGGAAACAACAATCATAATCAAATATAATTAGATTGAGATGTGTAACAGATTTGGATTCTGAATTCGTATATACAATAATACTGATTTCTATAGTGTATCTGTATATATCAGTATATATATATATATATATATATATATATATATATATATATATATATATATATATATATATATATATATATATATATATATATATATATATATATATATATATATCTGTATATACATATCTTTGTATTTATATTTCATTACTATATATAATTTGTATTAACCAATAATTAGGTATATTAATAATAATATCCAAGTAATACTAATAAGAATGATGATTAAAAATAATAGAAATAATAATAATAATAATTTTGGAATAAAAATGATAATTTTTAGTATTAATAATCATATAACAAATTACATGTGTTAACTTTCATATATTTTATATTGAAAATAATAAAATAGCTAATACTGATTTTTATATTAATAATGAAAGTAAATATAATATTAGTATAACAATTATATTTTTAACTTGTAACTACATTTAATATATTAATATTACAATCTATTAATTATGTAATTATGTCATTCGTTATATGATAATATTATTTAAATATTTGATACTTATACATTATATATATATATATATATATATATATATATATATATATATATATATATATATATATATATATATATATATATACAAGTACAAGTTCGTGAATCGTCGGGAATGGTCGAATGTTAAATGAATTCATGAAAACATTTCAAAATTTTTTGAGACTCAACATTATAGACTTTGCTTATCGTGCCGAAATCATATAAATATTAAGTTTAAATTTGGTCGGAAATTTTCGGGTCGTCACAGTACCTACCCGTTAAAGAAATTTCGTCCCGAAATTTGATCGAGGTCGTCATGGCTAACAATAGAAATGTTTTTATGATGAATATGAGTTGATAAATAGAGTTTTATTACTGTTGAGTAATATAAATAAGATAATTCGATTACTCGAAGAGTACGGGTGAAGCTATCACAAAATAGTGAAATGAGAAATAAAGATTCGTCTTAATTTTTGACGTAGTCACGATTGAATTCCGGAATTCAATAAATTTAAAGAAATCTTCTACTCAGAAAGAAAATGTAATCGCACGATTTATTAGCAAACTGTCGGAATTACGGAAGAACAGAAATATCAAGGAAAATATTTCCGTGATATGCTTAGAGATTAAGTAGAATGAAAGAGTTATGTAACATGGTTCATGATGATGGTATGATCTGTGAATCATCACGTTCCATTTAGAAACTCAGCATTAATTACTGTAGTATAATCACGTTGGCCAAGTGTCATTATATTATACTAACTCATGCTCAATTTCTTAACACTTCTCCAGAATTCATTCATAATTTATACTTAGATTTTACAGAAGTTTCCAATATAATGGAATACAGAAAGCATGAAGAGATATATAATTTCAGACAAGAATATTTATGAAAATATCTTCAGAAATATCGAAGATATTTATGACGATATTTTTGGAATTTCTAAGTTCGAAGGTTGATGGAAAAGATTTTCCACAAGATTTTAACATGAGTAAGGAGCAAGATATTCGTTGAAAGTTTCATCGGATGCAGAATTACCTTGATTCTTTGAATATAGGATTTGGTCCTTGTATTTGTCCTTGGTCTCCTTCATGGTTAGCTCAATCCATTTTTCAGTACTAAATTTTCTATCGAGCTTTCAACACCCCATTCTTTATCAACAAACTCTTGGCCATTTAGACCATCTATAATTTTGTTGTTTCCTCTCCATTTAATGCTACCATATATGAATCATCGGTTATCGATCCGAGGTGGTTTCAAGAGAATTGTGTTTTTAGATGATTAAACGCTGATGGTAATCGTCAAGATACGAATGATTGTTTAGGATGAAATCAAGTGGCAAATTTATATATTGAGTTATAATAAGGCTACTCCGAATGAAAGTCGAAGTTGATTTGTTGGAGCTGTGACAAAATTCGCTAATTTTGGAAAGGTATTGTAAAGTTATTTTCGGTAATAACACGCCAATGGATCCGGCACAGTTTTGAATTCAAAGTATGGCTTTGAAAGATGTAGGAATCTAAAAGTGATGTCTTCTGTTAAATCTTGACTTGGATTTTGATCGGTCAAAATCCGAATATGAAATTAAATTTGAATGAAAATGGTTATTCTTTGGTGAACGGATACGTACATCTATGGTTGTAAGTAGGATAGTAAATGATTGTTGAATCGGATTTGAAGTATGTACAGTGTAACATATTAATATGAAATCTAAATATTTCTCGGGTATTACCTACCCGTTAAAATATTTTCACCATTAACAGTTTATACAAAAGAATTTTTAATTACAATCTTTATGAAAGTATACTTGTATATATATTTTCTTCAGAAGTAATCATGGATTTAATAAGTTAATATGATATTAAACCCATATGATTTTCAGTTTGAGCTAGAATAAGTAATCTCTAAAACTATTAGGAACCACATATTCTTCGCAGAATATTTTTTTCAATGAAGTTATGGATCAATATTTCATCGTTAACTATTAGGAATCACATATTCTCCGCAGAATATTTCTTCAATGAAGTTATGGATCAATACTTCATCGTTCATTGTTGTTGGTACTCCTTGGTATCTATGGTGCGAATGATGTTGATGTTCGTGGGACAGATTGTGAAATTGAGGCTTGGATTGTTGATGGTATTGGTGCTGTTGATGTTGATGATGGTGGTACTGTTGATGTCGGTGTTGTTGCTAAAGCTGGTAAGTTTTGCACCATATTCTCCAAATTGATTATTAAAGCGCGAAGCTCGTTGACTTTTTCCATTATTTTGGAATGATTGTCGGTCGAAACGAGCGGGTGAATAAGGTTTAGAATTGTAGATAGAATATAATCGTGATGAGCTACCCTAGAAATGAGGCTGAAAATGGTGTTTCGGATAGGTTCGCTGGTAAGTGCTTCAGGTCCTTCGCCAAGAGTGCAGTTTGGTTGGTGGAAAGGATCGACTTACTCTCGTCTTCATTGATTAAGTCGACTATAAACCCATCAGATGAATTGGGGATGGCTGATTGGTTGATTCATTCTGGTGACGTTGCTTCCGGAGCTTAGGTGAATATCTATGTCAAAATAGCTGTCGGGTTCCGAAGAATTTGAACTGGTGACGAGTTCCATTTCGTACGATTGAGTAAAGGGTTTTTCGGTATGAAATGATTTTCGGATATTGGATGATATTCTAATTACATAGAATATCTATATATATAGAACGAGAGATGTCGTAAATTTACAGAAGAAATTTACGGAATATGTCAGGCAAAGCTTACAGTAACAGATACGCTAAGATACGAATTAGCCGATACGCTAAGATATGAATTTTTATCTATATACTATTCATGCAATCAATGCAGTAAGATGTGTCTAGACTAAGAATGATAAGAAAATGATTCCCTAAGAATGATAAGCAGATGATTTCTGACTAGATATGATAAGCAAAATTTTGACATGCAGACACGGTCGAAGTCCAGACTTACTAATGCATCCTAATGACTATCAGTTAGACATACTAATGCAGACCTGGTTCGCTAAGACCACCGCTCTGATACCAACTGAAAGGACCCGTTCATATACATTATAAACAATTCTCAATAGTTGATTATATCGCGAGGTAGTTGACCTCTATATGATACATTTTACAAACATTGCATTCGTTTTTAAAAAGACAAACTTTCATTTCATCGAAAGTTGACGGCATGCATACCATTTCATAATATATCCAACTATAATTGACTTAATAATAATCTTGATGAACTTAACGACTCGAATGCAACGTCTTTTGAAATATGTCATGAATGACTCCAAATAATATCTCTAAAATGAGCAAATGCACAGCGGAAGATTTCTTTCATACCTGAGAATAAACATGCTTTCAAGTGTCAACCAAAAGGTTGGTGAGTTCATAGGTTTATCATAAAATAAAAAAAATTCATCATTTTGATAGACCACAAGATTTAAATCCTGCATGGTACAAATGGGCCCGAATGCTATACCCACGTGTAATGTACATGCGATATCTTTTAAATACAGTACACCTTTCTCATGTACGAAATCATCTTTCATAAATCTTAGTAACTGTATACATATCTCGTGCACAAAAATAACATACACATAACCTGTGTATAAAATCATTCTCTCGATACATAACATTCACTTTTCATTGCTTTCATAGCTTGGCTTGGTAACCGACCTTAACATATAATGCGCATAATAATATCCCCAAAACAGAACATCTCGTCTGTATAATAATCATATAAACTTCGAAGTACTAAACACCACGCCCACTAGCCCTTCCGTCTAGTGAACATTCTGGGTGGGGGTGTTAAACCCGGTAGCTACCTTTAGGATTCGCATCAATTAGGTGTGCACTAATTCTCAAAATTAGTGATGTTCCCTAATTCTTAGGTTACCAAGCAATAATAATCAGGGGAAAAATATTCATATCAATTGTGGCAATTATCACGTCCACATAATTCAATGGTGGTAATTATTACGTCCACATAATTCATTCGAGGAATGTTTTGCTTGTGTCTATCTCGTCAAACATTTATAAAAGTATTTCATGTATTTGTATTTCAAAATGTATTTGAAAAGCATTTAATAAAGCAGTTGTAAAAGTAGCGCATGTATTCTCAGTCCCAAAAATGTAAAGAGTAAAAGGGAATCAAATGAACTCACAATACGATATTTTGTAGTAAAAATATGCATACGACTGTACTGAACAATGCAAGGTTAGCTTCGAATTCACGAACCTATATTCAATTATGTATATTAATACATATAATGGAAATCGAACAAATTTATATCTTATTAGTGATTTTAATTGTTATTTTAAATCATGTGTTTCATTAATAACTTAATTAATTACTTTTATTAATATTTATTATGTAAATATTACTATAGTTATGTTACACGTGATAATCATATAATATTTGTTGTAATAATAATGATAATACCAATGGTAATATTAATAATACAAATGATGATAGTAATATTAATAATAATGTTAAAAATAATAATTTTAATGTTAAAATAATAATGATTTTAAATGATAATAATAATAATAATAATAATAATAATAATAATAATAATAATAATAATAATAATAATAATAATAATAATTTTAATATTTAATGTTAGTTTAATAATAATAATAATAATAATAATAATAATAATAATAATAATAATAATAATAATAATTATAATAATAATAATAATAATAATAATAATAATAATAATAATAATAATAATAATAATAATAATAATAATAATAATAATAATAATAATAATAATAATAATACTACCTCAAAGGAGTAGCCCTTAAAAATAATGCCCAAGCCCGGGTTTGAACCCGCGACGTCCCGCTAACCCGAAACTCCTTTTAATCAATCCTCTGCTTCTCATTTTCTGTTTTAATTAGCACCTAAAATTCTCTTAACTCGTAATACATGTGGTTTAAATAAAAACCTTTACATTAAACGTGTTGTGTGCCCGATCAAACAGCAACCCTAGCATCATCATCTTAATCATAACCGTAATCATTATACATCGATTCATCATCATACTACATCATTAATGGGTCATCATCTTCATCATCAACATCATTTATATCGCCATACCATCAACATTTTATTACTATCTTATCATTATCTAATCTTTACATCATCTCACTTCATCCTTAATCATCATATCATTCATCATGATCATCATAACCTTGCTTCATATCGTCATCTTTAACCTCTCCACCATTACCTTCAATATATAAGCATCATCATTCTTACATTGTTTCACCATAATTATCATTATAACATTATCCTTATCACTTTAAAATGATCTTCATTATCATTGTCATTATCGGTTACAATTATGATCATAATCATAATCATAATCCTCATGCAATTCAATTATCATTCCATGATAATTATTTACATCGTCAATTACCATCCCGTATAACATAGCAGTCCAATACTTCCATAATTCGGCCCATAACTCCCAATTTAACATGTTCGGCCCAAATAAAAGAGTCATAAAAGACTTGTCCTAAATATCAGCCGTTAGCCAAAAGAGTGTTCGATTTACATGTTTATTTATATATATTTTTAACGCGAAAGGTGTCGGCAGAGACAGGAAGTACACTGTTATCATCATCCATAATTGATTTTCTTTACTTTATTAGGGCAAGTGGATTATAATTTACTAGTTGTATGCCAAAAACTGTCTTGAACATCTTTCTTTCTTTCTAGTTATTCTCTATATTTAATACCTTTATCATTGGTATTATGGAGAATAGAAAGAAAAAAAAACAGAATCTGCAGCAGGTTTCTCCCTAGCACCATCATCAATTCGTTCATACAAAAATAGATGCAGTAAAATTTTAAGGGTATCACAAGTTGCAGGTTGACGTGGTGTGGTTCAACGAGGGAGAAAGTAGAAGAATATAGTAGTAGTCAATCAACCCGAGTTACAGCAGCCTGGTTCACGAAGGTAAAGAAGAAAAAGAAAAAAATAATAGTAACCTAGCGATGGTGTTTGATCGTGGCTGTTTTTCGGTTGTGTGAGGTTGTTTCCCGAAAAGAAATAGGAAAGGAAGGGTGTAACAGTGTTATGGTTTTGGTGTTGGGTTCATTTGGGTTGGCTAATCGAAGAACACGATGTGATGATAGAGGTGTGGTGGTGGTGTGTCACGATTGCAAGAATGCAGTAGCAGGAATTAAAGAGGGTTCTCTAGTATTCTTGATCTTTATTATCACAACAAAGAATGATTTGGATTTGGGTTGTAAACCAAACACGAAATCAAAACAGTATTATTAACAAGAAATTCGTGTCCAAAGTGGGTTTGTTGGTGATCTTACTCGTTAACAGCAGCATGTTCGGTTAAGATGATGATGATGATATAATTGATGGTGTTCCAATAGTGAGTCGAGCAAGTGCAACAGTTGAGTAGTAATAGTTCGATGTTTTGTGAGCCGAAGGCGGAGGATAGTTTTTAAGTGTGTTTCATTTATGTAAGTGTTATCTTAATTTCAATTATGTTAGGATATATAATGAACATTCTCTTGTTTTGATTCGTGATTGAAAGTGATTCGTAACAAACTGATCACATTTTGTTTTGTAGGAATGATGGTGGTCGACAGAAATATTGGAGGCCAGAAGGAGAAAACAAGAAAAATATAAAGCAGATAGTGAAGTGTAACAGATTCGTACGATTATCTACAACACAAGATTCGATTACAGTTTATTTCGTAGCAGATTTGTGATCGACATGAAATATTCGCTCAGGAAGAAATTGAAAATAATTAAAAGCAGATTGTGATTGTCAACGGGTTCGTACGATTTACTATTGGTCTCTGACAACTTGATTTGATCATCTTGTTTGTATTGAGAAGTTAATTTGAACGGGTAACAAGTTGAAGACAGGAAGGACGAGTAAAAATAAAATATCAAGAAGATTGATGTTGATGCCTAACTGAATTCGATTCTTCATCTATTTAATATCTAGCAAAATCTTTGTATCTTACTGAATCATTATATCTGGTTTTGATTCTATCAAATTTCTTTTGTTGTGTATCTGTGATTGCATTTGATATTGTACAAAATCGAAGACAACAATCATAATCAAATATAGTTAGATTGAGATGTGTAACAGATTTGGATTTTGAATTCGTATATACAATAATACTGATTTCTATAGTGTATGTGTATATATATATATATATATATATATATATATATATATATATATATATATATATATATATATATATATATATATATATATATATATATATATATATATATATATATATATATATATATATATCTGTATATACATATCTTTGTATTTATATGTCATTACTATATATAATTTGTATTAACCAATAATTAGGTATATTAATAATAATATCCAAGTAATACTAATAAGAATGATGATTAAAAATAATAGAAATAATAATAATAATAATTTTGGAATAAAAATGATAATATTTAGTATTAATAATCATATAACAAATTACATGTGTTAACTTTCATATATTTGATATTGAAAATAATAAAATAGCTAATACTGATTTTTATATTAATAATGAAAGTAAATATAATATTAGTATAACAATTATATTTTTAACTTCTAACTACATTTAATATATTAATATTACAATCTATTAATTATGTAATTATGTCATTCATTATATGATAATATTATTTAAATATTTGATACTTATACATTATATATATATATATTACATTTATATATATATATATATATATATATATATATATATATATATATATACTTATTTATTTACAAGTACAAGTTCGTGAATCGTCGGGAATGGTCGAATGTTAAATGAATTCATGAAAACATTTCAAAATTTTCGAGACTCAACATTATAGACTTTGCTTATCGTACCGAAATCATATAAATATTAAGTTTAAATTTGGTCGGAAATTTTCGGGTCGTCACAACAAACCCATCATGTTTAACTCCCATCGTTCATCACCTTTCTATATTTTTTTCGTGAACCCATAAAACCGCCTAAAACCTCACCCCATTTTAATCACCAACATAACTACTACGCTGTATTTGCTTCTGTTTTCCGTCCATAAGTAGCCAGGAACTAAAATAGCTGCTGCACACTTATTATTTTTTTTCCCTTTGTTTTGTTAATCCACGATGACAACCACCCTTGTTTATATTTATAATCGAACTAAGACATCTGCTTTTCCTTTTCAACATGGTCGACAAATTTCTCAATTTGATAAACCACATGTTGTATTTTATTCGCCTATTATATTATATCTTCTGATACGGTCCCAAAACCTGCTACCCAACTTCCATCGTAATATTTTCAGTCCGTTAAACCTTTTAAGGCCCAACAGAGATTAACTTGGGCCCAAACACTTATTTCTGGCCCAACAAAAATTGTGTCGAGCTGCTTTCTGTTTCAGTTTCTATTACAGCACGTTGATATATGAGATATATTATAACGAGGGTATTAGTGGTGATAACCAGTCGAATAGTGATAATAATTGATGATACGTTTAAAAAAAAAGATGAAGAAAAGTATGAACGATGAAGATGATATCAAAGATGATGATGAATAGTTAAGAATGAGAATGATGATTAAAATGATACATGATTATAATTCTGTGAAGATGTTTTGATCGTGATGCTATAATAGTGATAGGTTACAATGAATTTGATAAGATAAATAGATTGGATTTAGGAAGGAGGAGGAGAAAACAAATTATGGGATATATATAAAAATGGTATCTAGTATAAGTCAGATAAACAAGCACAACCGATTGGTTTAGTGAGTGTTCGGGTATTCGAGAGGTCGCGAGTTCAATCCTGGCTTGGGGCAGTTTATTTTTGAAGGGTTTCTTAAGGTAGTTTTCATTTTGATATTATTATTATTATTCTTATTATTGTTATTATTATTATTATTATTCATTATAATTATTACAAGTATTATAATTATTAGTATTATTATTATTATTATTATTAGCTAAACCCTAGTTACAACTATGATTAGGATTAGTATTATTATTATTATTATTATTATTATTATTAAAATAATACAATTTGTTACAATTAGTATTAGTATTATTTTAAAATTTATAGTATTATTATTATGGACGTAAGTATTATTATTAATACTAGCATTTTCGTTAATATGAATATCATTAACAAGTACTATTATTATTATTAAAAATTAATATAATTATTACTAAAAGAATCATTACTTTAAATCTATATTTTTATAAAGAATATTATTAATACTATCATTAATATTATTAGTACTATGAAAATTATTATTATTATCAGTATAATTATTCTAGTGTTATTATAACTAGCATTTTGTAAACAAAAGAGTAATTACATAAAAGTATATTTGATATACATAACTTAACTATATTAATATTTTTATATACAAAATAAATGCATTTAATTAAAAATGAAATATATATATAAGTTATTAATATAAAAATTATATCACTAATATATATATATATATATATATATATATATATATATATATATATATATATATATATATATATATATATATATATATATATATATTCGATTACGATTATATATATTAATGAATACACAAATAATATAGGTTCGTGAATCCGAGGCCAACCCTGCATTGTTCAGTTGTTCAATGTCGTCATATGTATTTTTACTACAAAATACAGTATTGTGAGTTTCATTACTCCCTTTTTAAATGCTTTTGCAATATATATTTTTGGGACTGAGAATACATGCGCTACTTTTATAAATGTTTTACGAAATAGGCACAAGTAATCAAAACTACATTATATGGTTGAATGATCGAAGCCGAATATGCCCCCTTTTGCTTGATAACCTAAGAATTAGTAAACCGATCTACTAATTGACGCGAATCCTAAAGATAGATCTATTGGGCCTAACGAACCCCATCCAAAGTACCGGATGCTTTAGTACTTCGAATTTCATTTTTATCATGTCCGAAGGATTTCCTGGAATGATAGGGGATATTCTTATATGCATCTTGTTAATGTCGGTTACTAGGTGTTCAATCCATATGAATGCTTTTTGTCTCTATGCATGGACGTATATTTATGAGAAATGAAAATGAAAATCTTGTGGTCTATTAACATGATAGAAATGATTATTTATGTTAAACTAATGAACTCACCAACCTTTTGGTTGACACTTTAAAGCATGTTTATTCTCAGTTATGAAAGAAATCTTCCACTGTGCATTTGCTCATTTTAGAGATATTACTTGGAGTCATTCATGACATATTTCAAAAGACGTTGCATTCGAGTCGTCGAGTTTATCAAGATTATTAATAAGTCAATTATAGTTGAATATATTATGAAATGGTATGCATGCTGTCAACTTTTGATATAATGAAAGTTTGTCTTTTAAAAACGAACGCAATATTTGTAAAATGTATCATATAGAGGTCAAGTACCTTGCGATGTAATCAAATGTAATGTATTCGTCCAGATGGATTAGGACGGGTCGTTATAGAAAATAATCTGTGCAGGTCTGCTCACTGCTGTAAAAATCATTCATATGAAGAACACCGAAACCTTTCAAACAACTCACCAACGGTAGCTAATGCGTAGTGCAATGACAAAATCATCTCACTGTGGTAGTTAATACATCATAATTTTACAACGGTAGCTAGTGCGTATGTAGTGACCCGGAAAATTTCCACTAATTTTAAACCAAACTCTCGATACGATTTAATATTTTTGACACGATAAGCAAAATCTGTAAGGTTGAGTCTCAAAAAGTTTGAACTGTTTCATATATTCAATTGACCTTCGACTGCTCTCGATGATTCACGAACCATTAATTGTAAATAGATATGTGTGTATGGATATATAAATAAAAATTCAAAATATAATTTGAAGTATTATATGTTGTTGTTATTAAAAATGTAATAAAATAAAAATAAGATATTATAATAATTATTATTTAAAATATATCTCTAAATATATATATAATGTGTATTAAAAATAAATATTAACTGATTGTAATACTCGGTTGATGTTCCGATTGATATTAAGCTAGTTAAATTCAAACTTATGTGATATTAAAATAAACGGTGATCCAAAAATGAGTTATATAAATTTTAGGCTTATTAAAAATATATTTAGAAGCTAATTAATAAATTTTAGAACTTTTTATATTTTTACCTAGAATTGAGAGGGACAGTTGATGTAATTTTTATTTAATAAATTAATGATCAAATTTTATACCATAATGACCAAAATAAATAAAACTATGTAATGTAAAAATTTGGGATTTTTTAAGAACATCTTTCTATGTTAACTGTTTAGCAATGGACACGATAGACTCCTCGAGCTAAATCTGTCGGCAGTCTAATAGTGAATTATACCAGTGAACTAAATTATTCATGTAAAGTTCTGTTCCTTATTCCTTTATCTATCCAATCCTTTATCTATCTAATATATATTTATATAAACCTATACATATATACATAGGAGGAGGAAAAGAATCACCAACACCATCCTCACAACCACCACTGCTACCATATTTTTGTTTAAATTCACTGCAGCCTTTTTGTCTCTAATTCTTGTTCGAATGATCACCAAGGACCACCATCAACCGCCACCAAACACCATGATTACAATTATTGTGTTGTTCTCATTCAACCTTTGATCATCACCATTCGGACCACCCACACACAACCATCAATAACCACCACTAATCATAATCTCCATCAAACTTATTATCGCCATCGAATCCCATCATCTTCGAGTGTGTTTCTGTTTCATGTTACAACACCATCGACCAATACGTTCAAAAAATCACACAATACAACCCACTTCATACCACGACGGTTGTTGTAAGTGTTTCTACTTCTGTTGAAACTCCATCACCAAATCCATACGATCTTATTTATTTTCTGTTTCAGTTTTCTATAAACACCACCACCTTATTTTGTTTGTTGATTCTTTTCTTTCATGCAAAATCACCATACAATCCATCTTCTTCATTAAATTGAATCATCCTTCAATCACCAATTATCACCACCGTGAACCATAACAATCACCACCCATCACCCTCAAATTACTGTTTTTGCCAAACACCATCACCAAAATGTCTTGTCCGCCATTTTTGTTTCTATTTTGCTACTATTTTGCTACTTGGTTAAACCCACTCACGAACACCATCGCTTGTAACCTGCAAAATGCAGCTATGACTTGCTGTTTCTGTTTGAATCAACCCAAGAAACAACCAATAAGTCAACACATTTCTGTTTAGTTTCTGCTACTTTGTTTCTGTTTCGATAACTAACCCAAACAACCCAAATCAAACAACCCATCGAAACCACTAATCATCTCTCTCTCTCTCTCTCCCTATCTCTCTCTCCTGCGAATCACCACCACCTCACCATCGATTCATCACCATTAAACACCACCTCCTTCTTTTGAGCACTACCCATATCACCACCCTAAACCGATTACTATTATCATCATATTTCTGCTGCTACTGTATTTTTTTTCAGTCGCCAAAACAAACTTTAAAGGTGATAATTTGATGTAGATGATAATTAGGATAACCACAAGATGATGAGTGAGGTCTACAAATTTTTTTTTCTGTTTAGGTTCGTATAATAAAAGAAAAATGGGATTTAAACAAACATCATTACCCTACATGTATCCCACTTCCGTTCCTATTTTTTTTTCTTTTCATCTATCGAGCCACTGACCAAACTCATATATTTTTTTGATATCGGGCTTCCACTTTGATTTGTGAAGAAATTGGGCCGAGTTCTTTCTTTAACGAGTTGGGTCGTGTGTTTCTAGTTGGGCCGTGATCCGTTTATGTTGGGCTGGAAGGATGACAAACAATGATGAGGATTCAATGCCACTGCTATCTAAATTCGTTGTTTCTATTTTTGGTTTAAATAGAGGGACGGAATAAAAAGATGAAATCTAGGAGTTTAATCAGAAATGAAGTAACAGAGGCGTGGTTAAGGGGTGTTATGGGTTACCGAGAGGTCGGGGGTTCGAGCCTTGTCTGAGGCATTTTTTTTTGGAAAAACTTTTAAGGTAGTTATTATTATTATTACTATTATTTTTATTTTTATTATTAGTGTTATTATTATTAATTATTGTTGTTAAATGATTTATAATATTATCATTAATAATAAGTATTAGCATTAAGTATTATAAGTACTATTGTTATTATTATTATTATTATTATTATTATTATTATTATTATTATTATTATTATTATTATTATTATTATTATTATTATTATTATTATTATTATTATTATTATTATCATTAATATCATTATTATTTTTAAAATAGGTATTATTAGTATTAATATCATTATTATTATCATTATTAGTAAAATTATTATCATTATTATTATAATTACTATAGTTATTTCTATTACTACTATTATTATTATTATCACTTATTAAAGGTATCATTTTATTATTGTTATCATTTTTTTTATTATTATTATCAGTATTAGAAAAATTATCATTTTTATCAAAATTATTATTATTATTATTATCATTATTATTAATATTATACTTAGTGACATTATTATTATTTTTATCATTATTATTATTAGTATTATTAATATATCAAATAAAGATTTTTTATGTAAAAATATATTATTTACATAAAACATAACTATATTAATATGTTTGTAATAACTATTAATTACCTATTTAATGTATATAAAAATAAATATATTTATATTAGTTATTAATGAAACGTACAAGTTATTAAGATAACAATTAATAATAATACCTAAATTTGTTCGATTACCATTATATGTGTTAATATACATATAAATCATATAGGTTCGTGAATCCGAGGCCAACCCTGCATTGTTCAGTATCGTCGTATGAATATTTTTACTACAAAATATCGTATTGTGAGTTCATTTGATTCCCTTTTACTCTTTACATTTTTGGGACTGAGAATACATGCGCTGTTTTTATAACTGTTTCCTAAATGCTTTTGAGATATATTTTTGAACTGAGAATACATGAACTACTTCTATAAACGTTTGACGAAATAGAAACAAATATTCAAAACTACATTCTATGATAGAATTATTTGGATTCAGAGGTTCGATTTCTATAAAGATTGTGTTATCGACCATCGGTGAGATGATTTTGTCATTGCACTACGAGTTAGCTACCGATATGGTGCGATTAAGTAGTTAGTAACGGTGAGATGATTTCGTCATTGCACTACGCGTTAGCTACCGTTTTAACTACCATCGGTGAGATGATTTCGTCATTGCACTATGAGTTAGCTACCGATGTATTGTATTATAGTCGACTTTGTAGTTGGTAACGGAGGGATGATTTTGCATTGCGTACGCATTAGCCCCCGTTTCAGCTACACTCAGAGGGATGATTTTTCATTGCGTACGCATTAGCCCCTGTTGTAAGAATTATATTGTATTTACTACCACGGTGAGATGATTTTGTCATTGCACTACACATTAGCTACCGTTGGTGAGTTGTTTGAAAGGTTCCGGTGTTCTTCATATGAATGATTTTACAGCATGAATAGACCTGCACAGATTGTTTTCTAATTATGAGTATCTTGTAGTCTATTATATTATTGAAAATGATTGATTATGAAAAACTAATGAAATCACCAACCTTTTGGTTGACACTTTAAAGCATGTTTATTCTCAGGTATTAAAGAATTCTTCCGCTGTGCATTTGCTCATTTTAAAGATATTACTTGGAGTCATTCATGGCATATATTTTGAAAGACGTTGCATTCGAGTCATTGAGTTCACCAAGATTATTATTAAGTCAATTATAGTTGGATAGTGGATATTATGAAATGGTATGCATGCCTGTCAATTTTCGATGTAAAGAAAGTTTATCTTTTAAAAACGAATCAATGTTTGTAAAATATATCATATAGAGGTCAAATACATCACGATGTAACCAAATGTAATGTATTCGTCCAGATAGATTAGGACGGGTCGTTCCAAGAGGTATCAGAGCGGTGGTCTTAGCGAACCAGGTCTTGCATTAGTGTGTCTAACTAGTAGTTGTTAGGATGCATTAATGAGTCTGGACTTCGACCGTGTCTGCATGTCAAAAGTTTTGCTTATCATTTCTAGTCGGAAATCATCTGCTTATCATCCTTAGGAAATTACCTGCTTATCATTCTTAGTCTAGACACATCTTACTGCATTGATTGCATGAATAGTGTATAGACAAATTCATATCTTAGCGTATTTGCTAATCCATATCTTAGCGTATCTTTTACTGTAGACTTTATCTGATAAGTTCCCGTAATTCCCTCCGTAATCTATGGGATCTTTTGTACTATGTATAGATATTCTATGTAATTAGAATATCATCCGATATCCGAAAATCATTTTATATTGAAAAACCTTTTACTCGATCGTACGAAATGGAACTCGCCACAAGTTCAAGTCCCTCGAATTTCGACAGCTATTCCGACATGGATGTTCACCTAACTCTGGAAGCAGCGTCATCAGAATGAATTAACCAATTAGCCATCCCCAATTCATCTGATGGGTTCGTAGTCGACTTAATCAATGGAGACGCGAAGAAGGCGATCCCTTCCACCAACCGAATTCACCTCTTGGCGATGAACCTGAAGCACTCACCGGTGAACCTGTTCGTAATACCATTTTCTCTCTCATTTCCAGAATATCTCGCCACGATTATATTCTATCTAAAATTCTAAACCTTATTCATCCACTCGTTCTGACCGACAATCATCCCGGAATAATAGAAGAAGTCAACGAACTTCGCGCTCGGGTAATCAATTTCGAGAATATGGTGCAAAACGTACCAGCTTCAGCAACATCATCAACACCAGCACCACCAACAACCCAAGTTTCAACATCACATGCCTCAACATCGTAATCTATACCTCGAGCATAATCATTGTTCTACATGAAGTTCTACATCATTTATCTTCGTTCTTCCTGGCGATTATGTAATCTCTAATGTTTTAGAGATTATGTATTCTAGTTCTAACGGTAAATCAAATGAGTTTAATATCATATTAACTCATTAAATCCATGATTACATCTGAAGAAAATATATATGTATATATGTTTTCATAAAGATTGTAATTAAAAATTCTTTTGTACAAACTGTTAATGGTGAAAATATTTTAACGGGTAGGTAATACCCGAGGGATATTTAAATTTCACATTAATAAGTTACACTGTACATTCTTCAAATCTGATTCAACAGTCAATTACTATCCTACTTACATCCACATATATACGTATTCGTTCACCACAGAATAACCATTTTTGAATTTTGACTTATCAGAATCCAACAAGTGGCATAATGAAGAAATCTATATTGACTCATTGACTCATTCAATTCAATTCTGTATTGACTCAATTTTGGTTTCAACCATAAATCGAAAGAGTTTAATTTTGTATTGACTCATTGAAATCTATGTTACATCTGAAGAGAATATATACATATATATTTTCATAAAGACTGTAAAAAAAATTCTTTTGTACAAAATATTAATTGTGAATTTTTTTTTAACGGGTAGGTAATACTCGATATATATATATATATATATATATATATATATATATATATATATATATATATATATATATATATATATATATATATATATATATATATATATATATATATTCACAATTAATATGTTACATTCTTCGAATCTGATTAAGCAAATTTTCAACTATACTTCCTACTTTCACAATTATATACATTCTTTCATAGCAATCAAAACAACAATACTCATTCAAACCCAATTACATATTCTGATTTTGAAACCTCAGAATTCAATAAGAAATATAACCGGTACCATCACTTTTAGATTCTTATATCTTTCAAAGCTATACTTTGACTTCAAAACTGTGTTAGAACATCAAATGTATATTAACGATTACAATCTGTGTTCAAACCCTTCGAAAATTTCTGAAGACACTTCAAATAATGAGCAATCGAGATGATGATTCAACCACATATTACCCACAATTATGTACTTAAAAAGCTCTCGAAACCAAAGTCATAATTCAACACAGATCTGTGTCAGATCCTTTGGCATTTATTAGCATAAATAACTTTGCAATTCCTTTTCAAAGTAGCAAATTCTATCATAGCTCCAGCAAGACAACTTCGATTTTTCATTCGGAGTAGCCTTATCATAATCTTGATATATATGATTACCCTTTTGTTACCGGAGAACCTTTCATATTCCACCACATTAGCAATAAACTTACCAACAACTTCACTGATCTTGGGCATTCCGAAGAATCATTATATATATCGAAGCCTCCTCATTTACTCATTCACATCTTGTAACGAGAATTGCTATACGAATCATCGGGAATTAGCAATCAGTATTTTGAAATCTCGCAGCATGTCTACGTCAACAGTTATATGTGTACATATAACGTCTATCTCCTGGACTTACATACTTGAATGTGAAGTTTCTGAAAAACACCCTGAACTGCGGAATAGTTCTCAAAATGTTGATGAAGCAGCAAAAACTATAAAACGACCTTAACAGTAAAAAGTTTGATGATAATGAATAGTGTGTTGGCAAAGCGCAGAAAAAGAGAAGTTTTGGAACTGGAAAACGGATTGAGAAAAGTATGAAGTAGGCTGTGGACAAATCACAAAGACTGAACCTGCCTTCTAAGAATCTAAATGATTCAGTATCTGCTGAAGTCATTAACAAATACCTTGCTCCTGACTCTAAACCCCTGCGGACAATATCCTTCATCATCCTCTGATATTAGAAATCCTATGATATCATCATATCTTTCATTATAAATATCCTCCATATTTCTGAAGATATTTTCATAATTATTCTTATCTGAAATCATTTATCTCCTCGTGTTATCTGTATCATACCATAAAAGAAACTGTTTTAGTTTCTAAATTTTGAAACCTTCGAGTTTAAAGTATGAATGTTTTTAAAGTAGTGTTGGGAACTGAAGCATGAAATAGTATAATATAATGACACTTAATCAACGTGATTATATTACAGTAATTCATGCTGAGTTTCTAAATGGAACGTGATGATTCACAGATCATAACGTCATCATGTGTCATGTTACACGACTTTTATATTCTCTTTAACCTCTAAAATATCAAGAAAATATTTCTTGATGATTCGGTCTTTTTCGAGGTATTCTAATTTGACAAGTCAAGATCGTGCCATTACAATTTCCTTCTTACAACATTAACAATGTTCATTCTGAAATTCATATCTGCGAATTATGGACCATTATAAGCGGTACTTACTCACAAGAAGAAGAAACGAAAGGACAAAAACTCTGAAACAGAAATTGGGGTATAAATCGCAGCAAATAAAAGAAAGCATTAACTGAAGATGACAATGATTATAGAAGACAGAAGCAGGGACATAAAAATATAAGGGAAGATATAAAACCCAACAACAACCCAGAAACTATAAACCATATATATCGATGCATATAGCAATATAAATACACGGGAGAACTAAAAACACTATAAAACTAAGTGTATAGTAGAAGTAAATAGATTCTTCCGGAGACAGGTGAAAAAGAAGAATGACAGATATGAAAGTTAGAAGTATATCAAGAATTAGAACCGGATGGAGCATATTGAAGAATGATTCAAAGTATGAATTAAAGAAGAAAGAATAGAAGGTGTAAATTGTAAGGAAACGAAGGAGGTGGATTTATAGTAAAATATCCGACAGAGAAATCAAAACAGATGATCGCATTTAAAGCGGATCCTAATTTCCTTGATTACCGATGAATCAAACCTTATTACGAAGATTTTCTCCAAATCCCTTGAAATCTGGAAATCAATCATATCTACGTCAAATGATAAGACAAATATACACTTACTCATTTCACTCTTCTATGTTAGCTTCATTCGTACTCTTCATATAAATGGATTGTTTATCCAAATTTTTTGCCGATGATAAAACTCTAATTTTCAGCCCGTATGCATCATGAAAACATATTTATTATCATTCACGACCTTTCCACTCAAATTTCGGGACGAAATTTCTTTAACGGGTAGGTACTGTGATGACCCGGAAATTTCCCACCAAATTTAAACTTAATCTTTATATGTTTCCGACACGATAAGCAACGTCTGTAATGTTGAGTCTCGAAAACTTTGGAACAGTTACATAAATGCATTTGCCCTTTTGACCATTTTCGACGATTCACGAACGATTGTGTGTAAATAAAAACGTAAATATATATATATATATATATATATATATATATATATATATATATATATATATATATATATGTATATATATATATATATGTATATATATATATATATGTATATATATATATATATGTATATATATATATATATATGTATATATATATATATATATATGTATATATATATATATGTATATATATATATATATATATATGTATATATATATATATATATATATATATATATATATATATGTAAGTATAAATAAAATTTCATATATTAATTTAAATTAATATAATACCATTTAATCATTTGAATTAAATATGAAGAGTAAAATGCAAAATAATTAAGATGTTATTTAAAATAAATATATATATAGGTATATATATGAATTATGTACATAACTAATATTATATGTATGTCATAATATATAT
The DNA here is from genome assembly GCF_046630445.1 of Rutidosis leptorrhynchoides. NCBI lineage: Eukaryota > Viridiplantae > Streptophyta > Magnoliopsida > Asterales > Asteraceae > Rutidosis > Rutidosis leptorrhynchoides. Next base: position 482,212,910 of record NC_092334.1, on the reverse strand, counting down.
AATATATATAAATATTAAATATCCAAATATGCTATTATATAATATAAATATTACATAATTAATATATGTAATATTATTATATTAAACTTGATTACAAGTTAAAATAAAGCTATTATATTTCTTTCATTATTAATATTGATACCAGCACTATTAATTAAATATATAGATAAGATTTTATAAGCATAAATTGTTATATCAAAAATATTAGTACAACTCTCATTATTATTACCAATATTGATACTAACATTTTTATTTACATTAGTAATATTACTATTAATATTATTAAAACTAATAAGATTATTATTATCATTTATATTATTATTATCATTACTTTCGTTATTTTTATTAATTATCATTATTAACAGTATATTTTTTTATTAATTTGATATTACTATTATTAATGTTATTACTGTAATTATTATTACTACTCATTTATTAACTGCATATTATCTATAAATTATTAATAATACAGATACATTCAGATGGAAACAAAAGTTGCTAACAATCAAAATCATGTGAATGTACGAATCTGTATTATATATTTATTCTGTTTTATTTTTTCCTTGTTCCTGTTTGAAAAATTCGTCCATATCCATAAACGTCAATTTTACAGATCAATTACAAATCAATATTACTGTTAAATCAAGTACTTAATTACACTATAGGATTTACGTACTGCAGTCTGAAAAGAAAATGAGGAAATTCAAGAAAACTAGTCATAATATCTCTGTTATTCATTCTTAGAGTCAAAATTCGAATTAAAGTTTTATTTGAAAATCCTTAAATGCAGAATTGTTAGGAATCTCCTATATAAACTATCTGCAAAGTTTCAAAACCCAATTTGTAATATCGAGTACGAATTTTCGAGTCAAAGTTTTGGTTTTAAAAAGTCAAACTTAGTTCTTCGATCAAATTCAAGTTCAATTCGACATTTCTAGTTAAACTGATGATTCCAAAAGTTTCTAAGGTTGATTTTCAAAGTAATTTGTGTTATAATCCTTGCCAATTTCTTGCTCAAGAGTGTAATCAAATTTTTTTTATATTTATAAACAGCGACGAGCTGCTGCAGCCTTTTTTATTTTTTTTTATCAAATAAATTATTAAAAATTGTTTATGTGTTGGTTAATAAATACAAAAAAACTCGTGTTTGTACTTATAATATAGATTAAATGGATTTTCATTTGGTTGATTTGATTCTATCGATGATGAAGAAGAAGGAGATGGGGATAACATAAGAACATGTTATATAGTATAGTTTAGGAATAAAATCAGAAAGATAGAAATGGAGAAGCGGTTAAGGGGTGTGTGTGTTTCCTGGAGGTCGCGGGTTCAAGGCCCAGCCGAGGCAGTTTTTTTTTTTAGCTTCTAAGGTATTATTTGATAATTATAATAATTATTATTATTATTATCATTGTTATTATTGTTATTATTAATTGTTGTTATTATTACTAGTATTGATATTATTGTTATTGTTATTGTATTAATATAAGTATTAGTATTGATATTATTGTTATTGTTATTGTATTAATATAAGTATTAGTTATTATTTATTATTACCATCATGATTATAATTACAATTATTATTATCATTATTGTTATTACTAATATTATCAATAAGTATTATTAAGTATTATTATTATTATAATTATTATTATTATCACTAGCAAATAATATTATGATGAAAGAAGTAGTTAATGTTAGGAAATAAAAAAAAAAGATGAATAAGATTATGAGTAAGGCCATGAATTTAGTTAAGGTAATTACACCCGAGAAATATAATTATAAGTACGTATACGATTAAGATAATATATATATATATATATATATATATATATATATATATATATATATATATATATATATATATATATATATATATATATATATATATATATATATATATATAAAGATGATTAAAATTAAATCATGGTATCAAAATTCTTCTTATTATTATTATTATTATTGTTATTATTATTATTATTATGAATATAATAAAAATTTAATATTACTTTCATAAACATTAGTATTAGTATCATTATATAAATATCAGAGTTATTATTATTATTAACATATGTATTAACATTATTATTAATATGATTACAAGTATTAGTATTGTTATTATTAAAAATGACTATTATTATTATTATTATTATTATTATTATTATTATTATTATTATTATTATTATTATTATTATTATCATATTTACAAAAATTAATGTTTCGATATCACTAAAACTATCATTTTTATCGTTATCAGTAATGTTATTTAGTTACTAAAATCTGTATCATAACTATCATTAACAGAAAAATTAATATTTTTTTTACAATTATAATTACTAATGTTATTATTATTATCATTAATAGGTTATTAATATCTTATTAGTAATATTAAGTATTATAATCATTATCATTTTTACAGCTATTAATATCATTTTGACTACTATTATTCTTAATATAAAAATGATATATATATATATATATATATATATATATATATATATATATATATATATATATATATATATATATATATATATATATATATATATATATATATATATATATTAAAAATTTATTCAATACATATAACATAACAAGATTTAATATTTTTATGTAACAAAACAAATATAAGAAACATATATATATATATATATATATATATATATATATATATATATATATATATATATATATATATATATATATATATATATATATATATATATATATATATATATATATATTATTAATATAAAAAGAATATAACTCATAAATTTATATATATATTTGTTCAATTACAACTATGTATATTAATAAATATACAAATTTTATAGGTTCTTGAATTCGAGGCCAACCCTGCATTGTTCAATATCGTCATATGTATTTTTACTACAAAATACAGTATTGTGAGTTTCATTACTCCATTTTTAAATGCTTTTGTAATATATATTTTTGGGACTGAGAATACATGCGCTTTTATAAATGTTTTACGAAATAGACACAAGTAATCGAAACTACATTATATGGTTGAATGATCGAAGCCGAATATGCCCCTTTTGCTTAGTAGCCTAAGAATTAGTAAACCAGTCTACTAATTGACGCGAATCCTAAATATAGATCTATTGGGCCTAACACACCCCATCCGTTGTAGCGAATGCTTTAGTACTTCGATGTTGTTTTATCATGTCAGATGGATGTCCCAGAATGATAGGGGATATTATTATATGCATCTTGTTAATGTCGGTTACCAGGTGTTCAATCCATATGAATGATTTTTATGAGAAATGGAAATGAAAATCTTGTGGTCTATTAAAATTATGGAATTTATTGATTATGATAAACTAATGAACTCACCAACCTTTTAGTTGACACTTGAAAGCATGTTTATTCTCAGGTTTGAAAGAAATCTTCCGCTATGCATTTGCTCATTTTAAATATATTACTTGGAGTCATTCATGACATATTTCAAAAGACATTGCATTCGAGTTGTTGAAGTTCAATTGAGATTATTATTAAGTAAATGACATATTAGGTCATTTATAGTTTAGATATTATGAAATGGTATGCATACTAGTCAACTTTCGATGAAATGAAAGTTTGTCTTTTAAAAACGAATGCAATGTTTATAAAATGTATCATATAGAGGTCAAGTACCTAGCGATGTAATCATATGTTATTGTATTCGTCCTTATGGATTAGGACGGGTCGCTTCAATATAGAGGTCAAATACCTCGCGATGTAACCAAATGTAATGTATTCGTCCAGATAGATTAGGACGGGTCATTCAGGTGGTATCAGAGCGGTGGTCTTAGCGAACCAGGTATTGCATTAGTGTGTCTAACTAGTAGTTGTTAGGATGCATTAATGAGTCTGGACTTCGACCGTGTCTGCATGTCAAAAGTTTTGCTTATCATTTCTAGTCGGAAATCATCTGCTTATCATCCTTAGGAAATTACCTGCTTATCATTCTTAGTCTAGACACATCTTACTGCATTGATTGCATGAATAGTGTATAGACAAATTCATATCTTAGCGTATCTGCTAATCCATATCTTAGCGTATCTGTTACTGTAGACTTTATCTGACACATTCCCATAATTCCCTCCGTAATCTATGGGATCTTTTGTACTATGTATAGGTATTCTATGTAATTAGAATATCATCCGATATCCGAAAATCATTTTATATTGAAAAACCCTTTACTCGATCGTATGAGATGGAACTCGCCACTAGTTCAAGTCCCTCGAATTTCGACAGCTATTTCGAAATGGATGTTCACCTAAACTCCGGAAGCAGCGTCACCAGAATGAATCAACCAATCAGCCATCCCCAATTCATCTGATGGGTTCGTAGTCGACTTAATCAATGGAGACGCGAAGAAGGCGATCCCTTCCACCAACCGAATTCACCTCTTGGTGATGAACCTGAAGCACTCACCGGCGAACCTGTTCGTAATACCATTTTCTCTCTCATTTCTAGAATATCTCGCCACGATTATATTCTATCTAAAATTCTAAACCTCATTCATCCACTCGTTCTGACCGGCAATCATCCCGGAATAATAGAAGCAGTCAACGAACTTCGCACTCGAGTAATCAATTTGGAGAATATGGTGCAAAACGTACCAGCTTCAGCAACATCATCAACACCAGCACCACCAACAACCCAAGTTTCAACATCACACGCCTCAACATCGCAAGCTATACCTCGAGCATAATCATCGTTCTACATGACGTTCTACATCATTTATCTTCGTTCTTCCTGGCGATTATGTAATCTCTAATGTTTTAGAGATTATGTATTCTAGTTCTAACAGTAAATCAAATGAGTTTAATATCATATTAACTCATTAAATCGATGATTACATCTGAAGAAAATATATATGTATATATGTTTTCATAAAGATTGTAATTAAAAATTCTTTTGTACAAACTGTTATTGTTGAAAATATTTTAACGGGTAGGTAATACCCGAGGGATATTTAAATTTCACATTAATAAGTTACACTGTAAATTCTTCAAATCCAATTCAACAGTCAATTACTATCCTACTTACATCCACAGATATACGTATCCATTCACCACAGAATAACCATTTTTGAATTTTGACTTATCAGAATCCAACAAGTGGCTTAATGAAGAAAACATTGGACAAAAATAAAATTTTTTAGAAACAAACAAATTAACTATGAGAAATTCTGTTAAGAATCTACGCTAACAAAGTCCTAGCTAACTGTTCCTAGCTAACTGTTAATTCCTTATTACATTTATTTATCGCAATTTAATTATCGCAATTTATATTCTCGCAATTTTATTTATCGTCATTTAATTTCTGTTATTTATTTTACGCACTTTAAATATCGGGACACGTATACAAGGTTTTGACATATCATATCGACGCATCTATATATATTATTTGGAATAACCATAGATACTCTATATGCAGTAATGCTTGAGTTAGCTATACAGGGTTGAGGTTGATTCTACAATAATATATATACTTTGAGTTGTGATCGAGTCTGAGATATGTACACGGGTCACGATACATATTAATTAATTCGAATATTATATATTAAACTATATATGAATTATTGAATTGCTAACTATGGACTATTAACTGTGGACTACCAACATTGGACAATGAAAATGAATTAAAATATTGATTATAACATATGAAACTAAACATTTCTTCAAGTTTGCCACTTGATTTCATCTTAAACCTCATTTGTATCTTGACGATTACAATCTGCGTTCAAACCTTTCATGATTCTTGAAAACACCTCAATCAAGAGGATGAACCAACCGCACTTCATCTACAGAAGAAAAGATTGATCCGTATAGTTATGCATCTGAAAACTCTCAGAAACTGAGTAAACGTTTAACGCGCAACTGTGCTTATTCCTTTAGCGTTATTATTACCGAAAATAACTTTTCAATCTCTTTTCAAATTAGCCAAACTTTGTCACAGCTCCAGCAAGTCAACTTCGACTTTTCGTTCGAAACAACCTTATTATAACTTTGATATATATGTACTCTTTTATTGTTACCGGAGAACCTTTTATATTCCACCATATTACTAGAAGATGTACCAGCAACTTCGTTGCCTTTGGTTTAAATCTCTCTGAACAAATCAGAAGGACTAAATTTATACATAAAGAATCCTGATGATTCTGTTCTAATGAAATCTTCAGCGATTATCTTGCTCCTTAATCATTCTAAATCATTGTGAATGAATTTCTTCATCACACTTTGATTCTAGAATTATAAGATATCATGGTATCTTCCATTATAAATATCCTCGATATTTCTGAAGATATCTTCATAACTATTGTTATTCGAAATCATTTATCTCTTCGCGCTATCTGTGTTATATCATAAGAGGAAACTGTTTTAATTTCTATATTCTGTAAACCTTCGAATTTAAAATATGGATGTTTTAGAAGTAGTGTTGGGAACTAAAGCATGAGTTAATATAATATAATGACGTCAGGCCAACGTGGTTATATTACAGTAAGTCATGCTGAATTTCTAATGAAACGTGATGATGATTCACAGATCTTACCTTCATCATGTGCCATGTTACATAACTCTTTCATTCTACTTAACCTCTAAACATATCAAGAGATTATTTTCTTGATAGTTCTATCCTTACCGTGATTCCAACAGTTTCCTAATTAATCATGATATTACATTTTCTTTCTGATTAGAAGATTTCCTTAAATTCCTTGAATTCCGAAAATCCACCATGACTACGTCAAAAGTTAAGACGAAACTTTTCACTCTTTTGTGATAGCTTCACTCGTACGCTTCACATGATCAGATCGTTTTATCTATATTAATCAATAATGATTAAACTCTAACTCATATTCGTCATGAAAACATTTTTATTGTTAGCCATGACGACCTCACTCAAATTTCGGGACAAAATTTCTTTAACGGGTAGGTACTGTAGTGATTCGGAAAATTTCGACTAATGTTAAACCAAACTCTCGATACGATTTAATATTTTTGACACGATAAGCAAAGTCTGTAAGGTTGAGTCTCAAAAATTTTGAACTGTTTCATATATTCAATTGACCTTCGACTCCTCTCGACGATTCACGAACCATTAATTGTAAATAGATATGTGTGTATGGATATATTTTTCTAAAAATGATATTATGATAAAATGATTATTATGATGCCCCGTACAAAACCATCGTGTACGAAATCATCAACAACAGGATCATTACAAGGTTAAGTACTATATGCAGTAGTAAAAGAAGTTGCATTCACGATAAAAAGATGACGTCATAACCGACATCAATTGTTTTACACCAACAGTATGCTTCTACGAATAGCAAGCATGAATAAATGTATGTGACCCTTAGGTCGTTACAAAACATAGTTCAAAAGTATTAAAGTTTGAATACAAGATAAACAGTTCATGCGGTAATAACACTAGAGCAGCGGGTGTCTACGGCAAGACTAGCACGACAGCGGAAGCAAATAACCTTAAGCACCTGAGAAAAACATGCTTAAAAATGTCAACACAAAGGTTGGTGAGCTATAGTTTAAGTATAACAGTATGTAAGGTAGGCCACAAGATTTCAGTGCTACAAAGAGCGTTTCAAAACAGTATGATAAAGTATATGTTAACCGTGGGCACTTGGTAACTAACTTAACGTTTATACCCCCTGAAAGTACACTTGGCAAGTGCATATGTTTATGAAGTATTAAACACTCATTAAATGCTAGCGCTACTAGCCCGAGTGGGGATGTCAAACCCTATGGATCCATATCTAAGATTCTTGTTCACGGTTCAAAAACCAATGATTAAACGTTACCGAGCTAAAGGGAATGTTTATGCCGTTGTATAACCCACACACATATAAGTTTAAGTACTCATGCCTAGTATGTAAAACATAAAATCCGCATGTATTCTCAGTTCCCAAAATAGTTAAAGTAAAAAGGGAAAGCTATAACTCACAATGATAAAGTAGCGGTAAAGTATGACTCGGAAAGTAAGCAAGTAATGAAGGTTGTCCAAACGGGTCCTCAACCTAAGTCAAATAGTAATAAGTAAGTAAATTGTCAGAAAAGGTTTAAAAGTATGTAAATAAGGTCTTAAGGGTCATCATCATTCATCATCAAACAAAAGGTGTAAAGTAGGTTTCGTTTATGAAAGTAGTTTAAAACAAAGGCTGACTTCGATCAGTCACCACGGCCTCTACCCTTACTGAAATAAGGTGAGACCAGTGGACATGGCTCCGTATATGAGTCCTTTAAGTGTGATAAAATTTACAGAAGCAAACTCGTCTTCGTTTGACCGTGGTGACGGTCTAAGTGCGAGTAGGTCAGAAATTTCTGCACAACGTTAAAGGACATAGTGACGATCGGAGGGCCATAAATCCTAAACCGTAACTCGGATTAAGAAGAGTCCTATATGAAAAGTTATCTACACGAACTGAGCTAACTGGAAATCTAGGTTACAGTAGCCCAGGTGTACTGGTATGTTACAGAAACAGCAAAACAGTAAGCAGAGGACAGGAAACAGAAAAATAGTGGGTTCCGGTGGGTTTGGTGCTTGATGTTCATCATGGTTCTCATCCTTGATGCCTATAGCTTCAAGTGTACAACTCATTGATGTTTTTACATCATCTTTACCATGGTTTGACCATCATAACCCAAGTGTAAGTCTAAGACATGAAGCACAACTCAATTAAGTGTTGCAAGTGTTTTGATGAACCAAAGTTACATCAAAGTCTTAGATTTAACACATACATGAAATGTAAAAGTAATACTAACTAAATTTTGACAATTATGACACAAGTGTGAGTCTAAGACATGTAGATCAACTCACTTAAGAGTTTTATGAAGTTGATGAACCAAAGTTACATCAAGGTCTTAGATCTAACACTTACATGAACTTTAAAAGTAAAAACAAGTTACAAACTTGAAGTAAACTTATGAAATCAAGATCTTAAGTAGTAGAACATAGTTCTTAGTTAGATCTTTGAAGATCCAAGACTCAAAAGCCTAGATCTAGCATAAGTGTACAAAGTTATAGTTTAAAGAAGCCTACTTATGTGTTCTTAAACTTTCAAGTTAACTTTTAGTTCAAGATAGTATGGGACCAAGACTAACTTGTAGTACTTGACTATTTAAACTGACTACATGAGATTAAAGTGCATGATGTAAGGAAATAAACTAAGTAAAACAACTAGTTCATGGGTTGTTCATACTTTAAAGATTCAAACCAAAGTTTGATCTTTAAGAAAGTAAACTTTAAAGTTTACTAACATGAATTACAAGTATGAGTTTTACAACCATGAACTTACAAACTTTTGAAACAATAAATGAAGAACATAAGCTAGAAACTTTATGTTCTTGTATGCCTTGTAAGAACAAGTTAGATGAAGAAAACTAATAAGTTTGCTTCTTGAAAGCTAGTAAGTAAGTAACAACAACTAGTAACTACAAGTAATCAAACATTAAACAAGAACAAGTAGCAACAACAAATGATGATGATGATATAAAGGGGTGTTTGGTATTCGGTTTTAGCCAAAAGAAAAGGGGAGAAAAAGATGTTCTTGGTACTTATAAGTAAAGGAAAGATGAGAGAAAAATATGAGAGGAAAGTAAGATGTAAGTTTGAAATGAAGTATGTGTGTGAGATTACAAGTAAGTGAAGTAGTAAAAAAAAAATAAAACTCTCCTCTACACCCCATAAGGCCGACGGCCTGCTGCAGAAAAAAGGGGGAGGGATGAGTTGCCTACTAGTTCCTTGAGTGCAAAGTCTTAAAAGTTGGATAATGAGGATGCATGCATGGGGATTATGTGTAAACTAGATTCCAAATGAACAAAACTAGCTAGTTACAATTACAAGTAATACTTACATGTTTAGATGGGCTCATTAAGTCCATATAAGAAGTAGGGTGGGCTAATCAAGTCCATTAAAGTGAGCCCAAGTCCAATTTAGTGATAATTCAAGTAAAAGTCCACTAACACTAGTAAAGGCCCAAGTAATCAACTAATAACCTTAGTTAATCAAAATGATTAATAAACTTAATCATGAATGTAAATAATATTCTAAAAATATTATTCGTGAAGGTTTCGGGTGTCACGAAGACGTCTCGGGCAATTAAAGTCAAGTACGTTTAGTCATGGCAACATGTATATGTAATAACATACATTCGTTTAATCACACGTATTAATAATAATAATTATTAATAAATAACGTTGGAAAAACCAGGGTCGTTACATTACCCACCTGTTAAAGAAAATTTCGTCCCGAAATTTAAGCTGAGGTAGATGGAGGAGTCGGGAAAAGATGAGGATACTTCCGCATCATTTGATCCTCTCGCTCCCAGGTAAACTCAGGTCCTTGTTTGGCATTCCATCGTACTCGGACGATCGAAATCTTGTTGCGTTTCAAAGTTTTGATCTCACGATCCATAATCTCAACAGGCTATTCCACGAAGTGGAGTTTATCATCAATTGTAAGTTCTTCCAGTGGTATGATAAGTTCGGGTGCAGCAAGGCACTTCTTCAAGTTTGACACGTGGAAGGTAGGATGAACTGAGCTCAATTGTGCTGGTAGATCCAAACGGTAAGCAACGGGTCCAACACGTTCCAAAATTTCGAAAGGACCAATGTATCGTGGGTTTAACTTTCCACGTTTTCCAAAGCGAATCACACCCTTTCAAGGTGCAACCTTCAACATTACACGGTCATCAACGTTGAATTCAAAGTCTTTACGTTTAAGATCGGCATAACTCTTTTGACGATCGCGGGCAGTCTTAAGTCTTGCTTGAATCTGAGCAATCTTCTCCGTGGTTTCGTGGACTACCTTGGGTCTGGTGATTTGCTTTTCGCCTACTTCGTCCCAACAAATAGGAGATCGACACTTACGGCCATACAATGCTTCAAAAGGTGCAGCATTAATGCTAGAGTGATAACTGTTGTTGTACGAGAATTCGGCTAACGGCAAATGCCTTTCCCAAGCCTTTCCAAAATCAATGACACATGCACGCAACATGTCCTCCAAGGTCTGAATTGTTCGTTCACTTTGCCCCTTCAGTCTGAGGGTGATAAGCAGTACTCATGTTAAGACGAGTTCCCATGGCTTCTTGCAAAGAACGCCAAAATCTAGAAGCAAAACGGGGATCGCGATCGGAGATGATCGATAAAGGTACACCATGACGAGATACAACCTCTTTGATGTATAATTGAGCAAGTCTTTCCATTGTATCAGTTTCCTTCATCGCTAGAAAGTGTGCAGATTTGGTGAGGCGGTCAACAATAACCCAGATGGTATCGTACCCACCCACCGTCTTCGGCAGCTTGGTGATGAAATCCATTGTGATCCTTTCCCACTTCCATTGTGGGATTTCCGGTTGCTGAAGTAATCCAGAAGGTCTCTGATTCTCGGCTTTAACCTTCGAGTAAGTTAAACACTTACCAACATAAGTCGCAACATCCTTCTTAAGATTCGGCCACCAATAATGTTCTTTAAGGTCGTGGTACATTTTGCCCGCTCTGGGATGAATCGAATATCTCGATTTGTGTGCTTCATCAAGTATAAGGTTCCGTAGATCTCCATAAAGAGGTACCCAAATTCTTCCGGCATAACATCGGAGTCCAGACTCCCTAACCTCGAATCGAGAGACAAGTATGTTCAAATGTTCGTGAGATAAATTCTCCTCCTTGAGAGCCTCATCTTGAGCTACTCTGATCTGGCTGTTGAGGTTCGAATGGATGGTAATGTTCAGAGCCCTAACACGAAGAGGTGCCGTCCTCTCCTTTCGGCTTAAAGCGTCAGCTACAACATTGGCCTTGCCAGGATGATAGCGAAGTTCACAATCGTAGTCGTTGAGCATCTCGATCCATCGACGCTGTCTCATATTCAGTTGCTTCTGATCGAAGATGTGCTAGAGACTCTTGTGATCGGTGAAGATAGTACTCTTAGTTCCATACAAATAGTGTCTCCACAATTTAAGCGCAAAGACAACGGCTCCAAGTTCAAGATCATGCGTAGTGTAGTTCTGCTCGTGAATCTTCAATTGGCGGGAGGCATAGGCAATAAATTTTGATCGTTGCATCAGTACACAACCAAAACCACTCTTCGATGCATCACAATAAACAATAAAGTCGTCACTGCCCTCAGGAAGTGATAGGATAGGTGCGGTGGTTAACTTCTTCTTCAAAGTTTGAAATGCTGATTCGTGTGTGGGTTCCCAAATGAACTTCTTGCCCTTGTGAGTCAGTGCGGTCAGAGAACGCGCAATCAGAGAAAATCCTTCAATGAACCTTCGGTAGTAACCGGCGAGACCTAGGAATTGGCGAATGTGAGTTGGAGTAGTGGGGGTCTCCCACTTTCTGATGGCTTCAATCTTGGTGGGATCAACTTTGATACCCTGGTCGCTCACAACATGACCCAGAAATTGTACTTCCTTCAACCAAAATTCACACTTGGAGAATTTGGCGTAAAGTTGCTCTTGTCTCAAGAGTTCAAGTACTAGTCGAAGGTGTTGCTCATGCTCTTCCGCGCTCTTAGAGTAGATGAGGATATCATCTATGAAGATGATAACAAACTTATCCAGGTACGGCTTGCAGACACGATTCATAAGATCCATGAACACGACAGGTGCGTTAGTTAATCCGAATGGCATCACGAGAAACTCATAATGACCATAACGGGTTCTGAATGCAGTTTTCATCACGTCACTTTCCTTCACCCTCAACTGGTGATACCCAGATTGCAAATCGATCTTAGAGTAAACGCTCGATCCTTGTAGTTGATCAAAAAGATCGTCAATTCGTGGAAGAGGATACCGATTCTTGATTTTCAATTTGTTGAGCTCATGGTAGTCGATACACATACGGAAGGATCCATCCTTCTTCTTCACAAAAAAAACAAGTACGCCCCAAGGCGAGAAACTTAGTTGGATAAATCCACGGTCTAACAGCTCTTGTAGTTGACTCTGTAATTCTTGCATCTCGGAAGGTGCGAGTCTATACGGTGCGCGAGCTACAGGTGCAGCTCCTGGCACTAAGTCGATCTAAAACTCTACGGCTCTCGGCGGCGGTAATCCAGGCAATTCTTCAGGGAAGACATCGGAAAATTCATTCACAATGCGAACGTCTTTCACATTCTTCACCTCGGTTTCTACCGTTTTCACATGCGCTAGGACAGCAAGACGTCCCTTCTTCATAATCTTTTGCGCTTTCACGCAACTAATGAGGTTCAACTTCGAGGTACATCTCTCTCCATAGATAACCAGTGGTTCGCCATCTCCTTGTGGTATACGAAGAGCTTTATCTCCACAAATGATATCGGCTCTTATCTTGCTCAACCAACCATACCACCGATCACGTCAAAACTTCCCAGTTTGATGGGTATCAAATCGATTTTAAAATCTGCACCAGCTATGTTGATAATAGCTCCACGACTAATATGGTCAACCTTTTCAAGTTTTCCATTGGCGACCTCGACAAGCATACTCTCTTTTAACGGGACTAACGACCAATTAATCTTATCGCAAAAATGTCTACATACATAACTTCTATCCGCACCAGTATCAAACAGGACAGAAGCTAAAAGATTGTTGATTTTGAATATACCTGTCACCAAGTCGGGGTTTTCGTGTGCGTCCCTTGCATTAACATTGAAAGCTCTAGCGCGCGGTAGTCCGCCATCTTTTCGCTTATTTGGACACGCATTTCTGAAATGGCCCGTCTGTCCGCATTCGTAACACTTCCTTGGCCCTGTGGGGTTCGGCTTCCCATTCAAAGTGGTGACCTTGCAGTCTTTTCCAACATGCCCAGACCGTTGGAACTTCTCGCAGACAACATTGCAATACCCAGTGTTGTGTTTGTAACACCGCTTGCATTGAGGTAGGGTTCCCTTGTAGTTTGGGTTGGAGTTGGTGTTGTTGTTGGGGTTTTCACCGTTGTTGTTTCCTCTGAAACCCTCATGTCGTTTCACCGGGTTCTGTTCATAGTTCCTTCCCCTGTTGTTGTTGTTGTGGTTATCCCATTTGCGCTTCTCACTAGTACCCGCTTCAGTCTTAGTTTTCTCCGGTTCATTGATGGTTATTTGATTCATTAAAGTATGCGCCATGCGCATCGCTTCGGGAACATTTGGTGGTTTGGACGAGGTGACGTTTCCCTTAATGCTCTTAGGGAGTCCCCAGAAGTATCTCTCCATTCGCTTGAATTCCAGGGTGACCATTGTCAGACACATCAGGGCTAGTTCTAAAAATCTCCTGTTGTAACCATCAAGGTCGTTCCCAACGGCCTTTAACTGCATGAATTCCATTTCCATCTTTTAGATTTCGGTTCTCGGACAATACTCCTCAATCATGGCACACTTAAATTCCTCCCATGGCGTAGCATACGCCTCATCAATGCCTTGTGCCTGTGCCATTGTGTTCCACCATGTGAGCGCGCCGTCAGACAACGTGCAAGAAGAAAATTTGGTTTTGTTGTCCTCCGAACAGTTGCTAACTCGGAATACTGATTCAAGTTTCTCGAACCATCTGGTGAGACCAACCGGTCCCTCAGTGCCGTTGAAGTTATGTGGTTTACAGCTCTGGAATTCCTTGTAAGTACACCCATTTCGAACGGGTTGAATAACCAGTGGTGGTGGCGGTGGCGGTGGAGCCTGGGGTTCCATTTCCGCAATGGCTGCGGCTACACGTTCTTGGATCATCTCTTCAAATTGAGCAGCAGTAGGTGTGGATCGACCGTTAGCCATGGTGTTCTATACAAACATTTTGACTCAAGTCAAAATCCAGCATTCAATATATAATAATATAGTATATAACAACCAACATGTAAACAGCACAACACATGTTAATTAAGTAACGTAAGTTGATACAAGTACCGCAAAACACCATACAGTAACGTAAATAGAACACTTGTGCAAAAAGTAACATCACAAAGTTTACATTCATTAATAATAAGTTTCATACATCATGATAGATTCGTACGATACATAAGTGAAATATGAAACTACAACTAGATTACATCATGAAATCTAATACAAAAGGTCCTACGGTGAAGGTGGGTGTAGGATGTCTAAAACCTGAGACATCTGCTCCTCAAGCTCAGCTACCCGAGCTCGGAGGATCTCCACCTCCCTTGTCAATTCCTCGACTGTGGGAGATGGTGGGGCAGGGGGTGCCGGCGGTGCAGGTGGTGCCGGTGGTGCGGGTGGTGCAGACCTCACGAAACAAGGTGCAGACGTTCCGGCTCCAGAAATAGTCAGTACGTAACGGGGTGCCTTACGCACTTGTGGGTCAGCAGGGTACGGCACAAGCCACTTACGAGCAGTAACCCTACGATGTCGACCAAATGCGTCAGTGAAGGCACGGCCTCCGTTGATCCCCGGAATGATGGTACCGTCGAAGCGATACCGCTTCTTCGGCGGGGTGGAGGGTGGCTGAATAGGTATATCAGCAGGGTCCTCGTCGTCACTGAAGTCTGATGAAGAATCATCTGATGAAGAATTGGCGGATGATGAGTCATCCGAATCATGTGGTGGTGGCACGGGTGGCTGAACTGGCAGTCCGAAGGTGGCCAACATCTCTCTGTGTCTGTCTGCCGGAATCGGCACTAAACGTCCATTGGCAGCGCGTCGGCACGGCATGCGCATATGCTTACGGAATGGCCCTTCCCCGAACTCCGCGGGAATCACGACACCACCGATGCGGGACTGTGGCTCCGAGGGTCCGGGAACAGATGGAGCTGGAATCTCCGTAGGGTCCACACGTCCGTCAATAGTAGCCACTGGTGCAGGCGGCTGGATAGTAGTCCCGGAAGATGAAGCGCCGGGGTCACTCGTGCGTATCGGGATCGATGGATCGGCAACGGTGGTAGGTGGAGTAGCTGAAGAGTTTAAATTGCCCAAAACGATAGCAGGTGGAACATCTGACATCTGAACAAGGAAAAATAAATTTTCCATGTCAGTAAGTCATAAAGCAAGCACGTATTAGGCCAACAGTTTAAATCATGTATAACAATAAGTAGCATGGCAATAATAACGAATCGTACAGAAGTAGCATGCAATCGAAAGCAAGTAATATCATACAGTAGTGACATCATGTAGTAGCATATGGCATATAGCAGTAAAAGCAAGCAGCAGCATGCAGTAAGTTCAGCAGAAACACGTAAACTAGCAGGTTGTAGATTAGTCCTATTAGTGAATCCTACTCGGGTCGGTCTTAGACTCACTAATGCAACCTAATTCCCTACAACCAATGCTCTGATACCAAATGTGATGCCCCGTACAAAACCATCGTGTACGAATCATCAACAACAGGATCATTACAAGGTTAAGTACTATATGCAGTAGTAAAAGAAGTTGCATTCACGATAAAAAGATGACGTCATAACCGACGTCAATTGTTTTACACCAACAGTATGCTTCTATGAATAGCAAGCATGAATAAATGTATGTGACCCTTAGGTCGTTACAAAACATAGTTCAAAAGTATTAAAGTTTGAATGCAAGATAAACAGTTCATGCGGTGATAACACTAGAGCAGTGGGTGTCTACGGCAAGACTAGCACGACAGCGGAAGCAAATAACCATAAGCACCTGAGAAAAACATGCTTAAAAACGTCAACAAAAAGGTTGGTGAGCTATAGTTTAAGTATAACAGTATGTAAGGTAGGCCACGAGATTTCAGTGCTACAAAGAGCGTTTCAAAACAGTATGATAAAGTATATGTTAACCGTGGGCACTTGGTAACTAACTTAACATTTATACCCCCTGAAAGTACACTTGGCAAGTGCGTATGTTTACGAAGTATTAAACACTCGTTAAATGCTAGCGCTACTAGCCCGAGTGGGGATGTCAAACCCTATGGATCCATATCTAATATTCGCGTTCACGGTTAAAAAACCAATGATTAAACGTTACCGAGCTAAAGGGAATGTTTATGCCGTTGTATAACCCACACATATATAAGTTTAAGTACTCATGCCTAGTATGTAAAACATAAAATCCGCATGTATTCTCAGTTCCCAAAATAGTTAAAGTAAAAAGGGAATGCTATAACTCACAATGATAAAGTAGCGGTAAAGTATGACTCGAAAAGTAAGCAAGTAATGAAGGTTGTCCAAACGGGTCCTCAACCTAAGTCAAATAGTACTAAGTCAGTAAATCATCCGAAAAGTTTTAAAAGTATGTAAATAAGGTCTTAATGGTCATCATCATTCATCATCAAACAAAAGGTGTAAAGTAGGTTTCGTTTATGAAAGTAGATTAAAACAAAGGCTGATTCGATCAGTCACCCCGGCCTCTACCCTTACTGAAATTAGGTGAGACCAGTGGCCATGGCTCCGTATATGAGTCCTTTAAGTGTGGTAAAATTTACAGAGGCAAACTCGTCTTCTTTTGACCGTGGCGACGGTCTAAGTGCGAGTAGGTCAGAAATTTCTGCACAACGTTAAAGGACATAGTGACGATCGGAGGGCCATAAATCCTAAACCGTCACTCGGATTAAGACGAGTCCTATATGAAAAGTTATCTACACAAACTGAGATAACTGAAAATCAAGGTTACAGTAGCTCAGGTGTACTGGTATGTTACAGAAACAGCAAAACAGTAAGCCGAGCACAGGAAACAGAAAAATAGTGGGTTCCGGTGGGTTTGGTGCTTGATGTTCATCATGGTTCTCATCCTTGATGCCTATAGCTTCAAGTGTACAACTCATTGATGTGTTTATATCATCTTTACCATGGTTTGACCATCATAACCCAAGTGTAAGTCTAAGACATGAAGCACAACTCAACTAAGTGTTGCAAGTGTTTTGATGAACCAAAGTTACATCAAAGTCTTAGATTTAACACATACATGAAATGTAAAAGTAATACTAACTAAATTTTGACAATTATGACACAAGTGTGATTCTAAGACATGTAGATCAACTCACTTAAGAGTTGTATGAAGTTGATGAACCAAAGTTACATCAAGGTCTTAGATTTAACACTTACATGAACTTTAAAAGTAAAAACAAGTTACAAACTTGAAGTAAACTTATGAAATCAAGATCTTAAGTAGTAGAACATAGTTCTTAGTTAGATCTTTGAAGATCCAAGACTCAAAAGCCTAGATCAAGCATAAGTGTACAGAGTTATAGTTTAAATAAGCCTACTTATGTGTTCTTGAACTTTCAAGTTAACTTTTAGTTCAAGATAGTATGGGATCAAGACTAACTTGTAGTACTTGACCATTTAAACTGACTACATGAAATTAAAGTGCATGATGTAAGGAAATAAACTAAGTAAAATAACTAGTTCATGGGTTGTTCATACTTTAAAGATTCAAACCAAAGTTTGATCTTTAAGAAAGTAAACTTTAAAGTTTACTAACATGAATTACAAGTATGACTTTTACAACCATGAACTTACAAACTTTTGAAACAATAAATGAAGAACATAAGCTAGAAACTTTATGTTCTTGTATGCCTTGTAATAACAAGTTAGATGAAGAATCAAACTAATAAGTTTGCTTCTTGAAATCTAGTAAGTAAGTAACAACAACTAGTAACTACAAGTAATCAAATATTAAACAAGAACAAGTAGCAACAACAAATGATGATGATGATATAAAGGGGTGTTTGGTATTCGGTTTTAGCCAAAAGAAAAGGGGAGAAAAAGATGTTCTTGGTACTTACAAGTAAAGGAAAGATGAGAGAAAAATATGAGAGGAAAGTAAGATGTAAGTTTGAAATGAAGTATGTGTGTGAGATTACAAGTAAGTGAAGTAGTAAAAAAAATAAAACTCTCCTCTACACCCCATAAGGCCGACGGCCTGCTGCAGAAAAAAGGGGGAGGGATGAGTTGCCTACTAGTTCCTTGAGTGCAAAGTCTTAAAAGTTGGATAATGAGGATGCATGCATGGGGATTATGTGTAAACTAGATTCCAAATGAACAAAACTAGCTAGTTACAATTACAAGTAATACTTACATGTTTAGATGGGCTCATTAAGTCCATATAAGAAGTAGGGTGGGCTAATCAAGTCCATTAAAGTGAGGCCAAGTCCAATTTAGTGATAATTCAAGTAAAAGTCCACTAACACTAGTAAAGGCCCAAGTAATCAACTAATAACCTTAGTTAATCAAAATGATTAATAAAATTAATCATGAATGTAAATAATATTCTAAAAATATTATTCGTGAAGGTTTCGGGTGTCACGAAGACGTTTCGGGCAATTAAAGTCAAGTACGTTTAGTCATGGCAACATGTAAATGTAATAACATACATTCGTTTAATCACACGTATTAATAATAATAATTATTAATAAATAACGTTGGAAAAACCAGGGTCGTTACAATTATTCTTATTATAATAATAATGAAATTTTATATTAACCATGATATTCCTATTAAAAATAATAATTTTTGTAAAAATGATATTTTTAATATTAATAATACTTTTAATAATAATAATGATAAAAATAATGAAAACGATATGTTTATCTAAATCAATACCTTTCAAATTTTAATTTCATTATGATACATATACTCATTATTTTCTAATCAATTTGTTAATAACTTTTAGTCGTCTTTTATATCGCGTTCATATTAATGATAAGAATAGTAACCATAATAATTAGGTGTTACTAATATTAGTTTTAATTATAATAATACTAATAATAATAAATATTATGATAATATTAATGATAAAACTAATAACTATTTTAATGATAATTATAATAATAATAATAATAATAATAATAATAATAATAATAATAATAATAATAATAATAATAATAATAATAATAATAATAATAATAATAATAATGATAATAATAATTAGATAAAAACTATAATGACGATAATAATAATCATTTTTAATAATAATACAAAAATTCAATTGACTATAACTTCTAATCCGTCCATCGAAACCATTCGCTATCTAAATGAAAAGTTCTTAATTTTTCGCTAGTTTTCCAACGACATGCATATCTTATACCTTATCTCAACCGCATATATAACTAATTCAGGATTCAACATAACCTATCTAACAACAATATCAAAAATATAAGTATGCATAATCCTATATACTTGAGCACAAGTCAGGGATACACTATTAATATATAAAAGTTAAGTTATGAGTGCTCACGTATCAATATTGACATTCAATATTGCAGGAAACGTACGTAGACGCAACGGAGATGATAAACACTAGATTGACCTCACGAGCATACTCCCGAACATTACCCATATCCTCCAAAGCTATAACCCATAATTTCCTTAGCCCTATCCTACTCGAAAAACCCGTCTTGAAATAATTCGCTCATAACCTCGTCGTAGTATTTCATGTATAATTCGTATAATAATAATAAGATTAATAGTAATATTAATCTTAATAATAATAATAATAATAATAATAATAATAATAATAATAATAATAATAATAATAATAATAATAATAATAATAATAATAATAATAATAATAATAATAATTATTATTATTATTATTATTATTATTATTATTATTATTATATTATATATGTATATATAATGAGAGAGATTGAGATCGAGAGAAATATATGTAAACTGAATCCCATTTTAGTTCGCTTTATAGACTTGGCACATATTACTTCTTCATGCGACCGCATGATTTTTGTGAAGGTTTGTCATGCGATCGCATGACACATTCCTACAGCTCATAATCGATTATCATTTTGTGCCGACGGTTTATATAATAATATATATAATATATTTAATTTATATAATTAATTATATATTATATTTAATTTACGTGCATAGTTAACTTATAATTTTTGTCTCGATGGTTCATACGTTGTTACTCGACTTATGTTCCGATTTTGGTTTCTCGAACGCTAACTCGTACACTGAGAAAACTAGCCCTTTACGTTTCGCGACGTGTACCTTTATCAATAATTAGACTTAATCATCTAAAGCCTATATTACTCAAAGTATAACTTTTGTATTTGAGTGTCGTGGTCATTTTCTTCTATAAATCAGTGGCTCATTGTTTATCAAAATATATTTATTTTGAATCAGGACATTTTATGACTAAGTTAAAATATATATATATATATATATATATATATATATATATATATATATATATATATATATATATATATATATATATATATATATATATGTATGTATGTATATATATATATATATATATTTTCACTTTGAAATAAATTTGAGCTATTTACTTAATATAATATATAGTTTTTCAAAACTAATGATATTCAAAACTTATATATTTAGAAATCGTTTAAATATTAAGAATTACTATTTCGTAACATTTGTATTTTAAAGTTTAAAATTGATATAATTCATTTATATACAACGTTCATAAAAACATTTTAATAACCAAATTATTTTATATTCAAAAATCATTTTATTACAAAGGTTATAATAGTAGAAGTTGTTATTTCATAAGACGTTCTTAATAATAAAAGTCTATTATATCGAAAAGACGTTTTCGTTTAAGAAAGTAAAATCATATATGAATCATATCAGGTTTCGAGGTTTTAACTTCCAGTTTAATCATGACTCGTAGGATTAAGTCTAAAGGAAAATCAAACGTATGGAATCATCTTAATAAAAAATGTCGATCTATTTAACTTGTCAATATCTATTTTCTAATTTACCTATATTCCCTAATTTCACTTTCACAATACATAATATGAAGGTTAATTAATTTATCTTATCAAAAGTCATGAGGCAATTATTGTAAGGAATGTATTGGAATTTAACAGGAATTTCCACCAATCGGACTAGCTCTCGCTACTTGACACTTTGTCCTTACTCGAAGATCACTTTACCATATATTTCGAATATCGTTAAAAAGGAAAGGTTTCCTAAATCAAAGTGGACTTCTCAACAGAGACTCGTGATCATACAATGTATCTGATAAATCAATCATTTGATATTATCTTTTAATTCCGTTGATATTTATATTACATATATTTTGAAACAAATATGTTTATGTAAAGTATTATACGTTTAATACTTTATTAACATTCTCAAGCTATTATATATACATATACCTATATATACATATTTATATCGAATTAAATAATGGTTCGTGAATCGTCGTAATTTGGTCGAGGTTTAAATGAACGTATGAACATAGTTTAAAATTCTTGAGATTTAACTTAACAAACTTTGCTTATCGTGTTAGAATCATATAAAGATAAAGTTTCAATTTGGTCAGAAATTTTCGGCTCGTCACACGATTGTGGTTCTGTATCATGAACATCGAATGGTTCATCATAATTAACCGTATCATCAAAGATATGTAATAGATAATTAGTGTTGGGAAAATGAAAATCTGATGAGTCAAAAGCATGCTAGAGTCTGGAGATTTAGAGTCTGAAGTTGCAGACTCTGATGTTTACTGAAGTCAACGGTTTGAGATTTCTTGATGCCTAAGCTAAGGAATATTCTGGAGATATGTTTAAAGTTTAAGAAGATTTGTTTTGATTCGGTTTTATCTCCAGAAGATTAACTTTGGAGTTATTTGCATATTAGTTTAGTTTTTGAGTTTATCTTTACCTTATTTATAGCTAAGTTGTTTTGGAAACCAAATCTTTAGATTTGGTTTTTATCTGTATAAATAGGGGTCGATGGTTTGCTTTGAACTTGTATCTTTTGCACGATCAACATTATCAATTTTATATTTCATTATCGTGTTCTCTCAATTCTTGCACTAATAATTCTTATTTATTGTTTAATTGAGAGTCTGGTATTCATAGTTCAATTACTGTGAACTAATAACTGGTATCAGAGCGGGTAAGGTGTAAATCATATTACGGTAATCTTTACAAACGATCCATATTTTTATAAATATGTCTACCAGTACCATTCCTACTCCAGTTATGGCTGGAAAAGGTGTGCCAATATTCGATGGTACAGACTTTGCAACTTGGAAATTGAGAGTCCTATGGTTTTTAGGATCTATTCATGAAGAAGCTGAGCATGTTCTTACAACATGACCCATTATTTCTGGTTCAATGATAGCTATTGTTCCTGCCACAGATACTGTTGCTGCACAACCTACATATTTTCGTGAAACATCAAGAGAAAGGTGGACTAAAGCAGAAGCTATCAAGTTCAAACTGGATAGCAAAATAAGGAGTATTATTGGGAATGCTGTAACTGTTCTAATTCTAAGAAAGATCAGTCATGCCAAGACTGCTAAAGCTATGTGGGATCTGTTGCTTAATGACTATGAAGGAGTCACTGTTGTTAAGACTCAGAAGAAAAAGAATCTGATTAGATGTTATGAAAATCTTGCTGCTCAGCCTAAAGAATCTTTGAGTGATCTTCATTCAAGATTTCAGGTTCTGATAAATGATCTTGAAAGTGTTGGGGTAGAGAAAACACAAGAAGTGTTGTGTCAAAAGTTCATTGAACTGTTACCTTCAAACTTTGAATATGTGATTACATCTATGGTAATCAGTGAAAAGATAAATAACTATGAGTTAAGTGAATTGTTTGGCATACTATCAAACTTTGAGAAAACTCAACTAAAGAACAAGATCAATGCTAAGAAAACTGCTAAAGATCCAGAAGCTGCATTGGTAGCTACTACAAAGAAGAATAAGCAATTATTCTCTAGTTATTCTAGCAAGGTTGAATCTGAGAGTGATGAAACTTCTGATGATGATAGTGAATCTAATGAAGATGAGGAGATCAAAGATCTGGAAGTCCAGATGGCTCTTTTGACTCAAAGGATTGAGCAGAAAAAGTTTGGTTATAAGAAGGGTAAAGGCAAGGATACTTTTGATCCAAAGAAAGCTAAATGCTTTAAGTGTGGTAAGTTATGACACATAGCTGCTGACTGCTGGTCTAAGGGTGAAGGAGTGCTAACTCCAATAAGTCTGTTGACAAAGCAAGAAAGTACAAACTTAAGTACATGAAGTTAAAGAGTGAAGCAGAAAGATCTAAGAACAAAGAACAAGAGAAAGTTTTGTACACAGAAGCATAGGAAGATGAAGACTCATCATCTGATGAGGAGGAGGATAAGTGTCTTATGGCTATAAGTGATGGTAGTTCTAGCAAGTTTGAGGAAGATCTGAAAGCTATTGAGAAGATGGATAAAGACTCTACTTGTAATAAAGTTTCTGCTTATAAGGTACAAAACTTTGTGAACTATCTTGATAATGAAAAAGTGAGAATATTTCAGTACTTGCTGCTTGACTTTCAATGGTGTTTAGATGATATTGATAGGTTAAGAACATAAATTTTTGATCTTAAAAACACTATCAAAGACAAAGATGCTGAAATTAAAATCTTGAAAAAATGTGAGGTAGAACTTGACACATATAAAATGGCGTACACAGAAGAAACTAAAAGATTAAATACGGAATTAGGAAGATCGATGAAAAGGTCAAAACATTATGAAACAATTTGTAAATCCTGGTGTGTATCTTCCAAAAAGAATTCTGATGCTATTGCCAAACAAATTCCAAATGATGTCAAAGCTATACTAGATGAAAACTACATATTAAATAATAATGTGGAAGTTGATCCTAGTGTATTCAAACCTGACATTTTACCAAACACTTTTGTAAAATTTGATGGTGATAAAAAGATTTTAACTAATGCTTTTGTAAGATCATTAGATCCTGTTGAACCTTCTGAGACTATAATACTTGAAAGCAGAAATCCACTAGAGTCTGAACTTTTGAAACCTTCAGACTCTAATAGTTTAGTCTCTCAAGATAATAGTGTATGTTCTGACCTATATATATATAACAACTCTGAATCATCCTCTGAAACTGACACTTGTCCAGATCCAAAAGTGTTAACTAAAAGAAGGTCAAAGTCAAAACAAGCTAAGACAATTCAAAAACTCAAAAAGGAAATTTCTAAGCTCAATGAAAAAATCAAGAGTCAAGAAAAACCTTCAGTTAAAAGAACATCTTGTTTTCCTAAGGAAATTAAGAAGATATAGAAACCCAAAGTTTGTGAAAATAAAAGTGTCTTAAAATCTATTAAGGACAAGTTGATCTGGATTGGAAACAAAGCTTTTGTTTGGAGAGTAAAGAGCACTCCAATCGAACCCACTGAAAAGTGGGTTCCCCTTAAAAACTAATCATTCTCTGTTGTTTGTGTCTTGTGTAGCAGGGTAACATGTGGTATCTGGATAGTGGTTGCTCAAGACACATGACTGGATGCAAAGAGCATCTTGTAGGGTTTGTTGAAGAAAAGGGTCCCTCTGTAAGATATGGAGATAATTCTGTTGCAAAGATAATTGGTTATGGTACTGTTAAAGCTGGAAGTGTTTCATTTAAGAAAGTTGCTTTAGTTGAAGGGTTGAAGCATAATCTGCTAAGTGTAAGCCAAATTGCTGATGAAAATTGTGAAATCAGAATAAGAAAGAAAGCTGGTATTATTTATGATCCCAAAGGAAGGCCAACACTTGTTGCCTGGAGATTTCAAAATGTGTATATGCTGGATCTAGATTCTGTTGATGCTGGAATTGAAACATGTCTGTACTCTCAGACTGTCCCTGAACTTAATTGGCTTTGGCACAAAAGGCTTTCTCATCTCAATTTCAAAAATATTAATGAGCTTTCCAAAAAGAAGCTTGTAAGAGGTCTGCCTCAACAGCCTTTTAAGAAAGATAAACCTTGTTCTGCTTGTATTATGGGTAAACAGACCAAAACAAAATTTCCCTCAAAAATCCTGGCTACTATCAGTGATCCACTTCACATGCTTCACATGGATCTATTTGGTCCAATGAACACTAGTAGTTTGGGTGGGAAAAGATACACTCTAGTGATTGTTGATGAGTATTCTAGATTTACATGAGTTATTTTCTTAGCTGCAAAAAGTGATGCTCCTGAAGAAATCATCAATTTGATCAAGAGAGAGCAGGTTCAAAAAGGTGTTCTTGTTAAATAATTGAGAAGTGATCATGGTACTGAGTTCAAGAATGTTACATTAATGGATTTTTGTGAAGAATCTGGAATTGGTCAAAATTTCTCTACTGTTAGAACTCCTCAACAAAATGGAGTTGCTGAAAGAAGAAATAGAACCCTTATTGAAGCAGCCAGAACCATGTTATGTCAATCAAATGTTGCTCTAAGGTTCTGGGTAGAGGCAGTCAACACAGCATGTTATACTCAAAATAGGTCCTTGATTATGAAGAAACATGGCAAAACTCCCTATGAGTTATACCATAAAAAGATGCCTACTATTCATTACTTCCATATATTTGGGTGTAAGTGCTATATTTTAAATCAAAGAGATCAGCTTGATAAGATGAGGCCAAAATCTGATGAAGGTGTATTTATGGGATATTGTTCTGTTTCTAAAACTTATAGAATTTATAATCAGAGGAGAATGAAGATTGAAGAATCTATTAATGTTTACTTTGATGAAAGTTCTATAGAAATGGATCAGACATCCAGCACTGAGCAATCTGCACTTGGTGAATTGTCAAATTTAATTTCTGGAAATAGTGTTCAGACTCTGGATTCAGAGTCTGAGTCAGATGAACCTAACTTGTCTGGGTTAAGAAATGAATCTGCAGATAATACTCACACAGAAGAAGTTCCACAAGAAGATGAGTCTGTTGTTATTCAAGAAAGTGATCAGTCATCAAATATCACCGTGGATCCTGTTGTTCCTACTAGAAAATCATCTAGAAATATAGTCCCTCCAAAGCATCTTGAGGATTATATTGTGGATCCTACTGGTTTGCCTAAACCTAGTTCTTCTGCTCAGACACCTGTGTCTGACTTTGCTATAGCAAATTACTGCTTCTTTTCTTGTTTTCTTTCACTAATTGAGCCCAAAGAAGTATTTGAAGCATTGGCTGACAATGATTGGGTTGAGGCTATGACTGAAGAATTGACAGAATTTGAAAGGAATGATGTTTGGGAATTGGTTCCAAAGCCTGCTGATAAAAGTGTAATAGGTACAAAATGGGTTTTTAGAAACAAGATTGATAAAGATGGTATTGTAATCAGAAATAAAGCAAGGTTGGTTGCTCAAAGGTATAGACAAGAAGAAGGAATAGACTATGATGAGACTTTTGCTGATGTTGCTAGAATTGAATCTATTAGACTGTTTCTGGCATATGCTGCTCACAAAGATTTCAAGGTGTTCCAAATGGATGTGAAGAGTGCTTTCCTGAATGGTAAATTGCAAGAAGAGGTTTATGTGAAACAACCTCCTGGTTTTGTAAGTAAGAAATTTCCTAAGCATGTTTACAGATTGAAGAAAGCATTGTATGGTCTGAAGCAAGCTCCCAGAGCCTGATGCAGACTATGCAGGTTGCAAATTAGATAGAAAAAGCACTTCTGGTGGATGTCAATTGCTAGGTGGAAAATTGGTCAGATGGTCTAGTAAAAAGCAGCATTCTGTGGCCACTTCCACAGCAGAAGCTGAATATGTTGCTGCATGAAGTTGTTGTGCTCAGTTACTTTGGATGCAACATCAACTTTTGGATTTTGGGTTAACATTGACCAAAACTCCAATAATGTGTGACAATGAAAGTGCAATTTCTATTACTGAGAATCCAGTGTTTCACTCCAGAACCAAGCATATTGAAATCAGGCATCATTTTATAAGGGATTGTGTTGAGAAGGGCAAAGTGTTTTTAAAGCATATTGGTACTAAAGATCAATTGGCAGATATTTTCACTAAAGCACTTCCTGAAGAAAGGCATTTTTATCTTCTTGGGCAACTTGGAATGTTAAATCCATCAACTAAAATGTTGTCCAGTGATGATACTCTCTAAACAGTTGTTGTAAAAAAAAAAATTATTAGTCTGGATTACGTCACATTCAGAGTCTGGATGACACCATGTTATTTAGAGTCTGGAAAGGTTTACTCTGTTTGTGTATTTTTACTGTAAACTTGTTTCCTTCTTTGGTCAATAAAGGTTTTCTTTATTCGAGTTTATAAAGTAAAAAGTTAAATTTTGAAGGGGGTTAATGGTAACTTTTTAAAATTTTTGTGTCAGAGGTATTTATATTTTCCCTAATTTTCCTTCTTCAAAATATTCTTCAAATTAATCTTCAAACATAAACCCTAATCCCTCTCATTCGATTATCATCTTCTTCAAAACTTCTCTCGGTTTTCATTCTTGTTCTTGCAAGTTTTTGATTGAAGCTAATGGCAAATACGAAGTTCATTCCTTATGTTCTTGTTCCAACCGATAACATGATTAGAGCAAAAGAAATCAGAGGAGAGAAGGATGTGCAGGTTTCAGCTAACAATAGGGTTGCTTGTGCTACTATTCCTGCGAATTTTACTAATGAAGGGTATGAGGATTTGGTATTGTTCATGCGAAATCATCCTTTAAAGGAGGCTTTCTTCAAGACAACTATCATGTTTCCAGAGATGTTAGGCGAATTTTGGTATTCCTGTGTTGGAAACAGAGAGGCTAGATCTATCACTGGATAACTTTGTTAGAACTGTGTCAAGGTCTGCTGTGAGATCTTGTTTTCCTATGGTTGGTCAGTCTGTAACTAATTCTTCTGTTAAGATTAGTATGTTCTCTCCTAGGTGGATGTTTTTGTTATCGAATTTCATTAGAAGTTTGAGCTTCAAATGTGGTAGTCTGACTGAGGTTAATGATTATGAGGCACATCTGTTTCATTCAATAGTCACAGGAAGGAATATTGATTTTGCTCGTTTAATCTTCAATGAGCTCTTGGTTCTCACTGAAAAAACGCCAAGAGATCATAATGTGCCTTTTATCAGGTTTTTAAGTTTAATGTTTGAACAAACAATGACACCTACTTTGTATGATGGGCTTAAAGTGTTTCGTGTGTATGAGTATACTTTTATTCCAGAATGTAGTGTCCGAATGTTTCACAGCCACATTGATAATCAAGAGGTAGCTCTTACTCCTGCAATATTGCATTGGGTCAATTTTAGCCGTGCAGACCAACCTACAGATTCTGAGCAATCAGGGTCTGTAAGGGCATCTTCTTCAGAATCCAAGCAATCAGGGTCTGCAGGAGATCACAACAATGGTCAACAATCTTTAGAATCTGAGGAATCAGATTCTACCCCCACACAAACTCCACCCCATGTTGTTTCACAAACAGAGTAGGCTGAAGACATGGGTGAGGAAATCCCACCTCACTTTAACCCATCTTCACCCACTGCTGCTGAGCAAATTATCCACTCAACCCACCTTATAAACCCACCAGTTCATACTGAGAATACCACCATATCTAAAACCTTAGATTCTACAACACTTGTGGATTCACCTCAAAAATTCACTAGAAGAGTGCTGCACGTACTGCTCCACCACCTCTGCTAGAGGTTGGTGAGAGGAGTGCTTTAACTCAGCCTGAACCTGGTAGGTTAGTTAACTTGGATTCCTACATTACAGTCACTGAGAAAACCCACTCAGTTGACTTACATGAAGAAGTCCCAATCCTGGACTCAAATAACCAAATTCAACAACCTACTGAAATGGCCAAGCCAACTGCTACCCCAGACTTAAGTCTGCCACTACCCACTCTAAATATTCCATCCTTACACATACTTGCATAGGCTGCCAATATCACACTCATGTCACAGGTTGAGATACAGGCCAATATCACCATGGTTGGACTACATCAGGCTTTGACCAAGTTGACTAAGGAGTTTGATGACAAGCTCTCTGGTGTGCAATCTAAGATTAATAATCTTAACTTTAATAATAATTTTGTTTCAAAAGATGAGTTGTTGGAGGTACGGAGGTTGGTTGGGGATATGCAGGGGTTGACTAGTACAGGTGGTTTAGGGTCTGTTACAGAATTTAATCACAGGTTGGCTGAGCTAGAGAAAAGGATGGTTGGTGTTGATGAATTGAGACAATGCTTTACTGGGTTTGCATCTGATATTTGTTCCCTCAAAAATCAACAGACTGAAATTTGGAAGGTCATATCGTCTCTGCCTTTAGATGATGTCAAAAAGGGGGAGAAAAGAAAGAGGTCAGATGATGCAGGTACTGCAGATGCAGGTTTTGCAAGTGTTGAGGGGGAGCAATCAAAGAGAGCTCAAATTGATGGGGAGCATCAGGTTGAGGGGGAGAATATAACTGTTGGTGGTGTTGGTGATATTCAGGGGAGTTCTAGTGCTGTTGTGGTTGCTGCTACTCAAAGAGCAGATGGTGATCTAATTGCTCAGATGAACAAGAGATTTAGATTCAGAAGATATGAAGGTGATGTTGTCAAGGTTGAGGTTGATACATCTGAATTTGAAGGTGTAACTCTACTGCTAACAATGACACACTTACCAGGAAGGAGATTAAGAGTTAAAATAAATCAAATTGTTTGTTTGGGTTTTTGTGAGTGGAAAGGCATAGCTGTGTGTATCAAGGAGTATGCAGGAGATGATGTTTTTGTGAAAGAAGTGTTGAAGAGAGTTTATATGCTGGTTCATTTGGTGTTTGAAGAAGGGTTTATAAGTTTTAAGGATTATGAGGTGTTTTGTGGAATGTTTGATCTAGTGATGAAAGAAAGAAGAGCTAAGGGACATGTTGAAAGGTATGCTGTCCCTGAACATTTAGAGTTTGTTGATGATAAGTATGTTGAGTATTTGGATGGTTTGATGTTTAAGACAAATGGAAATCAAAGGATGTTGATTAGGGTTGATCAGTTTGAAGGGGCTAGTATTGAGATGTTGATCAGTTTATTATCCAGATGTGAGACAGAGCAAACTTTTCCTTTTAAGGTTCAATTGTTGGATCACTTGTATAGTAAGCTAACCATGTTGAAGAAAATTCCTCACATGAAGAACAAGTGTAAGCTTATCAGAAAGGAGTATGCTAAGGTGGTTAAGTAGGTGAACAGGTTGTTTTGACATTATCAGATAGGGGGAGATTGTTGGGAAAATGAAAATCTGATGAGTCAAAAGCATGCTAGAGTCTGGAGATTTAGAGTCTGAATTTGCAGACTCTGATGTTTACTGAAGTCAACGGTTTGAGATTTCTTGATGCCTAAGCTAAGGAATATTCTGGAGATATGTTTAAAGTTTAAGAAGATTTGTTTTGATTCATTTTTATCTCCAGAAGATTAACTTTAGAGTTATTTGCATATTAGTTTAGTTTTTGAGTTTATCTTTACCTTATTTATAGCTAAGTTGTTTTGGAAACCAAATCTTTAGATTTGGTGTTTATCTGTATAAATAGGGGTCGATGGTTTACTTTGAACTTGTATCTTTTGCACGATCAACATTATCAATTTTATATTTCATTATCGTGTTCTCTCAATTCTTGCACTAATAATTCTTATTTATTATTTAATTGAGAGTCTGGTGTTCATAGTTCAATTACTGTGAACTAATAATTAGATTTTATTCAAGATGAACGAAGATGAAATGTTGATGAAACCGATCGTTGATTGATGAGAGCGTTTGAAATGGAGTGTGAAACTGGCGATTTAGGGTGAAATTGATTGGTTACTGGATTTGAATTTCAAATTTCGGACACCTGGATTGCCATGTCAATAGCCGATAAGATTTTTAACCAAATAAAAGCCGCCACGTAGGATGCCACGTCAGCTTTTAATGTGGAGCCGCCACGTCATATTTATTCCCTTGATTTGTTAAGATGTATAGATATGTGGTAGATCAGTAACTTGGATGTATGTTTTATTAATAGGGAAAATGGTCCGAAAAGGTAACATAAGTTACCCAATTTAATAATCAAGGTAACCCCAATTTGCATAAGCTCGAAAAAATTTCAATTTTAATTTTGCACAAGAAAAGGATTACGTGTTCAAAAATTTTAAAAATTGGGGTAATCTTCGTCAAATTCATTAACGATCGTTAACCAAAAATACACGTTTGGTCCCTGAAGTTTCTTAAAAACTGCACTCGTCTTCATTCCCATTATCATCTTCAAACCTAGATTCTAATTTCAGTAGAAAATCGATTGA
Source organism: Rutidosis leptorrhynchoides (assembly GCF_046630445.1). NCBI lineage: Eukaryota > Viridiplantae > Streptophyta > Magnoliopsida > Asterales > Asteraceae > Rutidosis > Rutidosis leptorrhynchoides. The sequence continues at coordinate 482,181,028 of NC_092334.1, read as the reverse complement.
ATTAACTACGAACAATAGTTCCGTATGGTCCTAATTTCACTCTTCAATTTCTACATACGGTTTAGATGTTGATCTGATTAGGATTGCAACGGTTCCTGATGTAATTCAACAATAAAGCCTTATCTTGATTCCATTAGGGTTACATCATGAAAATCGGAAATATTTTGCTGCAACTAATAAATATCCTGATCCTGTAAGGCTTCGTCGGAGCAAATCGAACTTTATTATATGATCGAATGTTTTGCTTTTTGTTTTCACTGTTAATTTTCGTCTTTTGGGTGTTAGTTTCTGGTGTTATTAAGCTTCTGTCCATTTGATACACAACATCAAGATTAGATGGTGGTTGAAGATCGTGGCGGGTTGTTTGAGTTGTTATCGGGTCGACGATAGTGGCGGCCTCCATTTCAGATCTAAAATTCATAATCTAAAAATGAAATTAAAACCTGCAAATAAAGTCAAAACTGAATTCAGCGACAACAAGGACGTTCGTCTATTTCATCAGGTACCCAATAAATTTGATGAAATTAGCAATTCTATTGAGAACATTGATAATTGATTGTAAAATGGGTTTTGGTTCCTTGAAGAATATGTTGATTAATAAGTAACAAAATAAGATACCCAAATAATTATTCATCGAAGGTAATATGAAATAATTTAAATTTGGGTTTTTTTTAGATCTGGAAAAAGTTTGTTTTTTCTTGTTTTTATAACCTATTCAATTATTCAGCGATGTATGATGAACATGGTGGCGATGATGTAGGTTTGAATGAAGATGATGATTGGTAAAAATTTTAACAAACTCTAGGGACTAATCGTGTATTTTTGACTAATGATCGTTAATGAATTTGACGAAGATTACCCCAAATTTTAAAAATATTTGTAAATCGTAATCCTTTTCTTGAGCAAAAATAAAATTGAAATCCTTTTCGGGCTTAGGCAAATTGGGGGTTACCTTAATTGTCGAATTGGGTAACTTAGGTTACCTTTTTAGGACATTTGCCCTTATTAATATAGCCACTTATTATATTCTTATTCTTAGCGCAAGTTGTTAGAGTATTGAAAGACAGTTACGACGTAACTACGCGCTCATGACCATGATCACGTATTTAGAGGACAAGTTTAGTTTAAAAAGTGTGGATATATTTATTATATCGTATCATTTTCTTTAATCTGTAGCTATAAATACTTCAATATATCGAACCCTTAAAGTGTAGCAAATTACTTCTCAATATGGTAGCAGCCTAATTGATAAATCTAAAAACCCTGACCCTACACAATCCCCACTTTTATTCCAAACCATTATCGATTATCCACACGATCATTGAGCAATCATAGTCATGATCGTACACTTAATTTCTTTCTCTCTCAATCGATCATAAACCCTTTGCTGAGCAGTTTTTATCCAAAGTCCGAGTCAAACCATCATCGTGCTGTCGTCTCTTTATCCCAAGATCGAGTCAGACCGTCATCATGTCGCCGTCTTTTTACACCGCCAACAAAGTCAACCAACTATGACATTAGGATAGCCATAAGAAGAAGCATCACCTGTTGTGTACGGTTTATCCACCACCAGTGAAGTTAGGACATCGTTAGAAGAAGCACTATGAAAAGCCTACCTTGTCCAATGTTTTGAATCGTTTCTTCGTGCTGGATTGCCATCTCTTCGCTTGAGGGGGTGTAGAGTATTGGAAAACAATATAGAAATCACTTTCCCAACTAGCAGTTGAATTATCTCGGCTATACAATGTAATTCAAGACCCAATCAGTAGACATTACATTAGTAGTTTTTTTAACGGCAATATCGAAATCGAATGCTCTCATTTGTCACCCACACACGAATTAAATCGAAAAACTCAATTCGCGACAGTGTTGGCAGTACCATCGAAGGTTGGTAAAACCCCACAGAGACCTTCCCTAATTGCATTGATGTTGGCAGTAACATCAAGTTGAATCTCACCCTCATACAACTCAAGTCAAGCTTTGATGGTAGACATTACATTAGTAGTAAAAAAGAATCGGGAAGTCTTGCTGGTGAATGCCAAAGGTCATGACTTCGATCCTCAAGGTGGGTTTTCCCTATACGGTTTTCTCCTGACACGTGTCATGGATATCATTGGGTGGGTGGTAACCCTATCCGAACCCCCGTCAGTGACTTCTAACTCGTTATAGAAAAAAAAAAATTAAACTTAATCTTTAAGTAAAGGGTTAAAGCCAAAAATAGGCTACAAACTTACACAAATATACCGATGTTGCCCACAAACCCATTTTCGTCCTACTGTCGCCTACAAACTTATAAAAAATGTACCAATGTTAACATTTTGTTACGGGTTACCTGCTGAACCGGTAAACTTAATTATTTAACTTATTTTTTTCATTTTATATGTCCCGATGTCGCCCATATACTTTCAGTTGTGTTCCGATGTCGCCCATATACTTTCAGTTTCAGTTCCAATGTATCATCGACGTGTCATGACTACCTAGAAGCCACGTCATCAATTGTTTTTGTTACAGGTAAAAAAAGTATAGTGGGCGACATCAGCACATTTTTTATAAGTTTGTAGGCGACAATAGGACGAAAATGAGTTTGTGGACGATATCGGTACATTTGTGTAAGTTTGTAGCCTATTTTTGGCTTTAATCCTTAAGTAAATTGTTTATATTGCTCTCCAAGTACACCAACTTGTCCATCAGATAGCGTATAAAGGTTATGATCACATGATTACGTAATCTTATGTTTAACACAAGTTACTCTTATTGCAATCTTAAAAGTCAAAAATTTCCGTCATACCTGCTTCCATGTGTCATCTCTCACAACTCAACGTGAATATTATAAATCCACTAGACTTTCAATATTTATATTTATATTTATATTAATTGTTAATTGTTACTGTAATTGTTAAGTATGTTGATTCTAAAAGTTTAAAGCTTATAGTTAAAGTGGTCAATAAGGATTAGAAAGATCAAAACTGGAGATGACAATACGTGGATGAAACTTTTCATTCATATCTATATCCATATCCAATTAGGTTTATTCATATTAGTATTCATATTCATTTAAATTATTTATATTTATAAATCGTGGATGAGAAGAATATTCATCGGATAAGCTTATAGTTAAAGTGGTCAATAAGGATTAGAAAGATCAAAACTGGAGATGACAATAGGTACCAGATCCGATGAATATTCTTCTCATCCACGATTTATAAATATAAATAATTTAAATGAATATGAATACTAATATGAATAAACCTAATTGGATATGGATATAGATATGAATGAAAAGTTTCATCCACGTATATATCAATTTAACACCCGAAATACAATCCAACAACAATAAGAAATCCAATCCCACAAAAGTGGGGTATGTGAGAGGTAAGATGTAGACAATACTCCCCATATCCTAGAATAAAGAGAAGTCATTTATCCACCCAGAGTGTAACACCCCAAAAGTAGAGAAAGTCATCTCTCTCAATGTTTTGTGGATAGAAAGATTGCTTCTAAATGGACCTCCGGCCAATAAGTAGGTAAAAAAAAGAAAACAAAAAGTGTGAGACGCCATGAAAATGGTAGAATTAAATTTCCATAGGTTTTAAATCTTTCCGAAGTTTAATTTATGCTCTAAGCGACAGCCATGACGCCAATAAATCGACGCTTGCTGTTTACTCAATTAATGAGCCAAAAAGTTATAAGTTTTCCCTGTTCGGGTTACTCGGAAAGGGCGAATAATCTGACCTCATACTTTACTGTATGCAGCCCATCAAAATACTCTCTGGTTGTTTTCAACCCTTCTCTTGTCATCCCAAGATTCGAACGTAAGATCCCATGCAAGGATCTCAGGGATCCAACCACTGAACTACCTTGCAACCATTACACATACATTTTGCATGCAATTATATAATAAATTAACTATTAAGTATTGCAGTTTAACACGTATATTGAAAGGACCCGTTCATATACATTATAAACGATTCTCAATAGTTGATTACATCGCGAGGTATTTGACCTCTATATGATACATTTTTCAGACATTGCATTCGTTTTTAAAAGATAAACTTTCTTTACATCGAAAATTGACAGGCATGCATACCATTTCATAATATCCAACTATAAATGACCTAATCTGTTATTTACTTAATAATAATATCTATTGAACTCAACGACTTGAATGCAACGTCTTTTGAAATATGCCATGAATGACTCCAAGTGATATCTTTAAAATGAGCAAATGCACAGCGGAAGATTTCTTTAACACCTGAGAATAAACATGCTTTAAAGTGTCAACCAAAAGGTTGGTGAGTTCATTAGTTTATCATAAACATTCATTTCCATCATTTTAATAGACCACAAGAATTTCATTTCCAGTTCTCATAAATATACGCCCCATGCATAGAGACAAAAATCATTCATATGGATTGAACACCTGGCAACCGACATTAACAAGATGCATATAAGAATATCCCCTATCATTCCGGAAAATCCTTCGGACATGATAAAAACAACATCGAAGTACTAAAGCATCCGGTACTTTGGATGAGGTTCGTTAGGCCCAATAGATCTATCTTTAGGATTCGCGTCAATTAGGCGTGCACTAATTCTCAAAATTAGTGATGTTCCCTAATTCTTAGGCTACCAAGCTAAAAGGGGCATATTCGGCTTCGATCATTCAACCATATAATGTAGTTTCGATTACGTGTGTCTATTTCGTAAAACATTTATAAAAATTGCGCATGTATTCTCAGCCCAAAAATATAAAGGGTAAAAAAGCAAATGAAACTCACCATACTGTATTTCGTAGTAATTACGCATATGATGGCACTGAACAATTGTAAGGTTGGTCTCGGATTCACGAACCTATATTAAGTATATATATTTATATGCTGGTCAATATCTGTCTAACAATTTAGGTCAAGTCGTAGTGTATCATAATCCTCATGCTCGAGACTGATATGCAAAAGTCAACAAAAGTCAACTTGACCCAAAATGACTTTCAAAATCTATACATGATTATTATATAACTTAAATATAGTCGTTTTATATATTTAGATATATCTATCAAATTTTATTAGAGTAATTAATAAAAGTCATTTGTTAATAAAAATTTATATTTAAAATTTATATATGAATAAAATATAATTTTATACTACCTCCGTCTCATTCCAATAGTCCAGTATTCCATTTTGGGCTGTCTCAAATTAATAGTCCACTTCCATAAATAGAAAGGAAAGAAGATATTTCATTGGTGGATCTGGAGAGAGAAGATATTTCATTGGTGGAGAAATGAAGTTAGTGGGATTTCCTAAAACTGCGTGTTTTTTGTCTGTGGACTATTGGAATGAGACGGAGGGAGTATATCTTAAATAATAAAATTTATAAAGTTCACTTAATATCATAAAAATATAGTGATATGTAATATTAATGTAATTATATTACGTGTGGTAAAAATATCTTTGTATCACATATTTATTTGATTAAATAATATTGATAATAATAATAATAAGTAAAAGTTGTATTATTTTGTAATAATAATATTAATTATTATTCTACTAATAATAATAATAACAATATTTATTTTTACAAGTGATGATATCATCTTTAATTAAATGATAATTCTAATCATAATAATTTTTAATAATAACGATACTTGTTAATATTAACTTTAATAATAATAACGTTTTATATATATAAAAAAAATTCTATTCACAATGATAATTTTTAATAATAATAATACTAAAATGATAATAAAAATGGTATTTTATAATAACAATGATATTTCTATTGAAAATGATAATTTTTAATAAAAAAGATGGTTTTAATATAAATGATACTTTTTAATAATAATAATAGTGATAAAAACAATGGAAACGATATTTTTCTCTTAAATCAATATCTTAAAAATATTTTAATTTCATCATGATACTCATACTCATTATTTCCTAATCGTTTCATTTAATAGTTTTTAATCGTCTTTTATATCGTGTGCATAATAATGATAATAATAGTAATCAAAATAATTAGGTGTTACTAATATTAGTTTTAATTACAATAATACTAATAATGATAATTACTATGACATTGTTAACGATAATACTACTAATTATTTTAATGATAATATAATAATAATAATAATAATAATAATAATAATAATAATAACAATAACAATAACCATTTTTAAATAATGATATATATATATTAATAATAATAATAATAATAATAATAATAATAATAATAATAATAATAATAATAATAATAATAATAATAATTAGATAATAATAATAATACTAATTATAACTTTAACGATAATAACGATAGTAATAATAATAAAAAAATAACAATTTTTAATGATAAATCCTTTTATTGATAAAGATAATAATAATAATAATAATAATAATAATAATAATAATAATAATAATAATAATAATAATAATAATAATAATAATAATAATAATAATAATAATAATAAGATAAAACTATAACGACGATAATAATAATCATTTTTAATAAAAATACAAAAATTCAATTGACTATAACTTCTAATCCGTTCATCGAAACCATTCGATATCTAAATGAAAAGTTCTTAATTTTTTGTTAGGTTTCCAACGACATGCATATCTTATACCTTATTTCAATCGCATAGGTAACTAATTCAAGATTCAACATAACCTATCTAAGGGCAATATCAAAAGTACAAGCATGCATAATCCTATATACTCGAGCACTAGTCAGGGATATACTATTAATATGTAAAAATTTATTTACGAGTACTAACGTATCAATATTGAGATTCAATACTGCAGGAAGGTACGTAGACGCAACGAAGACGATAAATTCTAGATTGACCTCACGAGCATACCCATGAACCATACCGATCACCTCCATAGCTATAACACATAATTTCCTTAGCCCTATCCTACTCATAAAACCCATGTTGCAATAGCTCATGCGTACCCCTTATCGTAGTATTTTATGTGTAATACTAGTATTATATCTCCTCATAATACTAATACTAATAATAATAAGATTAAAAATCTTAAGAAGAAGAAGAAGAAGAATAATAATAATAATAATAATAATAATAATAATAATAATAATAATAATAATAATAATAATAATAATAATAATAATAATAATAATAATAATAATAATAATAATATATAAATATAGAGAGGATACGAGAGAGATAGAAGAGAAAATGAATCAGAAAAATGAATACGTGCGAGCTTTATAGACTGGGCCAGTTCACAGGCTCCATGCGATCGCATGGAGTCTCTAAGTATAAATCATGCGATCGCATGATAGGTAAAACCAGTTCACATGCACAAATTCACTCTGCCAACACCTTTATATTATTATTATATTTATATTATATTTAATTTATATAATTACTTATATATTATATTATATTTACGTTCATGGTAAAAATGTAATTTTTACTAAAATGACACGGACGTGGTCTCACGACTCATGTACCACTTTTGGTTTTTCGAGCGCACTTTCGTACGTTTAGAAAACTAGCCTTTTACGTTACGCGACGCGTACCCTTATTAATAATTTGTCTTTCTTTAACAATAAATTACCTTATGAAAATGTAATCTTATAAAATTGAGTGTTGTGGTCATTTGCTTCTATAAATCAGTGGTTCGTTGTTTGTCAAAATATTTTATTTTAAATCAGAACGTTTTATGACTAAGTTAAAATATATATATATATATATATATATATATATATATATATATATATATATAGAAATATAAGTTTGTATTCAAAATCTTTATTTAACAATATAACATTTAATGTTTCATAACTATTTACTTTTCAAAGTTTATTTTTATTTCGTTTAGAAAAAAATAATTTAACGCGTAACGTTTTCATTTTAAGAATTTAAGTAGATACAATTAATTTATGTACTAATCGTTTTAAATATCAATTGCGTCACTAGGCGAGTGTTACCACTGTGTACTTAATTTAAAAATATATATATTTAATGAACACGTTTTAAATATACGTTACAACCAATATTTCAACTTACGTTTATTTAATCAAAGGCAGTTTAGATAGACAAGTTCTATTATATCAAAAAGTGTTTTTGAAAACTACAACGATTGATTATTATGAAATTTCATCAATAAACATATGGAACCAAATATCATTATGTAAAGTATTTATACTTAATACTTCGTTAAAGTATTCAAGTTATAATATATACACATATTCATATATAATCATTTACGTTCATTTAATGGTTCGTGAATCATGGGAATTTGGTCGAGGTTAAATGATTGTATGAACATAGTTTAAAATTCTTGAGATTCAACTTACAAACTTTGCTTGTCGTGTCGGGAATATATAAAGATTAAAGTTTAAATTTGGTCGGAAATTTCCGGGTTATCACGTATATTAAATCAAATAACTATACAAATTGCACATTTAATTTGTAATGATCTACATTTAATAGTAAAGATAACAAATTGTGTTATATCTTCGACAAAGATTACACATTGTTGAGGATGGATCTTAATTATGACCCCTTTTATATATATATATATATATATATTTGCTATATTACGTTTTAGTTTTTATCACACATTAGAAAATAATATAACTTTTTTTGAATATTCAATGGATATCCATCAACCCGTTTAATCTACTGGATATAATATGAATATGGATATGGATGGATGAATTGAAATTAAATAGATATGGATATGCATGAACAAAAACTAAATCGATATGATAAGGCATTATCCGATCCTTTGTCATTCTTAATCAAGATTATTGACTTTTGGATAGAAGTAACAGTTAGACCATATGTTTTCTTCATTCTGTGTCACCACCATAACGTTCAAGTGAGGTTTTCCAGGAGCGTTTTCAACCGGTGTTCGTGCTGCGTGAGAACAGAGGAAAAAACACTTGTATGGTGGGACCCACTTCACATTTCCTTTTTATCCTTTTATTTTAAGTTTCAATAAAAAAAAACTAATAAATCCACTACAAGAAAACTGACTTTATAGGACACCCATAAGTGTCCAACAAGGCCCATTCTTAGGACCCTTTGTCTGATAGGACACCCAAATCGCACGACCTATCAACGGCCCTCCTATTAACCGAAAAGGGTCCTAATGCTTATAGGACCTTTGTTTGAGTCCTATAAATAAAATCAAAAGGGTCCTATCAGGTAACATATTAGGACACTCTATAATACTTTGAGACGCACAAAAGGGTCCTATGACGCCTAAATTTGTATGTTAGATCATATTAGGACCCCAAAAAGTGTACTAATATAATGAGAAACTATGTTAGTACCAATAAAAGCGTCCTAAAATAATTATAAATTGTGTAAGTACTCAAAAAAGGTCGTATTATAAAAATATAGTAGTTTAGTACCAAGGAAAAAGAGTCCTAATATGAAGATAACTTACATTAGTACCAATTTAAGGGTCCTAATATACATTAGTACCAATATATAAGGGTCTTAATATACATTTAGTACCACAAAAAAAGTCCTAATATAACTATATGTTAACTTAGTACCACAAAAAAGCGTCCTAACAAGTCATAGGAGTTTCGAATATCCGGTTCGGGTATTCGGGTCCATTTCGGATTTTGGGCCAGGTTATGGTAATTGGGCCTTTCCAGGCCAGTTTAGATAATTGGGCCTTTTGGGCCAGTTTATGTTAATTGGGCCTTTCCTTGCCAGTTAAGATAATTAGGCATTTTGGGCCAGGTTATGGTAATTGGGCCTTTTCAGGTCAGTTCAGATAATTGAGCCATTTGGGCCAGGTTATGCTTATTGAGCATGTCGCCACGTTTAAGCTTACTGGGCCTTTTGGGCCTGCTTCAGCTATTTGGGCCTTTTGGGCCATGTTCGGATCCAGTTTTCTTTTGATTGGACAATTTATTATTCATTACCATTACAATAATTTAAAATTTTTTAAATTACAAAACAAATATTAAATATAAAATATAATTTTGATCACCACATTAAAGTTACAATTATATTGTTTCAATCAAAATATAATCAACGTAGGAAAATGTTTAACATCAACGGATCATTGTCTCAAACACACCAACACATACATCAACAAATTGTCTCAAACACACAAACATTCATTAATAAACCGGCCAACATTAACAAACACAAAAAGTCTTCAAGCCGCCACCATCCATCTTGATCAATCACCACGTACCAACTACAAATTAAACCATCCATGTATAAGCATTAAGGTGCACATTATAAAAATTAATCTTAATTATTACAATTATAACAAGGACATACCTCGATTAACTTAGCAGACCAAGCAATAGACGTACCAGTGACGTCCTGAATGCATATCAAATGATCAAATGGCCTAAACAAAGCTTCATCTTTTTTTATGGCCACTTGAACCTCGACCTCACACCAATCATGTAAAATTTCTATCCCTAAAACAACCGTACTTGGATCCATGCTCTTCAACCATCCTCTTGCTACGTTCTCGTAGTTAATGTTATTTATATAAACTTCCTTTCAGCCCTAAAATTAAGTTGTCAAAAAAACATTTATGAACGTTAAAAGGGTAGAAAAAACATTAAGCTATTAAATTGAAACCTACCCTTAAACGTTGAACACCCGAACCATTATCATGAACACGCGAACTATCATTCTGAACACCCGGACCATTATTCTTCTCCACTAGGGCTTTTAACCTTGCATTTTCATCTTCAAGTTTTGCATTTTTAGACATCAGCTGAGCATTTTCTTTGTTAACAGCTAATCGACTAGGTCCTGCACCCCACAAATGATTGGAGCAAACACCAAGTCCATACATTTCTGCAGTACCATTTTTAGCTGTACCCATTATCGTGGCAAAAACATCATATGGTCCAGGTGCATCAGTTGCACCATCACCGAGTTTCTCAGTAAGTTTTTTCATTTTTTCCTGCATAAATGAGATTGTAAATCGTTGATATTTTATTCAATAATATGACCAGTATATATACAAGAGATGGCATCGATATACATGGAAAATTGCCAACTAATTTGTGAGCTATATAAAGGATAACTATCACATAATAATACACAGCTATACAATCAAATATATCCTATATATAGATGATTTGGTTAGTTAGGATTGTGTTGACTTATAATTCTACTCTAATATTCGATATATGAAATGTTATAGCCCAATCACAGTATATGCAATGCTTACCATAAGTGTCAACTATAACTAATTAAATTAAAGATATGGTTAATAGATATTTTCTTTTATCTCCGACCTAAAAGTATACTTCAAATGAAATAAAAACTTCACAAGTGGTTTATGGTGATTAACATATAAATATACAGCTACTGATATCATTTGTATGATATATTTGATCTACTTTTATAAAATTACTTATAAAGGCATGAGCAGCTTCACCTTCACCTCTTCCATTTGAATAACATTCCTTAAACATATCCACCCTAGTTGGTTCTCTTCCCAAACTCACCTACAATGAGTAAAATCGAGGTAACTATTAACGATGTATATTCAAAAGCTATACTATATAAATAATTCCCCCATGATATATTACCTTCAGTTCTTTACGAATTCTTGCAAAACTATTTTTCTCGTCAATTGTGACAACTTCTTTTTAGCCCTATTGGCTTTGTTTCTTTCGATCATCTCCTGAACAAGAAAAGAGTGGTTAGTATTCCAGGAGATCAAATCATGATGAAGTAACTGATGTTAGCCCTATTGGCTTTATTCTTTCTTCATCAAGGATCTCCCATTGAGTGCTACATTTGCTATGTTACGTTTGGTGGTCCAGGCCCAAGTATTATGGCTACTAGTTACAAGAGGCAAACGTGTAAAATATAGCTAAGAATAGTCAAAGATTTGGTATACGTTAACTAACCATTGAAAATCTATCTTATTCTTATTGTTTAGCCACGAACGTTAGTCTATCTACATGAAAGTGTAAGAATATATCATACCATCACATTATCTCTGGTCCAATATTTAAGAAGTCTTCTCCAGTGTCTTTTGGTTAGTTCTAGAGGTGGTGACTTTAATTGAGCCTCCATTGGTTTAGACGGGTCAAAGAAATAGTCCTTAACTCTCGCCCTCCAATTTTTCATCTTGCGCCCATATGATTGGAGTATCCAAGAATCAGCAGTTGGTGGAATATCAAACTTTGTCTACAAATTATAAAAAGAAAAAACATATATATCACATGAGAACAAAAAAAAAAAAAACTTATTATCACACAGATTTTAAAATATGTACCCTTAAGAACTTCAGCAACTTATTCTTTTTTTCGGGTTTCACTTTGTTCCACGATCTATAAATTGGACAATACTGGTAACTCCGCGATAAGTGACCAAGAAAATGGGTAGATTTACTACTGTTTGCACCAATTGGCTGTCCATGTTCATTAACAACAATAGGAATTCGAATAGATGACTTTTGTTTCCAAATTTGCCGCATAAGAGTCGGTCCTCTCAGTCTATCAACTTAATTATCTACAAAATATGTGCACTTGATTTACAACTGATATACTAAACAAGAAACAATATAAATCAAATAAACAAACCAAATTAGAAAAAATAAACAATAACCTAATTCATCTCTCAAAGTCGTTGTATCATTCACACATAAACCTTCTTCAGTTTGTTGTAGTTCAGTTTGTTGACGATGCTCTTCAAGATCTTTAAAATAGCTTGTGTAATCACCGTGTTCTTCAGTTGGTCGTTATGCTTCATCCTCGGGCTCCATATCATCATCTATAAGACCCGCACCTATACCTTCTTCATGGCTGACACTAACTCGTTGAACTTTACTTTTATTTACCCTCGGCCTCGTATCACTTACATGGCCATTTTGCAGCTTGGATTTTGAGGATAATTCTTTGGAGACATGAGAATTAACACTAACTCGTTTTCTCATGGTATTGGGTGCAACGAACCGTCATTTGTTATTACTTTTATTATTGGTTGTTTGACTCGTAGCAGTAGCCACAACCTGTTGAGAGGATCTAAGGGAAGTCTTTTTGATTCCTTCAATTGCCATAATCTATAAGAATGTAAAGAACAATAATGAGCAATTATATCAATTAACACAACAGAGTTATAAACAATTTTATATACGGAGTAGTTAGGAACAATTAAAATTACAGAATCGTTAATAACATACAAGAAAATCAAATACGAATAATCCATTTTCGTGAAAAAGAGAGATACCTGTGTTCTTGTGAAAAAAGATATACCAGCGGAGTTCTTTGAATTGATGAAAAAAGAAATACGTGAGTTGTTCAGAAACCTTTTAACTAATCCCAATTTGATTTGGCGCACACACTAGTTTTGATCCATCCACACCAAAACAATCTAAATTACCTTTTTACCCTGGTAAATAGTATATTGACTTCATAGTATTTTAAGGGTAAAATAGAAAGTTTGTATTATTAAAGATTGGATGGATTAAATGCAAGTGTGGAAAGATCACCTCCTAAATTTTGGAGATGATATTTAAATTTACTCAAAATTTGAGAGGTGATATTTGAATTTACCCAAATTTTTTGAATGAAAAAAATTGGATCAGGTTCAACAATTGGGTCCGAAATCTGTGATATTTGGCGGTATCTTTTGAGAGGGTAAGTTTTGGTGAAAATTAATTGAGAATAACTTCTCTATCTAGCTATTACTGGTAATTAATTTATAAACTTTATAGAAAAAATGTACACAAAATTAATTTAATTAGTCATAAAAAGTATTTTTTTTAAATATATCATAATTGATCATAATTTAACATCGTTTATCATATGTGTTAATCTATTTAACGTACGTACTGTGCATTAAACCCTAAACCCTAAACACTTAACCTTAAACCCTAAACGATAAACCCTAAACCCTAAATGATAAACCCTAAAAATTAAATCATAAACACTTAATACTAAACCCTAAACGATAAACGATAAACCCTAAACTCTAAACACTAAACCCTATACCCTAAACACTAAACCCTATACCCTAAACCCTAAACCCTACACCCTTAAGCATAAACATTAAATCATAAACACTTAACCCTTAACCCTAAACGGTAAACCCTAAACCCTAAACCCTAAACCCTAAACCCCAAATCCGAAACCCTAAACGATAAACCCTAAAACCTAAACGTTAAATCATAAACACTTAACCCTAAACCATAAACGTTTATGGTTTAGGGTTAAGTGTTTATAATTTAATGTTTAGGGTTTATCATTTAATGTTTAGGGTTTAGGGTTTAGGGTTTCCCGTTTAGGGTTAAGGGTTAAGTGTTTATGATTTAATGTTTATGCTTAAGGGTGTATGGTATAGGGTTTAGTGTTTAAGGTATAGGGTTTAGTGTTTAGGGTTTAGGGTTTATCATTTAGGGTTTAGGGTTTAGTATTAAGTGTTTATGATTTAATTTTTAGGGTTTATCGTTTAGGATTTAGAGTTTATCGTTTAGGGTTTAGGGTCAAGTGTTTAAGGTTTAGGGTTTAGGGTTTAGAGTTTAGGGTTAAAGCCAAACCCTAAACCCTAAACCCTAAACATTAAATCATAAACACTTAATCCTAAACCCTAAACCCTAAACGATAAACCCTAAATACTAAACCCTAAACCCTAAACAATAAACCCTATACCCTAAACCCTACACCCTTAACCATAAACATTAAATCATAAACACTTAACCCTGAACCCTAAATCCTAAACGGTAAACCCTAAACCCTAAACCCTAAACACTAAACCCTATACTCTAAACCCTAAACCCTATACCCTTAACCATAAACATTAAATCATAAACACTTAACCCTGAACCCTAAACCCTAAACGGTAAACCCTAAACCCTACACGATAAACCCTAAACCCTAAACATTAAATCATAAATACTTAACCCTAAACCATAAACCCTAAACCCTAAACATTAAATCATAAACACTTAATACTAAACCCTAAACCCTAAACATTAAATCATAAACACTTAATCCTAAACCCTAAACCATAAACAATAAACCCTAAACCATAAACGATAAACCCTAAACCCTAAACACTAAACCCTATACCCTAAACACTAAACCCTATACCCTAAACCCTACACCCTTAACCATAAACATTAAATCATAAACACTTAACCCTGAACCCTAAACCCTATACCCTAAACCCTAAACCCTACACCCTTAACCATAGACATTAAATCATAAACACTTAACCTTGAACCCTAAACCCTAAACGGTAAACCCTAAACCCTTAACCTACATTATTTATATTATTTTATATTTTATATTTTATTAATTATTTGAATTCTTATCTAAACTTATACTCGTATTAGATCTTATTAGATGTATCAAAATCATCATATTTCATTATTATTATTATTATTATTATTATTATTATTATTATTATTATTATTATTATTATTATTATTACTATTAACAATTTATAATAACATCGTACGTATCTAATTGCAATCATCATCAGTTATTGAAGATGTGTTTGCAGATATAAGTTAATTGCAATCATCAATTATTAATCAGTTAATACGTAATTGAAGATATAAGTTGCTATCATCGAAAAATTGGGTCAGCTTGTTTCATACGCTTTGTCCATACCCTTTAATTCTGAATCTTTGATTTTAAACTAGGTTAATTTTTTTGTTTCATACTCTTTGTCAATACCCTTTAATTCTTACAATCTTTGATTTTGAACCACGTTAATTTATGTCTAATTAAATGTGTTTGTAGAATACAGGTCTATGATGGACTCGACTTGGATGTCCTTATGTAGATCTTCCCCTGCATATAAAAAAGGACTTGACAAATTTATAGAACGTATTTTCTCTAAAAAGGGAAAAGATGGTCATATATATTATCCGTGCATACATTGCGGTAATCAAAAATGGGTTGATCGGGTCCAGGCTAAAACATATTTGCTATGTGACGGGTTTTTCGAAGGTTATAAAATTCCAACTGTGTTTTTCGAACCAGATGATACACCAATGTGGGATGCTGAAGATGATATGC
Source organism: Rutidosis leptorrhynchoides (assembly GCF_046630445.1). Classification (NCBI taxonomy): domain Eukaryota; kingdom Viridiplantae; phylum Streptophyta; class Magnoliopsida; order Asterales; family Asteraceae; genus Rutidosis; species Rutidosis leptorrhynchoides. The sequence continues at coordinate 482,165,032 of NC_092334.1, read as the reverse complement.
AAGGATTGGCCCAATCCGTCTTCCATATTTTTGAAGATGAAGATGATGATATCGGACAAACTGAAAATCAGACTGTACCAAACTTAAATGCTGAAAAGTTTTATAAAGTATTGGAAGATGCAAAGAAAGAATTATATCCCGGCTGTAAGTTCTCTGTTCTTTCGTTCATTGTTAGACTCTTCCATTCAAAGTGTGTTAGAAAATGTAATGAAAAAGGATTCAGCATGATTCTTGGCACAATTAGGGAAGCCTTCCCTCATTCTTCCATACCGAATTCATTGTATGAATTAAGGAAGGTAATAAGAGGTTTGGGTCTTGGTTATGAGAAAATTGATGCTTGTCCAAATGATTGTATGTTGTACTGGAAAGAAAACAAGGACAAAATTAAGTGTGACGTATGTTAGACCTTAAGATATAAACAAATTAATAATGATTCTGAAGGTGAGTTAACCACACAAGCTGATAATGATGGTGATTATGAAGGTAAGAAGGTTGGAGCAAAAGTGTTGCGTTTTTTTCTACTCATACCACGCTTGCAAAGATTGTTTATGTCGCCTAAAACGGTCGAGTTGATGAGATGGCATGAATAGAGTCGTACGAAAGATGGTATATTAAGACATCCAGCAGATTCACCAGCCTGGAAAACATTCGATTATCAGAATAGTGAATTTGCTAAAGAACCTCGTAATGTGAGGCTTGGTTTGGCGAGTGATGGGTTTAACCCTTTAGGAAACATGGGTGTTTCACATAGTACATGGCCTGTTGTTTTGATGCCATATAATCTGCCTCCATGGTTGTGCATGAAAAAACCTTTTTTATTCCTAACTTTACTTATACCCGGTCCATCTGCTCCAGGTAATAATATAGACGTCTATATGCAACCTCTAGTTGATGAGTTGAAAGAGTTGTAGGATACTGGAGTTAATACTTATGACGCATCAAATAAGAGTAACTTCACACTGCGTGCTGGTTTGATATGGACGGTAAGTGACTTTCCTGGTTATGCAAATTTATCGCGTTGGAGCACTAAAGGTAAATTAGCTTGTCCTGCATGCCATAAGCTAACCAGGTCAATACGGTTATCAAACTCCCAAAAAGATATCTTCATGGCACATCGTCGCTGGTTGGAATTGTTGCATGCTTTCCGTATGGATAAAGATTCTTTTGATGGCACGAAAGAACATGAAGGGCGACTGCGTTGCTTAACAAGGGAACACGTGCTTGCAGAGCTGAAAGGTTTTTTAATAAAATTTGAAAAACTTGTGAAGGATAACCCATCCTTACCATATAACTGGAAGAAGAAAAGTATTTTTTTGAGTTACCATACTGGAAAAACAACTTAATACGTCATAATATAGACGTAAAGCATACTAAAAAGAATGTATGTGACAGTCTCATTGGAACGTTAATGAATATAGATGGAAAGACCAAGGATCATTTAAGACGTCGTGATTTGGAAGAAATGGGTATTAGACATGAACTTCATCAACAACCTTTATCAAATGGCAAAGTGTATTTGCCTTATGCATGTTTCTTAATGGATAAAAAAGAGAAAGAAACATTTTGTGATGTGCCTAAAAGTGTGAAAGTGCCAGATGGTTATGCAGCTAATATTTCTAGGTGCATTCAGGGAAAACCTCCAAAAATTACAGGCCTAAAAAGTCACGATAATCATATTTTGATGCTGCAGTTGCTTCCCGTGGCCATAAGAAATATTTTACCTAAGCATGTGCGTTCTGTTATCATGAAGTTATGTTGGTACTACAGAAAATTATGCTCAAAAGTTCTTAAACCTACTGATATATTTAAAATGGAAAAAGATATTGGAAAAATACTTTGTGATTTAGAAAGGATTTTTTCACCATCATTTTTTGACGTCATGATTCATCTAACGGTTCATCAAGCTTCAGAGGCCAGATTAGGGGGGTCTGTTCATTACCATTGGATGTATCCAATCGAGAGGTGACCATTTATTTTTTAGTAAATTATACTCATTTGAATACAACTTTTTTTGAATCTGATATAAACATTTTTTGACCACTCAGGTATTTAGGTACATTAAAATCTTATGTGTGAAACAAGAGTAAACCCGAGGGTTCAATTGCAGAAGGATATTTAGCGGAAGAGTGTTTGTCATTTTGTTCTCTGTATTTAGCCAGTGATGTCGAGACCATACATAATAAGACTAGCCGAAATCATGATGATGGTGGTGATGAGACTATTTTACCAATATTTTGTATGGCTGGTGGACCAATTGGTACAACAAACGTAGTAAAACTCGGCTATGACATTTTGGCTATTGCACACTCACATGTGTTGTTCAATTGTAGTAAAATAGATTTCTTACGAATGTAAGTTACGTTATTTAAATTTACTATGTTATGAGATTATTTTTTTATATGACATTGTGTAATTTTGACGATAATGTACATTATTCTCTTTTTGTTACTTTGATTGCAGAGAGCATCTGAATATTCTTAGTCATCAAAATCAGAATAAACGTAAGCGTGACATTCAACGTTTACATAGTCAGGAGTTTGAGGAGTGGTTGTCTGATTACGTAAGTTATTTTTACTAGTTTTATTACGATAATGTAGTGATGATATAACTGAACGAAACTTATTATAAACAAATTGCCTCAAATCAGGTTGATGAGGACATGGCTAGTTGTGGGGATAACAGAATAACAAGTGATATAAAGACATCGGCAATCGGTCCAAACGAGGTTGTAAAGAAATATAAGGGATATATCATAAATGGTTTCCGATTTCACATTAAAGATGTAGAGAAGTATAGGACAACACAAAATAGCGGAGTTATACTTCAGGCTCTAACAAGTAGCTTCTCAAGTGCTAGAGATAACGATCCTATTGTGGGAGATGTAACTTACTACTGTGTTTTAAATGATATAATCGAGTTACGGTATGGTGATGACAAGAAAATAGTTTTGTTCCATTGTGATTGGATATCAAGTGGTTCCAGGATAAAAGTTGATGAGAATGGGTTTACGACACTCGATTTTCGAGGTCTAAAGCAAACTAAAGAGCCTTATATCCTAGCTTCGCAAGCACAACAAGTATTCTATGTTGCAGATCCTGCTCGTAAAGATTGGAAAGTTGTGATCAAGACAACTCCTAGAGATAATTTTGACATGGATGAACAAATTTGTATCGATGATGTAGAAACACATTTCCATAGTGACACACTGATGGGTCCTCAACTTGTAGAAAATGAGAATATTGACATGGTTAGAGACGATTTGAATGGGAATATTGTTGACGATGATACTTTAGTTGCTGCTACAGATAAAAATCAAATTGATGATCATGATGCTTCATGATGAAATATTAAGGATATTTTGCAAAAGAGTGTGTGTCATTTAGTTCTTTTGTATTTATCAAAAATAACTCAAAACTATAGTTTTTAAAGATGATGACGGATTTTATGTTTCTTATGATACATATAATATAATCTCAAATTTCAAATAGAGAGCATATATGGTTAGTGTTGCACTAGTAACTTGTACTTAATTTATTTGTGTTGTAATTTCTATATCTAACATATAAAAAAAATACCATAGTACAAAAAGGAAATGTTTTGCTTGTAACTTACTTTATTGATAACAGTAAGGTACATGCATCCCTATCATGTAGGTAATTATGGAGTGTGTGTTGTGATGGACTTGTAGGTCCCACCTTTTTATTTAGTTTTGATTTATTTTTTGTAGAGTAAAATAGGATATACTCTCAAGTAATATTAGTAAGTAATTATTAAGTAATTTGGATTTGGATTGACATTTCGTATCACCAAAAATCAACTTTACAAACCATAAGGTGGGACAGCTGTTGTATTTTTCCATCATCTTCTTCTAAAAGAAACTTCAAAGTACACATACACATTTTTTAAACACAAAACTAGAAAATTTTCATTTTTTAGTACTTTTTAAACAAAAGACATAGATGGATGTTATGCATATCGCAAAAAAGTAAAAAATCGATGTTAACGTTCGTCAACCGAACATTCTAGATCTTCCACAAGATACGCTTGTAAAAATCTTATCTAGAGTTGGTCAGGATTCATCGGACATATTATTTTTATGCAAGTTGGTTTACAAAGCCTTTAAGAAGCATTCGAAGGATCCATCGGTTTATAAAAGGATTTCCTTCGATAGGTGGCCTATCTCACCTTGGGATAATCCTAAGTTGATTCGTATTTTCCTTCGCTGTTATCTTTTAAGAAACCCTAATGCGATCTTTCACTATGGTTTTAGGGGTTATTTTAATGGTAAATACATAAATATAGGGCTTCGTTTTCTAGAAAAAGCTTTGAACATGCAATTTAAAGAGGCATGTTATGTATATGGTTTAGTCATGTTTGCCTCCCATCAAATAGATGAAAAGAACATCGGATTACAAATTCTTAATCAAACATTCCCACCATGGTCAGTTCCTGATTTGTTGGTTGTAACCAGAACAAAGGTATTTGATATGTTCGATGCGTTGATGTGGAAACTGAACCGCCATCCTTTTGATGACTTGGCAACATGCTGCCTTATCAACGGCCACAATGGTTATTCTCCAAAGTTTGGGAGGGAAATTGAATGGACCGTACCGGAATGCATGTCTTGTTTTTGGTTGTTTGAGTTGCGTTTTCTTGCAAGACGACATCTGTATCTATAAGATTAATGTTTTATTTTAGATTTTGTAATAAATTTTACTTATTTAATGTAAATATTTTTTTTTTATGGTTTCATACTATCATTTTATCGCTTCCATTTTGTTGTGACCAATAATTTTAATCTAAGGGTTTATTAGATTGAGTATACCAAAAAATCAAATTCGTCACACTAAAAATCATCTAAATTACCTATTTTACCCTTATAAATGGTAAATTTACTTGAGTAGTTTAAGGATAAAATAGGAAGTTTGTGTTTGTTTGGTGTGGATGGGTCAAATTTAGTGTGAAAGGATCATCGAACTCCCAATTTAAAAGGACATGGACAGAAGGCAAGTTGCATTTTCTGTCCTCTCTGTTGTTGCAGCATTTCAATTTCCCATCATCTGATCATCTACTCCTACAAACAAAATACAATTTCAATTTTCTACATTTTTTCTCATTTATCTTTTAATCAAAACATTCAAGAGGCTCACTAATGTTTGGGTGACTTAGACATCCGAGTTCTTTCTCTCCGAAAACAAGCAGATCTATGAAAGCGACAAATATTTTTACTGATCTGCTTGTTCCTGAGAGAAATAACTATGATCTCTATAGTCTAATTATGGAATTGTGACTCAATGCATTGCTAACACCATGAGGGTCAATGATCCGGAAGATCTGAGGTTTTTTTCATGACCCGGTTGAATGATCTGAGGTTTTTTCATGACCCGGTTGAATGATTTATTTAGATTTGGTATCTTTTGTATTTTGATGGTTATGTAAGTATCCAACAAGATTATTGATAAAGCCACTCATTCTACGCATTAACAGGTTGTATTGTACAACAAACAATGCATAATGTTTAGTGATGTTATTATTTTTTTATGTTTTATTTTTGCAAGAGTAAATATTATTATTTTTATGTTAGTATTTTATGGTTTCATAGTATCGGTAGTATCAGTTTATTGCTTCCATTTTATGGTTTGTGATGTTATTTTTGAGTAAATAAAAACACACTTAAATTGATATAAAAAAACGATTAGGGAGTACAATTTATTAAAAGTCCTAAAAAATTGAAAATTACAATAATTATCAAGTCCTAAAAACTTAAAAATTACAATAATTAAAAAGTCCTAATACAATTACTACTTTATTTAAAGTCAAATGATACATCATCATCATCATCATCATCAAATTCCAAATACAGAGAAATTCGATTTGAACGGAAGAGGAGAGTTTCTTTTATACCGTTCCATCATTCCTTGGTCCAAAGATAGAGAGCGGACAATTCCGAAACACAGTCGTCGTCAAAAAATAACACGTCTGTATGTTCAAACGGTACATTTATCTTCAAAAATTCAAGCTACTCGTCTAAACAAACGTCTCGAATGTCGATGTCTTCAAACGAAATTTTTGAACCACGTTCGTAATCGTAAAATTTGGATTCGTAATCGAATCTACTGCCGTAATAAACATCGAACGAGACGATCATCGGGGAATTGTCACCATTTTTGAAGATGCGTGTGTGAAGTGTGTGTTTTTTTTTTATTTTGAAGTGTTTTGTTTATGTATATGGTGTTATATATATATATATATATATATATATATATATATATATATATATATATATATATATATATAAAGTGCAAATGTATCCGTTAAACAAAAAATAGACCGTTGCAAGTACTCTGTACAATTTACAAATGCTCTTTCCACCAAATATATGCATTATTGAGTTGTACAGTATAATTATTTATTGCACAGTTTGTGGTGGAAGAAGTAATTTGAATGTTTTTAAAGACAAAATCTAAAACAAAAGTGTCTTCTTTAAAATTAAAATATACGAAGTAACAAAAGTGTTTACAGTTAATATATGTATTATTTCTATTTACATTTTTGAATTAAAATTTATTTCTATTTACGTGTTTACAGTTAATCAAGCTAAGATCTTTTAAATATTTAGTCAATTTATTTATTGATATTTAGTTTTTTTTTTTTGAAAGGCAAACATTATTATTATTAATATCAAAGATTTAATACACAGAGGTATGCCAATGTTTAGGCAACCTAAGAACACGAAAGCATTACCTTATGAGGATGCTAAGTTAGTAACCTAAACAAGAGTAGCTAAACAATCACGAGCAATCTATAACATACATAGAGATCACGATAGGAACACTTGCGGATTGTGTCGCCAATTGTGCCAATCGATCACCTTTCCTTTACATCTTTTTGAGATCCAATCATAAAAGGTAACTTGAATTTCGCAAAGAGCATTCGGAGAGGTTCAACACTTGTTTTTGAACACCTTTAGTTGAAGTTTGAAAGATATTGAAGTCAATCCAAATTACTTAAGACTAGGTGCATTGCTCGTACGTTGCACGAAAATAGTTATGGTTCGTGTTCTGTACTTGTAGTTGAGGTGGTTTGACGTAGTAGTCTACTGTGCAAGCATTGACGTGTGTGTTTGCAAAAGTAACAATATATTTCTACCATGGATATATAGCATTTAGTTGGCAATATCCGATGCAAACGGACCTTAACATTACTCGGATATAGGATTATTGTTTACAGAAAATGCATTGTGACATAGGTATACAAATGATAAGTGATAAATAACAATTGTGATAAATGAAAGTATATCCAAAAATGGCAAAGTAACTAAGTGAGCTGGAGGATGGATACATGGGATGTTGCGGTGAATCGAACCTCTTTAGCTTCAAAGTTCAAACTATTTTACTTCTTTCTTATGATCTATAACAACAGCTTTATTCTTCTTTCTAATGGTATCCATCGAATCAATCAAGAGATCATCAATACATCCAATTAAATTCAAGTTTTACTTCCATAAGAATTTAGAGCCAAATTTACACTCCTCGGTTTCATGAAACAAAGGATATGAGTTTCAATAAGTTGTTGCTCATATAACCCTCATAGATCACACAACATGTATACAAAACTAATGAAAAACTCAACATTAAGTTCAAATTTATGATACAATATGAAGTGCATGATGACTTACTCAGATAACTAAATGAAACATGCACACCCAAAAAGTTATGTATTGAAAGATATTTATTAATTTATGAATGAATTCTACAAATTAAATACCAATTAAAGGGCTTATTAGTCTTAAAATTAATTTTTTTTATTTGATTACTAAAAGGCTTAATGATACTCATTTATTGACATTGGGTGTCACTTTTTAGTTATGTGTAGATAGATATAGATTAGTCGAGATTAATCGTGAAATTTAGATTCAAAAAATTAGCTTTGAATCTATATATGATATATCTCATAAATTGGCAAATATTGACTTTGTTATACCCATAAATATAGATAGATATAGATAGTAATTGAAATAAAATTAGAATGAAATTTTATACTTAAATAAAATCATCATTAAATGCACACGTGTTAAGCCGTCAATTCAGTATCACCAAAAATTAACTTTAAATGGCAGAAAGCAAGTTGAATATTTTCTCTGTGTTGTATTTTCCCATCATCTTCATCTACAGAAACCACTCTCTCTCAAGTACACCAACCATAAAAAATTTTCATCCTTTTTATCTTTTAGTTAAAAAAAATGGAAGTTACTTAAGCGAACATTCTTGAAACTCTTCCACGAGATATGCTTGTGGAAATTTTATCTCGAGTTGGTCAGAATTCATCCGACCAGTTGTTCATCCTTAAGTCGGTTTGCAAAAGCTTTTTGAAGCTTTCCGAAGATCCTTTGGTATTTAAAAGGCTTTCCTTAGATCAGTGGAGACTCTCACCTTGGGGAAACCCTAAATTGATTTATCTTTTCAATCTTTGTACGGTTTTTGGAAACCCTACTACGATTTTTCGCTTGGTTTTGATAAGTTATTTTGACGCTAAATACACCGAGTTAGGGCTTGATTTTTTAAAAGAAGCTTCGAACAGCCAACTTAAAGAGGCTGTTTATGTTTATGGTTTGATTATGTTTGCCTCTCACCAAATAGAGACAAAGCAAAACGGTTTACAACTTTTGAATGAAACATTCCCACCAGTGCTGGAGTTGGTGGTAGCGGTGAGAATAAAGGCTTTTGATTTGCTGCGTTAATTATGGTTATCTAATCGCCACCCTTTTGATGACATGGCAATGTCGTGCCCTATATTCGACCACGATGGTTATTTTCCACAATTCCACGGGTTTGAAATCACGATACCAGAATGTATGTCGGGTTTTTGGGCCTATGAGTTGGGTGTTTTTGCAAACCGATTTGCCTATAACTAGATTTATGTTAGTATTTTGTAGATTTTGTATAAAGTTTACTCATTTAATGTAACACCCTGGTCATTGACCTAGATGAAATGAGTAACTTTTGTTATTTTATATGATATTTAAATTATATATAATTGATTGGAATTAAATTTAAAAGTGAAATAATAATTTATGAGTTGATAATTTATTAAGTGGTCAAATGAACGCGTTTGTGACGATGGTCACAGAAAATATATGTTGGACTGAACTGAACTTCGTTAGAACTGCCTAACGTAAGCATTGTGTTTTAGATAACGGATAAAATATTTATATTAAATGAGGTGGTTACCTCTTTTAATTAGTACTCGTGTTCCTTTATATGTTTATTTTATTTGCAAATTATACATAGATTAAATACTACAATGAATTAATAATAATATTAAGGTATTATTAAATGGAAGTAAAGGACATCGTGATAATATATATATATATATATATATATATATATATATGAATTAATAATATATATATATATATATATTATTAATTCATATATATATATATATATATATATATATATATATATATATATATATATATATATATATATATATATATATATATATATAATTATGTTAAAGATGATAATAATAGTCATGTTGAAACTCTATCCATTTCTCATGAATAAGCTACTAAGATGGAGGTGTTACATTTCTTAAATGTTAAGGTTACAAGAATAGATGACACGTAGTAGATCAAATTGATAATTCATGAAGGCTACATATAAGTGTGCTTAATACGCACTCTAAAGTTGATAGTATAAATAGAGGTCATCCATCTGATACTTTCATGTATAGAAAACAATTACTAATTTAATTAGAGTGATAAAGTTATTAGAAAATCACAAAGGCAAGCTAGAGGTGTCAGCATAATAAAAGCATCGTCATAAGTTCGTCAAGATCTTTAGAAAAGATCGCAGAGTGAGTGTTCTCGTATTATTTTATAAAACTAAAATATATGCTATTATTTTGTTAATTGTTATTTGATTGGGTACGAGCTATATGCATTTATTATTTCAATTATAATAATAAATTATTGGGATGGGATAGTGGATAGAGGTTAGAAATGCATTAATAAATAAATAGTGGATAGAGGTTAGAAATGCATTAATAAATAAATCCCTATTATTACTATTATTATTATTATTATTATTATTATTATTATTATTATTATTATTATTATTATTATTATTATTATTATTATTATTATTATTATTATTATTATTATTATTATTATTAATATGAAACCAACATGTTTACTATGGTACCCGTCCGCGTGACAAAGTCACACACTCACACGCGCATAGGTCCTTTCACGCATGTGATTGAAAACTCTCACATGTCTGAGGTTTGGTTGGTTTTATTCGTACACTATTTTTGATTGATGTTGTTATTGCTCAAGACTGTGTCTGACTTGGAAATATCTTGTTCTCAGGTGACAAGGAGAACGTGAAGACTCAGTAATATTAGATCTCTGAGTTTTGTTGGTAATCGATGAGTGGAACTGATGTGGTGAAACTTTACATTTATTTATGAACGGATTTAAGTTATTTTGTTACACAAATTTTTTTATTGTATATGTGGTATTTTAATGAATTCAGGTTGATTTCACACATATATAGGCAACTAGTCCTATCCGCGTAGTTTAGTTTTATAGGTAAATCCGATTCGTTCCACAGGGAGATGGAGTGTTAATGGTTTTTAATAGTCTTTGAAGTTAAACTGATTTAAAGTGAGTTTTGGATTAGGAATTTTTATTTAGCATAATAATAATAAAATATAACTTAATCTTAATTTATTTGAACAACTTATTAATTAAAATTAGAAGATTACATGATTTATAATTATTAACTTAAAAGTGAACTAATTGAAACTATATTATTTGTGATAGAAATATTTTATTAAATGGTAATAAGTATAACAATAATTTTTTTATAAAACTAAATGATTAAGAATTTATTTTAAATAATAAAATAAAATACAAATTAACTTAAATTAACTAAATAATAAGTTTTAATTAAATTAAAGGTGGATTAAAGATAATTATAATAATTAAACTAATTGTAAATTAATTACTATAAAATAATAATAAAAGATTTAATTAAAACTTGGAATTAACTAATTTCGTAACAGTGTTATTTTTATACGTACGTGTTTTGCGTATTTATATACGAGTTCCGCGTATGATTTGAGTATACGCGTTTCGTGTGGAAATGTACACGATCCGCGTAGGTTATATTTAATGTGACAAACCAGTACATTTAAACTGAAGTATATTTGAGTTATAATTTTAATTTCAACTTAATATTAATACGTAAAAATAATAATAAATATTTGCAATTTATAAATGGTAGTGTTCACTTAAATGTTTCACCTCTAGATTCATGGATTGTTTTAAAATTAAGTTCTATTAAAATGTTTTTTAGTATAAAACTTTATATTTTTCTTTCGAATATATAAAGTTTCAACTAGCTAAATTAAATCTAATTTTCATTTGACCTTATTTAGGTATTTTACTCTTCCCCAAGTATTTAAATTGAGACCTAACCCAGTTTTGACTTTCGCCAAAACCCAAATCATAACGGTTTCCCTTTTTATAATTTCACTATTATATAACTAATGATATCACCCAAACCACCGAACTTTATTTCTAAATTAGTGTTAATAACTTATTCATAAGTTCGTCTAAATCACTATTAATGTTGAAGCTTAATTTATATAAATAAAAATAACTTTCGTTATTTGAATCTAATAAATTAAGTGACAAGGGTTAAATATCTAAATACATAATAATGGTTCTTTTAATTAGGCTCAATGTTAAAAATACTTAAGTTACATTTTAATTTTTACAAATGATAACAATCCATTTTACTAGGGGCTCTACATCTAAGCAAACACTATGGAAATTTAGCTACTCATTATACTAGGATAAATATGAAAATACAAGTATACAAACATAATAAAAACGATAAAAATTGATAACGATAATTTTAATAGAATATACTTACGAAAATTTTCACTTTCATTAACTTTAAACGGTAGAAAATTACAATAACAACACCCTTGCACTCGCACAATAATACCCTTAATCATAAACAATACACCCTTAATATTGAAACTATCCTAATTCTTGACCTTTGAGAATTAATATGGAACTGTACTAAATTATACGGAGTACAAATAAACAAGGATACTAGTGAAAATAATATATTTGTGTAACTCACTGCCCTACTCTCTTTCTATATTTCTCTGTATATGTACTTCAACTGATAATAGTACTCGTATTTAACATATGTCTTGAAGTAGTAGGTAAACTTGAGTGTATTCCTCTTTTAATTCTGTAAAGTTGAAAAGGAGTGTAAAGTTGTAATATTAAATCCAAAAGCAACCGTCCCATGTGAACTTGAATCTGGATCTGGTCTCAAAATTACGCGTTTCGCGTAGGAGTATTAATATTACGCATTCCGCGTGGAAATGTACACGTTCCGCGTAAGAGCAACTTTGAATCTGCATTTATAACATAACTTATGCGTTTCGCGTGGATAATTACGCGACCCGCGTATGAGTAACCAGCAATTTTTTTATTTTTAATTTTATGTTTGTTCTTTGTTCACCCCGTGTTGACGTATATTGACTTGGAACTTTCATTTGAAATCTTTTTCTTCGATCATCTTGGACTTTCATTCGGATAAACGTTATCTCGATATATATTTGGTTAAAGCCCGTCGTTTATTATCATTTCTTGAAACTTCAAGCTCGCGTTTACTTTTGCCGTTTTTTCTCGTGAATTATGCATTTGAATGTCTTCGTTTCGGTAAAAGCCGATGAAATATAAATGATATTGCGTCGAAATATATGTATGTTTAAAGCAATATCAAAATACCCCACACTTGAACGTTGATTGTCCTCAAGCAATTACATCTTTTAAATAGAATCGGAACATCACATATTTTTCCATGTCGAACATTAAATCACACAACACACACCACACGAAATTAAAACACACGCTATATGGAATAAGTTGGAAACACTACACAATATTAATTGGATCACATGCACACCACACGAAATGAAATTCTGACAACAGAAACAAAGTTGAAACTAATGATTAAGGTTTTAAAAATTTGGATCCTTTGGGAAAATTGGACCTTGTTAAAACGTTTTATGATTTTATAAAATGGCATGCTAGTTTTTACACTAGACACGTTTTCCGGTTTTAACCTCAAATTCCGGTCGAGGGTAACTGAAAACCGTAGTCTCAGTCGGCGATTAGCAAGCTATCCGCCACCATGATTGAAGTATCATGGAACTTGAAACCGAATGTCCTAAAAATGGTTTTACACAATATAATTCATAAAATAGCATAAGTTTTAGAATAAAATTATATCGTGTCCAAATATCATCGGTGAACCATGAGTTTGCACACCTCAATTTGTTATGGCATATGTATGTTGACCGCGGTCAAACATAGATACGGTTGATCTTTACGGAGATCATCCATCTCGGGATTAGATTCATTAGTCTTAAAAGCTAATTTGCAATGTGCCCCCCCCATTGTACGAGACAGATCCATCTCATGTTTAGGATAAGTCTGACCACCAAAAACCCTGTTTGATGCTGAGGTGAGGTGAATTTCTAGTCGATGATAGAGATAACTTTTCAAGATTTTTCGTCAACCTAAAGCTGTTCTGGACTACATCTTCTAACATAAGTTAGCAAGTGTGTCATTTTGGAAGACTTTACTTTCTTAAGGGATGGACTTGATTCATCCTTTATTACTCGCATTAATGGGATATTCAGGTTTATACATTCCAAAGCAATAATATCTGCAATAAACTTCATAGAAATATGTGATAAATGGTTCCAAAAATATGGGTTTATGAATTCTGTTATACTTGATTTTCTTTTATAGGTTTTAATCAAATAAACTTATGTATTTTTAATGTATGGAGACAATAATTTCGGTTTTTGACACCTAATTTTTATTTGCTCGTAATTACCTTAAAAATTGATTAGATATATTTGTTTAAAAAAAGGAACAAAATTTTTCATAAAAACCACTAAGTTATAAGTTCTCGAGAATTTATATATCCCCACCCCACACTTAAGATTATGTAATGCCCTCATTACATAAAATCAGATTAAATGTATAAATTTGAGAGGGCAAAAAGTGTAAAGTATTTGGAACTTCCTTTGTTAAGTAATTGGACATTTGTAAAATGCTTATCGTATGAACATATCCAATCTTTTTTATCAAAATAATACTTTCGTGTTTCGTTATGTCGGATCTCATCATCGTAAGTACCTGTCAACAAATATGTTAATCACACATGAGATGGGATTGTACTTTAGTAGTACAAAAATTTTACCCCACACTTAAAAAAAATTTTGTATATATTAAATAAAAGTAAAAGTAAATACTTAAAGCACATCATAAAAATTATTTTTTTACAAACAAGATAAAAAAATAAAAAAAATAAAAAAAATAAAAACTAAAAACTAGAAAAATGGCCATACAGGGCCTCCTTGATCTTCCTGTTCATGTTGTTGTTGCTGCCGCTGTTCATTTTGGCGCTGTTCCTCGTAAAAACGCCGATAGGCATCCTGACTTGCAGCTAGGGCAGCGTTGGGATCATAAGGTGGAGGTAGAGGATCACCGGGTGCTTGCCAAGGGGTGTATGAAGGAAAGGCTGAGGGTGCGTAAGTCTGTGGGTTAGCTGCGTATAGATATGCTTGATGATGTACCCACTCAAGTTGTGCTAGTTGGGTACCCCTAATGTACCCTAATTGCCGAGACAAACTAATGTACTGGTTTTCTGATCTCTGTCCCCAAGTTTCATATGAGTTCCTTACATCTAAACTTAATGAATTAAACGAATTTTGTAACATATCGAAATCAGAAGTACCTACATTAGACGAACTAGTCTGGTCTGGCTGTCTCCGTCTTCTCCTAGTATCTCGCTCAGGTTCATCATCTTCCTCCATAGGAGCGGGAGCAACAACTTCTTGTCGTCTTAAACTAATTACCCCACCCCTCACTTGTATAGCTTTTGCAGTTTTATATACATCCAATCCTAAAGTTTTAACGGCTTGATCTACCAGTATGATTGGAGGTTCTGATTCACTCGGGTCGAGTCCGAACCAATTTCCTAAACAAGTGATATAGTGACCCCCCGACATGTCACTTGATCCTCTAGCACCTTTACATACATGAGCCAAGAAGTAGGCAACTCCATAGGGTATACTAACAAAAGTATCCCTATCTCTGATCACATCTAAATTTCAAAGGTCAATATAATTAATTTTATTTGTATTACCAAATGACCTTTGGTTTATTGTGTTCGCTATAAATTTATGAATTATTCTAAACCAAACATCAGTGATCTTTAAGTATGATTCTTGGTCGGCCTCATATCTATTTCTACGAGTAAAAGATTGCTAAACTTTCCCAGAATCAAAATTACCTGTATACCTAGCCCCAGTAAAAATATACTCCCTAAAACCGGGAGTCAACATCTCCTCGACCGTGTAAATCCCCAACGCGTTAGTCACGTTGCTTAGGGACATTCTTCTATCTACCCCACCCAGCCTAAATTGTAGAAAATTAGTATCATCGATAGTTTCTGGGTGTATGCTCATTCTAACAGTAGAATAGAATTCTAAGCACCATTCTCTATATACAGGACTATTTAAACTAAACAACCTCTCAAAATCATTAAAAACCAAATTTACCCCAAATTCGTTTGTGAAACTTTGGTTTAAAATTTCCCTTATTTGTGTATCTAAGTTGACTGGGCGTCCTAAGGGAGCCCAGTCCACAACATATACTGGAGAGGTCTTTCTATTGATCAGAGAAAGTAAGTCCTTAACCTTTTGCACCCGTTGAGGTAAATCATTAGGGAATCTCAAATTCGAGTGTAAGGTTTGGAGTTGTTGTTCCATTTGTGGTGTTACTTGTTCCTCTTCTTGCTGTTGGTTTACAGCTCTCATTCTAAATAATCCCTGCATAACATTTTAAAACAAGAAAGTCGTCCCAATTGGGTATGTTAATGTGACCATCGCTCCAAATCCATATGGACGAACACGTCATTCATCAATTTCATTGCGAGGTATTTGACCTCTATATGATACCTTTTGTAAACATTGCATTCTTTTGAAAAGGCACACCATAAATGAATATTTAAATCAGAGGTTTTCGACATCTGATGATTTCTACATATAGACAATCACCGTAAATAATAGTTTACAATAATACTTCCGTTGACAATGCAGTCAAAATAAGATACATGGTGATGATTTGGTGAATGCAACGTTTCCTTGAAAAATATGTCATGTAAGACTCCATGCACATAGCTTGTCTAACACATAAGCAAACAGCGGAAGACTTCTAGGAAACCTGAGAATAAACATGCTAACAAGTGTCAACACAAAGGTTGGTGAGTTCATAGTTTTATAGTTTCATATAATCTGTATATTAAGGTGGATCACAAGATTTCAGTTGTTTCATCCAGAAACGTTTATCAAAATATTCTACAAGATTGAGCACCCTGGTAACTAAACTTTAACGTATATATAATAAGTACCCCTATTTTAACATACATGCAACCAACATGTACAATACACGCAATCCAACGTGTACTAAACTCAAATAGCATACGTCTGTTTTGTAGTTCAGGCTAGGGTTTCTATACCTGGAACAGACGTGGATATCAAGCCCTATGGATCCATATACCACTATTCGCGCCCACCAGTTCTTATAACCGGCAGTTACTAGTTACCAAAGCTAAGGGATTTTCGGTCCAAACTCGGTGTAGAATTTAGTATGTACTTGTATCCATTGCATTTAAAATAAAGTGCATGTATCCTCAGCCCAAAAATATAGATTGCAAAAGCATTTAAAAAGGGAGCAAATGAAACTCACTTTAGCAGCATATAAAGTCGTTCACCAAAATGTGACCGAAACTCGGATTACCAAATAACCGTAGATCTCAACCTAGAGAACATATGTTGGTCAATAAATATTTATCAAGCTAGGTCAGGTCATAGTGTATCACAATCCTAATGCTCGAGATCGACATACAAAAGTTATCCAAAGTCGTTTCAAAAAGTCAATTTTGACAGTTGTTTAACAAAACGAGACGTACTTTATATAAGAATTCATTTACTTGGTTGGTAATATTCAAAAATCCAATTTATCAATATTACAAACAAATTGTTTAAATCTTAATTGCAGATTCAAAAGCAATTTCAATTACCGTCAATCATAATTCAGTTGATCATATCTTTTAATCCTTTCATCGAAATTATTCGACATCTAAATGAAAAGTTATTGATTTTTTGCCAGCTTTCCAAAAACATGTATATCATATACCTTTTACCAGTAATATATGTATTTAATTCGTGATTCATTATAAACTGTTTAAAGACGAAATTTAGCATACACGTATGTATAAATATATATACTCGAGCACTAGACATGGATACACAATTAATATATAAAAGTTAAAATATGAGTGCTTACGTATCAATATTGAGATTCAATATTGTAGAAAAGTACGTAGACGTAACGGAGATGATAAACACTAGGTTTGATTCATAAATATACCCCTGAACATTACCCATAATTTCCTTAGCTCTATCCCGCTTGAAAACCCATTTTGAAAGTGACACGCTCAAGACCTCGTCGTAGTATTTATGTATAATATTAATACTACTAATAATAATAAGATTAATAATAATATTAATCTTAATCTTAATAATAATAATAATAATAATAATAATAATAATAATAATAATAATAATAATAATAATAATAATAATAATAATAATAATAATAATATAAATATATATACGAGTGTATGTGTGCAAACAAAATGGAACAAATTCGACTGAATTTATAGATGTGGCCAGCATTCTTCAGTCATGCGATCGCATGACTTTCTGGTTCAATCCCCATGCGATCGCATGGGGAGTCCTGACAGCTCACATTGTTTTGGTTTCTTCCTCGTCGACATAATTTTATATTAATTTTTATAATATATAAATTATATAATTAAGTATATATTATATTAAATTCACGTGCATAGTTGATTTGTAATTTTTGTTCCGATAAGTAGTACGTCGTCACTCGACTCATGTCCCGGTTCCGGTTTTTCGAATGTTCCTTCGTAAGCTGAGAAAACTTGTATTTTACATTTTGGGATACGTACCTTTGTCAAAATATAGCCTTAAATTATCCATAAACTATACCACTCAAAGTATATCTTAAACTTTCGAGTGTTTTGGTCATTTACTTCTATAAATTATCGCCTCGCTATTTGTTAATATATATATAATATATACATTTTCATTTTGAAATAGTGTTTTACTGTAGCAAAGTTACTGTAGCAAAGTTACTGTAGCAAAGTTTTTTTTTTATTGTAGCGAATAGTGATTTTTGAAAACACTGTAGCTTTTCAGGTACTGTAGTAATTCGAAAATACTGTAGCAAATTAGTGTTTTACTGGTTCCTTTTAAACGTTTTAGTTAACTTATCTAAATATCAATCGAATCAAAAATCGAATGTTACTATCGTTTACTAAATAACTTGAAATCATATATATTCAAATAGATATATAAACCAATAAGTTTAATGTACGGTATCATGCAATTAAAACTTTGTTACGTTTTCAAGTTATAGTATATATATGTATCTATTTACATATAATGGTTCGCGAATCGTTGAGAACAACCGAAGGGTACTTGAATAGTTCAAAAATTTTGAGATTCAGTTTTACAGACTTTGCTTATCGTGTCGGAAACGTTAAATCATTTAAAGATAAAGTTTAAATTTGGTCAAAAATTTCCGGGTTGTCACAGTTAACATTAGCAAAGAATCCATATTCAGCATAAAAGCTTGTTTTCAACACCACATGAACTAATATATCAACAATAGTTAAAGTATTACTTCTAAAAATTAAAACAAACAAAAATAAACCAAAAAAAAAAAAAAAAATTCAATATAATCAATCAAGTTTCATAAACAAAGTTTAATTCAAAAGGGGAAACATTCAATGAACGAAGCATATATAATTCAATTCAATCACATTGCGTGCATTCCAGCTTCCAAATAAACCTTAGCATGATTACAATTTATACTTGATTCATGTCAATAACAAAAAATTATCAAATTTAGGCTAAAATTAAAATCACAAAATCAAACAATCAAACTCATTTTCAAAGGTTCTAATTACTATCAAAACAATTAAAAACATCTAATTATAACCAAAATAACACACTTCAATAGCAATTCATCAATTTTCCCCAATATGTATAAACCCTAACTTTGAAATAATCAATTAAACATCAAATTCTCATGCTAATCGAGTTTAACATCACACTAACAACATAGTTATAGCAATAATCGAGCAAAATTCAACACTAACATGCATTAATTCGTATTAAAGCTAAAAAATAATTAATGAAAAAGTTGAAGAACAAGTGGTAA
The DNA here is from genome assembly GCF_046630445.1 of Rutidosis leptorrhynchoides. NCBI lineage: Eukaryota > Viridiplantae > Streptophyta > Magnoliopsida > Asterales > Asteraceae > Rutidosis > Rutidosis leptorrhynchoides. Next base: position 482,145,606 of record NC_092334.1, on the reverse strand, counting down.
AAATGGGTTTAGAACCCTTACCAATCTCGGCATGTTGAAAGATGAAAGAATTGGAGGAGATTGAGAGTGTTTATTTAAATTTTGGGAGTGATTTTTGTGGTTTTTTTGGTTTCTCCTTCGTCCACAGCAAAGAGAAAAATAATAAGAAGTGTGAAGAACAAGTGCTGGTCGATCAGTTAAGGGATCTGACTTTTCAACTTACCCGTTTCGCGTAGACTTACTCGTTCCACGTAGATATTGATTGTACGCGTTTCGCGTGGATTACCACACGTTTCGCGTAAGTGTTAGGCCCCTGTTTTTTTTTATTTTCAACTTTATAAGTAATCAAAATTTTAAAATATCAGAAATTTCGGTTGATATACCTAGTCTTTATCCGTTTATTAATTTTCAAATTCAATTTATAAAATTTAATTCTTTAAAAGTTAAAGTTTTAATATTTTTCGAAAACAACTTAGAAATAAAATAAAACACTCTATTTTTCTTTTTAAATTTTTAAAATTAAAATAAAATTAATATTTTAAAATTTTAAAACAAGTACATGAAAAATAAAAATTAAATGAATTTAAAATACACTCTATTTATATATATATATATATATATATATATATATATATATATATATATATATATATATATATATACTTTTAAACCAACTAATTTTCAAACTTAAAACTTTGTTTCCTATCAACTAGGTAGAGATAATCTCGGTTGTTACACCTATCATTACCCAGGACAAAGTTTACAAGTTATATATTTTTACGGTTATTGAATAAAAAAGTATATTTTTAGTAGAAATAATTTTTCTTTTGTTTTTGTGGTTTACTATTTAAAAGATATCTTATGAATCCAACAAGAAATTTCGTGCAATTTGAAGAACGACAATTCAATTGTTACACTTAACATTATCGTTTTCAATGAAAACAGGTTAAACTCAAGGTTTATCAATTTTAAATGGTAGACCTTTTTTAATAAAACACACATCAAACTAAAACAAACTAAAACACACCAAAACATAAACACAAAAAAATGTACAAACACACAATTGGCGAGAAAAAGATTTAGATGGTGAAACCGCGTCAACTCGCCTCATAGTAGAGTCGTACCATTTCGCCCTCCATGGCTTCGTAGGCGTAACCTCGTTGATTTAAGAGGTTTTCCTCTGAACATTTAAAAGGCCCTTCTCAGCACAAGGTTACGTACTCGTAATTATAGTCCGTTTGGTTCTTTGGGCAATTTCCGTAATGAGTCGGTTTTCCACATTTTACATACTTGCCCAAATGACGCGCTCGACGCTTCTTAGCTGATTTTGATTTACCTTTTGCATAATTTTTCTCATTAAGTTCTTGCCTTATTTCTTTTCTCGCCTGATCGCATCTACTCTTTATATCTAATACCACATCCCTCGGTAAAATATTATCGCACATCAAAAGGAAGTGGTTGTAGACATATTGATTGTGCATCTTGAAAATAAACAATAAATAAGGTAGAATGGAGGGAGAAGACTAGTTCTTTAGTGTCTGCTAGGGAAAGACGGAATAAACCCCACTCTTAAAGATAAAACTAAAGATCGAGAATGGAGTTGAAAACCTTAAAGTTACCCCAAATTTACTTGTCCTTAGTGTAGAATGTGATTTCATCTCTTTCCGTAGTGTTGATTCCGTCAAAGCATAACTTGAGTCGATGACCGTTCACCTTGAAAGTTCCACCGTCTTTGCTATATAACTCTGCATATCCAGATGGAAAAACCTGTTTTATTATATATGGCCTAGTCCATCGAGATCTAAGTTTCCCTGGTGAAAACTTAAAACGTGATTGGAAAACTAATACTTTTTTCCCTTGTTCGAATTCTTTTCTTTCTTTTAATCGTGCATCGTGCCATTTCTTAGTTTTCTCTTTGTATGTTTTAGAGTTTTCATAAGCTTGTAGTCTTAATTCGTCTAATTCATTAAGTTGTAAGAATCGGTTTTCTCCGGCTTTCACAAGGTCGGTGTTACATTCTCTTAGAGCCCAATATGCCTTGTGTTCAACTTCGACAGGTAGATGATACGCCTTACCATAAATTAATCGGAAAGGTGTAGTACCAATCGGCATTTTGAATGCAGTTCAAAATGCCCAAAGCGCATCATCTAACTTTCGATGCCAGATTTTAGGATTATTTTTAACCGTTCTTTCTAAAATCCGTTTAAGACCTCGATTTGTGTTTTCAACTTGGCCACTCGTTTGAGGGTGGTAATAAGTTGAGAAATGATGATTAACTCCGTACTTTTTAAGTACTTTCTCGAGTAATTGATTTGTAAAATGAGTTCCACGATCACTGATTAATGCTTTTGGAATCCCAAAACGTGAAAATAGGATTTTTAGGAAGTTCACAACAACACGAGCATCATTTGTGGGTAAAGCTTTTGCTTCGGCCCATTTAGAAAAGTAGTCAACTGCCACAAGGATGTATTTGCATTTATTCGATGCTGAAAATGGACCCATGAAGTCAATACCCCAAATATCAAATACTTCACATACAAGAATGCCTTTTTGTGGCATTTCGTCCCTTTTTGATGTTACCGGATCTTTGACATGCATCACATTCTTTAACCATGTGGTGTGCATCTTTGAAAATGGTTGGCCAATAAAAACCTGAGTCAAAGACCTTCTTAGCTGTATAGCTTGGTCCAAAATGACCACCAGCTGGGCCTTAATAACAGTGCTCCAATATTTGTTGAGCTTCTTTACCATATACGCATCGGCGGATAACTTGATCCGCTCATATTAAAAAAAGATTAGGATTTTCCCAGAAGTAAAACTTTAAGTCAGCAGAGAATTTCTTCTTTTGCTGGTACGTTTGGTTTTTAATTAATACTCCTGCAGCGAGATAGTTTGCAAAATCTGCAAACCATGGAATTTCAAATTCGGTTTCTATTCTCATTAGAAACTCATCGGGAAAAGTGTCATGAATAACTGACTCATCTAGTTTTTCTAGGTCGGAATTCTCAAGACGAGACAAGTGATCAGCAGCGAGATTTTCAGCACCCTTTTTATCCTTGATTTCTATATCAAATTCTTGTAAAAGAAGAATCCAACGTATCAATCTAGGTTTTGCATCTTGTTTCTTGAACAAGTACTTTAGGGCTGAATGATCGGTAAAAATAATCGTTTTGGATAACACAAGATATGATCTAAATTTATCAAAAGCAAATACAATTGCAAGGAGTTCTTTTTCTGTAGTCGTATAGTTGAATTGTGCTCCTGTTAGTGTTTTGCTTGCATAATATATTGGTTGAAATTTGTTATCTTGGCGTTGTCCTAAAACGGTTCCTAGTGTGAAATCACTAGCATCACACATTAGTTCAAATGGTTTGGACTAATCGGGAGATACTATGATAGGTGCATTCGTAAGTTTATCTTTTAGAATGGAGAAAGCTTGTAAGCATTCGTCATTGAAGTCGAATGTACTATCTTTCTCAAGAAGTTTAGTCATGGGTCGAGCAATTTTGGAAAAGTCCTTTATGAATCGTCGATAGAATCCCGCATGACCTAAGAAACTACGAATTCCTTTAACGTTAGTTGGAGGAGGAAGCTTTGAGATTACTTCAATGACCTAAGAAACTACTTCCATTCCATCTCGAGAAATCTTGTGTCCTAAAACAATGCCTTCCTTCACCATGAAGTGGCATTTTTCCCAATTTAAAACAAGATTTGATTCCTCACAACGAATTAACATTCGCTCGAGGTTGGAAAGGCATGAATCGAAGGAGTCTCCAAAAATAGAGAAATCGTCCATAAATACTTCCATACTTCCTTCTATCATGTCATGAAAGATTGCCATCATATACCTTTGAAAGGTACCTGGCGCGTTGCATAATCCGAACGGCATTCGTCAGTATGCGAAGGTACCAAATGGATAAGTAAAAGTTGTCTTGTCTTGGTCTTTTGGATCAATGGGAATTTGAAATAACCGGAGAATCCATTAAGAAAACAATAGTACTCTTTTCCCGCTAAACGTTCTAGCATTTGGTCAATATAAGGAAGTGGGAAATGATCTTTCCTTGTGGCATCGTTTAAACGACGATAGTCTATACAGACTCTCCTACCAGTGACTGTTCTTGTAAGAACGAGTTCATTCTTATCATTAAGGACGACAGTTGTACCCCCGTTCTTGGGTACTACTTGAACAGGACTAACCCATGGGCTATCGGATATAGGGTATATTAACCCGGCATCAAGTAACTTGATAACCTCCTTTTTGACAACTTCTTTCATGTTAGGGTTTAACCTTCGTTGTCTTTGTACCACGGGTTTAAAATCTTCTTCCATTAGGATCTTATGAGTACAATAAGAGGGGTTAATCCCTGGAATATCGATTGTTTTCCAAGCAATTGCTTTCTTGTGAGTTTTTAGAACGGACATTAACATACTCTTTTCGTTATCGGAGAGTTTTGATGAGATTATAACAGGTAATTGTGACGTACCTTGGAGATAAGCATACTCCAAATGTTCTGGGAGTTCTTTAAGTTCCAAGGTTGGTGGTTCTTCCAAGGAAGATTTTATCCGAAACCTATTACCATCGGTAATTTCTTCAAATGGTTCATCTTCCTTGGGAATTTCTTCCTCAACGTCATCTTCATCGATGACTACTTTCAACAATTCGTCAAGTTCAAGCTCTACATCAAATTCATCACTTTCACTCATTGGGGTGAAGTTCGAGGCGTCTACATTTAGTAATTCTTGCAATTCTTTTTCAACACAGCAATCAACGATGTCTACCTTATAACATTCGTCATCGGAAGAGATAGGTTGTTTCATAGCTTTATCTATGTTTAAGGTAACTCTATCTTCCCCTACACCTAGACTAAGTTTTTTATCTTTAACACTCACAATCGCGTCGGCAATATTTAGAAAAGGTCGCCCTAGAATTAGGGGAACCTTACTATCTTCTTCCATTTCAAGGACAACGAAATCGGCAGGAAAGATTAAATGATTAACTTTAACCAGTTAGTTTTCGGCAATACCAATAGGATAGTTAAAAGTTCTATCGGCTAGGCGTATACACATCCTAGTTGGTTTTAGATCACCTAGGTTTAGTTTTAAGTACAAGGAGTGTGGCATAAGATTGATACTTGCGCCTAAGTCGGCTAATGCATCGTACATTACTAAATCTTCCATCAGACATGGAATAATGAAACTACCAGGATCTCCAAGTTTCGGTGGCATCTTTTGCTTTTGCAAAATTGCTGAGCATTCCTCATTGAGGAATGTGGTTGAAACTTCTTCATTTTTACCTTTATCGGCTATGAGATCCGTGATAAACCTTCCATAATTTGGCATACCCCTAAGAACTTCCGCGAGTGGCATGTTAATGCTGATTTGCTTGATCATATCTGCAAATTTTTGATATTGGCTCGCGAGTTTGTCTTTCTTTAATGCCTTCGGGTATGGAATAGGTGCCTTGTGCACCTTTACTGGTGGTTCTTCACTTTTCTTCGATATGATCTCTGGTGGATCATCTTTTTCTTGTTCTTTCTCAACATGCTCATCTATATCAACGGGTATTTGTAAAATAGAAGGAGACAAAGGAACTTCTGAGGACTTACTAGTTTTCGGGTTAATAGTTAAACCACTTCTAGTAGTTATAGCATTTACATGCTCATTCCTTGTTTGATTGTTGTTGGGATTCACTTGAGTGTTTGAGGGGAGAGCGCCTGGTGGTCTCTCTGCTAGTAACTGTGAGATCCTTCCAACATCTCTTTCTAGATTCTGTATCGTAGCTTGTTGATTTCGAATTTGCTGAGTTTGAAGTTTCGTAGTTTGCTCGTGCTTAACCATAAAATCTCTCAAAAGATCTTCTAAACTGGATTTCTTCTTGGGTTATGGTTGTATAGGTGCTTGTGGTTGTGGTTGAATGTGTTGGAAATTATTTTGGTAATTTCGTTGAGGTTGATTTTGATTGTTTAGGTGATTGTAACCTGGTGGTGCATTTCTTTGATTTTGATTTGGGAAATTCCATTTATTTTGGTAAACCGGATTTCCTCCTTGATAATTATTGTTTAAACCTGAAGGTCCTCCTATTTGGTAGTTGTTAATTGGAGGATATTTCCGGTTCATTACTTCAACCGCCGGAAAATCGTTGAAATTCATTTCACCTTTTCACAAGTAACCTAAGAAATTTGCTTGCTCTTCCATTGTTGTTTGATCACAATCTCTAGTAAGGTGAGGACCTTGACACAATTCACACCCTACCCTAATAGCATGCATTTCCTTGGTTACCTTCTCAATTTGCCTTGCTTGATTTGCCATTTGAACTTTTAAAGCAGCGATTTCATCATTGCCTTCAATAATAGCAATGGTTGATGATCTAGAGAATTCCATTTCTTGATGCCAATTATGAGAATGTGCTGCTATATCGGCAATGATTGTGTGTGCTTCTTCGGGGTTTTCTTCATAATTGATCCTCCTGCTACAACATCTATATCTTTTCGAGTAGCCACATTGACTCCTTTATAGAATATTTGGACTTTTTGAAATGTATTCAACCCGTGTTGAGGACATACCCTAAGCATTTTATTGAATCGGTCCAAGCTTCATAAAGAGTCTCGTTAGACTTTTGCTTGAAGTGATTTATATCACTTTGCAATTTTGCTGCTTTTGAAGCAGGGAAAAATTCTGACAAAAACTTGTCCATCATGTCATTCCAATCTTTAATTCTAGCCAATCTCTTGCATCATCCTTTAGTGACCATAGAAAGATTTTAAAACATGCGACTTCATCGGATACATCTTTGATTTTGAATAGCTTGCAAATGCTTACAAACTTACGAAGATGCTCGTTAGCATCCTCATTTGGAGCTCCACTGAATTGGCATGTATTAGTCACCATGTGAAGAAATTGACCCTTTATTTCAAAGCCGTCAGTCATCGTAGGTTGAATAATTGCGTGGCCTTGACCTGTTCTTGTCGCCTTCATCAATGCATCCATCGTTTGATTTATAGCAGCCATCTCTTCTTCTTCTTTAATAACTGGTTCTATGATTGGTTGAATAACTGGTTCAGAGTTAGAATCCAATGAAAGTGATTCTAAATCCTCAGCGAGAGACTCTACTTCTTGAGCTCTTAAATGTTCGTGAAATTCTCTTTCGGGTTCAGGATATGAAGGAGTTAATTCAGTGTTGGAAGAACGTAAATTCATGCATTAATTTCTATTATGAAATCACAACACCAAAAGTTTTTCTAAGGATTGAATTCCTTAAAAAGGATCGAATAACATAAAAACAATGATAAAAACCTTTAAACAAACAGATTTTCCTTCTGATTTTGCTCACGTTTCGAATAGCCAAAAGATGCAGCAGAGGGGCAGGATTCGTTTGGTCCCAATATAATTGAGTACTGTTTGGCTCCAATAACCCAGTCCACGTACAAATCCAACTACTACTACGAATTAGAAAAATTATCTATTTATTTAACTGCCAACTCCCCGGCAGCGGCGCCAAAAAGTTGATGTGTTGAAACTATACCTTTATTTATGAACGGATTTAAGTTATTTTGTTACACGAATTTTTTTATTGTATATGTGGTATTTTAATGAATTCAGGTTGATTTCACACATATATAGGCAACTAGTCCTATCCGCGTAGTTTAGTTTTATAGGTAAATCCGATTCGTTCCACAGGGATATGGAGTGTTAATGGTTTTTAATAGTCTTTGAAGTTAAACTGATTTAAAGGGAGTTTTGGATAAGGAATTTTTATTTAGCATAATAATAATAAAATATAACTTAATCTTAATTTATTTGAACTACTTATTAATTAAAATTAGAAGATTACATGTGTGATGCCCCGTACAAAACCATCGTGTACAAATCATCAACAACGGGATCATTACAAGGTTAAGTACTACATGCTGTAATAAAAGAAGTTGCATTCACGATAAAAAGGTGACGTCATAACCGACATCAAATGTTTTACACCAACAGTATGCTTCTTAAATAGCAAGCATGAATAAATGTATGTGACCATTAGGTCGTTACAAAACATAGTTCAAAAGTAACTAAGTTTGAATGCAAGATAAAGTAGTTCATGTGGTGATAACACTAGAGCAGCGGGTGTCTACGGCAAGACTAGCACGACAGCGGAAGCAAATAACCTTAAGCACCTGAGAAAAACATGCTTAAAAACGTCAACACAAAGGTTGGTGAGCTATAGTTTAAGTATAACAGTATGTAAGGTAGGCCACGAGATTTCAGTGCTACAAAGAGTGTTTCAAAACAGTATGATAAAGTATATGTTAACCGTGGGCACTTGGTAACTAACTTAACGTTTATACCCCCTGAAAGTACACTTGGCAAGTGCGTATGTTTACGAAGTATTAAACACTCGTTAAATTCTAGTGCTACTAGCCCGAGTGGGGATGTCAAACCCTATGGATCCATATCTAAGATTCGCGTTCACGGTTCAAAAACCAATGATTAAACGTTACCGAGCTAAAGGGAATGTTTATGCCGTTGTATAACCCACACATATATAAAGTTTAAGTACTCGTGCCTAGTATGTAAAACATAAAATCCGCATGCATTCTCAGTTCCCAAAATAAGTTAAAGTAAAAAGGGAATGCTATAACTCACAATGATAAAGTAGCGGTAAAGTATGACTCGGAAAGTAAGCAAGTAATGAAGGTTGTCCAAACGGGTCCTCAACCTAAGTCAAATAGTACTAAGTCAGTAAATCGTCTGAATAGGTTTAAAAGTATGTAAATAAGGTCTTAAGGGTCATCATCATTCATCATCAAACAAAAGGCGTAAAGTAAATTTCGTTCATTAAAGTAGTTTAAAACAAAAGCTGACTTTGATCAGTCACCACGGCCTCTAACCTTACTGAAATAAGGTGAGACCAGTGGTCATGGCTCAGTATATGAGTCCTTTAAGTGTGGTAAAATTTACAGAAGCAAACTCGTCTTCGTTTGCTCGTGGCAATGGTCTAAGTGCGAGTAGGTCAGAAATTTCTGCACAACGTTAAAAGGACATAGTGACGATCGGAGGGCCATAAATCCTAAACCATAACTCGGATTAAGACGAGTCCTATATGAAAAATTATCTACTCGAAAAGAGCTATCTGAAAATCAAGGTTACAGTAGCCCAGGTGTATTGGTCTGTTACAAAAACCAGAAAACAATAGGTAGAAGATAGAAAGCAGAAAAATAATGGGTTCCGGTGAGTTTGGTGCTTGATGTTCATCATGGTTCTCATCGTTGATGCCTATAGCTTCAAGTGTAGAACTCATTGATGTGTTTACATCATCTTTACCATGGTTTGACCATCATAACCCAAGTGTAAGTCTAAGACATGAAGCATAACTCAATTAAGTGTTGCAAGTGTTTTGATGAACCCAAGTTACATCAAAGTCTTAGATTTAACACATACATGAAATATAAAAGTAGTATTGAACTATAAACTTGAAAGTAAACTAACTAATCAAGATATTAAGATGTAGAACATAGTTCTTAGTTAGATCTTGAAGATCCAAGACCCAAAAGTCTAGATCTAAAGTTATTAAGTTAAATCTAACACAAGTGTATGAAGTTATAACTAAAGAGTTACACTCCTATGTTCTTGACCTTTTTAAAGTTAACTTTTGTTCAAGATAAATGAGATCAAAGTTAACTAGTAACATTTGACCAACAAACATGAAATCAAAGTGCATAATATAAAGAAGTAAACAAGTTAATAAGTCATGGTTGTTCACACTTTAAAGATTCAAACCAAATTTTGATCTTTAAGAAAGTAAACTTGAAGTTTACTTCATGAATCACAAGTATGCTTTACAACCATGAACTTACAATCTTTGAAACAACATATGTAGAACATAAACTAGTAGGTTTAGTTCTTGTGTGTTCTTATAATTACAAGATAAAATGAAGAATGAAACTAAAGAGTTTGATTCTTGAAAACTAGTAAGTAAATGATAACAAGTAACAACAACTAACAACTACAAACAATTAACAACAAAGAACAAAGATGATGATGATTTAAGGGTTGTTGGTTCGGTTTTTAACAAGAAAAGAAGAGAGAAAATGTTTTCAAGTTACTTACAATACTTGAGAGAAAAAGAGAAAAAGTTGGAAGTGTTCTTGTGTGTGTGTTTGAATGAGAGAAACTAGTAGCTAAGTAATACAAAAAAAATGAAACAAACCCTCCTCAATACACTTGGAGGCCGACGGTTAGGAGGGAAGAAAGGGGGGAGAGGATTGTCCACAAGTTTCATGTATGTAAAGCTCACAAAAATTGGTTAATAGAAGTGTTTACATGGGAAGGGTGCAAGTAACAAGATTCCATACAACTAACTAACTAGTTAAGTTCAAATGATGATACTTACATGTAGTGTTGGGCTAAATAGTCCAACTAAGGAGTAGGGTGGGCTTTATAAGCCCATGTTTGATCATAAAGCCCAAGTATGTATTAATTAACAAATTAATCCAAGTAAAGGTCCATTAATACTAATAAAGGTCGAAGATAATTAACTAATAACCATAGTTAATCAAAATGATTAATAAAATTAATCATGAATGTAAATAATACTTGAAAATATTATTCGTGTAAGTTTCGTGTGTCACAAAGATGTTTCGGGCAATTAAAATCAAGTACGGGCAATCATAGCAACATGTAAATGTAATAACATACATTTGTTTAATCACAAGTATTAGTAATAATAATTATTAATAATTAACGTTGGAAAATCCAGGGTCGTTACATTATCCACATGTTAAAGAAAATTTCGTCCCGAAATTTTAAGCTGAGGTAGATGGAGGAGTCGGGAAAAGGTGAGGATACTTCCGCATCATTTGATCCTCTCGTTCCCAAGTAAACTCAGGTCCTCGTTTGGCATTCCATCGTACTCGGACGATCGGGATTTTGTTGCGTTTCAAAGTTTTGATCTCGCAATCCATAATTTCAACAGGTTCTTCCACAAAGTGGAGTTTGTCATCAATTGTAAGTTCCTCCAATGGTATGATAAGTTCGGGTGCAGCAAGACACTTCTTCAAGTTTGACACGTGGAAGGTAGGATGAACTGAGCTCAATTGTGCTGGTAGATCCAATCGGTAAGCAACGGGTCCAACACGTTCCAAGATTTCAAAAGGACTAATGTATCGTGGGTTCAAATTTCCACGTTTTCCAAAATGGATCACACCTTTCCAAGGTGCAACCTTTAACATTACACGGTCACCAACATTGAATTTAAAGTCTTTACTTTTAAGATCGGCATAACTCTTCTGACGATCGCGGGCAGTCTTAAGTCTAGCTTGAATCTGAGCAATCTTCTCCGTTGTTTCATGGACTACCTAGGGTCCGGTGATTTGCTTTTCGCCTACTTCGGCCCAACAAATAGGAGATCGGCACTTGCGGCCACAATGCTTCGAAAGGTGCGGCATTAATGCTAGAGTGATAACTGTTGTTGTAAGAAAATTCGGCGAGTGGCAAATGCCTTTCCCAGGCCTTTCCGAAATCGATGACACGTGCACGCAACATGTCTTCCAAGGTCTGAATCGTTCGTTCACTTTGCCCATCGGTCTAAGGATGATAAGCAGTACTCATGTCAAGACGAGTTCCCATGGCTTCTTGCAAAGAACGCCAAAATCTAGAAGCAAAACGGGGATCACGATCAGAGATGATCGATAAAGGTACACCATGACGAGATACAACCTCCTTGATGTATAGTTGAGCAAGTCTCTCCATCGTATCCGTCTCCTTCATAGCCAAGAAGTGTGCAGATTTGGTAAGACGGTCAATGATAACCCAGATGGTATCATATCCGCCCACCGTCTTTGGTAGCTTGGTGATGAAATCCATTGTTATCCGTTCCCACTTCCATTGTGGGATTTCAGGCTGTTGAAGTAACCCAGAAGGTCTCTGATGTTCGGTCTTAACTTTCGAACAAGTCAAACACTTCCCAACATAAGTTGCAACGTCCTTCTTAAGATTCGGCCACCAATACTGTTCTTTAAGGTCATGGTACATTTTACCCGCTCCAGGGTGAATCGAATATCTAGACTTGTGGGCTTCATCAAGTATAAGGTTCCGTAGATCTCCATAATAAGGTACCCAAATTCTTCCGGCATAACATCGGAGTCCAGACTCCCTAACCTCGAATCGAGAGATAAGTATGTTCAAATGTTCGTGAGATATATTCTCCTCCTTGAGAGCCTCATCTTGGGCTACTCTGATCTGGCTGTTGAGGTTTGAATGGATGGTGATGTTCAGAGCCCTAACACGAAGAGGTGACATCCTCTCTTTTTGGCTTAAAGCGTCAGCTACAACATTGGCCTTGCCAGGATGATAACGGAGTTCACAATCGTAGACGTTGAGCATCTCGATCCATCGACGCTGTCTCATATTCAGTTGCTTCTGATCGAAGATGTGCTGGAGACTCTTGTGATCGATGAAGATAGTACTCTTAGTTCCATACAAATAGTGTCTCCACAATTTGAGCGCAAAGACAACTGCTCCAAGTTCAAGATCGTGAGTAGTGTAGTTCTGCTCGTGAATCTTCAATTGGCGGGAGGCATAGGCAATAACTTTTGATCGTTGCATCAGTACACAACCAAAACCACTCTTCGATGCATCACAATAAACAACAAAGTCATAACTGCCCTCAGGAAGTGATAGGATACGTGCGAAGGTTAACTTATTCTTCAAAGTTTGGAATGCTGATTCGTGTGCGGGTTCCCAAATGAACTTCTTGCCCTTGTGAGTCAGCGCGGTCAAAGGACGTGCAATCAGAGAAAATCCTTCAATGAACCTTCGGTAGTAACCGGCGAGATCTAGGAATTGACGAATATGCATCGGAGTAGTGGGGGTCTCCCACTTGCTGATGGCTTCAATCTTGGCGGGGTCAACTTTGATACCCTGGTCGCTCACAACATGGCCCAGAAACTGAACTTCCTTCAACCAAAATTCACACTTGGAGAATTTGGAGTAAAGTTGCTCTTGTCTCAAGAGTTCAAGCACTAGTCGGAGGTGTTGCTCATGTTCTTCTTCGCTCTTAGAGTAGATGAGGATATCATCTATGAAGACGATAACAAACTTATCCAGGTACGGCTTGCAGACACGATTCATGAGATCCATGAACACGGCAGGTGCATTTGTTAAACCGAATGGCATCACGAGAAACTCTTAATGACCATAACGAGTTCTAAATGCAGTCTTCATTACGTCGCTTTCTTTCACCCTCAACTGGTGATAACCGGATCGCAAATCGATCTTTGAGTAGATGCTCGATCCTTGTAGTTGGTCAAAAAGATCATCAATTCGTGGAAGAGGATACCGATTCTTGATAGTCAATTTGTTGAGCTCACGGTAGTCGATACACATATGGAAGGATCCATCCTTCTTCTTCACAAACAACACAGGTGCACCCCAAGGCGAGAAACTTGGTTGGATAAACCCTCGATCAAACAGCTCTTGTAGTTGACTCTGTAATTCTTGCATCTCAGAAGGTGCGAGTCTATAAGGTGCGCGAGCTACAGGTGCAGCTCCTGGCACTAAATCAATCTGAAACTCTACTGCTCTTGGCGGCGGTAATCCAGGCAATTCTTCAGGGAAGATATCAGAAAATTCGTTCACAATTCGAACATCGTTCACGCTCTTCACCTCAGTTTCTACCATTTTCACATGCGCTAGGACAACAAAAAGTCCCTTCTTCATAATCTTTTGCACTTTCACGCAACTAATGAGGTTCAACTTCGAGGTACATCTCTCTCCGTAGATAACCAGTGGCTCACCGTCTCCTTGTGGTATACGAAGAGCTTTATCTCCACAGATAATATCGGCTCTTATCTTGCTCAACCAATCCATACCGACGATCACGTCAAAACTTCCCAATTTGATAGGTATCAAATCAATTTCGAAATCAGCGCCAGCTATGTTGATAATAGCTCCTCGACTGATATGGTCAACTTTCTCAAGTTTTCCATTGGCAACCTCAACAAGCATACTCTCTTTTAAAGGGACTAAAGACCAATTAATCTTATCGCAAAAATATCTACATACATAACTTCTATCCGCACCAGTATCAAACAAGACAGAAGCCCAAGTCGGGGTTTTCGCGTGCGTCTCTTGCATTAACATTGAAAGCTCTAGCGCGGGGTGGTCCGCCATCTTTTCGCTTATTTGGACACGCATTTCTGAAATGGCCCGTCTGCCCGCATTCATAACATTTCTTCGGCCCGTTGGTGTTTGGCTTCCCATTCAAGGTGGTGACCTTGCAGTCCTTGCCAACATGCCCAGACCGTTGGCACTTCTCACAGACAACATTGCAATACCCAGTGTGGTGTTTGTAACACCTCTTGCATTGAGGTAGGGTTCCCTTGTAGTTCGGGTTGGAGTTGGTGTTGTTGTTGGGGTTGGGGTTTCCACCGTTGTTGTTTCCTCTGAAACCCTCATGTCGTTTCGCCGGGTTTTGATCATAGTTCCTTCCCCTGTTGTTGTTGTTGTCGTTGTTGTTGTTGTGGTTATCCCATTTGCGCTTCTCACTAGTACCCGCTTCAGACTTAGTTTTCTCCGGTTCATCGATGGTTATTTGATTCATCAAAGTATGCACCATGCGCATCGCTTCGGGAACATTCGGTGGTTTGGATGAGGTGACGTTTCCCTTAATTCTCTTAGGGAGTCCCCAGAAGTATCTCTCCATTCGCTTGAATTCTGGGGTGACCATTGTCGGACACATCAGGGTTAACTCCAAAAATCTCCTGTTGTAACCATCAAGGTCGTTCCCAACGGCCTTTAACTGCATGAATTCCATTTCCATCTTTTGGATTTCGGTTCTCGGACAATACTCCTCAATCATGGCACACTTAAATTCTCCCCATGGCGTAGCATACGCCTCATCAATGCCTTGTGCCTGTGCCATTGTGTTCCACCACGTGAGTGCACCGTCAGATAGCGTGCAAGAAGCAAATTTGGTTTTGCTGTCCTCCGAACAGTTGCTAACTCGGAATACTGATTCAAGTTTCTCGAACCATCTGGTGAGACCAACCGGTCCCTCAGTGCCGCTGAAGTTATGTGGTTTACAGCTCTGGAATTCCTTGTAAGTACACCCATTTCGAACGGGTTGAATAACCGGTGGTGGTGGCGGTGGCGGTGGAGCTTGGGGTTGCATTTCCGCAATGGCTGCGGCTACACGTTCTTGGATCATCTCTTCAATTTGAGCAGCAGTAGGTGTAGATCGACCGTTAGCCATGGTGTTCTATACAAACATTTTGACTCAAGTCAAAATCCCGCATTCAATATATAATAATATAGTATATAACAACCAACATGTAAATAGTAGAACACATGTTAATTAAGTAACGCAAGTTGATACAAGTACCGCAAAACACCATACAGTAACGTAAATAGAACGCTTGTGCAAAAAGTAACATCACAAAGTTTCCATTCATTAATAATAAGTTTCATACATCATGATAGATTCGTACAATACATAAGTGAAATATGAAACTACAACTAGATTACATCATGAAATCTAAATACAAAAGCCCTACGGTGAAGGTGGGTGTAGGATGTCTAAAACCTGAGCCAACTGCTCCTCGAGCTCAGTAACCCACCTCCCTCCTCAGTTCCTCGTTAGAGGGAGATGGTGGGGCAGGCGGTGTAGGTGGTGCGGGTGGTGCGGGTGGTGCCGGTGGTGCGGGTGGTGCAGATCGCACGAAACGGGGTGCAGACGTTCCGGCTCCAGAAATAGTCAGTACGTAACGGGGTGTCTTACGCACTTGTGGGTCGGAAGGGTACGGCACAAGCCGCTTACGAGCAGTAACCCTACGCCGCCGACCAAATGCGTCAGTGAAAGCACGGACTCCGTTGATCCCCGGAATGATGGTACCATCGAAGCGATACCGCTTCTTCGGCGGGGTGGAGGGTGGCTGAATAGGTATATCGGCAGGGTCCTCATCATCACTGGAGTCGTCTGAGGAAGAGTCATCTGATGAAGAATCAGCGGATGATGAGTCATCCGAATCATGTGGTGGTGGCACTGGTGGCTAAACTAGCAGTCCGTGGGCGGCCATCATCTGTCTGTATCTGCCTGGCAGAATCGGCACTAAACGTCCATTAGGAGCACGTCGGCACGGCATGCGCATATGGTTACGGAATGGCCCTTCCTCTAACTCCGCGGGAATCACGACACCACCGATGCGGGGCTGTGGCTCCGAGGGTCCGGGAGCAGACGGAGCTAGAATCTCCGTAG
This sequence comes from Rutidosis leptorrhynchoides, assembly GCF_046630445.1. Lineage (NCBI taxonomy): Eukaryota > Viridiplantae > Streptophyta > Magnoliopsida > Asterales > Asteraceae > Rutidosis > Rutidosis leptorrhynchoides. Next base: position 482,129,390 of record NC_092334.1, on the reverse strand, counting down.
GGTCTACGTGTCCGTCAATAGTAGCCACTGGTGCAGGCGGCTGGCTGCTAGTCCCGGAAGATGGAGCGCCGGGGTCACTCGTGCGTATCGGGATCGGTGGATCGGCAACGGTGGTAGGTGGAGTAGCTGAAGAGTCTAAACTACCCAAAACGATAGCAGGTGGAACATCCGACATCTGAACAAGGAAAAATAAATTTTTCCATGTCAGTAAGTCATAAAGCAAGCACGTATTAGGCCAATAGTTTAAATCATGTATAACAATAAGTAGCATGGCAATAATAACGAATCGTACAGAAGTAGCATGCAATCGAAAGCAAGTAATATCATACAGTAGTGAAATCATGTAATATCATACGGCATATAGCAGTAAAAGTAAGCAGCAGCATGCAGTAAGTTCAGCGGAAACAAGTAAACTAGCAAGTTGTAGATTAGTCCTATTAGTGAATCTTACTCGGGTCGGTCTTAGACTCACTAATGCAACCTAATTCCCTACAACCAATGCTCTGATACCAAATGTGATGCCCCGTACAAAACCATCATGTACGAATCATCAATAACAGGATCATTACAAGGTTAAGTACTACATGCTGTAATAAAAGAAGTTGCATTCACGATAAAAAAGGTGACGTCATAACCGACATCAAATGTTTTACACCAACAGTATGCTTCTACGAATAGCAAGCATGAATAAATGTATGTGACCCTTAGGTCGGTACAAAACATAGTTCAAAAGTAATTAAGTTTGAATGCAAGATAAAGTAGTTCATGCGATGATAACACTAGAGCAGCGGGTGTCTACGGCAAGACTAGCACGACATCGGAAGCAAATAACCTTAAGCACCTGAGAAAAACACGCTTAAAAACATCAACACAAAGGTTGGTGAGCTATAGTTTAAGTATAACAGTATGTAAGGTAGGCCACGAGATTTCAGTGCTACAAAGAGCGTTTCAAAACAGTATGATAAAGTATATGTTAACCGTGGGCACTTGGTAACTAACTTAACGTTTATACCCCCTGAAAGTACACTTGGAAAGTGCGTATGTTTACGAAGTATTAAACACTCGTTAAATGCTAGCGCTACTAGCCTGAGTGGGGATGTCAAACCCTATGGATCCATATCTAAGATTCGCGTTCACGGTTCAAAAACCAATGATTAAACGTTACCGAGCTAAAGGGAATGTTTATGCCGTTGTATAACCCACACATATATAAAGTTTAAATACTCATGCCTAGTATGTAAAACATAAAATCCGCATGCATTCTAAGTTCCCAAAATAAGTTAAAGTAAAAAGGGAATGCTATAACTCACAATGATAAAGTAGCGGTAAAGTATGACTCGGAAAGTAAGCAAGTAATGAAGGTTGTCCAAACGGTTCCTCAACCTAAGTCAAATAGTACTAAGTCAGTAAATCGTCCGAATAGGTTTAAAAGTATGTAAATAAGGTCTTAAGGGTCATCATCATTCATCATCAAACAAAAGGAGTAAAGTAAATTTCGTTCATGAAAGTAGTTTAAAACAAAAGCTGATGTTGATCAGTCACCACGGCCTCTACCCTTACTGAAATAAGGTGAGACCAGTGGCCATGGCTCCGTATATGAGTCCTTTAAGTGTGGTAAAATTTACAGAAGAAAACTCGTCTTCGTTTGACCGTGGCAATGGTCTAAGTGAGAGTAGGTCAGAAATTTCTGCACAACGTTAAAAGGACATAGTGACGATCGGAGGGCCATAAATCCTAAACCGTAACTCGGATTAAGACGAGTCCTATATGAAAAATTATCTAATCGAAAAGAGCTATCTGAAAATCAAGGTTACAGTAGCCCAGGTGTACTGGTCAGTTACAGAAACCAGAAAACACTAGGTAGAAGACAGAAAGCAGAAAAATAATGGGTTCCGGTGAGTTTGGTGCTTGATGTTCATCATGGTTCTCATCCTTGATGCCTATAGCTTCAAGTGTACAACTCATTGATGTGTTTACATATTCTTTACCATGGTTTGACCATCATAACCCAAGTCTAAGTCTAAGACATGAAGCATAACTCAATTAAGTGTTGCAAGTGTTTTGATGAACCCAAGTTATATCAAAGTCTTAGATTTAACACATACATGAAATATAAAAGTAGTATTGAACTATAAACTTGAAAGTAAACTAACTAATCAAGATCTTAAGATGTAGAACATAGTTCTTAGTTAGATTTTGAAGATCCAAGACCCAAAAGTGTAGATCTAAAGTTATTAAGTTAAATCTAACACAAGTGTATGAAGTTATAACTAAAGAGTTACACTCCTATGTTCTTGAACTTTTTAAAGTTAACTTTTGTTCAAGATAAATGAGATCAAAGTTAACTAGTAACATTTGACCAACAAACATAAAATCAAAGTGCATAATATAAAGAAGTAAACTAAGTAAACAAGTTAATAAGTCATGGTTGTTCACACTTTAAAGATTCAAACCAAAGTTTGATCTTTAAGAAAGTAAACTTGAAGTTTACTTCATGAATCACAAGTATGCTTTACAACCATGAACTTACAATCTTTGAAACAACATATGTAGAACATAAACTAGTAGGTTTAGTTCTTGTGTGTTCTTGTAATTACAAGATAAAATGAAGAATGAAACTAAAGAGTTTGATTCTTGGAAACTAGTAAGTAAATGATAACAAGTAACAAAGTAACAACAACTAACAACTACAAACAATTAACAATAAAGAACAAAGATGATGATGATTTAAGGGTTGTTGGTTCGGTTTTTAACAAGAAAAGAAGAGAGAAAATGTTTTCAAGTTACTTACAATACTTGAGAGAAAAAGTTGGAAGTGTTCTTGTGTGTATGTTTGAATGAGAGAAACTAGTAGCTAAGTAATACAAAAAAAATGAAACAAACCCTCCCCAATACACTTGGAGGCCGACGGTTAGGAGGGAAGAAAGGGGGGAGAGGATTGTCCACAAGTTTCATGTATGTAAAGCTCACAAAAATTGGTTAATAGAAGTGTTTACATGGGAAGGGTGCAAGTAACAAGATTCCATACAACTAACTAACTAGTTAAGTTCAAATGATGATACTTACATGTAGTGTTGGGCTAAATACTCCAACTAAGGAGTAGGGTGGGCTTTATAAGCCCATGTTTGATCATAAAGCCCAAGTATGTATTAATTAACAAATTAATCCAAGTAAAGGTCCATTAATACTAATAAAGGCCCAAGTAATTAACTAATAACCATAGTTAATCAAAATGATTAATAAAATTAATCATGAATGTAAATAATACTTGAAAATATTATTCGTGTAAGTTTCGTGTGTCACAAAGATGTTTCGGGCAATTAAAATCAAGTACGGGCAATCATGGTAACATGTAAATGTAATAACATACATTTGTTTAATCACAAGTATTAATAATAATAATTATTAATAATTAACGTTGGAAAATCCAGGGTCGTTACAACATGATTTATAATTATTAACTTAAAAGTGAACTAATTGAAACTATATTATTTGTGATAGAAATATTTTATTAAATGGTAATAAGTATAACAATTATTTTTTTTATAAAACTAAATGATTAAGAATTTATTTTAAATAATAAAATAAAATACAAATTAACTAAATAATAAGTTTTAATTAAATTAAAGGTGGATTAAAGATAATTATAACAATTAAACTAATTGTAAATTAATTACTTTAAAATAATAATAAAAGATTTAATTAAAACTTGGAATTAACTAATTTCGTAACAGTGTTATTTTTATACGTACGCGTTTCGCGTATTTATATACGCGTTCCGCGTATGATTTGAGTATACGCGTTTCGTGTGGAAATGTACACGATCCGCGTAGGTTATATTTAATGTGGCAAACCAGTACGTTTAAACTGAAGTATATTTGAGTTATAATTTTAATTTCAACTTAATATTAATACGTAAAAATAATAATAAATATTTGCAATTTATAAATGGTAGTGTTCACTTAAATGTTTCACCTCTAGATTCATGGATTGTTTTAAAATTAAGTTCTATTAAAATGTTTTTTAGTATAAAACTTTATATTTTTCTTTCGAATATATAAAGTTTCAACTTGCTAAATTAAATCTAATTTTCATTTGACCTTATTTAGGTAGTTTACTATTCCTCAACTATTTAAATTGAGACCTAACCCAGTTTTGACTTTCGCCAAAACCCAAATCATAACGGTTTCCCTTTTTACAATTTTACTATTATATAACTAATGATATCACCCAAATCACCGAACTTTATTTCTAAATTAGTGTTAATAACTTATTCATAAGTTCGTCTAAATCACTATTAATGTTGAAGCTTAATTTATATAAATAAAAATAACTTTCGTTATTTGAATCTAATAAATTAAGTGACAAGGGTTAAATATCTAAATACATAATAATGGTTCTTTTAATTAGGCTCAATGTTAAAAATACTTAAGTTACATTTTAATTTTTACAAATGATAACAATCCATTTCACTAGGAGCTCTACATCTAAGCAAACACTATGGAAATTTAGCTACTCATTATACTAGGATAAACATAAAAATACAAGTATACAAACATAATAAAAACGATAAAAATTGATAACGATAATTTTAATAGAATATACTTACGAAAATCTTCACTTTCATTAACTTCAAACGGTAGAAAATTACAATAACAACACCCTTGCACTCGCACAATAATACCCTTAATCACAAACAATACACCCTTAATATTGAAACTATCCTAATTCTTGACCTTTGAGAATTAATATGGAACTGTACTAAATTATACGGAGTACAAATAAACAAGGATACTAGTGAAAATAATATATTTGTGTAACTCACTGCCCTACTCTCTTTCTATATTTCTCTGTATATGTACTTCAACTGATAACAGTACTCGTATTTAACATATGTCTTGAAGTAGTAGGTGAACTTGAGTGTATTCCTCTTTTAATTCTGTAAAGCTGAAAAGGAGTCTAAAGTTATAATATTAAACCCAAAAGCAACCATCCCATGTGAACTTGAATCTGGATCTGGTCTCGAAATTACGCGTTTCACGTAAGGAGGTACACGTTTCGCGTAGGAGTAATAATATTACGCGTTCCGCATGGAGATGTACACGTTCCGCGTAAGAGCAACTTTGAATCTGCATTTATAACATAACTTACGCGTTTCGCGTGGATAATTATGCGATCCGCGTATGAGTAACCAGCAATTTTTTTATTTTTAATTTTATGTTTGTTCTTTGTTCACCCCGTGTTGACGTATATTGACTTGGAACTTTCATTTGAAATCTTTTTCTTCGATCATCTTGGACTTTCATTCGGATAAACGTTATCTTGATATATATTTGGTTAAAGCCCGTCGTTTATTATCATTTCTTCAAACTTCAAGCTTGCGTTTAGTTTTGCCATTTTTTCTCGTGAATTATGCATTTGAATGTCTTCATTTCTGTAAAACCCGATGAAATATAAATGATATTGCGTCGAAATATATGTATGTTTAAAGCAATATCAGGAACTGTCCTATCAGTTATTAGTATAGAGTAGCAAGTTGTGCTATTATTGATATATTGCATGATAGGATTGCCCGATAGTATTATATACTAAGTTGATTGTACGTCTGTATGTGCACAAGTTGACTAGTTTCCAGGAGCTGGCCCTGATCTGTTAGGTTGGACTCAAGAGGTCAACCTTGATCTATCAGGTTGGGTCCATGTGCTACTGTTTGTTGAGTATGGTACTGAATGATGCGTGTGTTGCATTTGGATGACTATACTGTTGATTCAGTAGTATGGACTATCGGTAATCCCTAGCCCGATCAGCTAGCGGTTGAAGGCCCGTACAAGCTGCCGATCCTCTAAGGGCGTGTTTGTTGATGTATTTGCTATATAGCAATTGTTGTATGACTTGGTACTGTATGCTAGCGCCGTTAGTATAGTTTCATTCACTTAGCTTCGTGCTAATCCCCCACATCTTCCATGTAGGTTGTCGATGAATGCATGTAAGGGTTATGGGTGAAGATGGGCGGCTGAAGATATGTTTGACAAGACTGCAATACTCTGATGTCGTTTTTTGCTTATATAAGTGTTTGTTTAATGTAACACCAGTTTTTGATAAAGTATGTAAATTACACGTGTTTTAATATATGACATGGTTTGTTATATTACTTCCGCTGTGATTTAAAGAAAAAAAAAGTATGGTGTTACACAGTGGTATCAGAGCATAGGTTTGGCAGCATATACACGTCAGTGTTATGTTTCCAAACCTAGAGTTATGTCAAATATATCAATGATGGATGAGGTTAAGTGAATGTAGGGATTATATGTGTTAGTTGATAGGTACTAACAGTTTATCCACTAAGCTTTATGTGTGAGATGATGTGTGGAACAGGTATGGGTGACCAAGATCGAAACGCTACTGACTCTTTGACCCCTGGAACTTTCTGAGCTCCTGTTGAAGGTGATGTGCCAGAAGGTGACCAGCAGGAATATATCTCACAGCTGGAAAGTCAGTTAAAAGAATCTCGGGATAGGGTAACAGAACTGGAAAATGCTCAACCTGTTGTGATTTCGAATGTAAATGTTGAGCCTACACCTACTGGTTTCCCGATCCCACAATATTCATATATGCCGATGGGGAACACTTCTCAGTAACCACAAGTCCAAAACCAATTTTCGTCGCAATTCCGGTGCCCTCCACAGTTCAATTACCTTTATCAAAACCCTGTAATGAATCCATTTCAGAACCCTATAGTTGAAACAAAGAAAAAGTACACCTTTAAACAGTTCCTTGATTGTAAACCTCCCGAATATTCAGGAAGTTCAAACCCTACTGTAACCTTAGACTGGTTAAGGGAGGTAGATCGGGCGTTAGATGCGTGCCAATGTGAGCCAGAGTTACGAGTTACATACGCAAGCATGCTATTAAAGAATAAAGCGATGAGTTGGTGGGATTCCGTGACTGCTCCTATACCAAAGGAACAACTGAGTCAAATTACATGGGATCGGTTTTATGAGAAGATGTATGAACAATATTGCAATGCGTATGAAATTTCTAAGTTGAAGAGAGAATTCATGGGATTGAAAATGACGTAACAAATGTCCATTGGTGGAGTAATTGAACAGTATACTGACAAGCTTCGATTTGTACAATAATGGCTCCCAGACGAACAATCCCGAATCAATCAGTTTGTGGAGATGATATTACCCAAATACCGAATGATGGTCAGAATCGCAACAACCTTACCACAAGCATTCACCATGGCAAAAATGGTGGAAGACGATGTAAAAGCGGAAAAAGAACAAAGAAGAGAACAAACATCGCAATCTAAACAAGCGACAAGTCAAATGATTTTTAGGTCAAAGAAGCCTTCTCATAGTGGAACTGGGTTGAGTCAGAAGAGTTGGTGTTATGATTGTAGATCGTCACACAGTGGGCCATGTTCAGCTTTGACGAAAAGATGTTTGAGATGTGGAATAGTTGGATATGAGATCCAAGCGTGTTCATTTAGAGAAAATGTTTGTTGGAACTGTTAGAAAGAGGGTCACAGATCAGCACAGTTCCCGTTTGCTAAAAGAATGAGTTCTGAGGTGGGGTCAGGGGCGCAATCGATAACAGTCGGAGGATCTACTACTTCCACGATAGGACAGAAGAGAAAGAATCCTCACACTACTGAATCTAGAGCCTTTCAGATGATTGTAGATGTTGATGGTGTCCAAGACATCGGTATGTTCTGATTAACCTTGTATTGGTTCGTGTATTGTTGATTCTAAAGTTGATAGCTTTTAATGTTTTGCACTTTTGTGTTTTGATTGAGTTGCATTTATATAAATCATGATCAAACTGATATGTGCGAAAGTTTTTGTACTATTTTAGTATGCATGGCTGGATTAGTTGCGTAGAGCCTAGTAATGCCATAAAGAATTGACAAATGTTTGAATCATGTTTTCTAACTAATCTACTAGCCTATCGATGCTTAAGAAGAAGTTGCGTTCTTGACAAATGTTTGAATCATATAGGAATTTCCTAATTAAGTGACTCATAATGAAAGTATGATTTAAAATAATATAATTGCGTCTGGCCAACGAAATTATATTAAGGTAAATCATACGGCAGTTCTGGGAAGCTGAAAGAAATTTAGATGACTCGAGTTGCACATGAACCATAGACTAATTGATCGATAATAAATTAATTATGAAAAGTGTAGTATGGAAGATTTTAGCAGAATAAAGATTTTCCAAATAAAAATTTAATTATTGAATTGTGATATTTATACCTGGCGATGAATTGGCGATGATTTATTTAACGTTGATTTAATGAATAAACATGTTGAGCTGTAAAAAAAAGTAAATTTTGTGATGATGGTGGGATGATAACATCGTTAGAGTCAAACTTGATTTGGGAAAACTAAGGTTGTCACGAGAGTCAGATAATTTTATTTGTTCAAGAATGACCAGATTTCGAAGACGGAATCTTCTTAAGGAGGATAGATTTGTAACACCCTGGTCATTGACCTAGATGAAATGGGTAACTTTTGTTATTTTATATGATATTTAAATTATATATAATTGATTGGAATTAAATATAAAAGTGAAATAATAATTTATGAGTTGATAATTTATTAAGTGGTCAAATGAACGCGTTTGTGACGATGGTCATAGAAAATATATGCTGGACTGAACTAAGCTTCGTTAGAACTGCCTAACGTAAGCATTGTGTTTTAGATAACGGATAAAATATTTATATTAAATGAGGTAGTTACCTCTTTTAATTAGTACTCGTGGTCCTTTATATGTTTATTTTTATTTGCAAATTATACATAGATTAAATATTACAATGAATCTTAATAATAATATTAAGGTATTATTAAATGGAAGTAAAGGACATCGTAGTATATATATATATATATATATATATATATATATATATATATATATATATATATATTTATATGTGTGTGTGTGTGTGTGTGTGTGTGTGTGTTAAAGATGATAATAATAGTCATGTTGAAACTCTATCCATTTCTCATGAATAAGCTACTAAGATGGTGGTGTTACATTTCTTAAATGTTAAGGTTACAAGAATAGATGACACGTAGTAGATCAAATTGATAATCCATGAAGACTACATATAAGTGTGCTTACTATGCACTCTAAAGTTGATAGTATAAATAGAGGTCATCCATCTGATACTTTCATGCATAGAAAATAATTAATAATTTAATTAGAGTGATAAAGTTATTAGAGAATCACAAAGGCAAGCTAGAGGTGTCAGCATAATAAAAGCATCGCCATAAGTTCGTCAAGATCTTTAGAAAAGATCGCAAAGTGAGTGTTCTCGTATTATTTTATAAAACTAAAATATATGTTATTATTTTGTTAATTATTATTTGATTAGGTACGAGCTATATGCATTTATTATTTCGTTTATAATAATAAATTATTGGGATGGGATAGTGAATAGAGGTTAGAAATGCGTTAATAAATAAATCCCTATTATTATTATTATTATTATTATTATTATTATTATTATTATTATTATTATTATTATTATTATTATTATTATTATTATTATTATTAGTTATATGAAACCAACATGTTTATTATGTTACCCGTCTGCGTGACAAAGTCACACACTCACACGCGCATAGGTCCTTTCACGCATGTGATTGGAAACTCTCACATGTCTGTGGTTTGGTTGGTTTCATTCGTACACTATGTTTGATTGATGTTGTTATTGCTCAAGACTGTGTCTGACTTGGAAATATCTTGTTCTCAGGTGACAAGGAGAACGTGAAGACTCAGTAATTATTAGATCTCTGAGTTTTGTTGGTAATCGGTGAGTGGAACTGTCCTATCAGTTATTAGTATAGAGTAGTAAGTTGTGCTATTATTGATATATTGCATGATAGGATTGCCCGATAGTATTATATACTAAGTTGATTGTACGTCTGTATGTGCACAAGTTGACTAGTTGCCAGGAGTCGGCCTTAATCTGTTAGGTTGGACTCAAGAGGTCAACCTTGATCTGTCAGGTTGGGTCCATGTGCTACTGTTTGTTGAGTATAGTACTGAATGATGCGTGTGTTGCGTTTGGATGACTATACCGTTGATTCAGTAGTATGGACTATCAGTAAGCCCTAGCCCGATCAGCTAGCGGTTGAAGGCCCGTACAAGCTGCCGATCCTCTAAGGACGTGTTTGTTGATGTATTTGCTATATAGAAATTGTTGTATGATTTGGTACTGTATGCTAGTGCCGTTAGTATAGTTTCATTCACTTAGCTTCGTGCTAATCCCCCACATCTTCCATGTAGGTTGTTGATGATTGCATGTAAGGGTTATGGGTGAAGATGGGCGGCTGAAGATATGTTTAACAAGACGACAATACTCTAATGTTGTGTTTTGCTTATATAAATGTTTGTTTAATGTAACACCAGTTTTTGATAACGTATGTAAATTACACGTGTTTTAATATATGAAATGATTTGTTATATTACTTCCGCTGTGAATTAAAGAAAAAAAAGTACGGTGTTACATTTAATGTAAATATTAGTAGTAATTTCTATTAATCATATGATCAGTTTATTTGCGTCCATTTTTCTTTCGTATTATCTGCATTGCTTTCATTTTGCTTAGGGTTTATCATCACAACATAGTTTTTAATTAGTACATTTTAAAATGAACCAAACAATGGATCTGCACGAATCTATGTTCTTTATGTTAACAGAAAAAAAAGAACACCCAAAAAGGTGATTCCTTTTTAACGTTTGTTGTTGAGTAGCTGCTCTTTTACTTGTATGTTGGTCTGCAATTTGCTGTGGACTTGTTGCTTAAAACTGTCACCGGCCATTAGTCCATTTGTTTTGTTTGTTCTATACTTGGAGATGATGGAGAACACTTTATTCTGATCCAAAGTTTAACTACCATAAAAGGAAGGATTCCATTTGTTTTGTTTGTTTATGTACGTTATGTCTACGTACTGCAGAATTCATTTCAGTAAAGAATTGAATTCAGCTACTCGTATTCTTTTATTTTCTTAACTGCAATCATATATGTTTGGGTGAATTCAACATCATTTAATACACCATTAACTATTGTTTGGGTGAGTTACTTTGCAATCATGTAAACTGAATATACAATGAATACGCATTGAAAGAATCACAAACATTTCTTAATTAGTTCATCTTGTTGTAACCTATTTCAATTCTGCATTAATAATGTTGGTTTGGGAGCTCATCAAGAAACATAAAAAATTTACACATTCATTGTTTATCCTGCAAAAGAAACAATCATGTTTTTTGGGCTATGTTTTAACTGATCGACAACCATGTTTATTCAAAGAATTGTTAAGGGTGTATTGGATAGAAATGTTGTTGAGAAATCGATAAGAGATGTAAAGACATTATAGATAAATGTTAATTTTTTTACATTTCCGTTATTTTTGACACTTAAAACATGAATAACTTTGACATGTTCTTGACAACTATAAGTATCACAAAATTGAAAGTGTCAAAAAATATGGTGTCAAAAAATTGAAGTGTTAAAAAATATGGTGTCAAAAATTTGAAGTTATATTAACTTTTTGACACCTTTAAAGTGTCAAAAGGTTTTCTTTTTGACAATGTTAAGTGTCAAAAACTTGGTAACACATGAATGTCAAAAACATGTCAAGTTATTTACATTTTAAGGCGTCAAAAGATAATGGAAGTGTTAAAGAATGAAATTTTTTTTGTAGTGAGAAGTTGAAAATGCGAGTGGAAAATGTGTAGGCAGAGGTGGATCATCTTATATATGCAAGGTTCGACCATCTTGTAGATGATATTAAATCGATGTAACGTTAACTCAATGGATTGTAAACATAACTGGCTTTGTTGATCTAATGATGTTAATTGTTACCTATATTGTTTTGTATCTCATGTAGTTAATATAATAGTTTACGGTTTTAAAAAATGAATCCATTTAATATGACCCAACTACAATTCCCAGCTGAAATTTCGATAATAAAAATGAATCCATTAAATCTGGCCCGTCTACAATTCCCAGTTGAAAGTCCAATAATAAAAAATGAATCCATTAAATCTGGCCCAATGAAAGTCCGATTTGTTATACATTTTTAATTTTTGAAACAAAAAGGACATAAAATGGATTTGAATCCAGGTCAATCAGTTGAGTAAATAACACACAAGCCATTACGCTATGAATGATTTTGAATATTTAATGAAAGTTAACTTATATAATACTTTAATCATTTTTGTAACAAAAGTGAAATAATACGACTTTAGTAAGGGTCCTAATATGTCTTATATATAGTCATATGATAGTTAGGACCTTAAATACCCAAGCGTCCTATTTTTGTGACCTTATTATCTTGTTGGTTGATCATTATGAGACACCAACAAGATAGTGTCCTATTAAGTACATTTTTATGCAACTACAAATTTAAGGGTCCTAATAGTAATATGATAGTTAGGACCTCAAATACCCAAGCGTCCTATTTTTCTGACCTTATTATCTTGTTGGTTGATCATTATGAGACACCAACAAGATAGTGTCCTATTAAGTACATTTTTATGCAACCACAAATTTAAGAGTCCTATATAGTCATATGATAATTAGGACCTCAAATACACAAGTGTCCTATTTTTGTGACCTTATTATAAAAGTGACTCAACACGTTGCATTATAATAAGACTTCACAAATAAAGTGTCCTATGAAAAAAATTATGTGTCCTATCATATAGATTTTATGACACCATGCGACTCACCTTCTAAGTGTCCTATAAAAAAAAGGACCCCAACAAATTGTGTGTCATATTAAACAGCTTTTTAGGACAAAGATTTATAAGCGTATCAATAATATAACCCAAAAATTATGTGTCCTATTCTTAGGACACCACTACTTTTGCATATATCTTATGGGACCCCAAGAATTACCCGTCCCAATTTTTAGTTGCTTAGGACGCTTTTTCGCAGGGGTCCTAGACGAAGGGTCCTAAGAACGCAGTTTTCTTGTAGTGACCGCAGCCTACCTTGTAAGTTAATGAGTGGCTAGTATATAACGTGTAGAAGAAAAAAATAACGGTCTCACCTTTTTAAGGCAAACTTACACATCACATACAAATCTATTCTACAAATATATACATGTCTACCAAAATATATACATGTCTACCACGAGACATAAACTCCCAACATCTTCATTCAATGAGCCCCTCACACACCGCTAGGCTATAAACCCTTTTGTGAAGCTTTCTTTAATTTCCCTATACTTTTTGGAGGGGTCCCATGATAGTCATCATGCACTCGTGTCGGTGCCGCCTTTACTAGCGCCTTTCAACACGTCATTGGCATCAGCCCCGTGCAGATGCTGCCTTACTCTTCTCGTCTTCCAATTCGTGAGGTCATGACATGATTGAAGGCAAGGATAACTGTATTATTATTATTATTAACATAAATTTGATTATATAATTGTATGTATTTGTTTTCAACGTATGCATATTTTAAAGAACTACGTACACAATTAGACACCCTCTGTCTCAACTTTATTTTTCAGTTTTTAATTTTGTGTTCGAAATTAATTGTCCTAAAAATTTAGTTTTCATTTCCATTTAGCTGACCGGTTACCGCCCTTCTTGAATGTCTGACAGGTCTCAAGTTCGAGCCTCAATTGGGAATTTTATAATGCAATTTGTTTTGTAATTGGTTATGGGTCCTCTGAGAGTTTCTTGCAAATGGTGGGTTTTGCCCATATCTAGCAAGATTTTCTCGGGAGTTTTCCTTGAGTGCAGTATCCTGAGGTTTCTCGTTAATGAGTGTAGGAAATGAAGATAACTTGTGACTTCCCGAATAAATTGTTAGTGCTTGCCCTATTTTTTATGTTTATTTCTTTTGTTTAGCCTTATCTACAAGTTAATTGTTACTCCATCTGTCTCATAAAAATTGTCCGCCCTTTATTTTTTTGTTGAATTTAAAATATAATAGAGAATTGACTAATTTGCTCCTCGTTTAATAAGCTATTTTAGGTAAAGAAAGTTCTTATGAAGAGTAATTAATAAATTAGATGTCATATTAAAAATTGTTATAAAATATCTAGATTGTGTTATAAAATATCTAGATTGGATGTTAATTTTATTATTATTATATTTCTTGCATAGTAATATTTTATACTATAAATAGACATGTATGGTAACCATTTAAGGTGCACCATTTTCTCTTGAAATATCAATATCAATATTTCTTCTCTCCTTCTTCTCTCTTTTTCTCTCTTTGTTCTTATAACCATTAAAGGTAGTTATAAGCCTACTGAATTATAACACGTTATCAGCACGAAAAGCTTAGTGTAATTAAAAGATATCTCAAACGATCACGAATCACTAATCAAGGTATGAAATTATTAATAATTTTCAGACTCGAATATATCAAATTTTGGACTACTAACATTTATATTTATGTTATTTAAGTTATATATGGTCGGTTATACCACCTGAATTATATTTCTGTAATCTAACTTTTACTAACTTCACTAACATTTATATTTATGTTATTTAAGTTATATATGGTCGGTTATACCACCTGAATTATATTTCTGTAATCTAACTTTTACTAACTTCACTAACATTTATATTTATGTTATTTAAGTTATATATGGTCGGTTATACCACCTGAATTATATTTTCTGTAATCTAACTCTTATTGACTTCACTAACATTTATATTTATGTTAATAAGACCTCATGATTGTACGCAACACGTCATTTGACAACACGGTACTTTATGTACGCAACACGTCATTTGACAACACGGTACCATGGGTCGAGATTAATTCCGATCAATACGAATACGACGGGGTCTTTATATGTTATCTAACATTTATGATTACTTATGCAATTAATCATTATTTATTTTATGCATACTAATGTTTATTCTTAAATTTATAATTTTAAAAGTTAAAATAAAAAAGTAGTTTGTATTTTTATTAAAAGTAAATCTTAAAAGTTAAAATAAGAAAAAGTAGTTTGTACTTTTATTAAAAGTAAATCTTAAAAGTTAAAATACAAAAAGTAGTTTGTATTTTTATTAAAAGTAAATCTTAAAAGTTAAAATAAGAAAAAGTAGTTTGTATTTTTATTAAAAGTATATCTTAAAAGTTAAAGTAAGAAAAAAAAGGGGATGGTAAAATGGAATAGTTTTTTTGTCAAAAATGAAGTATTGAAAATGAAGTGGTCTCCTTCTATAACTAAAAAAAAAAATATATACTTTTATCAAATGAATTTTTTTGTGGCCAACAATTTCAAACACGAGTCCGTGTTTAGTTTATCAAGAATATCTCTTGCTTTGGTGAAAAGTCACGATCACGATATCAGGTGTTGTGAAAGAATTAAAAAATTGGTCAAGTGGCCTTTTAAAAACTAGAAAAAAAATTTAAACAAAAAGTTTTTTTTATATATTTATAATTTACAGGGTAACGTAAAAAAAAGGAAGTTTTTTTTAAAAAAAAAAAACAAAGAAAGTGTTTAAATGAGTTTTACAGAAAGGGGGAAAGCAAAGTAAAAAAAAAAACTTTTTTCCAAACAAAGGTAAATGAAAGTAGGACTTAATACAAGAAAAAAGTAAACATCTCCTAGACGTGATAAAATCTATCAATGATAAGTATTAGACTTGATGAGCTAAATGTGACAAAAATGTTTCAACATGTCTTATGTTAATTTTCTAAAATAAGTTATTATTATTCCGAGTTTAACACATATACATATGTTAATTAAAAACAACCTTTTTGTTCTTATGTAGTGTTGGGTTGCAATTTTGGTTGTATGCCATAATTCAATCCAGTAGAGTGACAATAGAAAACTTTTGATGATAATCAATAAAATTTTTTTTTCCAAACTTGTCAAATGTTTTGTTAAAAACGTGACCGTTGAAAAAAGGAGGTTGAATAATAAAACTTAAAAAACAAATTATTTTTTAAGAATGTGCATCAAAATGGCCCGTTTAATAATGGGGAGTAAAAATATAGTCAAATTATTTCAACGAACAAGGGTTCAATTGGATGTCTCTTAAAAAAAATCCACGGGTACGGGTGATGGATCCAATGGATCCGCATCCACGACCCGCGGGTGCTATCCCTAATTGTGACAAGTACAAATCAACTAAAAGTCTAAAAAATAAATGCTCTTATAGGGACCAAATGTTCACAATAATTGCCTAAGCTAGATATGAAACAAATAGTTCATAAAAAAAAAAGGTCGTTGTGCGTTTTCGGGATGATAGCCGAAATACACTTACAAAAGTAGGTCAGCCGTCAATTCTTTATGGCCATATCAACGTAGATCAATAAAATCATTTATGGTTTTGATAAAAGATTAATTAAAAATTAATTGTTTTTTTTTGTCTTGGATTCTCGGTAACAAAAGCAAAGGTTGTTTTTGGTTGCCACAACAAACAAGACAGAGGTTGTTGACTTTTGTTGTTAAACATGGCACAAGTGAACAATAACAATAGATTATTGTTTTTGAAAAGAATAATGATGCGTTAATTTTATTGTATAAAATAAAATTAAATAAAATGGTTTTCATTGATGACTATGAACAAACGCAAACAAAATGTTTGTGGTATTTGGTGATTAAAAAAAAAAGTGCATCTAAAGCTTCTACTGAAAATAATATGCATCTAAAGCTTCTACTGAAAATTAATGTGCAAGGTACAACGTATAACTATATGGTCAAATTCATTTGAGCCTTCGGAGTCACAAGTATATGATGTATATATATATTACTCAATTAACAAAATAGTAAATTTAAATTAATTCATATAAATAGTAAAACGAAATTAATTAATTTACTATTCACATAAAAAAGCGCATATGATAAAAAGCGCATCGCATATGATAAAAAGCGAATATGATGAAAAGAACAACGCATATGATGAAAATCGCATATGATTAAAAGCGCATATGGTGAAAAACACAGCGCATATGATTAAAAGCGTATATGGTGAAAAGGATATATGATAAATAAATAAAAAAACACATATGGTGATTTATAAAAAAAAAACACATATGGTGATTAATGGAAAGCACATATGGTGATTAATGAAAAGTATATTGTGAAAAAGAATCACAAATGTTTCTTGAAAGAATTCAAGGTAAGATATATGAACCAATTCATCCATCATGTGAACCATTTTGATATTTCATGGTTCTAATAGATGCATCTAGCGGATGGTCTCATATTTGTATGTTATCAAGCCGTAATATGGCATTTGCAAAGTTTCTTGCACAAATTATTAAATTGAGAACACATTATTCTGATTACACCATTAAAAGGATGAGACTTGATAATGCTGGTGAGTTAACATCTCAAGCATTTAATGATCATTATATATCTACAGGGATTGTTATTGAACATCCAGTTGTAGTGACCCGAACTTTTCCATGTTTATATATATTAATTGAGATTGATATTTACATGATTAAATGTTTCCAACATGTTAAGCAATCAAACTTGTTAAGACTTGATTAATTGAAATATGTTTCATATAGACAATTGACCACCCAAGTTGACCGGTGATTCACGAACGTTAAAACTTGTAAAAACTATATGATGACATATATATGGATATATATATAGTTAACATGATACTATGATAAGTAAACATATCATTAAGTATATTAACAATGAACTACATATGTAAAAACAAGACTACTAACTTAATAATTTTTAAACGAGACATATATGTAACGATTATCGTTGTAAAGACATTTAATGTATATATATCATATTAAGAGATATTCATACATGATAATATCATGATAATATAATAATTTAAAATCTCATTTGATATTATAAACATTGGGTTAACAACATTTAACAAGATCGTTAACCTAAAGGTTTCAAAACAACACTTACATGTAAGGACTAACGATGACTTAACGACTCAGTTAAAATGTATATACATGTAGTGTTTTAATATGTATTTATACACTTTTGAAAGACTTCAATACACTTATCAAAATACTTCTACTTAACAAAAATTCTTACAATTACATCCTCGTTCAGTTTCATCAACAATTCTACTCGTATGCACCCGTATTCGTACTCGTACAATACACAGCTTTTAGATGTATGTACTATTAGTATATACACTCCAATGATCAGCTCTTAGCAGCCCATGTGAGTCACCTAACACATGTGGGAACCATCATTTGGCAACTAGCATGAAATATCTCATAAAATTACAAAAATATGAGTAATCATTCATGACTTATTTACATGAAAACAAAATTACATATCCTTTATATCTAATCCATACACCAACGACCAAAAACACCTACAAACACTTTCATTCTTCAATTTTCTTCATCTAATTGATCTCTCTCAAGTTCTATCTTCAAGTTTTAAGTGTTCTTCATAAATTCTACAAGTTCTAGTTACATAAAATCAAGAATACTTTCAAGTTTGCTAGCTCACTTCCAATCTTGTAAGGTGATCATCCAACCTCAAGAAATCTTTGTTTCTTACAGTAGGTTATCATTCTAATACAAGGTAATAATCATATTCAAACTTTGGTTCAATTTCTATAACTATAACAATCTTATTTCAAGTGATGATCTTACTTGAACTTGTTTTCGTGTCATGATTCTGCTTCAAGAACTTCGAGCCATCCAAGGATCCGTTGAAGCTAGATCCATTTTTCTCTTTTCCAGTAGGTTTATCCAAGGAACTTAAGGTAGTAATGATGTTCATAACATCATTCGATTCATACATATAAAGCTATCTTATTCGAAGGTTTAAACTTGTAATCACTAGAACATAGTTTAGTTAATTCTAAACTTGTTCGCAAACAAAAGTTAATCCTTCTAACTTGACTTTTAAAATCAACTAAACACATGTTCTATATCTATATGATATGCTAACTTAATGATTTAAAACCTGGAAACACGAAAAACACCGTAAAACCGGATTTACGCCGTCGTAGTAACACCGCGGGCTGTTTTGGGTTAGTTAATTAAAAACTCTGATAAACTTTGATTTAAAAGTTGTTTTTCTGGGAAAATGATTTTTATTATGAACATGAAACTATATCCAAAAATTATGGTTAAACTCAAAGTGGAAGTATGTTTTCTAAAATGGTCATCTAGACGTCGTTCTTTCGACTGAAATGACTACCTTTACAAAAACGACTTGTAACTTATTTTTCCGACTATAAACCTATACTTTTTCTGTTTAGATTCATAAAATAGAGTTCAATATGAAACCATAGCAATTTAATTCACTCAAAACGGATTTAAAATGAAGAAGTTATGGGTAAAACAAGATTGGATAATTTTTCTCATTTTAGCTACGTGAAAATTGGTAACAAATCTATTCCAACCATAACTTAATCAACTTGTATTATATATTATGTAATCTTGAGATACCATAGACAGGTATACAATGTTTCGACCTATCATGTCGACACATCTATATATATTTCGGAACAACCATAGACACTCTATATGTGAATGTTGGAGTTAGCTATACAGGGTTGAGGTTGATTCCAAAATATATATAGTTTGAGTTATGATCAATACTGAGATACGTATACACTGGGTCGTGGATTGATTCAAGATAATATTTATCGATTTATTTCTGTACATCTAACTGTGGACAACTAGTTGTAGGTTACTAACGAGGACAGCTGACTTAATAAACTTAAAACATCAAAATATATTAAAAGTGTTGTAAATATATTTTGAACATACTTTGATATATATGTATATATTGTTATAGGTTCGTGAATCAACCAGTGGCCAAGTCTTACTTCCCGACGAAGTAAAAATCTGTGAAAGTGAGTTATAGTCCCACTTTTAAAATCTAATATTTTTGGGATGAGAATACATGCAGGTTTTATAAATGATTTACAAAATAGACACAAGTACGTGAAACTACATTCTATGGTTGAATTATCGAAATCGAATATGCCCCTTTTTATTAAGTCTGGTAATCTAAGAATTAGGGAACAGACACCCTAATTGACGCGAATCCTAAAGATAGATCTATTGGGCCTAACAAACCCCATCCAAAGTACCGGATGCTTTAGTACTTCAAAATTTATATCATATCCGAAGGGTGACCCGGAATGATGGGGATATTCTTATATATGCATCTTGTTAATGTCGATTGCCAGGTGTTCACCATATGAATGATTTTTATCTCTATGTATGGGATGTGTATTGAAATATGAAATCTTGTGGTCTATTGTTACGATTTGATATATATAGGTTAAACCTATAACTCACCAACATTTTTGTTGACGTTTTAAGCATGTTTATTCTCAGGTGATTATTAAGAGCTTCCGCTGTCGCATACTTAAATAAGGACGAGATTTGGAGTCCATGCTTGTATGATATTGTGTAAAAACTGCATTCAAGAAACTTATTTTGTTGTAACATATTTGTATTGTAAACCATTATGTAATGGTCGTGTGTAAACAGGATATTTTAGATTATCATTATTTGATAATCTACGTAAAGCTTTTTAAACCTTTATTGATGAAATAAAGGTTATGGTTTGTTTTAAAATGAATGCAGTCTTTGAAAAACGTCTCATATAGAGGTCAAAACCTCGCAACGAAATCAATTAATATGGAACGTTTTTAATCAATAAGAACGGGATATTTCAGTTGGTATCCGAGCGTTGGTCTTAGAGAACCAGAATTTTGCATTAGTGTGTCTTATCTAGTTTGTTAGGATGCATTAGTGAGTCTGGACTTCGACCGTGTTTACTTGAAAAATGATTGCTTAACAAATTTTGTTGGAAACTATATATTTTTAACATGTGAATATTATGTGATATATTAATCTCTTAACGCGTTTGATATTATGTGATAGATGTCTACCTCTAGAACAAGTCCCATTGACTCACCTAATAATAATGAAGATTCAAATGTAAATTGGAATGATTCGTGGACTGATTCACAAGTTCCCGAAGAGGAACCGGAAGAAGAGTCGGAACCGGAAGAAGAATCGGAACCGGAAGAAGAATCGGAACCGGATGAAGAAATTGAACCGGTGGGGGAAATAATAAAACGGTTAAGTAAAAGAAAATCCTCAACCAACCGACCAAGGTTAATTATGGTCAATGGTGTTTCCGCCAAGGAAGCAAAATATTGGGAGGATTACCAATTCTCCGATGAATCGGATTCCGACGAGAATTCCGATGATGTTATAGAAATTACCCCAACTGAATTTAAAAGGGCAAAAGAAAATAATAAGGGAAAGGGCATAAAAATAGAGAAATCTAATTCCAACCCCGATGAACTTTATATGTATCGTCAACCCCCGAAGTCCTTAAGTTGTAATAATGACCCGGGAACCTCTAAACCACCAGGTTTTTCTAAACCAATGTGGATAACGACGGCTCGTATTAGGGGAACATCATATATCCCTAGAAACTTGGCAAAACGAACCAAAACCGAAGAAGAAGAAACAAGCGAGTCGGAATAAGATAGTTGTATTCGTGTTGTGTAATATATGTAATATAGTGTGCTTATGCTTTATGATATATGTAAAAATTGCTTGTATTAATAAGTATTTTTTTTTTTATGAATCTAACTCTTGTCTATTTTACAGTATAAAACACAAAATGGATAGACAACCCAATATTTTAAGAGACCTACCCGGAGACATGATTGATGAAATCTTGTCTAGAGTTGGTCAGAATTCTTCGGCACAACTATTTAAGGCGAGATCAGTTTGTAAGACATTCGAAGAACGTTCCAAGAATGCCTTGGTTTATAAAAGGCTTTCGTTCGAAAGATGGGGGATATCACATTGGGAAATCCATAAGTTACGATGTGTTTACTTTGACGCATATATTGCGGGGAACCCAAATGCTATTTTACGCAATGGGTTAAGAAATTATTTTGACTCAATATATCCGAATATTGGACTTCGTGATTTAGAAAAAGCGGCTAACATGCAACATAAAGAAGCATGTTATGCTTACGGATTAGTAATGTTCGCTTCTCACCAAAGTGAGAACAAGAACATCGGCCTACAACTATTAAACAAAACGTTCCCACAAGTGACGGAGTCGGTAATTTGGGTAAGAAATGAGGTTTTTAGATTGTTACGGGACTGTTGGACATTACGTAACCCTCGTCCCTTTGACGACGTTACAACACGCTGTCTTATCAACGGCCATAACGGTTATGTTCCACAAGACCAAGGATGGGAAGTAGTCCTAGTAAAACCAGAATGCATGACTTGTTTCTGGACGTATGAATTACGTGTCTTTATTGCCTTTGCTGAACGACTTGTGTACTAGCTAGAATTATCTTCACAACTATCTTGTATCAAAGTTATTGTGTGCTATATTTCATGCTTTATGTAAAATAAGCGTTATTGTAAGTTTGTAAAATATTGTATAAAAGTTTGAACGCGAAATATTATTATAATCAGTTTTTCATATAGAATTGTAGTAGTTGAATTGTATATTAGCTACTAAGTATGAACTTAACGGGTAGGTACTACCCGAATTTAAACTTATAAAAAGCTAATATGAAGAAAAAGCTTTTATAAATGAGTTCATATTATGCTACGAAATACTATTAACTACTCTTGATATTCTGTATGATTAACTTGTTCCATTTGACTATTTTGAAGGAAATGGCACCGACTACTCGACACACCGTGAATATGAATGAAGAGGAATTCCGTACTTTTCTAGCTTCAAACATAGCCGCAGTACAGGCTGCGCTACATACCAACAATAACCTTGGATCTAGCAGTACAGGAAATCGTGTAGGATGCACCTACAAAGAATTCACTGCCTGCAAACCTTTGGAATTTGATGGAACCGAAGGACCAATCGGATTGAAACGGTGGACCGAGAAGGTCGAATCGGTGTTTGCTATAAGTAAGTGTACTGAAGAGGACAAAGTAAAGTACGCTACGCATACCTTCACAGGTTCTGCGTTAACATGGTGGAATACCTATCTAGAGCAAGTGGGACAAGACGATGCGTACGCACTACCGTGGTCAGCATTCAAGCATTTGATGAACGAGAAGTACCGTCCCAGAACCGAGGTCAATAAGCTCAAGACAGAACTTAGAGGGTTACGAACCCAAGGATTTGATATTACCACGTACGAAAGGCGATTCACAGAATTGTGCCTATTGTGTCCGGGAGCATTCGAAGATGAGGAAGAGAAGATCGATGCGTTTGTGAAAGGATTATCGGAAAGAATCCAAGAAGATATAAGTTCACACGAGCCCGCCTCCATACAACAGGCATGTAGAATGGCTCACAAACTAGTGAACCAGATTGAAGAAAGAATTAAAGAACAGACTGCTGAAGAGGCCAATGTGAAGCAAGTTAAAAGAAAGTGGGAGGAAAACGGTGATAAGAATCACCAATACAACAACAACAGCAATTATAACAATAATCGCAACAACTATCCTAACAATCGCAACATCAATCGTAACTATAACAAACGGCCCAACAACAACAACAACAACAACAACAGCAACTACAACAATCATCTTAACAACAATAATAACCGCAACAACAACAACAATCAGAAGCATCTATGCCAAAGGTGTGAAAAGTATCACTCGGGGTTCTGCACCAAATTTTGCAACAAGTGTAAAAGAAATGGTCATAGCGCGGCGAAGTGTGATGTCTACGGACCAGGGGTTAACAGAACGAAAGGAACAAATGGTGTCGGAACGAGTAATGGCGGAGCAAGTAGTGTCGGAGCAAGTTATGCCAATGTAGTTTGTTATAAATGTGGAAAACCGGGCCACATTATTAGAAATTGCCCGAACCAAGAGAACACGAATGGACAAGGCCGCGGAAGAGTTTTCAATATTAATGCGGCAGAGGCACAGGAAGACCCGGAGCTTGTTACGGGTACGTTTCTTATTGACAATAAATCTGCTTACGTTTTATTTGATTCGGGTGCGGATAGAAGCTATATGAGTAGAGATTTTTGTGCTAAATTAAGTTGTCCATTGACGCCTTTGGATAGTAAATTTTTACTCGAATTAGCAAATGGTAAATTAATTTCAGCAGATAATATATGTCGGAATCGAGAAATTAAACTGGTTAGCGAAACATTTAAGATTGACTTGATACCAGTAGAGTTAGGGAGTTTTGATGTGATAATCGGTATGGACTGGTTGAAAGAAGTGAAAGCAGAGATCGTTTGTTACAAAAATGCAATTCGCATTATACGAGAAAAAGGAAAACCCTTAATGGTGTACGGAGAAAAGGGCAACACGAAGCTACATCTTATTAGTAATTTGAAGGCACAAAAACTAATAAGAAAAGGTTGCTATGCTGTTCTAGCACACGTCGAGAAAGTACAAACTGAAGAAAATAGCATCAATGATGTTCCCTTCGCAAAAGAATTTCCCGATGTATTTCCGAAAGAATTACCGGGATTACCCCCACATCGATCTGTTGAATTTCAAATAGATCTCGTACCAGGAGCTGCACCAATAGCTCGTGCTCCTTACAGACTCGCACCCAGTGAGATGAAAGAACTGCAAAGCCAATTACAAGAACTTTTAGAGCGTGGTTTCATTCGACCAAGCACATCACCGTGGGGAGCTCCTGTTTTGTTTGTCAAGAAGAAAGATGGTACATTCAGGTTGTGTATCGACTACCGAGAGTTGAACAAACTTACCATCAAGAACCGCTACCCACTACCGAGAATCGATGACTTATTTGATCAACTACAAGGCTCGTCTGTTTATTCAAAGATTGACTTACGTTCCGGGTATCATCAAATGCGGGTGAAAGAAGATGATATTCCAAAGACTGCTTTCAGAACACGTTACGGTCATTACAAGTTTATGGTCATGCCGTTTGGTTTAACTAATGCACCAGCTGTGTTCATGGACCTTATGAACCGAGTGTGTGGACCATACCTTGACAAGTTTGTCATTGTTTTCATTGATGACATACTTATTTACTCAAAGAATGACCAAGAACACGGTGAACATTTGAGAAAAGTGTTAGAAATATTGAGGAAGGAAGAATTGTACGCTAAGTTTTCGAAGTGTGCATTTTGGTTGGAAGAAGTTCAATTCCTCGGTCACATAGTGAACAAAGAAGGTATTAAGGTGGATCCGGCAAAGATAGAAACTGTTGAAAAATGGGAAACCCCGAAAACTCCGAAACACATACGCCAGTTTTTAGGACTAGCTAGTTACTACAGAAGGTTCATCCAAGACTTTTCCAGAATAGCAAAACCCTTGACTGCATTAACGCATAAAGGGAAGAAATTTGAATGGAATGATGAACAAGAGAAAGCGTTTCAGTTATTGAAGAAAAAGCTAACTACGGCACCTATATTGTCATTACCTGAAGGGAATGATGATTTTGTAATTTATTGTGACGCATCAAAGCAAGGTCTCGGTTGTGTATTAATGCAACGAACGAAGGTGATTGCTTATGCATCTAGACAATTGAAGATTCACGAACAAAATTATACGACGCATGATTTGGAATTAGGCGCGGTTGTTTTTGCATTAAAGACTTGGAGGCACTACTTATATGGGGTCAAAAGTATTATATATACCGACCACAAAAGTCTTCAACACATATTTAATCAGAAACAACTGAATATGAGGCAGCGTAGGTGGATTGAATTGTTGAATGATTACGACTTTGAGATTCGTTACCACCCGGGGAAGGCAAATGTGGTAGCCGATGCCTTGAGCAGGAAGGACAGAGAACCCATTCGAGTAAAATCTATGAATATAATGATTCATAATAACCTTACTACTCAAATAAAGGAGGCGCAACAAGGAGTTTTAAAAGAAGGAAATTTAAAGGATGAAATACCCAAAGGATCGGAGCAGCATCTTAATATTCGGGAAGACGGAACCCGGTATAGGGCTGAATGGATTTGGGTACCAAAATTTGGAGATATGAGAGAAATGGTACTTAGAGAAGCTCATAAAACCAGATACTCAATATATCCTGGAACGGGGAAGATGTACAAGGATCTCAAGAAACATTTTTGGTGGCCGGGTATGAAAGCCGATGTTGCTAAATACGTAGGAGAATGTTTGACGTGTTCTAAGGTCGAAGCTGAGCATCAGAAACCATCAGGTCTACTTCAACAACCCGAAATCCCGGAATGGAAATGGGAAAACATTACCATGGATTTCATCACTAAATTGCCAAGGACTGCAAGTGGTTTTGATACTATTTGGGTAATAGTTGATCATCTCACCAAATCAGCACACTTCCTGCCAATAAGAGAAGATGACAAGATGGAGAAGTTAGCACGACTGTATTTGAAGGAAGTCGTCTCCAGACATGGAATACCAATCTCTATTATCTCTGATAGGGATGGCAGATTTATTTCAAGATTCTGGCAGACATTACAGCAAGCATTAGGAACTCGTCTAGACATGAGTACTGCCTATCATCCACAAACTGATGGGCAGAGCGAAAGGACGATACAAACGCTTGAAGACATGCTACGAGCATGTGTTATTGATTTCGGAAACAGTTGGGATCGACATCTACCGTTAGCAGAATTTTCCTACAACAACAGCTACCATTCAAGCATTGAGATGGCGCCGTTTGAAGCACTTTATGGTAGAAAGTGCAGGTCTCCGATTTGTTAGAGTGAAGTTGGGGATAGACAGATTACGGGTCCGGAGATTATACAAGAAACTACCGAGAAGATCATCCAAATTCAACAACGGTTGAAAACCGCCCAAAGTCGACAAAAGAGCTACACTGACATTAAAAGAAAAGATATAGAATTTGAAATTGGAGAGATGGTCATGCTTAAAGTTGCACCTTGGAAAGGCGTTGTTCGATTTGGTAAACGAGGGAAATTAAATCCAAGGTATATTGGACCATTCAAGATTATTGATTGTGTCGGACCAGTAGCTTACCGACTTGAGTTACCTCAACAACTCGCGGCTGTACATAACACTTTCCACGTCTCGAATTTGAAGAAATGTTTTGCTAAAGAAGATCTCACTATTCCGTTAGATGAAATCCAAATCAACGAAAAACTTCAATTCATCGAAGAACCCGTCGAAATAATGGATCGTGAGGTTAAAAGACTTAAGCAAAACAAGATACCAATTGTTAAGGTTCGATGGAATGCTCGTAGAGGACCCGAGTTCACCTGGGAGCGTGAAGATCAGATGAAGAAGAAATACCCGCATCTATTTCCAGAAGATTCGTCAACACCTTCAACAGCTTAAAATTTCGGGACGAAATTTATTTAACGGGTAGGTACTGTAGTGACCCGAACTTTTCCATGTTTATATATATTAATTGAGATTGATATTTACATGATTAAATGTTTCCAACATGTTAAGCAATCAAACTTGTTAAGACTTGATTAATTGAAATATGTTTCATATAGACAATTGACCACCCAAGTTGACCGGTGATTCACGAACGTTAAAACTTGTAAAAACTATATGATGACATATATATGGATATATATATAGTTAACATGATACTATGATAAGTAAACATATCATTAAGTATATTAACAATGAACTACATATGTAAAAACAAGACTACTAACTTAATAATTTTTAAACGAGACATATATGTAACGATTATCGTTGTAAAGACATTTAATGTATATATATCATATTAAGAGATATTCATACATGATAATATCATGATAATATAATAATTTAAAATCTCATTTGATATTATAAACATTGGGTTAACAACATTTAACAAGATCGTTAACCTAAAGGTTTCAAAACAACACTTACATGTAACGACTAACGATGACTTAACGACTCAGTTAAAATGTATATACATGTAGTGTTTTAATATGTATTTATACACTTTTGAAAGACTTCAATACACTTATCAAAATACTTCTACTTAACAAAAATTCTTACAATTACATCCTCGTTCAGTTTCATCAACAATTCTACTCGTATGCACCCGTATTCGTACTCGTACAATACACAGCTTTTAGATGTATGTACTATTAGTATATACACTCCAATGATCAGCTCTTAGCAGCCCATGTGAGTCACCTAACACATGTGGGAACCATCATTTGACAACTAGCATGAAATATCTCATAAAATTACAAAAATATGAGTAATCATTCATGACTTATTTACATGAAAACAAAATTACATATCCTTTATATCTAATCCATACACCAACGACCAAAAACACCTACAAACACTTTCATTCTTCAATTTTCTTCATCTAATTGATCTCTCTCAAGTTCTATCTTCAAGTTTTAAGTGTTCTTCATAAATTCTACAAGTTCTAGTTACATAAAATCAAGAATACTTTCAAGTTTGCTAGCTCACTTCCAATCTTGTAAGGTGATCATCCAACCTCAAGAAATCTTTGTTTCTTACAGTAGGTTATCATTCTAATACAAGTTAATAATCATATTCAAACTTTGGTTCAATTTCTATAACTATAACAATCTTATTTCAAGTGATGATCTTACTTGAACTTGTTTTCGTGTCATGATTCTGCTTCAAGAACTTCGAGCCATCCAAGGATCCGTTGAAGCTAGATCCATTTTTCTCTTTTCCAGTAGGTTTATCCAAGGAACTTAAGGTAGTAATGATGTTCATAACATCATTCGATTCATACATATAAAGCTATCTTATTCGAAGGTTTAAACTTGTAATCACTAGAACATAGTTTAGTTAATTCTAAACTTGTTCGCAAACAAAAGTTAATCCTTCTAACTTGACTTTTAAAATCAACTAAACACATGTTCTATATCTATATGATATGCTAACTTAATGATTTAAAACCTGGAAACACGAAAAACACCGTAAAACCGGATTTACGCCGTCGTAGTAACACCGCGGGCTGTTTTGGGTTAGTTAATTAAAAACTCTGATAAACTTTGATTTAAAAGTTGTTTTTCTGGGAAAATGATTTTTATTATGAACATGAAACTATATCCAAAAATTATGGTTAAACTCAAAGTGGAAGTATGTTTTCTAAAATGGTCATCTAGACGTCGTTCTTTCGACTGAAATGACTACCTTTACAAAAACGACTTGTAACTTATTTTTCCGACTATAAACCTATACTTTTTCTGTTTAGATTCATAAAATAGAGTTCAATATGAAACCATAGCAATTTAATTCACTCAAAACGGATTTAAAATGAAGAAGTTATGGGTAAAACAAGATTGGATAATTTTTCTCATTTTAGCTACGTGAAAATTGGTAACAAATCTATTTCAACCATAACTTAATCAACTTGTATTATATATTATGTAATCTTGAGATACCATAGACAGGTATACAATGTTTCGACCTATCATGTCGACACATCTATATATATTTCGGAACAACCATAGACACTCTATATGTGAATGTTGGAGTTAGCTATACAGGGTTGAGGTTGATTCCAAAATATATATAGTTTGAGTTATGATCAATACTGAGATACGTATACACTGGGTCGTGGATTGATTCAAGATAATATTTATCGATTTATTTCTGTACATCTAACTGTGGACAACTAGTTGTAGGTTACTAACGAGGACAGCTGACTTAATAAACTTAAAACATCAAAATATATTAAAAGTGTTGTAAATATATTTTGAACATACTTTGATATATATGTATATATTGTTATAGGTTCGTGAATCAACCAGTGGCCAAGTCTTACTTCCCGACGAAGTAAAAATCTGTGAAAGTGAGTTATAGTCCCACTTTTAAAATCTAATATTTTTGGGATGAGAATACATGCAGGTTTTATAAATGATTTACAAAATAGACACAAGTACGTGAAACTACATTCTATGGTTGAATTATCGAAATCGAATATGCCCCTTTTTATTAAGTCTGGTAATCTAAGAATTAGGGAACAGACACCCTAATTGACGCGAATCCTAAAGATAGATCTATTGGGCCTAACAAACCCCATCCAAAGTACCGGATGCTTTAGTACTTCGAAATTTATATCATATCCGAAGGGTGTCCCGGAATGATGGGGATATTCTTATATATGCATCTTGTTAATGTCGATTGCCAGGTGTTCACCATATGAATGATTTTTATCTCTATGTATGGGATGTGTATTGAAATATGAAATCTTGTGGTCTATTGTTACGATTTGATATATATAGGTTAAACCTATAACTCACCAACATTTTTGTTGACGTTTTAAGCATGTTTATTCTCAGGTGATTATTAAGAGCTTCTGCTATCGCATACTTAAATAAGGACGAGATTTGGAGTCCATGCTTGTATGATATTGTGTAAAAACTGCATTCAAGAAACTTATTTTGTTGTAACATATTTGTATTGTAAACCATTATGTAATGGTCGTGTGTAAACAGGATATTTTAGATTATCATTATTTGATAATCTACGTAAAGCTTTTTAAACCTTTATTGATGAAATAAAGGTTATGGTTTGTTTTAAAATGAATGCAGTCTTTGAAAAACGTCTCATATAGAGGTCAAAACCTCGCAACGAAATCAATTAATATGGAACGTTTTTAATCAATAAGAACGGGATATTTCACCAGTTGCTCATGTGCATACACAAAATTGGTTTAGCTGAATCAATAGATAAACGCTTACAGCTAATAACTAGACAATTGATAATGAGTACAAATCTCTCAATATTTATATGTGGACATGTAAATTTACATGCTGCGACATTAATTCACATTATACCATGTGGAAGTCGTAAATATTTTCACTTAATACTTGATTTTGGCCAAGAGCCAAATATTTTCTACCTTAAAACATTGGTTGTGCAGTGTATGTTCCAATTGTATCACCACAACACAATAAAATGGTTCTTCAAAGAAAGATGATAATATATTTTGGATATAAAACATCTTCAATCATAAGATATATTGAACCCATGATGGGTGATGTTTTTACAACACGTTTTGCTGATTGTCATTTTAATAAAACATTATTCCCTAGATTAGGGGGAGAAATAAAAATAAAAAATAAAATGATGCTTCATGATGTGAACATCAATTAAGGTATATTGAACTCGCACAAAAGAATGTGAAACGAAAGTTCAAAAATAATGCATATGCAAGAACTTGCAAATTAATTACTTTATACATTTACAGATATAAAAAAGTGACTAAATCATATATACCAGTGATAAATGCTCCAGCTCGAACTGAAATTCCAAAAGCTGGCAATAATGTCACTGTTGAGTCTTTGCCACGCATCAAACGTGGAAGATCAATTGGTTCCGAAGATAAAAATCCTCGAAAAAGAAAATCAGCTGATAATGAGGTAAGAGAAAGTGTTCAAGAAGAACCACAAATCAATATTCCTTCTGCAGAGGATATTGATAAATGTAAATACTAAAATTGCGATAAATTATGCAATATTATGGAACCGAAATGAAACTAAAATCTCTATGAGATATTTTCATATAATGTTACAATGACATCATGAATAAAGATGATGATCTGGAACTAAAATCTGTCATTGAATATACAAAATGGACATGATTGAGCTCAATGGAAAGGAGCAATAAGAGCTGAATTAGAATCGCTCGATAAAAGAAAAGTTTTCGGATCAATCGTTATCACTTTTAAAGATGTGAAACGTATGGGATACAAATGAATTTTTATCCGAAAAGAAATGTGCAAATGAAGTTACAAGGCAAAACTAGACTTGTAACTCAATATTTCCCACAAAGACCAGAAATGAATTAGGAGGAAAAATTATCCTCCTGTAATGGATACAATTACTTATTAGATACTTAATCAACCTGGTAGTTATTTAAATGCATCTCATGAATGTTGTTTCTACTTATCTGTATAGATCACTTAATAGTGATATATATGAATATACCTAAAGGGTTAAGGTATCATAAGCATCTAATGTAAAACCCAAGGGAATATATTCCATTAAATCACAAAGATTTCTAAGTGGGTTTATACAAACGGGACGTATGTGGTATTACCGATTAAATGACTACTTGATAAAAAAAAGGGTATAAATATAAACTTATTTTGCACGTATGTTTTATAAAAACAATGTTCGGATATGAGATCGTAGTTGTTTATGTCAATGTTCTTAACATCATATGAACAAATAAAGAGATCTATGAAATCATTCAACTTCTAAAGAATTATTTTGAAATGAAAGATCTTGAAAAAACCAAGTATTACCTTGGATTGCAAATTGAGCATATGCCTAATGGTTTACTTGTACATCAAACAACTTATACCGAAAAGATTTTAAAACATTTTTTTTAAAGACAAACTCATTGTTGTTAGATCACTCAATATTGACACTGATCTATTTCATCCCTGCGAAGATCATGAAAATTTTAACAGATCGGAAGTTCTATATTTTAGTGCAATTGAGGTTCTTATGTATCTTATAGATTATACAAGATCTGACATTTCTTTTGCAGTTAATTTGTTGACAAGGTTCAGCTCAGCCCCTACCAAAAGACATTGGAATGGGATCAAACAAATAGTTTGATACCTTCGGGGAACTACTGATTTATAATTATTTTATTCTAACAACTCGAAACAAGATTTGTTTGGTTATACAGATGCAGATTATTTATCATTCTACATAAAGCTAAATCTCAAACTGGATATGTATTCCTAAATGGAGGCACCGCAATATCATGACGTTCTCAAAACAAACACTTGTTGCAACATCATCAAATCATGCCGAAGTGATTGCATTACATGAAGCTACTCGGGAATGATTTTAGTTAAGATCAATGATACAAATCATTATTGATTCTTGTGGACTAGAACGCTATAAAAGCGTAACAACTATCTATGAAGATAATACAGCTTACATAATACAAATGAAAGAAGAGTATCAAAAATGACAGAACAAAACATAAATGCTGATGAGGCGCTAAAGCTATAAACGGTCTTAACGGTCATAAGTTTGATGGAAAAGAATGGTATATTGGTAAGGCTCAGAAAAAGACTGAAAGGGAATAGGAACTGAAACAACGGTTTGAACAAACCATGAAGGAGACTGTAGACAAATCACGAGGGCCAAACTTGTACATAAAAGATTTAGATGATACAGTTTCAGATGAAAACCTCAGATTTTTCTCATATACTCAAGATATCGTAAAAGACAACCAGATTAAAATGAGATACGTTCAATCAACAACTCTGCTGATCTTTATACCAAAGCACTGCTAACTGCTATTTTCAGAACACACGTTCATAATATTGGCATGATGCATGTTCAGAAGATGTAACAACTCAGGCGTTGCCTACTTGAGGGGGAGTCAACTTTATGTTGCACTCTTTTTCCCTTAGCTAAAGTTTTATCCCAATGAGTTTTCTTTAGCAAGGTTTTTAACGAGGCAGTACTAGTTATTCTTTAATAAAATTGTCATCCAAGGGGGAGTGTTATAAAATATCTAGATTGTGTTATAAAATATCTAGATTGGATGTTAATTTTATTATTATTATATTTCTTGCATAGTAATATTTTATACTATAAATAGACATGTATGGTAACCATTTAAGGTGCACCATTTTCTCTTGAAATATCAATATCAATATTTCTTCTCTCCTTCTTCTCTCTTTTTCTCTCTTTGTTCTTATAACCATTAAAGGTAGTTATAAGCCTACTGAATTATAACAAAAATCATATTTTCATTAATTTTATAAATCCAACACAATTATCTTGCATCCCCAAAATACCTTTTAGCACTAGCCAACAAATAATAAGTAATCCTAAATTTCTAACATAAACAAAATGACACAAATAGCAAACAAATGCTCCACAAATTTATGATATTAGTATCCAAAAATACAAAGTATGTATATGTCTGTATATTTTATCATAATTTTCAAATAATCAAACTGAAATTTAACTATAATTTCCAACTTCGAAGCTTTTAAACAATTTGCGCATATGCAAAAATCAAAACCATTAAACCATCCATTAAAACTTCCAAAAACTTCAGCAAAATCCACGTTAGAGCTCCGTATGTCAAAATCGGAGTCACCTGCCGGCAAGGCCGGTCCTATGTAATTTGATGCCCCGTGCGCGATGGTAAAAAGGGCCCTCCCTAATTTTTTTTTAACAATTACGTAATACAGAAGATAATAATTACTATCCTATGGAAACTACCTATATGCATAACTAATTAATTAGACATAGTGGGAGAAAGTGGTGTTCGTGCATGACATAAGATATAGTTACTAGCTTTTCACGTCCACTTCCTTTCTATTTCGGTAACTGCTACTATTACTAGTTACTTGGCTATTGAGGTGTGGGCTTCTGTTATCAATTAAACCACGTATAATTACAACCGTATCAGTTCTCCACCAAATCGTCCCACACCATGACATTTTACTGTATTTTTTATGTTTATTTAAACAAAAATAAAATTTATCATTAGTAGGTTGGATGAGGTAAGCATACAACCAATTATATCGCACCTACCTAAATGTTGAAGGCTTGTAAAAGTTTAGGGTCCACGTGTTTGGATAGCTACAATATATCCACATACATATATAATTGAATTATAAAGTAATGTTTTTTTAATCCCACATCGCCAGGGAAGTAAAAAAAGATAGATTATAAAAACAGAAGTCTTGAGATGTAATTCAAAAAAAGCAATTATGGGCTTGATCTCTTAATACCCAATCTATTTCTGCCATGATAAGTCCTTGGACTAAAACTTGTGAGTTTTGAAATTATTGTGCCCTAAAAAATATGGAGCCCTGTGCAGGTGTGCATGTTGCACTACCATTGAGCCGGGCCTGTAATGGAAATTGGTTTTTTTATACGTGGTATCCAAACCGATGGTAATTATAAAGTAGAAACATCAAGTGAAAATAATGAAATAAAAGATTTAAAACAAATGATACGAACTCTAAGTCAACGAATTTAATGAATAAACTTAGTAGTATAGTTTTTAGTAAATTCAGAAACATAACTCCTAAAATAATATATATTGAAACACTAGAATTAGAATTAGAAGTAATTAACCATGAACATAAAACTTATCAACTAGAATATATAAAGGCTGAAAATTACGATAAAAATAAACTCAAAATATTATATTCTAAAATATCTGAAAAAATTAAAAAAGATGAAGAATTATCCATAGTTGATTATTATAACAACGAAGCAAGAAAAAGATTTCAGAAGAAAATATGGAACCAACAAATAAAATTAGACTTAAAAAATCATGAGTTCTAAAAGACAAATTAGTTGTTCGTCAAAAAATTCAGTACTAAATTCCATTATAAAAAATTATTGGAAATAATTTCTAGAATGTATAAAAATATTGAAGAAATAAAAAACCTTAATTAAAGAAAAATCATATCCATATTACAGACATATAGAAAAAATTAAAGATCTAGAAACACAGATTCTTTTTTACAAACGAGCTATTAAATCTCTACATATAATGATTAAAGACCATTCATCCACGTTGTCATATTCAACTTGTTAAAAATTCATAGATTTATCAAATATTAAAATTGGAAAAGAAGGAATCACATCCAACAAACCATTTATACCATTTAATCAAACACTTTTCGAAATACCAAAAAATTTACCCGATGAATCAATTTACAAGATTGATGTAGAAAATATTTCAGAAAAACCTATAGGAGAAAAAGTAGAAACATTAAACTCCACATTAAATAATATTATAGAAATTCTAAGTTTTCTAGCGTTAAGACAACTTTCAGAAATAAAAGAAACAATTTTAGAAAATATAAACAAAATAAAAATAGTAAAACAATACACTAATCATGAGCATGCCAGCACAAGTGCTATAAAATATGAAGATACATAAGAGTTTTATGCAGATCAAGAAGAATCGAGTTCAAGAAAAAGGCATAAAATAGTACCACCTCTTCGCATAACATAATAAAAAAGTTTTACCATGGATTCTAAAATTCAAATGAATAATTTTTTAAATAAACTTTGGAAGAATCTTATAAATGAAAGCTGGGGAAGAATTTCACAATCAACTAAAAATATTGAAGAATATGAAAAATATCTTGAAGAAGAAAAAGACGCTGAAGGCATAGAACTTTTATCATCTATTATTAGCATACACAAACAATTAGTAAACAGCTCTTTAAAAAATATTAAAGAAATTTTAGCAAAGCTAGTAATCTGTTAAGCACACATTGCTTTGGGCAAACATTCTATGCAAAATCTATCTTCAAGTAATATTCATTACGAATTATAAGCTCGATGAAAACAAGATTATATTCATGAAAACAACTCTTTTGAGTATATGAAAAGCAAACAACTCTTACGAGTACATGAAATAGCTTTTTAAAGTAAAAAGCACCAAAAGCATACAAAATATTTCTGCAGGTATTTCAACAATGGAAGCAGTCATCAAGCAGATGATCGGGAATGGTTAATCTTAACCATTATCTTTATGGTCAAACAGCAAGTCTAAATGCCATGAATAGGATGAAAAGTATTCTCTCTACAACAGAAAAAGAAGATAAGAAGAAACCATTCACACACAGTTTTCAAAGGTTATGGGATAACCTTGTGAATTACAACGAAAATTACCAACAATGATGTTCTATCCCAAAAATAGGAAAACTGGCCCTAAAGCAGTTTTCTTTCTAGAAGCATCACCATTAACAATATCAGAATATTTCGTCCATGGATTAATTGATACCTTATATATCGATGGAAGAACACTTCATGAAATCAAGGAACTCCCTCAAAGAATGCAAGAAGCAATAACCAGATACAGAGACAATTTTGCAAAAGAAAGGGAAATATTTCTTAGAATGCATTCAAGCTACCAAATATTTAACGAAGACCAACAGTTACTTGTCCCATCATTTACAATAGCATATCTCGGAGTAAGCAACGGTAATTATCCAACAAGAGACGAAGCATTAAAAATAACTCCAACAATCGATCATCTGGTATCATCACTAGAAGGAGTTTATTTCGGATCCTTAAAAATAGGAAATGGCCAACAACAGCAAGAAAATGTGAGAATCAATTACGTTCACAAAAATGTCTTAATCTACTCAAGCACTATTGAAAAAATTGATGAAAAAGGTCTCAATCTAATCAACAATTTTGAAGAACCCTTTGAAGCATTCACAGGACAACTTTCTGCTCTCCCAGTAGATATAAAAAGGTGTTTATGTAAACAGATATCCAGGGCACCAAGGCACAGTTGCGAATACTGTCAAGAAGAAGACACATTCCTAGCATCATAATTTCCAACTCTTGTCATTTTCAACGTGGGAGGGATGTAGTCTAAAGATAAAAAAATTTTGTTGTAATTCCTCCTCCTCCCCCTGAAAAACATTCATGAATTCATACGCTTCATCAATATTTACATCTAGTAGATATTAATCGGATCCTCACGATCTAAATTAAATCAAACACTTCCGCACTAAGTTGAAACGTCGTTTTGATCCTGGTATCAGAGCTAGCAGCACGATTCAAGAAAAGCAGTTGCACCTTCAGAATTCTGCATCAAAAGCAATCAAGAAAAAAACACTCAGGTATACTTACAAACTTATTCTTAAATAACAAAATGACTAAAACTCAAGAGGAAATATCTAATGAAATAATAGAAGATATTACCACTATTAATGATATCGATGATGAATCTGGTTTCATGGCTGATATCATGATAAACAGAAAAGCAATAAGAAGAACAAATTTTACATTATCTGAAAAACATAACTTTGATAATAATAGAAAAATTAAAGATATTTTCTCAAGAAAAAATATTACTTATTTTGGAAAAATGATCGGAGAAGAACCTGTACCTATTGAGCAAACAAAAGGAGATATATTAATTCCTATAATCAACAGAAAACAAATAAGAGATAGAATGAAACAAATGAATGAAAAAGATAGAACTAAAATAGCTTATGTACACATATCAACCATACAAATTATATTCAAAAGTACCTTCATGGAATGTAATACACCTATTGAACTAGAATTAAGAGACGATAGAATAATTGATAAACATGAAAGTATAATAGCAAAAGGAAAAGGAAATTTAGCTGAAGGAAAAATTAAGTTCGATGTAAACATTCAATTAGGTTTAAGTCTGAAAGATAAAGATCTAAATAAAAGCATTACAATAAGATATGAATTATTGAGAAGAAATTTTATGTATAAAGGAAATCACCCTTTTACGGTTACATATCAAATTAATTATGCATTAACAAACTCTCATCACAGTATTACTTTTAAAACTGATGATAGAATATATATAGATAAACTTTTTGAAACTCTATTAAGCCTAGAAACACCAAAAGTATTTACTAGCCAAAGATATATCGAAAAAGGGAAATCAACTTTAGAATTACCATCGGTTTGGATACCACGTATAGAAAAACCAATTTCCATTACAACAGGTGAAACATCTAGTGAAAATAATGAAATAAAAGATTTAAAACAAATGATACGAACTCTAAGTCAACGAATTTAAGGAATAAACTCGGTAGTATAGTTTTTAGTAAATAGAGAAACATAACTCCTAAAATAATATATAGTGAAACACTAGAATTAGAATTAGAAGTAATTAACCATGAACATAAAACTTATCAACTAGAATATATAAAGGCTAAAAATTATGATAAAAATAAACTCGAAATATTATATTCTAAAATATCTGAAAAAATTAAAAAAGATGAAGAATTATCCATAGTTGATTATTATAACAACGAAGCAAGAAAAAGATTTCAGAAGAAAATATGGAACCAACAAATAAAATTAGACTTAAAAAATCATGAGTTCTAAAAGACAAATTAGTTGTTCGTCAAAAAATTCAGTACTAAATTCCATTATAAAAAATTATTGGAAATAATTTCTAGAATGTATAAAAATATTGAAGAAATAAAAAACCTTAAGTAAAGAAAAATCATATCCATATTACAGACATATAGAAAAAATTAAAGATCTAGAAACACAGATTCTTTTTTACAAACGAGCTATTAAATCTCTACATATAATGATTAAAGACCATTCATCCACGTTGTCATATTCAACTTGTTAAAAATTCATAGATTTATCAAATATTAAAATTGGAAAAGAAGGAATCACATCCAACAAACCATTTATACCATTTAATCAAACACTTTTCGAAATACCAAAAAATTTACCCGATGAATCAATTTACAAGATTGATGTAGAAAATATTTCAGAAAAACCTATAGGAGAAAAAGTAGAAACATTAAACTCCACATTAAATAATATTATAGAAATTCTAAGTTTTCTAGCGTTAAGACAACTTTCAGAAATAAAAGAAACAATTTTAGAAAATATAAACAAAATAAAAATAGTAAAACAAGACACTAATCATGAACATGCCAGCACAAGTGCTATAAAATATGAAGATACATAAGAGTTTTATGCAGATCAAGAAGAATCGAGTTCAAGAAAAAGGCATAAAATAGTACCACCTCTTTGCATAACATAATAAAAAAGTTTTACCATGGATTCTAAAATTCAAATGAATAATTTTTTAAATAAAGTTTGGAAGAATCTTATAAATGAAAGCTGGGAAAGAATTTCACAATCAACTAAAAATATTGAAGAATATGAAAAATATCTTGAAGAAGAAAAAGACGCTGAAGGCATAGAACTTTTATCATCTATTATTAGCATACACAAACAATTAGTAAACAGCTCTTTAAAAAATATTAAAGAAATTTCAGCAAAGCTAGTAATCTGTTAAGCACACATTGCTTTGGGCAAACATTCTATGCAAAATCTATCTTCAAGTAATATTCATTATGAATTATAAGCTCGATGAAAACAAGATCATATTCATGAAAACAACTCTTTTGAGTATATGAAAAGCAAACAACTCTTACGAGTACATGAAATAGATTTTTAAAGTAAAAAGCACCAAAAGCATACAAAATATTTCTGCAGGTATTTCAACAATGGAAGCAGTCATCAAGCAGATTCAACATCAATTACAACAAAAAAGAGAACAGATTCAAACAACTCAATGACAACTATCAATTTTTCAGAGGGAGGAGGAGGAATTACTAGAAACCTTAAACATTTTAACCCAACATAAAACAGTCAAAAAAGAAACCCCAGAAAAAATCAATGAAGAATCACCTTCATTAACAACACCCTCATCATCCACATCAACACAAACAACAAATTCACAAACACCACATAAACCAACTATCACTAACTTAGAAGAACCAGAAACACCCAAAAAACAAAGCTGGTATGAAATGACAAAAGAAGAAGAACAATCTCAACAAACATCGTATCCAGAAGAACCAAAGAAAAAATGGTATGTCATTTTTGACGGACCATCCAAAAGAATATACAACAACTGGGCAACAGCAAATCAGTTTATATTAGGCAGAAGCGTAAAACATAAAAGATACAAAACTCTAGAAGCAGCAAAGGTAGCATTCAATGAAGCATATAAAACAATAGCAACTCGGCCAGCCAATGAAGCAAAACGTTCAGGATCGGGAATGGTTAATCTTAACCATTATCTTTATGGTCAAACAGCAAGTCTAAATGCCATGAATAGGATGAAAAGTATTCTCTCTACAACAAAAAAAGAAGATAAGAAGAAACCATCCACACACAGTTTTCAAAGGTTATGGGATAACCTTGTGAATTACAACGAAAATTACGCAACAATGATGTTCTATCCCAAAAATAGGAAAACTGGCCCTAAAACAGTTTTCTTACCAGAAGCATCACCATTAACAATATCATAATATTTCGTCCATAGATTAATTGATACCTTATATATTGTTGGAAGAACACTTCATGAAATCAAGGAACTCCCTCAAAGAATGCAATAAGCAATAACCAGATACAGAGACAATTTTGCAAAAGAAAGGGAAATATTTCTTAGAATGCATTCAAGCTACCAAATATTTAACGAAGACCAAAAGTTACTTGTCCCATCATTTACAATAGCATATCTTGGAGTAAGCAATGGTAATTATCCAACAAGAGACGAAGCATTAAAAATAACTCCAACAATCGATCATCTAGTGTCATCACTAGCAGGAGTTTATTTCGGATCATCAAAAATAGGAAATGGCCAAGAACAGCAAGAAAATGTGAGAATCAATTACGTTCACAAAAATGTCTTAATCTACTCAAGCACTATTGAAAAAATTGATGAAAAAGGTCTCAATCTAATCAACAATTTTGAAGAACCCTTTGAAGCATTCACAGGACAACTTTCTGCTCTCCCAGAAGATATAAAAAGGTGTTTATGTAAACATATATCCAGGGCACCAAGGCACAGTTGCGAATACTGTCAAGAAGAAGACACATTCCTAGCATCATAATTTCCAACTCTTGTCATTTTCAACGTGGGAGGGATGTAGTCTAAAGATAACAACGAATATATTAGTGGACCCCAGTGGACCTCATCAATAATGTAACATTATGTAACGTGTCCTTGTAAGTATTGTATGTAAATAAGTGTGTTTAATGTGCTGGCCATGTGGGCCATAGGAACCAATAATGTAAGATAACGTGTATGATTTATGTTTAAAGTTAAATAAGTGCGCGGGCCACAGAAATAATGTAAACGATCAATATTGTAATCGATCGTAGTGCGTGGGTCCCAGAGCATCTGCAAATAGTATTATGGCTCGCCTATAAAAGGAAGCCTCGGTTGTCATTTGTAATCAGGTTAAGTTTGATAATAAACCTCACTGGTTTCTTTCTATTGAGTCTTTTAGATTCTGAATAGCAGAGCCCCCGTCGTTGAGTCTTAACCGATTCTGAATAGCGACGCCTATCCAAGCATTATATATTTGTTGTTTAAAAGCACAGTCGAATATAATCCATTCAATATATATTCATTGTTTCAAAACACTTTGAATATAATCCTTCAATTATCATTCACTAAAACAATTACTCAATTATGTATTAGGATAATCAAAGTTAGGCAACTATCACTATCATATTTCATTCATGAATTCATACGCTTCATCAATATTTAAATCTAGTAGATATTAATCGGATCCTCACGATCTAAATTAAATCAAACAATTCCGCACTAAGTTGAAACGTCGTTTTGATCCTGTGGTGGATGTAGACTAAAGATGGATGTACAATAAAGATAACAACGAACATATAAGTGGACCCCAGTGGACCTCATCAATAATGTAACATTATGTAACGTGTCTTTGTAATTATTGTATGTAAATACGTTTGTTTAATGTACTGGCCATGTGGGCCATAGGAACCAATAATGTAAGATAACGTGTATGGTTTATGTTTAAAGTTAAATAAGTGCACGGGCCACAGCAATAATATAAACGATCAATAATGTAATCGATCATAGTGCGTGGGTCCCAGAGCATATGTAAATAGTATTATGGCTCGCCTATAAAAGGAAGCATCGGTTGTCATTTGTAATCAGGTTAAGTTTGATAATAAACCTCACTGGTTTCTTTCTGTTGAGTCTTTTAGATTCTGAATAGCAGAGCCCCTGTCGTTGAGTCTTAACCGATTCTGAATAGCGACACCTATCCAAGCATTATATATTCGTTGTTTAAAAGCACAGTCGAATATAATCCATTCAATATATATTCATTGTTTCAAAGCACTTTGAATATAATCCTTCAATTATAATTCACTAAAACAATTACTCAATTACGTATTAAGATTATCAAAGTTAGGCATATGTCAATTATAGAACCAAAGTTAGACAACTATCACTATGATATTTCATTCATGAATTCATACGCTTCATCAATATTTAAATCTAGTAGATATTAATCGGATCCTCACGATCTAAATTAAATCAAACAATTCCGCACTAAGTTGAAATGTCGTTTTGATCCTGGTATC
The DNA here is from genome assembly GCF_046630445.1 of Rutidosis leptorrhynchoides. Lineage (NCBI taxonomy): Eukaryota > Viridiplantae > Streptophyta > Magnoliopsida > Asterales > Asteraceae > Rutidosis > Rutidosis leptorrhynchoides. Next base: position 482,086,626 of record NC_092334.1, on the reverse strand, counting down.
AGAGCTAGCAGCACGATTCAAGAAAAGCAGTTGCACCTTTAGAATTCTGCATCAAAAGCAATTAAGAAAAAACACTCAGGTATGCTTACAAACTCAAAACTTGAAATATGAGTAATATTGAAGAACAAGTTGAAACTTTAACCAAACTAATGGTAGCTTTAGATATACCTGAAACAAACAAAGAAGCATATATAATATTTGATTATAGTTCAGAAGAAGAAAATCCTTATACACAATATAATTTTGCTCAAAAACGGAAAAAATCTGATATTGAAGAAGAAAATTTAAGACAATTTGATTATAAGCCACCATCACCAACTGAAAATTATTTATATCAACAAAATATGATAAGAAGTAAAATGAATAAATGGGAACAAATACCACCACAGTACATACCTAATGTACCTATAATAAATACTAACGATGAAATTTTAAATATTGACTGTGAAACGAATATAGAAGAAAGAATACAAGATTGGTATAACAAAATGAGCACACAAATTCAACTAACTAATGAACTAAAAGAACCCTCACCCATAGAATTGTTAAACATTATAATTCATAAAACTTCAGGAAATGTCTTTAGATATTTAGAATCTTGGACTGTTGAAGAAAGAGCTATGGTAGCATCAATCGATGCTATAACAACATTTGAAAGTATCGTAGGAAAAATTGTCCAAGAATTTACAGGAAGGAATCCCAAAGTTGAGGTTTCTAATGAATTATTTAGAGAAATAGCTTTTTGGCATATAACTAATTTAAAAATATGCAATATGTACTACCTTGAACCTTTCATATGTGAATTCTCTGAGCAATATTACAAATTAAGTGCCTCACAAAAGAAAATAGCACTAGATATGTTTTTTAACAAATTACCTTAATCAGTTGCCACAAGAATTAAAGATGACTACAACACTAGAGATAAGTCAAAAATTGAAGATAGTCTAGGAGCACGGATTACTGAAGTAAAAACTTGGATGAAAAGTGAATGTTTAAAAGAAAAAGCTAGAAGAGAAGCACATGTAAAACTATATTGTAATATTCAAAGTAACCAAGTTGGAAGATATGGCTGTGAGAAGCCTAAAAAATGGAAAAAGAAACCATATAAATCTAGGTATAAGAAATCTTATAAAAATAATGAACAAAGATATTTTAGAAATAAAAATCAGCACAGACAAAAATATCCGAAACAAGAAGATTCTAAAGAACAATATTGTCCATCTAAGAAAAAAGACTGCAGATGTTGGCTATGCCATGAAATAGGACATTACGCAAATAATTGTCCAAAAAAGGAAGAAAAGAGAGAAACAGAAATATTAAAAATCGCTTATGACCTAGGATACGAACCTTTAGAAGATTCTGAGATAGACTCTGATATAGAACTCTATGCATACACTAGTGACGATGAATAAAAAAGAAATAAATCCAAACACCACTTTTATTACAGTCTTTGTTGATCATAAACCATTATTAGCATATATAGACTCTGGATCTACGATGTGTTTTGGAAAGAAAAAATCTTTTAAAAATTGGGAAAAACTAAAAAACCTTTAGAAATTATTGTTGCTGACAAATCCGTACACAATATTTGGTATGTCAGTAAAATGGTTTTTATTGTCATAGAAAAACATACATTTATTGCACCAACTATTTATATGCATGACTCTGGAGTAGATCTAATAATTGGAAATAACTTCTTAAAATTATATCAACCATTTATACAAACCACTGAAAGCATTAGCCTAAGGCATCCTAAAACAAAAAAAATGGTTTCCATACTAATTAAAAAGACAAAAGAAGTCATACGATCTATAGCACAAAATATAAAATTTCAAATAGAAATGATTTACCTTTTAACAAAAGAAAACCTTGAAGAAACCCTAAAAGATGTTTGTAGCGAAAACCCTTTAGATATAAAAAATACTAACGATCAGTTAATCACTATTAAATTAAAAAATCCACATGATGAAATAAACGTATCTAATAAAATTCCTTATAGCATAAAGGAAGTTAAAGAATTCAAAGAAGAATGTCAACAACTTCTTGAAAAAGAAATTATAAGAGAAAGCAAAAGTCCTCATTCAGCACCCGCTTTTTATGTAGAAAATACAAATGAATTAAAATGAGGCAAAAGAAGAATGGTTATAAATTATAAAAAAATGAATGATGCTACAATTGGTGATTCATATAAAGTACCTCGAAAAGACTATATTTTAGAAAAAATAAAAGGAAGTACTCTTTTTAGCACTTTCGATGCAAAATCTGGTTATTGGCAATTAAGACTTGATGAAAGTACTAAACCCTTAATAGCTTTTTCTTGTCCTTCATAAAAACATTACGAATGGAATGTTTTACCTTTTGGGTTAAAACAAGCACCATCAATTTATCAAAGGTTTATGGATAACGGTTTACAGGGATTAGAAGACATATGTCTCGTTTATATCGATGATATTATTGTTTTTACTAGTGGAAATAAATAGGTACACATTGATGCAGTTTTCAGAGTCCTACAAAGGATAAAAGAAAAAGGAATAATTTTATCTCAGAAAAAATCAAAACTTTTACAAACAGAAGTTGAATATCTAGGATTAAATATTTTAAAAAATGGGGAAATCTCTCTAATTAATACCACACAAGAAAAGTTAAACCTTTTTCCGGATAAGTTAGAGAATCGAAAACAAATCCAAAGATTTCTTGGATGTTTAAATTAGATTGCTGAATAAGGCTTTCTGAAAAATTTAGCAAAAGATAGGAAGATTTTGCAGAAAAAACTTTCTGAAAAATTAAATGGAATTGGACACAATCTGACACAGAATTGGTCCAAAAAATTAAAAATCAGTACAATATCTTCCAGCATTATATAATCCAGAAACAAAAGTTTTTTTGATCATAGAAACTGATGCATCAGATGATACATGGGCAGGATGTATGAAAGCAATTAAAAATGACAAGCAACTTCTTGGGCTAGACACTGATGGAAATCAAGTCAACCCCACTCATGCATTAGCTCAATCGAGCATTGGACAATCCTCTGTTTTTAAAACAAATAAGCACGAACAAAAATTATGCAAATATATTTCAGGAACATTCACATCTACAGAACAAAGATACAACACTCATGAAAAAGAGACATTAGCTTGTCTTAACACTCTTAAAAAATGGAAAATCGATTTATTACAAACAAGATTCGATGTGACGACCCGGAAATTTCCGACCAAAATTTAAACTTAATATTTATATGATAAGATTATTCCGACATGATAAGCAATAAATTTTGATAAGTTTTAAAACTTTTGAAATGAGTTTCATACAAACAATTGACCAACCATTTGTTCGACGATTCACGAACGTCATAACTTGTATTAAATATATACTTATGTATATATATGGATATATGGATTATATCTAACTTGAATATATGATAGTTAAGTATCTCATTAAGTATATTAATAATGGGTTATATATATATAAATTGAGACTACTAACTTAAGGGTTTCGAAAACAATATATATATGTAACATTTAACGACGTAATAACCCTTATGTTAAAATGAATATATATGTATTGTATTAAGATGTATTAATACACTTTTGAAAGACTGAAATACATATATTAACATAAGTATATTCAACAAAGATAGCTATACTCGTATTCGCATTCTATTTCCTCATGAATTCTATTCGTATTTTTACGGTATTTTTACCCGTCTAATACGCAGCTTATAGATGTATAACTATTGAAAAATACACTCCTTAGCAGCCCCATTTTTGGATCCTAGCATCTTTTATCTTGTTAATGAGTCATGAGACAAAAACTCACAAGTTTACTAACAATTTTGGCAGCATATGACTCCATTATTAACTTAAAATTCATCCATATGTACCACCCCATTTTTTCATTCCATTTTCTCATTCTTTACTCCAAATTACTCTCTCAAAATACTTCTATCTTCATACTAGATCATCACCAAGCATTTTCCTCATCATCTAGCTTCAAAATCAAGGTAGAATACTTCTTAAAACTCTTGTTAAATCCCTACTCTATTGCTATCTTAATAAGTTTATAAAACTTGTAAAAACTAGAACTTGTTTTGGTGGAATCCAAGCATGTTTATAAACTAATGTAACCTTACTAACTTGACTTTAAAAACACTTATTTATATGTATTATGAAATTATATTTTGTTATTATAAGAATTTGTAACTTGTATATATGTATAACACCTTAGAACTTAATATACAATAATTGGTCTCTTTCGGTTCTTGAAAACTGTTTTGACACACGAATTTAAAAGCTATCTTAAACTTTATTTTAGAGCATATAACTCTAGATATATGTTAATATATATGAATCAAGATTTCTGTAATTTTTTCATGATTTTAGACGAAGTGAAAATATTTTTCAAAAATTTATTAGTTGACGGATGACAGAATTTATCCGAATCTGTCCACCGTTACAAGTTAAGGGCATAAGCCTAACTTCAACTATGAAACCAAAACTTTTCGATTATGTTTTGAAAACACAACATATTAAGGAGTCTTCAGCAACTTGATTCATTAAAAACCATGTAGTAACAAATAATTTATGAACCGAAAGATTTGGCTAAGATTAATGTTGTATGCTTAATCAATCTAACTAGAAAACTATGCTAACTAAGACCTGGGCTATTTTCCTTGAAACACCTGTTAGTGTAAATGTTAATAACTAAAATATAGAAGGAAAATTAAAAATATTGAGTTTAGCTATTTTTCATAGCCTACGGACTGTTCCTATGACGAATTATTGAACTGTGCGGACAGATTTACGCACCTGTGACAAAATGAAAATTTAACTAACCTATACTCCAATTCAGAACATATGCCAATTATGGCTGGTTATAGGACTCAAATACCTTTCCAATGATGGCTCTTACACCTATAGAAGTCGAACACACTATGAGATATACCTATCGGGAGTTGACTATTTAAAATCAGGAAATCTATATAAGATTTAAAATAAGACTAACAACTAATTACTAAGTTAAACAAGTAAAAATATTATATAATTAATATATAAACTTGTTTTATCAATATTATATGTTAATAATATTATTTAATATATATAATTGGTATAGGTTCGTGAATCTGAGACAAACCCTGCACTTGTTCAGTGCCGTTATATACATAATTGCTACGAAATACAGTATTGTGAGTTTCATTTGCTCCCTTTTTAAATGCTGTTGCATTATATATTTTTGGGCTGAGAATACATGCGTTATTTTTATAACTGTTTTACGAAATAGACACAAGTAATAAAAACATATTCTACGTTGAGTTATACCACTTTTCATATTTTTCCCTAATAGCTTGGTAACTAATATTTACATGTTGTAAGAGCATGTAAGCGCAAATCCTATTGATAGATCTATCGGGTTTGACAACCCCAACCGGGGTATTCGCTCTAGTATCGTAAACGGTTGCATAGTACTTCATTTTTACTACACTTGGTACAGTGTAGGGAGATTTCATAATAAAGGGAATATGCCACATTAATTGTTAAGTATGGTTACCGAAGCGCTCAACAACTTATAGAATACTTTTATACACTTGCGAGTGTACGGATATTTATGGAAACTGAAATCTTGTGGTCTATTACTATTACGGAAATGATTGATTATGATAAACTAATGAACTCACCAACCTTTTGGTTGACACTTTAAAGCATTTTTATTCTCAGGTATTAAAGAAATCTTCCGCTGTGCATTAGGTCATTTTAAGGATATTACTCAGAGTCATTCATGACATACTTTGAAAGACGTTGCATTCGAGTCGTAAAGTTCATCAAGATTAATATTACGTCAATTATAGTTGGATGTAATATGAAATGGTATGCATGCCGTCAATTTTTGATGTAAAGAAAGTTTGTCTTTTAAAAATGAATGCAATGTTTGTAAAATATATCATATAGAGGTCAAATACCTCGCGATGAAATCAACTATTGTGAATCGTTTATAATGTATATGAACGGGTCATTTCAGTTGGTATCAGAGCGGTGGTCTTAACGAACCAGGTCATGCATTAGTGTGTCTAACTGATAGTTGTTTAGATGCATTAGTGGGTCTGGACTTCGATCGTGTCTGCATGTCAAAAGTTTTGCTTATCATCCTTAGGAAATTTCCTGCTTACTATTCTTAGTCTAGACAAATATTACTGCATTGATTGCATGAATAGTGTATAGACTAAATTCATATGTTAGCGTATCTGTTAATTTATATCTTAGCGTATTTGTTACTGTAGACTTGCATGACATATTCCGTAAATTTCTCCGTAATCTATGAAATCTTTTGTTCTATATATATAGATAAACTATGTAATTAGAATATCATCCGATAGCCGAAAATCATTTCATATCGAAAAATCCCTTATTCAATCGTACGAAATGGAATTCGCCACTAGTTCATGTCCCTCGGATTCCGATATGGAAATTCACTCGAGCTCCGAAAGCAGCGTCACCAGAATGAATCAACCAATCAGCCATCCCCAATTCATCTGATGGGTTCGTAGACGACTTAATCAATGGAGACGCGAAGAAGGCGATCCTTTCCACTAACCAAATTGCCCTCTTAGCGAAGAACCTGAAGCACTTACCGGTGAACCTATCCAAAACACCATTTTCTGTCTCATTTCCAGAGTATCTCGTCATGATTATATACTATCTCAAATTCTGAACCTTATTCATCCGCTCATCCGAACCGAACATCATCCCGGTGTAATTGAAGAATTCAACGAGCTTCGCGCCCGAGTTGTAGCCTTGGAAAATATAGTGCAAAACGTACCAGCATCGGCAACATCACCGGCACCAACAGTACCATCAGTAACAACACCCGTACCATCAACCATCCATGCCTCAACATCTCATTCTGTACCTCGAGTATAATCATTGTTCTACGTATCATTCTACATCATTTATCTTCGTTCTACATGGCGATTACGTAATCTCTAATGTTTTAGAGATTATATATTCTTGTTCTAACGGTAAATCAAATGAGTTTAATATCATATTAACTCATTAAATCCATGATTACATCTGGAAAAAAATATATATGTATATATGTTTTCATAAAGATTGTAATTAGAAGTTCTTTTGTACAAACTGTTAAGGGTGAAAATATTTTAACGGGTAGGTAATACCCGAGGAATATTTAGATTTCACATTAACAAGTTACACTGTACATTATTCGAATCTGATTCAAAAGTCATTTACTATCCTACTTACATCCACAGATATACAAATCCGTCCACTACAGAATAACCATTTTTATTCAATTTCATATTTGGATTTTGACTTATCAGAATTCAACAAGTGGCATAATGAAGAAAACATTGGACAAAATAAAATTTGTTAGAAACAAACAAATTAACTATGAGAAATTTTGTTAAGAATCCACGCTAACTATTCCTAGCTAACTGTTCCTAGCTAACTGTTAATTCCTTATTACATTTATTTATCGTAATTTAATTATCGCAATTTAAATTCTCGCAATTTTATTTATTGTCATTTAATTTCTGTTATTTATTTTACGCACTTTAAATATCGGGACACGTATACAAGATTTTGACATATCATATCGACACATCTATATATATTATTTGGAATAACCATAGACACTCTATATGCAGTAATGATCGAGTTAGCTATACAGGGTTGAGGTTGATTCTATAATAATATATATATACTTTGAGTTGTGATCGAGTCTGAGACATGTATACAATGAGTCACGACACGTATTAATTAATTCGAATATTATATATTGCTAACTGTGGACTATCAACTGAGGACTACCAACATTGGACAATTAAAATGAATTAAAATATTGATTATAACATATGAAACTAAATAATTCTTCAAGTTTGCCACTTGATTTCATCTTAAACCTCATTTGTATCTTGACGATTACAATCTGCGTTCAAACCTTTCATGATTATTAAAAACACCTCAATCGAGAGGATGAACCAACCGCACTTCATCTACTGAAGAAAAGATTGATGCATATAGTTATGCACCTGAAAACACTCGGAACCTGAGTAAACGTTTAACACGTACCTGTGCTAGCTCCTTTGGCGTTGTTATTACCGAAAATAACTTTGCAATTCCTTTTCAAATTAGCCAATTTTGTCACAGCTTCAGCAAATCAACTTCGACTTTCATTCGGATTAGCCTTATTATAACCTTGATATATAAGTTTGCTTTTCGTCATCGTTATCAGGGAACCTTTTATATTCCACCATATTACCAACAGACGTACTAGCAACCCCGTTGCTCCTTGGCTTAAATCTCTCTGACAGATCACTATATTTATCTATTGAAGTCTTATCATTAACTCAACGGCATCATGTAACGATAATTACTATACCAAATACCGGGAGGCATCAATCGATAATCTCGAATTTCTCTGCAATACTACGAAAACAATTATATATATATATATATATATATATATATATATATATATATATATATATATATATATATATATATATATATATATATATATATATATATATATATATAATTACCTTCTATCTCCTGGATTTACGAACTTCAATTCTGAATTTCTGAAAAGCGCATTAGCCTATGAATCAGATCTCTGAGTTCTGAAAAAAACTGATGAAGCAGTAAAAACTTAAGACTGTCTTAATAGTCAAAAGTTTAATGATTAAGATTGGAGTGTTGAAAAAGCTCAGATTTTGATAAACAAATTGAGCAAATCATGAAGGACACTGAACAAATCACAAGGACTAAACTTGTACATAAAGAATTCAGATGATTCTGTTTCTGATGAAATCTTTAGCAAATGCCTTGTTCCTTAATTGTTCTAAACCATTGTGAATGAATTTTTTCATCACATTTTGATTGTAGAATTTTAAGATATTATCGTATCTTTCATTATTAATATCCTCAATATTTTTGAAGATATTTTCATAAATATTCTTGTCCAATATTATTTATCTTCTCGCGTTATTAGTATTACATCATAAAAGAAACTGTATAGTTTTTATATTTTGTAAACCTTCAAGTTTAAAATATGGGTGTTTTTGAAGTAGTGTTGGGAACTGAAGCATGAGTTAGTATAATATAATGACACTTGATCAACGTGATTATATTACAGTAAGTGATGTTTTAGCAGAGTAGTATATAAAATAGCTTATATTTTTACAGAAAATACTATTAAATATGATACAATTTTACACAAGATATTTATTTATTTATAGAATGGATATACTTAAACCTTGCTACAACACTTATAGGCAGTGTACCTAATCGTACAGTAGTGTAGTTTTTAGTAAGTCCGGTTCGTTCCACGAGGAATCTTTTTAAACAAAGCTTAACGCTATATTAGTTTACTTTTATAAAAATACAAATATATATATATAAGTAATATTATTATTATAAAGGTGGGTTTTTACCGTTTAATGACCGGTTTGTCGATTTTAAAACTTTAGTCGCAGTTAAAACCAAATGTAAAATATTAAAAATAAATACAAGACTTAAATTAAAGCATAAAGTAAATAACGATAATGAAATTGCGATTAATAAAAATGCGATAAAATAAACTTGCGATAATTAAAAGTGCAATTAAATACAATAACAATAAATAAAAATGCGATAATTAGAAGTGCAATTAAATATAAAATAAAGGAAATTAAATATGAAATAAAAGAATTATGCTTATTTAAACTTCCGTAATCATGATGTTTGACGTGTTGATTTTAGTTTTATGCCCATGAGTTAATTGTCCTTTGTCCTGGATTATTTAATATGTCCGTCTGGTTTTTGTCCATAACAGTCCATCAGTCATAAATATAAAGTGCGAGTGTCCTCGTCAAATTATTCTTATACCCGAAGTTAAATATTCCAACTAATTGGGGACTTAAACTGTAACAAGATTTTAATACTTTGTTTAATAATTACACTAGGATGTCGACTGAGTGTAACCCAAGGTTTTAATATTTTGTTATCAATTATACTAAGTGTCCTTGTACATAATTTCACCCCTGTTTTAATTATTCTAGTGGCTATTAATCCATTCCCGTGTCCGGTTAAATGAACGATTATTCGTACATATAAATACCCCGCCCATCGTGTCCGATCGAGTGTATATGGTAATTTATAGGGACGCCCAATTGTAAATCTTTATATTAACATTAACAAACTATCATTTAGTTAAACAAATATAAAGCCCATTAATAGCCCATAGTCTAATTTCCACAAGTGTCGTTCTTTTGTCCAAACCCCAATTATGGTACAAAGCCCAATTACCCAATTTTAGTAATTAGCCCAACATCATGATTACTTCGTTTTAAATAAGCATAATAATAATTTAGCTACGAGACATTAATGTAAAAAGGTTGAACATAACTTACAATGATTAAAAATAGCGTAGCGTTACACGGACAGAATTTCGACTTACACCCTTACAATATTCGCTAACATACCCTTATTATTAGAATTATAATTAAAATTAAAATTAAAATTAAAATATAAATATAAATATTTGCGTAGTATTATGAGAGAAGAAGAAAAAGAAGATGAAAAATGCTCAGAATTCGGTTGGCTTTATAGGCAGTTTCTCATTTTGGGGGTCCGTGACTCGCGGCCAATTTTGCCTTCAAACTCCGCGAGTCGCGGAGTTTGAAATTACAGCTCAGAGGAGTTTGGCTCTTTGTTTACCGACGGTTTTAAATAAATATAATATATTAAATAATTATAAGAATTATTTAAATATTATATTATATTTATGTGCATAGTTAACTTGTAATTTTTAGTCCGTTGCGTCGAGCGTTGAGAGTTGACTCTGGTCCCGGTTCCGGATTTTCGAACGTCCTTGCGTACAATTTAATATCTTGTACTTTGCGTTTTGAATCTTGTACTCTTGTAATTTCGAGACGTTTCTTATCAATAATTGGAACCTCTTTGATTGTCTTTTGTACTTTTGAGCTTTTTGGTCGTTTGCGTCTTCAATTCGTCGAATCTGTCTTTTGTCTTCACCTTTTATTATTTAAACGAATATCACTTGTAAATAGAACAATTGCAACTAAAAGCTTGTCTTTCTTGAGGAATAATGCTATGAAATATATGTTCGTTTTTAGCATTATCAAATATTCCCACACTTGAGCGTTGCTTGTCCTCAAGCAATATCGTCTTGAAATACTAGAATCACTTCTTTATTCTTCACACTTTGTACATCAGTGATTTTCTATACGGCGGTATAAACAATGGTAGTAACGATATGGTTTACAGTCCCACATGACTATAAAAATTTAGATCCATTAAGGAAATTGGATCTTTATGAAAACATTTGATCTTTTGAAAATTAAATCTAGTTTTTACCCTAGATAAGTTTTCCGGAATAACCCTTTACCGGTGTTTGCAAAATATTTTTGTGGTTTTGGTGGATTTCATATTTGAAAATTTTAGCTCAAAACTTGCGGTTTTGTGTCACCCACTTGCTAACCTTGTATTTGGAAAGCAACACGTCCAGTTTACTTGTCCCGTATATTACCTTTCGGTAAACTACCATCCGGTTGTAAAGGAAAGCGTTGAACAAGCAACTGTTAAGGCAATGTCCCCTGACATGCTTTTAATTATGGTCTATAACGTGTCGGACGCAATTACTATCCTTGGTAGGAGCAATAGTAAAGCTCACCCTTATAATTTTTCGGTATGTCACAAGGTCATGTCTTTGACCACTATGCAACCACCGTTCTTACGGTTGACACCCGATTTGGTTCAGGTGACCTAATGAATTCCAGGTGAATTCCTAGGATTTTACGTTCAATGGTAATGAACGCATTGAAAATAGGGTTTTCAGAAAACAAATCGGTTTGTAATTTTGATCAAAATATTTTCTCGTTTAAGCTCGAGTTTAGATATCATCAAATTCCATGAGTTTGTAATTCTCAATCTTTAAGGTCAATCTCAAGGATTGAGTAATATCAGTCTTAGAAGCTGATTTTTAATCTTTAAGGAGATTATCCTTTCTGGGGATCTGATTCATTAGTCTTATCCAGCTAATTTGCATGGTGCCCCCCCATTGTACGAGATAAGTCCTTCTCATGGTTAGGATAAATCTGACCACTTGGCGACCCTGTTTAATGCTGAGGTCCGTGGATTTCCTGCTGATTTTAGTGATGACTTTTCTAGATTTTTCGTCAACCTACAGCTGGTCTGGACGACAACTTCATGACCTAAATCAAGAAGCGCGTGTCTTTTTCGGAAGACTTTACTTCCTTTTAATGATGGAATTGATTCATCGTGTAGATCCATCTCTTCTTTTCTTTCATCGGGTAAAACAGTTTAGTTTAGTCCAAAGCAAAAGTATTTTCAGTTATTTGTTACAGATATATGTGACATATGTTTAAAATAACTTGGTAAATTTTCCCACACTTGGCTTTTATTTTCCTTTTTATCGTCCTCTATTCCATTTTAAATGAATTTTAACATTTTGGTTTGTTTCTCAATTTATGTCCTTTCCGAGGTAACAATAATTTCGGTGTTAAAACCTAGTTTTATCGTTCATAAATATGTATAAACATGATTTTGAGTTCATTTAATTGAAAATTTTGAAAAATTTTACTAGAATTGGGTAGTCAGTATATAAGACTAGGGCTGTTCTTTATTATCAGAGAGTACTAGATTCTAATACAACTACTGCTTTACTAGTATTTTTAATGGTAACCAAGTGTTTAAGATAAAAATTTTAAAATCCGAAAGAATTTAACCCCTTCCCACACTTAAGATCTTGCAATGCCCTCATTTGCAAGAAATCAGTAATAATTAAAATTATTGAGGGTGATTTGTGTGAAAATGATTAAATTTTTACCAAAGTTTCCAAATATATTGGCGTTTGTTTGCTGAATGATAAATGGTGCACATCATTTGTTCATTCCGTCTTGTTGTTATTTCACATATATTTTGCATCTTGTCGTCAAAATTAGTTGCTTTTGCTGAACTTAATGCGAGTCTTTGAAAATGCGTTGTTTTACCCTGTTGTGTACATAAGATAAACTGCAAACATATATACATATTTTTGAAGTTTGGTATATTACCCCACATTCAAAAATTATTAAAATCTAAGAATAAAAGTTAGAAAATTATCAAAACTATTACAATATTAACATAAATATTAAATGTATCAACATTACAAATTACAAAATAAACAAAACTAAGTAGACTAGGGATGATACTGGTACCAATAGGGGTTCCAGGCATAACCATAGGTGCTATAGAATGCTTCGGCAGGGTTATACATAGGATATGGTGGTTGCATCTCTATAGACCAGGGAGGGAAGATGGGTTTCGGTGTAGGAATATAGTTTCTACCTATATGTTGGCAATGAGCTATGATTTGGTTCTGATGAACTTGCCAATCTTCAAATGCTCTCTCAACCTGTGGATGTCTACCATGGTATGGTACTGCGGCGTTATTTCGCCTCTTCAAATCTTTCGCACCATGGTATACATTTAAACCTATAGTATCGCGGGGTTCTGGTTCTTCGACTAATAATCCCCCCGGACTTATATCCACACCGAGATATTCAGCAATCAATGTAATAAAAATACCACCTCCTATTATGCTATGCGGTCTCATCCCCCGAACCATAGCTGATAAATAATAACCCACACAATACGGTATACTTACAGAGCTTTGTGGGTCTCGAATACACATATGGTAAAACAAATCCTGTTCATTTACCTTTTCCTTGTTCTTACCCCTTTGTGTAATCGAATTAGCTAAAAACCTATGAATCACTCTTAATTCGGCTCTATCTATATCCAAATAAGAGTAATTTCCCCCTTTGAAACGGTGATGGCTTGTCATTTGACTCCACACACCGTGTGTATCAAAATTTTCATCTATCTTTCTACCGTTTAGTATCAACCCTCTACAATCGGCAGATGCTAACTCCTCAGGCGTATATATACGTAAAGCCTGAGCCATGTCCAGTAAAGACATGTGGCGCATCGAACCGCCTAACAAGAATCTAATAAAAGAACGATCGGTTAAACTAGCTACCCGATCATTCAACTCTATACTACACAACAATTCTTCACACCATACTTTATATACAGGTCTATGCATGGTGAATAAACGTACCCAGTCATTAAAAGTAGAATTACCATACCTCTGTACAAGTAATTCCCTAATTGGCCCGGCCAATTCTATAGCTTCTAAGGGTCCCCATTCTATGACCCTCGGTACCTCAACAACCTTAGAATGAAGAGTATGCAAACCCCTTTGGTATTTTGGATAATGTATCCAAAGTCTGTCAAATCTCAGGTTCGGGTGCAACTCTTCCAAGTGCATATCAGAAAATGTCATGACCGGATGAGGTATATCCTGCTTGTAGTAGTTATCCACCTCCTGTTGTTCCGCATTCTCAGCAGGAGCATTGCGAGCTTGGGATGAAGATTCACCCCTTTCAGTCTGCAAAACACATCAAACACAATTTTTGTGCATCCAAATATGCATTAGTGTCAGCAAAATCATCAATCAAAATAATCACAATGACATGATCAATTTATATCAAACTTAAGCTCATTTTCACATTTTCATCAAATCTACACTTTTTCAAATAAGCATATACGAAAATGTTCGCCAAGTTCATAAGCATTCAACTCAAATAACATGTCAAAATAATCATTACTAGCAATTAAACAAGTTTCAAATGGCATTATCTCTCAAAAATCAAGTTCATGAATTTTTAGACTTGAAAAAGTCTACTTTAATTCTCAAAATCATGTTTAGGCTCAAAGTTTGGATCATTTAACTACCTAGACATGTTACACTACTTAATTTAGCAACAATTCATGACAAAAATCGGCCATAACCTGTTTATATCAAAAAGTACCAAATTTGCTCAAGAACACAAACCCTAGATTACTCAAAATTTGAAGTTTAAGGCTTCTAATCATGTTAAACAGCATCAATCTAGGTTATACAAGCATAATATATAAACAATTTAAGCCTAATTACACTAAAAAGCATCAAAATCAAATTGGGAAAAAAAATTGCTCAAGAACACTAATTTCGGATTAAGTGGTGTTTAGGTGTAGAAATTTACCGTTTTTCTTGAGTAATTCCTTGATAGCATCCTTCTCAACATGATTTTAGTAAAAAATTTGGTGATTAACGGTTAAAATTGTGATTTTGGGGGTGTTTTTGGGGTTTTTTTCGCGTATATGTTCGCAGTATTTTTTGGTTTGAGGTGTGGACTGATCAGTTGCAGCTCTTTTTATTTTTTCTGTATTTCGGTCCTCCCGCGACTCGCGGAGATTTCCCCTTCAAACTCCGCGAGTCGCGGAGTTTGCTTATTTTTTTTATTTTTTATTTTTATAATCTTTAACTTATAAAACAATTAAGTAATTAATTTTAAAATTTTGTTTCCCTTGTTATTTAGAACGAGGTCGTTTCGGATCGATGTCCTAGTCCGTCCTTCGACAAAATTTTAAAATTTGTCTTTTTGTAGCGATTGTTTTAAAAGCTAAGATTTTTGGGTTTTTTTTAATGTTTTTGGCATACTTTAATTCAATAAGATTAAAAATAATGATAATAAAAGTTCTCGTCCCTCCCTCGGGTAAAGCAATTTCGGTTCAACGACCTAGTCTTCAACTTACGACGAATTTTAAAAATCATATTTTTAACTTAATGAGATAAAGTAAATTTTTGTTTTTTTATTCACACAATTTAAATATAAAATTCAAAATTAATATTAAAAGTTCACACCAAACTTAAAATTTAAAATGCATAAAATTAAAAAATTCATATTTTAAAAATTAAAAATTAACACCAAACTTAATTTAAAAATTCATATTATAAATTCACACCAAACTTATATTAATTTTTCAAATATTTACAATTTTAAAAATATTGTTTTTTTACAAAGTTTACAATATTAATTTAAGATTTATATATTAATTTTAAAAACATGGTAAAAATAAAATTAAAAATCTTTTTGGCTTTTTATCCCACTTTAATCAATCAAATATTATCAAAAATATGCGCCCCTCTTTTCGGTAAAGTAATTTCGGTTCCAAAACCTAATTTAACTCATGACGAATTTTTGAAATATTTTGGGTTGATTGTTTAAAGATATTTATGCCTTAAGAATAAACGTTAAATTTCGCAGTGATGTAATAAATTTTTGAATGATATCAATAATTTCGGTCGCCAAACCTAATTTTATTTAATACCAATTTAATACTTTATAGCGAACAAATTAGCGTTTATTATCAAAAGGTTTAAAAATAAAAATAAATAAAATAAAAACTGTACAAACATACCTGTGAAATAGATTTCTTAGTTATAAGATCTATCCCATTCATAAGATAGTCAGTTTAATTGGTTTTCCATAGCTACATAGGCGTAACCTCGAGCATTCAGTGTCTTTTCTTCTAAACATATGAACGGTCCGTCTCTGCATAAAGTAACAAATTCGGTATTTGAATAGGTTTGATTATTTGAACATTTACCTCCATGTGACCATTTTCCGCATTTGTGACATCGTTCTAGGTGTCGTGCTCTTCTTTTTGCTGCGGATTTTAATTTTCCTTTACCAAATTGTAACTTATTATCTTCGCATCTGGATTCTTTTCTAACTCCGTCCATTATTTCTCTGATTACTGATACTAATTCACTCGGTAGTATGTCATTATTACGTTTAGTGATCAAAGCGTGTAGCATTAGACCATGGTTTAGTTCACAGGCAGTCTTCATTTCGTAAAAACCTAAAAAAATAAAAAATCAGAATGGGGGAAGAAGACTAGTTCTTTAGGGTCTGCTAGGGAAAGACCATTCGGGTTCCATTTTCGAGAACTACACGAAAACAGACAATCTAACTCTAACAGAAATACATATTATCCTTTAAAGACTTGATTCTCCCCACACTTATTTAGCCGTGGTGTCGAAATTGTGATTAACTTCGTTGTCGACTTCCATCGGACCATGTATGTAATGTTTAACTCTGTGACCATTAACTTTAAATTCAATCCCATTTGAATTTATTAATTCTATCGTTCCGTATGGGAAAACTCTTTTGACTATGAATGGTCCAGACCATCTTGATTTCAATTTTCCAGGAAATAGCTTGAATCGTGAATTGAAAAGAAGAACTCTGTCTCCTTCTTTAAATTCTTTTGAAATTCTGATTCTTTTATCATGCCATTTCTTCGTTCTTTCTTTATAGATTAACGAATTTTTGTATGCTTCATGTCTTAATTCTTCTAATTCATTTAGTTGACTTAATCGTAGAAGTCCAGCTTCATGTATATCAAGATTACATGTCTTCAAAGCCCAAAATGCTTTGTGTTCAATTTCTACTGGATGATGACATGCTTTTCCATAAACAAGTCTAAAAGGTGTGGTTCCAATTGGAGTTTTGTAGGCTGTTCTAAAAGCCCAGAGTGCATCCTCCAATTTAATGGACCATTCCTTCGGATTTGATCCTACGGTTTTCTCCAGAATACGTTTTAAGGCTCGGTTGGTATTTTCAACTTGTCCACTTGTTTGTGGATGATATGCGGTGGAGATTTTATGAGTTACTCCATATCTTTTAAGAACTTTCTCAAGTTGATTATTACAGAAATGAGTACCCCGATCACTTATCAAAGCTTTCGGTGTTCCAAACCTTGCAAAAAGACGTTTTAAAAAGTTGACTACAACTCGTGCATCGTTAGTTGGGAGAGCTTGTGCTTCCGCCCATTTAGATACATAATCAATGGCTACGAGTATATATAGATTATTATGAGATTTTGGAAATGGACCCATAAAGTCAATACCCCAAATGTCAAATACTTCACATACTTAGATGACATTTTGTGGCATTTCATCACGTTGACTTATTTTTCCGGTCTTTTGACAAGCATCACAGGATTTGCAAAGAAGGTGTGCATCTTTGTAAATTGTAGGCCAAAAGAATCCAGCATCATAAACTTTTCTTGCTGTTAGTTGAGGCCCATAATGCCCTCCAGTTGGTCCTGTGTGACAATGGTTTAAAATTTTACTAGCTTCATCTCCAAATACACATCGGCATATTATTCCATCGGGACAACTTTTAAACAGATGTGGATCTTCCCAAAAATAGTGTTCTATATCACTGAAGAATTTCTTTCGTCTTTGGTACGATAATCCTTTTTCAAGGAATCCACATACTAAATAGTTTGCGTAGTCTGCAAACCATGGTATTTCTTTATAATCTATCTTCAATAGATATTCATCAGGAAAGTTGTCTTGTATGGCCGATTCATTTAGAACTTCTAATTCGGGATTTTCAAGACGAGAAAGATGATCAGCGGCGAGATTTTCTGCTCCTCTTTTATCTCGGATTTCAATATGAAACTCTTGTAAGAGTAAGATCCAACGGATTAATCTTGGTTTAGCATCTTGTTTTGAAAATAGGTATCTAAGAGCAGAATGGTCGGTATAGACCACCGTTTTTGCTAGAACGAGATATGATCGAAATTTGTCAAAAGCAAAGACAATAGCAAGGAGTTCTTTTTCAGTAGTTGTATAGTTTGTTTGTGCTCCTTGTAACGTCTTACTAGCATAATATATAGGTTGAAATCGTTTTTTAATCCTTTGTCCTAAAACGGCTCCCATTGCAAAATCACTTGCATCGCACATTAGTTCAAATGGTAGATTCCAATTTGGTGTTATCATGATCGGTGCATTAGTGAGTTTCTCTTTAAGAATATTAAAAGATTTGATACACTCATCTGAAAAGATGAATGGATCATCCTTTTCTAGGAGTTTATTCATAGGAGTGGCAATTTTAGAAAAATCTTTTATGAAACGTCGGTAAAAACCGGCATGCCCTAGAAAACTCCTAACTCCTCTAACATTGGTGGGATGTGGAAGTTTAGTAATTACATCTACTTTAGCTCTATCCACTTCAATTCCTTCTTTTGAAATTTTATGTCCAAGAACGATGCCTCCTTTAACCATGAAATGGCATTTCTCCCAATTAAGTACTAGATTTGATTGTTCGCATCTAAGAAGCATTCGTTCCAGATTAACTAGACATGATTCAAATGTATCACCGAAGACTGAAAAGTCATCCATGAAAACTTCCATGCATTCTTCTATCATGTCGTGAAAAATCGCCATCATACACCTTTGAAAGGTTGCAGGGGCGTTGCAAAGTCCAAATGGCATGCGTTTGTAAGCAAAAGTACCATAAGGGCACGTGAATGTGGTTTTCTCTTGGTCTTCGGGTGCTATTGGAATTTGAAAATATCCGAAAAATCCATCTAGAAAACAATAGTAACTATTTCCGGCTAATCTTTCCAACATTTGATCTATGAAAGGTAAGGGAAAGTGATCTTTTCTGGTGGCGTCATTTAATTTTCTATAATCAATACATACACGCCATCCTATTACGGTCCTAGTAGGAATAAGCTCATTTTTCTCATTTGTAATGACAGTCATGCCACCCTTCTTAGGCACGCATTGAACTGGGCTTACCCATGGACTATCAGAAATTGGATAAATTAAACCTGCATCTAGCAGTTTAATAATCTCTTTCTTAACTACATCTTGCATATTAGGATTTAGTCTTCGTTGGCGTTGCACATACGTTTTATGACCTTCTTCCATAAGGATTTTATGTGTGCAATACGAAGGACTTATTCCTTTAATATCATGAATCTTCCATGCAATGGCTGGTTTATGAGCTTTCAACACAGAAATGAGTTGTGATTTCTCATTTTCAGTAAGAGAAGACGATATTATTACAGGTAATTCAGATTCACCATGTAAATAAGCGTATTCCAAATGGTTTGGAAGTGGCTTTAATTCTAATTTCGGAGGTTCTTCTATCGATGATTTGTATCGATATCTATCTTCTTCTTTTAGCATTTGAATTTCTTCTGTTGTTGGTTCATATCCATTAGCTATAAGTGTAGCTAACATTTCAGCTTTATCAATTGGTTCATTACCTTCTCCTAAAGAACATTCTCCTGTTCCTTGTAATTCTGGAAATTCTTCTAATAATTCTGCATGTGCATCTATAGTTTGAATATAATAACATGTATCATCTGCAGATTGTGGTTGTTGCATTGCTCTATCAACTGAAAAGGTAACACTCTCATCCGCTATACTTAGGGTCAATTTCTTACCGAACACGTCTATCATTGCTTTAGCTGTGTTTAAGAATGGTCTTCCTAATATGAGAGGAACTTGAGAATCTTCTTCCATGTCCAGAACAACAAAATCTACTGGAAATACTAAAGTACCAACTTTAACTAGCATGTTCTCCATTATCCCTCTAGGATATTTTATTGATCTATCGGCTAGTTGTATCCTTATTCTGGTTGGTTTCAATTCTCCAAGGTCTAGTTTAGTGTATAGTGAATACGACATTAGATTTATACTAGCACCTAAGTCTACCAATGCTTCTATTGAACTAAGACTACCCAGAAAACATGGAATTGTGAAACTTCCTGGATCAGATAGTTTTTCTGGTATCTTATTCAACAGCACTGCTGAACAATTAGCATTAATAGTAACAGCCGAGAGTTCTTCCATTTTCTTTCTATTTGAGATTAGATCTTTCAAGAATTTAGCATATCTAGGCATTCCTGAAATCACATCAATGAAAGGAAGATTTACATTTATCTGTTTAAACATATCCAAGAATTTGGATTGCTCGGCTTCAAGTTTCTCTTTCTTCATTTTACTCGGGTAAGGAAGTGGTGGTTGGTATGGTTTAACATAAGGTTTAGCCTTAACTGTGTTATCTTCATTAACCTTTTCAACTACCATTCTTTTTCCTTATCTTGATCAGGTTGTGGTTCTTGTGGAGTAGGAATAGCTTCATCAGAAGTTACAGGTATTTCCGGTGGTTTAAGTGTTGTACCACTTCTTGTGGTAATGGCTTTAGCTGTTTCATTCCGGGGGTTAGCATTTGTATCACTAGGTAGACTTCCCGGTTTTCTTTCACCTATTAACCTTGCTAGGTGTAGTGACCCGAACTTTTCCATGTTTATATATATTAATTGAGATTGATATTTACATGATTAAATGTTTCCAACATGTTAAGCAATCAAACTTGTTAAGACTTGATTAATTGAAATAGGTTTCATATAGACAATTGACCACCCAAGTTGACCGGTGATTCACGAACGTTAAAACTTGTAAAAAAACTATATGATGACATATATATGGTTATATGTATAGTTAACATGATATTATGATAAGTAAACATATCATTAATTATATTAACAATGAACTACATATGTAAAAACAAGACTACTAACTTAATGATTTTGAAACGAGACATATATGTAACGTTTATCGTTGTAACGACATTTAATGTATATATATCATATTAAGAGATATTCGTACATCATAATATCATGATAATATAATAATTTAAAATCTCTTTTGATATTATAAACATTGGGTTAACAACATTTAACAAGATCGTTAACCTAAAGGTTTCAAAACAACACTTACATGTAACGACTAACGATGACTTAACGACTCAGTTAAAATGTATATACATGTAGTGTTTTAATATGTATTTATACACTTTTGAAAGACTTCAATACACTTATCAAAATACTTCTACTTAACAAAAATGCTTACAATTACATTCTCGTTCAGTTTCATCAACAATTCTACTCGTATGCACCCGTATTCGTACTCGTACAATACACAGCTTTTAGATGTATGTACTATTGGTATATACACTCCAATGATCAGCTCTTAGCAGCCCATGTGAGTCACCTAACACATGTGGGAAACATCATTTGGCAACTAGCATGAAATATCTCATAAGATTACAAAAATATGAGTAATCATTCATGACTTATTTACATGAAAACAAAATTACATATCCTTTATATCTAATCCATACACCAACGACCAAAAACACCTACAAACACTTTCATTCTTCAATTTTCTTCATCTAATTGAACTCTCTCAAGTTTTATCTTCAAGTTCTAAGTGTTCTTCATAAATTCCAAAAGTTCTAGTTTCATAAAATCAAGAATACTTTCAAGTTTGCTAGCTCACTTCCAATCTTGTAAGGTGATCATCCAACCTCAAGAAATCTTTGTTTCTTACAGTAGGTTATCATTCTAATACAAGGTAATAATCATATTCAAACTTTGGTTCAATTTCTATAACTATAACAATCTTATTTCAAGTGATGATCTTACTTGAACTTGTTTTCGTGTCATGATTTTGCTTCAAGAACTTTGAGCCATCCAAGGATCCATTGAAGCTAGATCCATTTTTCTCTTTTCTAGTAGGTTCATCCAAGGAACTTAAGGTAGTAATGATGTTCATAACATCATTCGATTCATACATATAAAGCTATCTTATTCGAAGGTTTAAACTTGTAATCACTAGAACATAGTTTAGTTAATTCTAAACTTGTTCGCAAACAAAAGTTAATCCTTCTAACTTGACTTTTAAAATCAACTAAACACATGTTATATATCTATATGATATGCTAACTTAATGATTTAAAACCTGGAAACACGAAAAACACCGTAAAACCGGATTTACGCCGTCGTAGTAACACCGCGGGCTGTTTTGGGTTAGTTAATTAAAAACTATGATAAACTTTGATTTAAAAGTTGTTATTCTGAGAAAATGATTTTTATTATGAACATGAAACTATATCCAAAAATTATGGTTAAACTCAAAGTGGAAGTATGTTTTCTAAAATGGTCATCTAGACGTCGTTCTTTCGACTGAAATGACTACCTTTACAAAAACGACTTGTAACTTATTTTTCCGACAAGAAACCTATACTTTTTTGTTTAGATTCATAAAATAGAGTCCAATATGAAACCATAGCAATTTGATTCACTCAAAACGGATTTAAAATGAAGAAGTTATGGGTAAAACAAGATTGGATAATTTTTCTCATTTTAGCTACGTGAAAATTGGTAACAAATCTATTCCAACCATAACTTAATCAACTTGTATTATATATTATGTAATCTTGAGATACCATAGACACGTATACAATGTTTCGACCTATCATGTCGACACATCTATATATATTTCGGAACAACCATAGACACTCTATATGTGAATGTTGGAGTTAGCTATACAGGGTTGAGGTTGATTCCAAAATATATATAGTTTGAGTTGTGATCAATACTGAGATACGTATACACTGGGTCGTGGATTGATTCAAGATAATATTTATCGATTTATTTCTGTACATCTAACTGTGGACAACTAGTTGTAGGTTACTAACGAGGACAGCTGACTTAATAAACTTAAAACATCAAAATATATTAAAAGTGTTGTAAATATATTTTGAACATACTTTGATATATATGTATATATTGTTATAGGTTCGTGAATCAACCAGTGGCCAAGTCTTACTTCCCGACGAAGTAAAAATCTGTGAAAGTGAGTTATAGTCCCACTTTTAAAATCTAATATTTTTGGGATGAGAATACATGCAGGTTTTATAAATGATTTACAAAATAGACACAAGTACGTGAAACTACATTCTATGGTTGAATTATCGAAATCGAATATGCCCCTTTTTATTAAGTCTGGTAATCTAAGAATTAGGGAACAGACACCCTAATTGACGCGAATCCTAAAGATAGATCTATTGGGCCTAACAAACCCCATCCAAAGTACCGGATGCTTTAGTACTTCGAAATTTATATCATATCCGAAGGGTGTCCCGGAATGATGGGGATATTCTTATATATGCATCTTGTTATTGTCGGTTACCAGGTGTTCACCATATGAATGATTTTTATCTCTATGTATGGGATGTGTATTGAAATATGAAATCTTGTGGTCTATTGTTACGATTTGATATATATAGGTTAAACCTATAACTCACCAACATTTTTGTTGACGTTTTAAGCATGTTTATTCTCAGGTGATTATTAAGAGCTTCCGCTGTCGCATACTTAAATAAGGACAAGATTTGGAGTCCATGCTTGTATGATATTGTGTAAAAACTGCATTCAAGGAACTTATTTTGTTGTAACATATTTGTATTGTAAACCATTATGTAATGGTCGTGTGTAAACAGGATATTTTAGATTATCATTATTTGATAATCTACGTAAAGCTTTTTAAACCTTTATTGATGAAATAAAGGTTATGGTTTGTTTAAAAATGAATGCAGTCTTTGAAAAACGTCTCATATAGAGGTCAAAACCTCGCAACGAAATCAATTAATATGGAACGTTTTTAATCAATAAGAACGGGACATTTCAGTTGGTATCAGAGCGTTGGTCTTAGAGAACCAGAAAATTTGCATTAGTGTGTCTTATCGAGTTTGTTAGGATGCATTAGTGAGTCTGGACTTCGACCGTGTTTTCTTTAAAAATGATTGCTTAACATTTTTGTTGGAAACTATATATTTTTAACATATGAATATTATGTGATATATTAATCTCTTAACGTGTTTGATATTATGTGATAGATGTCTACCTCTAGAACAAGTCCCATTGACTCACCTAATAATAATGAAGAGTCAAATGTAAATTGGAATGATTTGTGGACTGATTCACAAGTTCCCGAAGAGGAACCGGAAGAAGAGTCGGAACCGGAAGAAGAATCGGAACCAGAAGAAGAATCGGAACCGGATGAAGAAATAGAACCGGTGGGGGAAATAATAAAACGGTTAAGTAAAAGAAAATCCTCAACCAACCGACCAAAGTTAATTATGGTCAATGGTGTTTCCGCCAAGGAAGCAAAATATTGGGAGGATTACCAATTCTCCGATGAATCGGATTCCGACGAGAATTCCGATGATGTTATAGAAATTACCCCAACTGAATTTAAAAAGGCAAAAGAAAATAATAAGGGAAAGGGCATAAAAATAGAGAAATCTAATTCCAACCCCGATGAACTTTATATGTATCGTCAACCCCCGAAGTCCTTAAGTTGTAACAATGACCCGGGAACCTCTAAACCACCAGGTTTTTCTAAACCAATGTGGACAACGACGGCTCGTATTAGGGGAACATCATATATCCCTAGAAACTTGGCAAAACGAACCAAAACCAAAGAAGAAGAAACGAGCGAGTCGGAATAAGATAGTTGTATTCGTGTGGTGTAATATATGGAATATAGTGTTCTTATGCTTTATGATATATGTAAAAATTGCTTGTATTAATAAGTATTTTTTATGAATCTAACTCTTGTCTATTTTACAGTTTAAAAACACAAAATGGATAGACAACCCAATATTTTAAGAGACCTACCCGGAGACATGATTGATGAAATCTTGTCTAGAGTCGGCCAGAATTCTTCGGCACAACTATTTAAGGCGAGATCAGTTTGTAAGGCATTCGAAGAACGTTCCAAGAATGTCTTGGTTTATAAGAGACTTTCGTTTGAAAGATGGGGGATATCACATTGGGAAACCCATAAGTTACGATGTGTTTACTTTGACGCATATATTGCGGGGAACCCAAATGCTATTTTACGCAACGGGTTAAGAAATTATTTTGACTCAATATATCCGAATATTGGACTTCGTGATTTAGAAAAAGCGGCTAACATGCAACATAAAGAAGCATGTTATGCTTACGGATTAGTAATGTTCGCTTCTCACCAAAGTGAGAACAAGAACATCGGGCTACAACTATTAAACAAAACGTTTCCACAAGTGACGGAGTCGGTAATTGGGGTAAGAAATGAGGTTTTTAGATTATTACGGGACTGTTGGACATTACGTAACCCTCGTCCCTTTGATGACGTTACAACACGCTGTCTTATCAACGGCCATAACGGTTATGTTGCACAAGACCAAGGATGGGAAGTAGTCCTAGTAAAACCAGAATGCATGACTTGTTTCTGGACGTATGAATTACGTGTCTTTATTGCCTTTGCTGAACGACTTGTGTACTAGCTAGAATTGTCTTCACAACTATCTTGTATCAAAGTTATTGTGTGCTATATTTCATGCTTTATGTAAAATAAGCGGTATTGTAAGTTTGTAAAATATTGTATAAAAGTTTGAACGCGAAATATTATTATAATCAGTTTTTCATATAGAATTGTAGTAGTTGAATTGTATATTAGCTACTAAGTATGAACTTAACGGGTAGGTACTACCCGAATTTAAACTTATAAAACGCTAATATGAAGAAAAAGCTTTTATAAATGAGTTCATATTATGCTACGAAATACTATTAACTACTCTTAATATTCTGTATGATTAACTTGTTCCATTTAACTATTTTGAAGGAAATGGCACCGACTACTCGACACACCGTGAATATGAATGAAGAGGAATTCCGTACTTTTCTAGCTTCAAACATAGCCGCAGTACAGGCTGCGCTACATACCAACAATAACCTTGGATCTAGCAGTACAGGAAATCGTGTAGGATGCACCTACAAAGAATTCACTGCCTGCAAACCTTTGGAATTTGATGGAACCGAAGGACCGATCGGATTGAAACGGTGGACCGAGAAGGTTGAATCGGTGTTTGCCATAAGTAAGTGTACTGAAGAGGACAAAGTGAAGTACGCTACGCATACCTTCACAGGTTCTGCGTTAACATGGTGGAATACCTATCTAGAGCAAGTGGGACAAGATGATGCGTACGCACTACCGTGGTCAGCATTCAAGCACTTGATGAACGAGAAGTACCGTCCCAGAACCGAGGTCAATAAGCTCAAGACAGAACTTAGAGGGTTACGAACCCAAGGATTTGATATTACCACGTACGAAAGACGATTCACAGAATTGTGCCTATTGTGTCCGGGAGCATTCGAAGATGAGGAAGAGAAGATCGACGCGTTTGTGAAAGGATTACCGGAAAGAATCCAAGAAGATATAAGTTCACACGAGCCCGCCTCCATACAACAGGCATGTAGAATGGCTCACAAACTAGTGAACCAGATTGAAGAAAGAATTAAAGAACAGACTGCGGAAGAGGCCAATGTGAAGCAAGTCAAAAGAAAGTGGGAGGAAAACGGTGATAAGAATCACCAATACAACAACAGCAGCAATTACAACAATAATCGCAACAATTATCCCAACAATCGCAACATCAATCGCAACTACAACAAACGGCCCAACAACAACAACAACAACAACAACAACAACTACAACAATCATCCCAACAACAATAATAACCGCAACAACAACAACAATCAGAAGCAACTATGCCAAAGGTGTGAAAAGAATCACTCGGGGTTCTGCACCAAATTTTGCAACAAGTGTAAAAGAAATGGTCATAGCGCGGCGAAGTGTGAGGTCTACGGACCAGGGGTTAATAGAACGAAAGGAACAAATGGTGTCGGAACGAGTAATGGCGGAGCAAGTAGTGTCGGAGCAAGTTATGCCAATGTAGTTTGTTATAAATGTGGAAAACCAGGCCACATTATTAGAAATTGCCCGAACCAGGAGAACACGAATGGACAAGGCCGTGGAAGAGTTTTCAATATTAATGCGGTAGAGGCACAGGAAGACCCGGAGCTTGTTACGGGTACGTTTCTTATTGACAATAAATCTGCTTACGTTTTATTTGATTCGGGTGCGGATAGAAGCTATATGAGTAGAGATTTTTGTGCTAAATTAAGTTGTCCATTGACGCCTTTGGATAGTAAATTTTTACTCGAATTAGCAAATGGTAAATTAATTTCAGCAGATAATATATGTCGGAATCGAGAAATTAAACTGGTTAGCGAAACATTTAAGATTGATTTGATACCAGTAGAGTTAGGGAGTTTTGATGTGATAATCGGTATGGACTGGTTGAAAGAAGTGAAAGCGGAGATCGTTTGTTACAAAAATGCAATTCGCATTATACGAGAAAAAGGAAAACCCTTAATGGTGTACGGAGAAAAGGGCAACACGAAGCTACATCTTATTAGTAATTTGAAGGCACAAAAACTAATAAGAAAAGGTTGCTATGCTGTTCTAGCACACGTCGAGAAAGTACAAACTGAAGAAAAGAGCATCAATGATGTTCCCATTGCAAAAGAATTTCCCGATGTATTTCCGAAAGAATTACCGGGATTACCCCCACATCGATCCGTTGAATTTCAAATAGATCTTGTACCAGGAGCTGCACCAATAGCTCGTGCTCCTTACAGACTCGCACCCAGCGAGATGAAAGAACTGCAAAGCCAATTACAAGAACTTTTAGAGCGTGGTTTCATTCGACCAAGCACATCACCGTGGGGAGCTCCTGTTTTGTTTGTCAAGAAGAAAGATGGTACATTCAGGTTGTGTATCGACTACCGAGAGTTGAACAAACTTACCATCAAGAACCGCTACCCACTACCAAGAATCGACGACTTATTTGATCAACTACAAGGCTCGTCTGTTTATTCAAAGATTGACTTACGTTCCGGGTATCATCAAATGCGGGTGAAAGAAGATGATATTCCAAAGACTGCTTTCAGAACACGTTACGGTCATTACGAGTTTATGGTCATGCCGTTTGGTTTAACTAATGCACCAGCTGTGTTCATGGACCTTATGAACCGAGTGTGTGGACCATACCTTGACAAGTTTGTCATTGTTTTCATTGATGACATACTTATTTACTCAAAGAATGACCAAGAACACGGTGAACATTTGAGAAAGGTGTTAGAAGTATTGAGGAAGGAAGAATTGTACGCTAAGTTTTCAAAGTGTGCATTTTGGTTGGAAGAAGTTCAATTCCTCGGTCACATAGTGAACAAAGAAGGTATTAAGGTGGATCCGGCAAAGATAGAAACTGTTGAAAAGTGGGAAACCCCGAAAACTCCGAAACACATACGCCAGTTTTTAGGACTAGCTGGTTACTACAGAAGGTTCATCCAAGACTTTTCCAGAATAGCAAAACCCTTGACTGCATTAACGCATAAAGGGAAGAAATTTGAATGGAATGATGAACAAGAGAAAGCGTTTCAGTTATTGAAGAAAAAGCTAACTACGGCACCTATATTGTCATTGCCTGAAGGGAATGATGATTTTGTGATTTATTGTGACGCATCAAAGCAAGGTCTCGGTTGTGTATTAATGCAACGAACGAAGGTGATTGCTTATGCGTCTAGACAATTGAAGATTCACGAACAAAATTATACGACGCATGATTTGGAATTAGGCGCGGTTGTTTTTGCATTAAAGACTTGGAGGCACTACTTATATGGGGTCAAAAGTATTATATATACCGACCACAAAAGTCTTCAACACATATTTAATCAGAAACAACTGAATATGAGGCAGCGTAGGTGGATTGAATTATTGAATGATTACGATTTTGAGATTCGTTACCACCCGGGGAAGGCAAATGTGGTAGCCGATGCCTTGAGCAGGAAGGATAGAGAACCCATTCGAGTAAAATCTATGAATATAATGATTCATAATAACATTACTACTCAAATAAAGGAGGCGCAACAAGGAGTTTTAAAAGAGGGAAATTTAAAGGATGAAATACCTAAAGGATCGGAGAAGCATCTTAATATTCGGGAAGACGGAACCCGGTATAGGGCTGAAAGGATTTGGGTACCAAAATTTGGAGATATGAGAGAAATGGTACTTAGAGAAGCTCATAAAACCAGATACTCAATACATCCTGGAACGGGGAAGATGTACAAGGATCTCAAGAAACATTTTTGGTGGCCGGGTATGAAAGCCGATGTTGCTAAATACGTAGGAGAATGTTTGACGTGTTCTAAGGTCAAAGCTGAGCATCAGAAACCATCAGGTCTACTTCAACAACCCGAAATCCCGGAATGGAAATGGGAAAACATTACCATGGATTTCATCACTAAATTGCCAAGGACTGCAAGTGGTTTTGATACTATTTGGGTAATAGTTGATCGTCTCACCAAATCAGCACACTTCCTACCAATAAGAGAAGATGACAAGATGGAGAAGTTAGCACGACTGTATTTGAAGGAAGTCGTCTCCAGACATGGAATACCAATCTCTATTATCTCTGATAGGGATGGCAGATTTATTTCAAGATTCTGGCAGACATTACAGCAAGCATTAGGAACTCGTCTAGACATGAGTACTGCCTATCATCCACAAACTGATGGGCAGAGCGAAAGGACGATACAAACGCTTGAAGACATGCTACGAGCATGTGTTATTGATTTCGGAAACAGTTGGGATCGACATCTACCGTTAGCAGAATTTTCCTACAACAACAGCTACCATTCAAGCATTGAGATGGCGCCGTTTGAAGCACTTTATGGTAGAAAGTGCAGGTCTCCGATTTGTTGGAGTGAGGTGGGGGATAGACAGATTACGGGTCCGGAGATTATACAAGAAACTACCGAGAAGATCATCCAAATTCAACAACGGTTGAAAACCGCCCAAAGTCGACAAAAGAGCTACGCTGACATTAAAAGAAAAGATATAGAATTTGAAATTGGAGAGATGGTCATGCTTAAAGTTTCACCTTGGAAAGGCGTTGTTCGATTTGGTAAACGAGGGAAATTAAATCCAAGGTATATTGGACCATTCAAGATTATTGATCGTGTCGGACCAGTAGCTTACCGACTTGAGTTACCTCAACAATTCGCGGCTGTACATAACACTTTCCACGTCTCGAATTTGAAGAAATGTTTTGCTAAAGAAGATCTCACTATTCCGTTAGATGAAATCCAAATCAACGAAAAACTCCAATTCATCGAAGAACCCGTCGAAATAATGGATCGTGAGGTTAAAAGACTTAAGCAAAACAAGATACCAATTGTTAAGGTTCGATGGAATGCTCGTAGAGGACCCGAGTTCACCTGGGAGCGTGAAGATCAGATGAAGAAGAAATATCCGCATCTATTTCCAGAAGATTCGTCAACACCTTCAACAGCTTAAAATTTCGGGACGAAATTTATTTAACGGGTAGGTACTGTAGTGACCCGAACTTTTCCATGTTTATATATATTAATTGAGATTGATATTTACATGATTAAATGTTTCCAACATGTTAAGCAATCAAACTTGTTAAGACTTGATTAATTGAAATAGGTTTCATATAGACAATTGACCACCCAAGTTGACCGGTGATTCACGAACGTTAAAACTTGTAAAAAAACTATATGATGACATATATATGGTTATATGTATAGTTAACATGATATTATGATAAGTAAACATATCATTAATTATATTAACAATGAACTACATATGTAAAAACAAGACTACTAACTTAATGATTTTGAAACGAGACATATATGTAACGTTTATCGTTGTAACGACATTTAATGTATATATATCATATTAAGAGATATTCGTACATCATAATATCATGATAATATAATAATTTAAAATCTCTTTTGATATTATAAACATTGGGTTAACAACATTTAACAAGATCGTTAACCTAAAGGTTTCAAAACAACACTTACATGTAACGACTAACGATGACTTAACGACTCAGTTAAAATGTATATACATGTAGTGTTTTAATATGTATTTATACACTTTTGAAAGACTTCAATACACTTATCAAAATACTTCTACTTAACAAAAATGCTTACAATTACATTCTCGTTCAGTTTCATCAACAATTCTACTCGTATGCACCCGTATTCGTACTCGTACAATACACAGCTTTTAGATGTATGTACTATTGGTATATACACTCCAATGATCAGCTCTTAGCAGCCCATGTGAGTCACCTAACACATGTGGGAACCATCATTTGGCAACTAGCATGAAATATCTCATAAGATTACAAAAATATGAGTAATCATTCATGACTTATTTACATGAAAACAAAATTACATATCCTTTATATCTAATCCATACACCAACGACCAAAAACACCTACAAACACTTTCATTCTTCAATTTTCTTCATCTAATTGAACTCTCTCAAGTTTTATCTTCAAGTTCTAAGTGTTCTTCATAAATTCCAAAAGTTCTAGTTTCATAAAATCAAGAATACTTTCAAGTTTGCTAGCTCACTTCCAATCTTGTAAGGTGATCATCCAACCTCAAGAAATCTTTGTTTCTTACAGTAGGTTATCATTCTAATACAAGGTAATAATCATATTCAAACTTTGGTTCAATTTCTATAACTATAACAATCTTATTTCAAGTGATGATCTTACTTGAACTTGTTTTCGTGTCATGATTTTGCTTCAAGAACTTTGAGCCATCCAAGGATCCATTGAAGCTAGATCCATTTTTCTCTTTTCCAGTAGGTTCATCCAAGGAACTTAAGGTAGTAATGATGTTCATAACATCATTCGATTCATACATATAAAGCTATCTTATTCGAAGGTTTAAACTTGTAATCACTAGAACATAGTTTAGTTAATTCTAAACTTGTTCGCAAACAAAAGTTAATCCTTCTAACTTGACTTTTAAAATCAACTAAACACATGTTCTATATCTATATGATATGCTAACTTAATGATTTAAAACCTGGAAACACGAAAAACACCGTAAAACCGGATTTACGCCGTCGTAGTAACACCGCGGGCTGTTTTGGGTTAGTTAATTAAAAACTATGATAAACTTTGATTTAAAAGTTGTTATTCTGAGAAAATGATTTTTATTATGAACATGAAACTATATCCAAAAATTATGGTTAAACTCAAAGTGGAAGTATGTTTTCTAAAATGGTCATCTAGACGTCGTTCTTTCGACTGAAATGACTACCTTTACAAAAACGACTTGTAACTTATTTTTCCGACAAGAAACCTATACTTTTTTGTTTAGATTCATAAAATAGAGTCCAATATGAAACCATAGCAA
The DNA here is from genome assembly GCF_046630445.1 of Rutidosis leptorrhynchoides. Lineage (NCBI taxonomy): Eukaryota > Viridiplantae > Streptophyta > Magnoliopsida > Asterales > Asteraceae > Rutidosis > Rutidosis leptorrhynchoides. The sequence goes on along the minus strand of NC_092334.1, from coordinate 482,053,933 downwards.
TTTGATTCACTCAAAACGGATTTAAAATGAAGAAGTTATGGGTAAAACAAGATTGGATAATTTTTCTCATTTTAGCTACGTGAAAATTGGTAACAAATCTATTCCAACCATAACTTAATCAACTTGTATTATATATTATGTAATCTTGAGATACCATAGACACGTATACAATGTTTCGACCTATCATGTCGACACATCTATATATATTTCGGAACAACCATAGACACTCTATATGTGAATGTTGGAGTTAGCTATACAGGGTTGAGGTTGATTCCAAAATATATATAGTTTGAGTTGTGATCAATACTGAGATACGTATACACTGGGTCGTGGATTGATTCAAGATAATATTTATCGATTTATTTCTGTACATCTAACTGTGGACAACTAGTTGTAGGTTACTAACGAGGACAGCTGACTTAATAAACTTAAAACATCAAAATATATTAAAAGTGTTGTAAATATATTTTGAACATACTTTGATATATATGTATATATTGTTATAGGTTCGTGAATCAACCAGTGGCCAAGTCTTACTTCCCGACGAAGTAAAAATCTGTGAAAGTGAGTTATAGTCCCACTTTTAAAATCTAATATTTTTGGGATGAGAATACATGCAGGTTTTATAAATGATTTACAAAATAGACACAAGTACGTGAAACTACATTCTATGGTTGAATTATCGAAATCGAATATGCCCCTTTTTATTAAGTCTGGTAATCTAAGAATTAGGGAACAGACACCCTAATTGACGCGAATCCTAAAGATAGATCTATTGGGCCTAACAAACCCCATCCAAAGTACCGGATGCTTTAGTACTTCGAAATTTATATCATATCCGAAGGGTGTCCCGGAATGATGGGGATATTCTTATATATGCATCTTGTTATTGTCGGTTACCAGGTGTTCACCATATGAATGATTTTTATCTCTATGTATGGGATGTGTATTGAAATATGAAATCTTGTGGTCTATTGTTACGATTTGATATATATAGGTTAAACCTATAACTCACCAACATTTTTGTTGACGTTTTAAGCATGTTTATTCTCAGGTGATTATTAAGAGCTTCCGCTGTCGCATACTTAAATAAGGACAAGATTTGGAGTCCATGCTTGTATGATATTGTGTAAAAACTGCATTCAAGGAACTTATTTTGTTGTAACATATTTGTATTGTAAACCATTATGTAATGGTCGTGTGTAAACAGGATATTTTAGATTATCATTATTTGATAATCTACGTAAAGCTTTTTAAACCTTTATTGATGAAATAAAGGTTATGGTTTGTTTAAAAATGAATGCAGTCTTTGAAAAACGTCTCATATAGAGGTCAAAACCTCGCAACGAAATCAATTAATATGGAACGTTTTTAATCAATAAGAACGGGACATTTCACTAGGTTACTTACTTCTTGTTCCAGATTTTGAATAGAAGCTTGTTGATTTCTAAATGCTTGAGCATTTTGTTCATTGGTTTGTTTCTGAGATGTAAAAAACTGCGTTTGAGTTTCAACTAGCTTCGTCATCATATCTTCTAAATTCGGATTTTTATCATCGGTTTGTTGTGGTGGCTTGTTTTGAAAATTAGGTCTTTGCTGATTGTAAGTATTATTGGATACTTGTTGATTGCTAGGACCTTGTTGTTTGTTGTATGGAATATTTCGGTAATAATTCTGGTTTTGATTGTAAATCGGTCTTGGTGGTTGATAATTATTCTGATAATTATTTCCAGTCCTTTGGTTTATGTATGAAATATTCTCTCTTTGTTCCATTGTTAATTCAATACTGAGACAATCTTTTGTCAAATGTGGTCCTCCACACTGCTCACAACTAATTCGTATTGAGTGAATATCTTTAGTCATCTTTTCCATTCGTCTCTCCACAGCATCTATCTTTGCGGAAATGGAATCTAAGTCATGGCTAGAATCGGCTCTAGCTTCTTTAGATGATCTAACGATATCTTTTTCTTGGTGCCACTCATGTGAGTGGGAAGCAGTGTTATCAATAATTTTGTAAGCATCAGTTTTGGTTTTCTTCATAATAGAACCACCAGCTGCTATATCTATGTCTTTCCTTGTAGTGATGTCGCATCCTTGGTAGAATATTTGTACTATTTGACAGGTGTCTAAACCATGTTGCGGACATCCTCTTAATAACTTTCCAAATCTAGTCCATGCCTCATATAGAGTTTCATTCGGTTTCTGTGTAAACGTAACAATTTCTGCTTGAAGTCTTACGGCTTTAGATGCAGGAAAGAATTGTTTAAGAAATTTGTCAACTAAAACATCCCATGTATCGATCGCCCCTTCAGGTAACGATTCCAACCAATCTTTGGCTTCTCCCTTTAAAGTCCAGGGAAATAACATGAGATATATCTGTTCATCCTCCACTTCTCGGATTTTAAATAGTGTGCAGATCCTATTAAAGGTACGTAGATGTTCATTTGGATCTTCCTTCGGCGCACCACTAAATTGGCATTGATTAGTCACCATGTGTAGAATTTGTCCTTTGATTTCATAATCTGGCGCATTAATGTCTGGATGAGTAATTGCGTGACCTTGGCCAGTGCATTTAGCTCTCATTCGGACTTCCATACTTAAAGGTTCCAGATTCTCCATAATTGAATTTGTTGAATCAGAATCACTAGAGGATTCTGATTTAATGGTTCGTTCCTCAACAATCTCTGTTTGAATGATTGGTGGTTCCGGAGGAAAGTTTAATGGTTCAGGATCTACGAACCGTTCCTGAATATTCTCCGGATTCTCAATTGTGAGGTCGGGTTCAAAAAATGGATTATCGGAAATTTGAACTGAAGTACTTGGTCGACTGGATGACGATTCTAAAGAAAAATCAACGGCGGTTATATGTGCTAAATGTCTTGATCTAGTTACAGGTGGTGAACGTACAAAAGGTGGTGATCGTCTTGCTCGGTGCATTCACTGAATATCCTATTAGTTTTTAAAAGGAAAGAAAAATTATAATAAGTTATCCAATTAATAGACTTTTCTGATTTTGCCCACGTTTTGAATAGCCAAAAGATGCAGCAGAGGGGCAGGATTCGTTTGGTCTCAATATAATTGAGGACTGTTTGGCTCCAATAACCCGGTCCACGTACAAATCCAACTATTACTACGAACCAGAAAATTTTGATGTCTATCAATTTAACCACTTAAAATAAATTTTCGTAATTTTAAGAAAATTAGATAAGAAGTAGAATAAAAATCTATGTCCTAAAACTAGAATAGCGAGAAATAAGAAAGAAAAAGAGTTCGTCGAAAAAGGTCGAAAAAGAAAAATGGTTGAAAAATAAAAGGTGACGGAAAAATAAAAGAAACTTATAAAACTTAAAAATACTTGACTAACCTAACCTTATTACTACAACTAACTTAAAATTATAATCGCAAATTGAGATTACTAATTGGAATGATAATTGATACAAAGGTAAAAGTCGTCTAAAAATATTAAAGCTTACAGGAAAAACTAAATCCCAAATGGAAATAACTTAAAAAGAAGCTAAAACTTAAAAAGGCGTCGCAAAATTCTAAAGGACCTAAATCTTAGTCTAAAGAAAAAGCACTTAAGGGATTTTACGGCAAAGCCTAAAAATCTAGAAGTAAAAATAACTATGGCAAAAACTAAGTTTAAAACTAAATATGAGCGAAAAATACAAAAGTTACGCTAAAACAATTAAAAAGGGACAAAATATAAAAATATACAAAAAGTTGTAAAAAGTACAATTTTTATAAAAATATTATTTTTATATTATTTTTTTAATAAAACTACTAATTTTACAATTTAATTAAACTTAATTAAACAAAATATTAATAAAAACTAAAATAAATAAAAAGTAAAACTTAAAATAAAAGTAATTATAATAATAATAATAATTAGGGTTAAATTATAATAATAATAATTAATTATTACTCCGTAATTAATGCAGGTTTAGGGCTTCTGTCGCGTGTCAGAAAAGCTCCGCGAGTTGCGGTATTTAAAGCAGTAAACCCCACGAGTCGCGGGGTTCCAAAATTCAACTCTGGAGCAGTTTGAAATTTTACGCGTTTTTTTTCTTTTTCGTTTTATATTTTTTCTGTTTATATAAAAAAAAATATGTGTATAATAAAAACTTATATTTAAAACTTAAATAAAAATAGAGTTACTTTATAATTTTATAAATAAAAATCTTAAAACTAGATTTATATATATATTTTTTATATGTTTTTAAATAAAAACAAAATACTTAAATAAAACTTATATAAAAATAAAGAAACTTTATAAAACTTAAATATTTAACAAAATCTTAAAAATACATAAATTTTTTTTTGTTTTTCTTTTTATATTTTCGAATATTTAAAACGTACTTTTATAAAAACGAATTTTAATAAAAGTAAAATAAAAATCTTTTTTTTTCTTTTCTATATTAGCGTTGCGCTTCCGGCTTTTAAGAGATTCCCCGGCAGCGGCGCCAAAAATACTTGATGTTTTAGCAGAGTAGTATATAAAATAGCTTATATTTTTACAGAAAATACTATTAAATACGATACAATTTTACACAAGATATTTATTTATTTATAGAATGGATATACTTAAACCTTGCTACAACACTTATAGGCAGTGTACCTAATCGTACAGTAGTGTAGTTTTTAGTAAGTCCGGTTCGTTCCACGGGGAATCTTTTTAAACAAAGCTTAACGCTATATTAGTTTACTTTTATAAAAATACAAATATATATATATATATAAGTAATATTATTATTATAAAGGTGGGTTTTTAACGTTTAATGACCGGTTTGTCGATTTTAAAACTTTAGTCGCAGTTAAAACCAAATGTAAATTATTAAAAATAAATACAAGACTTAAATTAAAGCATAAAGTAAATAACGATAATGAAATTGCGATTAATAAAAATGCGATAAAATAAACTTGCGATAATTAAAAGTGCAATTAAATACAATAATAATAAATAAAAATGCGATAATTAGAAGTGCAATTAAATATAAAATAAAGGAAATTAAATATGAAATAAAAGAATTATGCTTATTTAAACTTCCGTAATCATGATGTTTGACGTGTTGATTTTAGTTTTATGCCCATGGGTTAATTGTCCTTTGTCCTGGATTATTTAATATGTCCGTCTGATTTTTGTCCATAACAGTCCATCAGTCATAAATATAAAGTGCGAGTGTCCTCGTCAAATTATTCTTATACCCGAAGTTAAATATTCTAACTAATTGGGGACTTAAACTGTAACAAGATTTTAATACTTTGTTTAATAATTACACTAGGATGTCGACTGAGTGTAACCCAAGGTTTTAATATTTTGTTATCAATTATACCAAGTGTCCTTATACATAATTTCACCCCTGTTTTAATTATTCTAGTAGCTATTAATCCATTCCCGTGTCCGGTTAAATGAACGATTATTCGTACATATAAATACCCCGCCCATCGTGTCCGATCGAGTGTATATGGTAATTTATAGGGACGCCCAATTGTAAATCTTTATATTAACATTAACAAACTATCATTTAGTTAAACAAATATAAAGCCCATTAATAGCCCATAGTCTAATTTCCACAAGTGTCGTTCTTTTGTCCAAACCCCAATTATGGTACAAAGCCCAATTACTCAATTTTAGTAATTAGCCCAACATCATGATTACTTCGCTTTAAATAAGCATAATAATAATTTAGCTACGAGACATTAATGTAAAAAGGTTGAACATAACTTACAATGATTAAAAATAGCGTAGCGTTACACGGACAGAATTTCGACTTACACCCTTACAATATTCGCTAACATACCCTTATTAATAGAATTATAATTAAAATTAAAATTAAAATTAAAATATAAATATAAATATTTACGTAGTATTATGAGAGAAGAAGAAAAAGAAGATGAAAAATGTTCAGAATTCGGTTGGCTTTATAGGCAGTTTCTCATTTTGGGGGTCCGCGACTCGCGGCCAATTTTGCCTTCAAACTCCGCGAGTCGCGGAGTTTGAAATTACAGCTCAGAGGAGTTTGGCTCTTTGTTTACCGACGGTTTTAAATAAATATAATATATTAAATAATTATAAGAATTATTTAAATATTATATTATATTTATGTGCATAGTTAACTTGTAATTTTTAGTCCGTTGCGTCGAGCGTTGAGAGTTGACTCTGGTCCCGGTTCCGGATTTTCGAACGTCCTTGCGTACAATTTAATATCTTGTACTTTGCGTTTTGAATCTTGTACTCTTGTAATTTCGAGACGTTTCTTATCAATAATTGGAACCTCTTTGATTGTCTTTTGTACTTTTGAGCTTTTTGGTCGTTTGCGTCTTCAATTCGTCGAATCTGTCTTTTGTCTTCACCTTTTATTATTTAAACGAATATCACTTGTAAATAGAACAATTGCAACTAAAAGCTTGTCTTTCTTGAGGAATAATGCTATGAAATATATGTTCGTTTTTAGCATTATCAAATATTCCCACACTTGAGCGTTGCTTGTCCTCAAGCAATATCATCTTGAAATACTAGAATCACTTCTTTATTCTTCACACTTTGTACATCAGTGATTTTCTATACGGCGGTATAAACAATGGTAGTAACGATATGGTTTACAGTCCCACATGACTATAAAAATTTAGATCCATTAAGGAAATTGGATCTTTATGAAAACATTTGATCTTTTGAAAATTAAATCTAGTTTTTACCCTAGATAAGTTTTCCGGAATAACCCTTTACCGGTTTTTGCAAAATATTTTTGTGGTTTTGGTGGATTTCAGATTTGAAAATTTTAGCTCAAAACTTGCGGTTTTGTGTCACCCACTTGCTAACCTTGTATTTGGAAAGCAACACATCCAGTTTACTTGTCCCGTATATTACCTTTCGGTAAACTACCGTCCGGTTGTAAAGGAAAGCGTTGAACAAGCAACTGTTAAGGCAATGTCCCCTGACATGCTTTTAATTATGGTCTATAACGTGTCGGACGCAATTACTATCCTTGGTAGGAGCAATAGTAAAGCTCACCCTTATAATTTTTCGGTATGGCACAAGGTCCTGTCTTTGACCACTATGCAACCACCGTTCTTACGGTTGACACCCGATTTGGTTCAGGTGACCTAATGAATTCCAGGTGAATTCCTAGGATTTTACGTTCAATGGTAATGAACGCATTGAAAATAGGGTTTTCAGAAAACAAATCGGTTTGTAATTTTGATCAAAATATTTTCTCGTTTAAGCTCGAGTTTAGATATCATTGAATTCCATGAATTTGTAATTCTCAATCTTTAAGGTCAATCTCAAGGATTGAGTAATATCAGTCTTAGAAGCTGATTTTTAATCTTTAAGGAGATTATCCTTTCTGGGGATCTGATTCATTAGTCTTATCCAGCTAATTTGCATGGTGCCCCCCCATTGTACGAGATAAGTCCTTCTCATGGTTAGGATAAATCTGACCACTTGGCGACCCTGTTTAATGCTGAGGTCCGTGGATTTCCTGCTGATTTTAGTGATGACTTTTCTGGATTTTTCGTCAACCTACAGCTGGTCTGGACGACAACTTCATGACCTAAATCAAGAAGCTCGTGTCTTTTTCGGAAGACTTTACTTCCTTTTAATGATGGAATTGATTCATCGTGTAGATCCATCTCTTCTTTTCTTTCATCGGGTAAAACAGTTTAGTTTAGTCCAAAGCAAAAGTATTTTCAGTTATTTGTTACAGATATATGTGACATATGTTTAAAATAACTTGGTAAATTTTCCCACACTTGGCTTTTATTTTCCTTTTTATCGTCCTCTATTCCATTTTAAATGAATTTTAACATTTTGGTTTGTTTCTCAATTTATGTCCTTTCCGAGGTAACAATAATTTCGGTGTTAAAACCTAGTTTTATCGTTCATAAATATGTATAAACATGATTTTGAGTTCATTTAATTGAAAATTTTGAAAAATTTTACTAGAATTGGGTAGTCAGTATATAAGACTAGGGCTGTTCTTTATTATCAGAGAGCACTAGATTCTAATACAACTACTGCTTTACTAGTATTTTTAATGGTAACCAAGTGTTTAAGATAAAAATTTTAAAATCCGAAATAATTTAACCCCTTCCCACACTTAAGATCTTGCAATGCCCTCATTTGCAAGAAATCAGTAATAATTTAAATTATTGAGGGTGATTTATGTGAAAATGATTAAATTTTTACCAAAGTTTCCAAATATATTGGCGTTTGTTTGCTGAATGATAAATGGTGCACATCATTTGTTCATTCCGTCTTGTTGTTATTTCACATATATTTTGCATCTTGTCGTCAAAATTAGTTGCTTTTGCTGAACTTAATGCCAGTCTTTGAAAATGCGTTGTTTTACCCTGTTGTGTACATAAGATAAACTGCAAACATATATACATATTTTTGAAGTTTGGTATATTACCCCACATTCAAAAATTATTAAAATCTAAGAATAAAAGTTAAAAAATTATCAAAACTATTACAATATTAACATAAATATTAAATGTATCAACATTACAAATTACAAAATAAACAAAACTAAGTAGACTAGGGATGATACTGGTACCAATAGGGGTTCCAGGCATAACCATAGGTGCTATAGAATGCTTCGGCAGGGTTATACGTAGGATACGGTGGTTGCATCTCTATAGACCAGGGAGGGAAGATGGGTTTCGGTGTAGGAATATAGTTTCTACCTATATGTTGGCAATGAGCTATGATTTGGTTCTGTTGAACTTGCCAATCTTCAAATGCTCTCTCAACCTGTGGATGTCTACCATGGTATGGTACTGCGGCGTTATTTCGCCTCTTCAAAACTTTCGCACCATGGTATACATTTAAACCTATAGTATCGCGGGGTTCTGGTTCTTCGACTAATAATCCCCCCCGACTTATATCCACACCGAGATATTCAGCAATCAAAGTAATAAAAATACCACCTCCTATTATGCTATGCGGTCTCATCCCCCGAACCATAGCTGAAAAATAATAACCCACACAATACGGTATACTTACAGAGCTTTGTGGGTCTCGAATACACATATGGTAAAACAAATCCTGTTCATTTACCTTTTCCTTGTTCTTACCCCTTTGTGTAATCGAATTAGCTAAAAACCTATGAATCACTCTTAATTCGGCTCTATCTATATCCAAATAAGAGTAATTTCCCCCTTTGAAACGGTGATGGCTTGTCATTTGACTCCACACACCGTGTGTATCAAAATTTTCATCTATCTTTCTACCGTTTAGTATCAACCCTCTACAATCGGCAGATGCTAACTCCTCAGGCGTATATATACGTAAAGCCTGAGCCATGTCCAGTAAAGACATGTGGCGCATCGAACCGCCTAACAAGAATCTAATAAAAGAACGATCGGTTAAACTAGCTACCCGATCATTCAACTCTATACTACACAACAATTCTTCACACCATACTTTATATACAGGTCTACGCATGGTGAATAAACGTACCCAGTCATTAAAAGTAGAATTACCATACCTCTGTACAAGTAATTCCCTAATTGGCCCGGCCAATTCTACAGCTTCTAAGGGTCCCCATTCTATGACCCTCGGTACCTCAACAACCTTAGAATGAAGAGTATGCAAACCCCTTTGGTATTTTGGATAATGTATCCAAAGTCTGTCAAATCTCAGGTTCGGGTGCAACTCTTCCAAGTGCATATCAGAAAATGTCATGACCGGATGAGGTATATCCTGCTTGTAGTAGTTATCCACCTCCTGTTGTTCCGCATTCTCAGCAGGAGCATTGCGAGCTTGGGATGAAGATTCACCCCTTTCAGTCTGCAAAACACATCAAACACAATTTTTGTGCATCCAAATATGCATTAGTGTCAGCAAAATCATCAATCAAAATAATCACAATGACATGATCAATTTATATCAAACTTAAGCTCATTTTCACATTTTCATCAAATCTACACTTTTTCAAATAAGCATATACGAAAATGTTCGCCAAGTTCATAAGCATTCAACTCAAATAACATGTCAAAATAATCATTACTAGCAATTAAACAAGTTTCAAATGGCATTATCTCTCAAAAATCAAGTTCATGAATTTTTAGACTTGAAAAAGTCTACTTTAATTCTCAAAATCATGTTTAGGCTCAAAGTTTGGATCATTTAACTACCTAGACATGTTACACTACTTAATTTAGCAACAATTCATGACAAAAATCGGCCATAACCTGTTTATATCAAAAAGCCCCAAATTTGCTCAAGAACACAAACCCTAGATTACTCAAAATTTGAAGTTTAAGGCTTCTAATCATGTTAAACAGCATCAATCTAGGTTATACAAGCATAATACATAAACAATTTAAGCCTAATTACACTAAAAAGCATCAAAATCAAATTGGGAAAAAAAATTGCTCAAGAACACTAATTTCGGATTAAATGGTGTTTAGGTGTAGAAATTTACCGTTTTTCTTGAGTAATTCCTTGATAGCATCCTTCTCAACATGATTTTAGTAAAAAATTTGGTGATTAACGGTTAAAAATTGTGATTTTGGGGGTGTTTTTGGGGTTTTTTTCGCGTATATGTTCGCAGTATTTTTTGGTTTGAGGTGTGGACTGATCAGTTGCAGCTCTTTTTATTTTTTCTGTATTTCGGTCCTCCCGCGACTCGCGGAGATTTCCCCTTCAAACTCCGCGAGTCGCGGAGTTTGCTTATTATTATTTTTTTTTTTTTATAATCTTTAACTTATAAAACAATTAAGTAATTAATTTTAAAATTTTGTTTCCCTTGTTATTTAGAACGAGGTCGTTTCGGATCGATGTCCTAGTCCGTCCTTCGACAAAATTTTAAAATTTGTCTTTTTGTAGCGATTGTTTTAAAAGCTAAGATTTTTGGCTTTTTTTTTTATGTTTTTGGCATACTTTAATTCAATAAGATTAAAAATAATGATAATAAAAGTTCTCGTCCCTCCCTCGGGTAAAGCAATTTCGGTTCAACGACCTAGTCTTCAACTTACGACGAATTTTAAAAATCATATTTTTAACTTAATGAGATAAAGTAAATTTTTGTTTTTTTATTCACACAATTTAAATATAAAATTCAAAATTAATATTAAAAGTTCACACCAAACTTAAAATTTAAAATGCATAAAATTAAAAAATTCATATTTTAAAAATTAAAAATTAACACCAAACTTAATTTAAAAATTCATATTATAAATTCACACCAAACTTATATTAATTTTTCAAATATTTACAATTTTAAAAATATTGTTTTTTTACAAAGTTTACAATATTAATTTAAGATTTATATATTAATTTTAAAAACATGGTAAAAATAAAATTAAAAATCTTTTTGGCTTTTTATCCCACTTTAATCAATCAAATATTATCAAAAATATGCGCCCCTCTTTTCGGTAAAGTAATTTCGGTTCCAAAACCTAATTTAACTCATGACGAATTTTTGAAATATTTTGGGTTGATTGTTTAAAGATATTTATACCTTAAGAATAAACGTTAAATTTCGCAGTGATGTAATAAATTTTTGAATGATATCAATAATTTCGGTCGCCAAACCTAATTTTATTTAATACCAATTTAATACTTTATAGCGAACAAATTAGCGTTTATTATCAAAAGGTTTAAAAATAAAAATAAATAAAATAAAAACTGTACAAACATACCTGTGAAATAGATTTCTTAGTTATATGATCTATCCCATTCATAAGATAGTCGGTTTAATTGGTTTTCCATAGCTACATAGGCGTAACCTCGAGCATTCAGTGTCTTTTCTTCTAAACATATGAACGGTCCGTCTCTGCATAAAGTAACAAATTCGGTATTTGAATAGGTTTGATTATTTGAACATTTACCTCCATGTGACCATTTTCCGCATTTGTGACATCGTTCTAGGTGTCGTGCTCTTCTTTTTGCTGCGGATTTTGATTTTCCTTTACCAAATTGTAACTTATTATCTTCGCATCTGGATTCTTTTCTAACTCCGTCCATTCTTTCTCTGATTACTGATACTAATTCACTCGGTAGTATGTCATTATTACGTTTAGTGATCAAAGCGTGTAGCATTAGACCATGGTTTAGTTCACAGGCAGTCTTCATTTCGTAAAAACCTAAAAAAATAAAAATTCAGAATGGGGGAAGAAGACTAGTTCTTTAGGGTCTGCTAGGGAAAGACCATTCGGGTTCCATTTTCGAGAACTACACGAAAACAGACAATCTAACTCTAACAGAAATACATATTATCCTTTAAAGACTTGATTCTCCCCACACTTATTTAGCTGTGGTGTCGAAATTGTGATTAACTTCGTTGTCGACTTCCATCGGACCATGTATGTAATGTTTAACTCTGTGACCATTAACTTTAAATTCAATCCCATTTGAATTTATTAATTCTATCGTTCCGTATGGGAAAACTCTTTTGACTATGAATGGTCCAGACCATCTTGATTTCAATTTTCCAGGAAATAGCTTGAATCGTGAATTGAAAAGAAGAACTCTGTCTCCTTCTTTAAATTCTTTTGAACTTCTGATTCTTTTATCATGCCATTTCTTCGTTCTTTCTTTATAGATTAACGAATTTTCGTATACTTCATGTCTTAATTCTTCTAATTCGTTTAGTTGACTTAATCGTAGACGTCCAGCTTCATGTATATCAAGATTACATGTCTTCAAAGTCCAAAATGCTTTGTGTTCAATTTCTACTGGAAGATGACATGCTTTTCCATAAACAAGTCTAAAAGGTGTGGTTCCAATTGGAGTTTTGTAGGCTGTTCTAAAAGCCCAGAGTGCATCCTCCAATTTAATGGACCATTCCTTCGGATTTGATCCTACGGTTTTCTCTAGAATACGTTTTAAGGCTCGGTTGGTATTTTCAACTTGTCCACTTGTTTGTGGATGATATGCGATGGAGATTTTATGAGTTACTCCATATCTTTTAAGAACTTTCTTAAGTTGATTATTACAGAAATGAGTACCCCGATCACTTATCAAAGCTTTCGGTGTTCCAAACCTTGCAAAAAGACGTTTTAAAAAGTTGACTACAACTCGTGCATCGTTAGTTGGGGGAGCTTGTGCTTCCGCCCATTTAGATACATAATCAATGGCTACGAGTATATATAGATTATTATGAGATTTTGGAAATGGACAGATAAAGTCAATACCCCAATGTCAAATACTTCACATACTTGGATGACATTTTGTGGCATTTCATCACGTTGACTTATTTTCCAGTCTTTTGACAAGCATCACAGGATTTGCAAAGAAAGTGTGCATCTTTGTAAATTGTAGGCCAAAATAATCCAGCATCATAAACTTTTCTTGCTGTTAGTTGAGGCCCATAATGCCCTCCAGTTGGTCCTGTGTGACAATGGTTTAAAATTTTACTAGCTTCATCTCCAAATACACATCGGCGTATTATTCTATCGGGACAACTTTTAAACAGATGTGGATCTTCCCAAAAATAGTGTTTTATATCACTGAAGAATTTCTTTCGTCTTTGGTACGATAATCCTTTTTCATGGAATCCACATACTAAATAGTTTGCATAGTCTGCAAACCATGGTATTTTTTTATAATCTATCTTCAATAGATATTCATCAGGAAAGTTGTCTTGTATGGCCGATTCATTTAGAACTTCTAATTCGGGATTTTCAAGACGAGAAAGCTGATCAGCGGCGAGATTTTCTGCTCCTCTTTTATCTCGGATTTCAATATGAAACTCTTGTAAGAGTAAGATCCAACGGATTAATCTTGGTTTAGCATCTTGTTTTGAAAATAGGTATCTAAGAGCATAATGGTCGGTATAGACCACCGTTTTTGCTAGAACGAGATATGATCGAAATTTGTCAAAAGCAAAGACAATAGCAAGGAGTTCTTTTTCAGTAGTTGTATAGTTTGTTTGTGCTCCTTGTAACATCTTACTAGCATAATATATAGGTTGAAATCGTTTTT